>NC_140009.1:47577980-48177980 GCF_964263955.1 Coregonus lavaretus | reverse complement strand
GTCGTCCTTCTATGCTCACCTCGTCGTCGTCCCACGTTGTCCTTCTGCGCTCATCTCGTCGTCGTGCCACGTTGTCCTTCTGCGCTCATCTCGTCGTCGTCCCACATTGTCCTTCTGCGCTCATCTCGTCGTCGTCCCACGTTGTCCTTCTGCGATTATCTCGTCGTCCTTCTGCGCTCATTTCGTCGTCGTCCCACGTTGTCCTTCTGCGCTCATCTAGTCGTCGTCCCACGTTGTCCTTCTGCGCTCATCTAGTCGTCGTCCCACGTTGTCCTTCTGCGCTCATCTCGTTGTCGTCCCACGTTGTCCTTCTGTGCTCATCTCGTCGTCGTCCCACGTTGTCCTTCTGAGCTCATCTCATCGCCGTCCCACGTTGTCCTTCTGCGCTCATCTCGTCGTCGTCCCACGTTGTCCTTCTGCGCTCATCTCGTCGTCGTCCCACGTTTTCCTTCTGCGCTCTTCTCGTCGTCGTCCCACGTTGTCCTTATGCGCTCATCTCATCGTCGTCCCACGTTGTCTTTCTGCGATCATCTCATCGTCGTCCCACGTTGTCCTTCTGCGATTATCTCGTCGTCCTTCAGCGCTCATTTCGTCGTCGTCCCACGTTGTCCTTCTGCGCTCATCTAGTCGTCGTCCCACGTTGTCCTTCTGCGCTCATCTAGTCGTCGTCCCACGTTGTCCTTCTGCGCTCATCTCGTCGTCGTCCCACGTTGTCCTTCTGTGCTCATCTCGTCGTCATCCCACGTCGTCCTTCTGCGCTCATCTCGTCGTCGTCCCACGTTGTCCTTCTGCGCTCATCTCGTCGCCGTCCCACGTTGTCCTTATGCGCTCATCTCGTCGTCGTCCCACGTTGTCCTTCTGCGCTCATCTCGTCATCGCCCCACGTTGTCCTTCTGCGATCATCTCGTCGTCGTCCCACATTGTCCTTCTGCGCTCATCTCGTCGTCCTTCTATGCTCACCTCGTCGTCGTCCCACGTTGTCCTTCTGCGCTCATCTCGTCGTCGTGCCACGTTGTCCTTCTGCGCTCATCTCGTCGTCGTCCCACATTGTCCTTCTGCGCTCATCTCGTCGTCGTCCCACGTTGTCCTTCTGCGATTATCTCGTCGTCCTTCAGCGCTCATTTCGTCGTCGTCCCACGTTGTCCTTCTGCGCTCATCTAGTCGTCGTCCCACGTTGTCCTTCTGCGCTCATCTAGTCGTCGTCCCACGTTGTCCTTCTGCGCTCATCTCGTTGTCGTCCCACGTTGTCCTTCTGTGCTCATCTCGTCGTCATCCCACATTGTCCTTATGCGCTCATCTAGTCGTCGTCCCACGTTGTCCTTCTGCGCTCATCTCATCGCCGTCCCACGTTGTCCTTCTGCGCTCATCTCGCCGTCGTCCCACGTTGTCCTTCTGCGCTCATCTCATCGTCGTCCCACGTTGTCCTTCTGCGCTCATCTCGTCGTCGTCCCACGTTGTCCTTCTGCGCTCATCTCGTCGTCGTCCCACGTTGTCCTTCTGCGCTCATCTCGTCGTCGTCCCACGTTTTCCTTCTGCGCTCATCTCGTCGTCGTCCCACGTTGTCCTTATGCGCTCATCTCATCGTCGTCCCACGTTGTCCTTATGCGCTCATCTCGTCGTCGTCCCACGTTGTCCTTCTGCGGTCATCTCGTCGTCGTCCCACGTTGTCCTTCTGCGCTCATCTAGTCGTCGTCCCACGTTGTCCTTCTGCGCTCATCTCGTTGTCGTCCCACGTTGTCCTTCTGTGCTCATCTCGTCGTCGTCCCACGTTGTCCTTATGCGCTCATCTCATCGTCGTCCCACGTTGTCTTTCTGCGATCATCTCGTCGTCGTCCCACGTTGTCCTTCTGCGATCATCTCTACGTCCTTCTGCGCTCATCTCGTCGTCGTCCCACGTTGTCCTGCGCTCATCTCGTCGCCGTCCCACGTTTTCCTTATGCGCTCATCTCGTCGTCGTCCCACGTTGTCCTTCTGCGCTCATCTCGTCGTCGTCCCACGTTGTCCTTCTGCGCTCATCTAGTCGTCGTCCCACGTTGTCCTTCTGCGCTCATCTCGTTGTCGTCCCACGTTGTCCTTCTGTGCTCATCTCGTCGTCGTCCCACGTTGTCCTTCTGCGCTCATCTCGTCGTCGTCCCACGTTGTCCTTCTGCGCTCATCTCATCGTCGTCCCACGTTGTCCTTCTGCGCTCATCTCGTCGTCGTCCCACGTTGTCCTTCTGCGCTCATCTCGTCGTCGTCCCACGTTTTCCTTCTGCACTCATCTCGTCGTCGTCCCACGTTGTCCTTATGCGCTCATCTCATCGTCGTCCCACGTTGTCTTTCTGCGATCATCTCGTCGTCGTCCCACGTTGTCCTTCTGCGATCATCTCGTCGTCCTTCTGCGCTCATCTCGTCGTCGTCCCACGTTGTCCTTCTGCGCTCATCTCGTCGCCGTCCCACGTTGTCTTTATGCGCTCATCTCGTCGTCGTCCCACGTTGTCCTTCTGCGCTCATCTCGTCGTCGTCCCACGTTGTCCTTCTGCGCTCATCTCGTCGTCGCCCCACGTTGTCCTTCTGCGATCATCTCGTCGTCGTCCCACATTGTCCTTCTGCGCTCATCTCGTCGTCCTTCTATGCTCACCTCGTCGTCGTCCCACGTTGTCCTTCTGCGCTCATCTAGTCGTCGTCCCACGTTTTCCTTCTGCGCTCTTCTCGTCGTCGTCCCACGTTGTCCTTATGCGCTCATCTCATCGTCGTCCCACGTTGTCTTTCTGCGATCATCTCATCGTCGTCCCACGTTGTCCTTCTGCGATTATCTCGTCGTCCTTCAGCGCTCATTTCGTCGTCGTCCCACGTTGTCCTTCTGCGCTCATCTAGTCGTCGTCCCACGTTGTCCTTCTGCGCTCATCTAGTCGTCGTCCCACGTTGTCCTTCTGCGCTCATCTCGTTGTCGTCCCACGTTGTCCTTCTGTGCTCATCTCGTCGTCATCCCACGTCGTCCTTCTGCGCTCATCTCGTCGTCGTCCCACGTTGTCCTTCTGCGCTCATCTCATCGCCGTCCCACGTTGTCCTTATGCGCTCATCTCGTCGTCGTCCCACGTTGTCCTTCTGCGCTCATCTCGTCGTCGTCCCACGTTGTCCTTCTGCGCTCATCTAGTCGTCGTCCCACGTTGTCCTTCTGCGCTCATCTCGTTGTCGTCCCACGTTGTCCTTCTGTGCTCATCTCGTCGTCGTCCCACGTTGTCCTTCTGCGCTCATCTCGTCGTCGTCCCACGTTGTCCTTCTGCGCTCATCTCATCGTCGTCCCACGTTGTCCTTCTGCGCTCATCTCGTCGTCGTCCCACGTTGTCCTTCTGCGCTCATCTCGTCGTCGTCCCACGTTTTCCTTCTGCGCTCATCTCGTCGTCGTCCCACGTTGTCCTTATGCGCTCATCTCATCGTCGTCCCACGTTGTCTTTCTGCGATCATCTCGTCGTCGTCCCACGTTGTCCTTCTGCGATCATCTCGTCGTCCTTCTGCGCTCATCTCGTCGTCGTCCCACGTTGTCCTTCTGCGCTCATCTCGTCGCCGTCCCACGTTGTCTTTATGCGCTCATCTCGTCGTCGTCCCACGTTGTCCTTCTGCGCTCATCTCGTCGTCGTCCCACGTTGGCCTTCTGCGCTCATCTCGTCGTCGCCCCACGTTGTCCTTCTGCGATCATCTCGTCGTCGTCCCACATTGTCCTTCTGCGCTCATCTCGTCGTCCTTCTATGCTCACCTCGTCGTCGTCCCACGTTGTCCTTCTGCGCTCATCTCGTCGTCGTGCCACGTTGTCTTTCTGCGCTCATCTCGTCGTCGTCCCACATTGTCCTTCTGCGCTCATCTCGTCGTCGTCCCACGTTGTCCTTCTGCGATTATCTCGTCGTCCTTCTGCGCTCATTTAGTCGTCGTCCCACGTTGTCCTTCTGCGCTCATCTAGTCGTCGTCCCACGTTGTCCTTCTGCGCTCATCTAGTCGTCGTCCCACGTTGTCCTTCTGCGCTCATCTCGTTGTCGTCCCACGTTGTCCTTCTGTGCTCATCTCGTCGTCATCCCACGTTGTCCTTCTGCGCTCATCTCATCGCCGTCCCACGTTGTCCTTCTGCGCTCATCTCGCCGTCGTCCCACGTTGTCCTTCTGCGCTCATCTCATCGTCGTCCCACGTTGTCCTTCTGCGCTCATCTCGTCGTCGTCCCACGTTGTCCTTCTGCGCTCATCTCGTCGTCGTCCCACGTTGTCCTTCTGCGCTCATCTCGTCGTCGTCCCACGTTTTCCTTCTGCGCTCATCTCGTCGTCGTCCCACGTTGTCCTTATGCGCTCATCTCATCGTCGTCCCACGTTGTCCTTATGCGCTCATCTCGTCGTCGTCCCACGTTGTCCTTCTGCGCTCATCTCGTCGTCGTCCCACGTTGTCCTTCTGCGCTCATCTAGTCGTCGTCCCACGTTGTCCTTCTGCGCTCATCTCGTTGTCGTCCCACGTTGTCCTTCTGTGCTCATCTCGTCGTCGTCCCACGTTGTCCTTATGCGCTCATCTCATCGTCGTCCCACGTTGTCTTTCTGCGATCTTCTCGTCGTCGTCCCACGTTGTCCTTCTGCGATCATCTCGTCGTCCTTCTGCGCTCATCTCGTCGTCGTCCCACGTTGTCCTTCTGCGCTCATCTCGTCGCCGTCCCACGTTGTCCTTATGCGCTCATCTCGTCGTCGTCCCACGTTGTCCTTCTGCGCTCATCTCGTCGTCGTCCCACGTTGTCCTTCTGCGCTCATCTAGTCGTCGTCCCACGTTGTCCTTCTGCGCTCATCTCGTTGTCGTCCCACGTTGTCCTTCTGTGCTCATCTCGTCGTCGTCCCACGTTGTCCTTCTGCGCTCATCTCGTCGTCGTCCCACGTTGTCCTTCTGCGCTCATCTCATCGTCGTCCCACGTTGTCCTTCTGCGCTCATCTCGTCGTCGTCCCACGTTGTCCTTCTGCGCTCATCTCGTCGTCGTCCCACGTTTTCCTTCTGCACTCATCTCGTCGTCGTCCCACGTTGTCCTTATGCGCTCATCTCATCGTCGTCCCACGTTGTCTTTCTGCGATCATCTCGTCGTCGTCCCACGTTGTCTTTCTGCGATCTTCTCGTCGTCGTCCCACGTTGTCCTTCTGCGATCATCTCGTCGTCCTTCTGCGCTCATCTCGTCGTCGTCCCACGTTGTCCTTCTGCGCTCATCTCGTCGCCGTCCCACGTTGTCCTTATGCGCTCATCTCGTCGTCGTCCCACGTTGTCCTTCTGCGCTCATCTCGTCGTCGTCCCACGTTGTCCTTCTGCGCTCATCTAGTCGTCGTCCCACGTTGTCCTTCTGCGCTCATCTCGTTGTCGTCCCACGTTGTCCTTCTGTGCTCATCTCGTCGTCGTCCCACGTTGTCCTTCTGCGCTCATCTCGTCGTCGTCCCACGTTGTCCTTCTGCGCTCATCTCATCGTCGTCCCACGTTGTCCTTCTGCGCTCATCTCGTCGTCGTCCCACGTTGTCCTTCTGCGCTCATCTCGTCGTCGTCCCACGTTTTCCTTCTGCACTCATCTCGTCGTCGTCCCACGTTGTCCTTATGCGCTCATCTCATCGTCGTCCCACGTTGTCTTTCTGCGATCATCTCGTCGTCGTCCCACGTTGTCCTTCTGCGATCATCTCGTCGTCCTTCTGCGCTCATCTCGTCGTCGTCCCACGTTGTCCTTCTGCGCTCATCTCGTCGCCGTCCCACGTTGTCTTTATGCGCTCATCTCGTCGTCGTCCCACGTTGTCCTTCTGCGCTCATCTCGTCGTCGTCCCACGTTGTCCTTCTGCGCTCATCTCGTCGTCGCCCCACGTTGTCCTTCTGCGATCATCTCGTCGTCGTCCCACATTGTCCTTCTGCGCTCATCTCGTCGTCCTTCTATGCTCACCTCGTCGTCGTCCCACGTTGTCCTTCTGCGCTCATCTCGTCGTCGTGCCACGTTGTCCTTCTGCGCTCATCTCGTCGTCGTCCCACATTGTCCTTCTGCGCTCATCTCGTCGTCGTCCCACGTTGTCCTTCTGCGATTATCTCGTCGTCCTTCTGCGCTCATTTCGTCGTCGTCCCACGTTGTCCTTCTGCGCTCATCTAGTCGTCGTCCCACGTTGTCCTTCTGCGCTCATCTAGTCGTCGTCCCACGTTGTCCTTCTGCGCTCATCTAGTCGTCGTCCCACGTTGTCCTTCTGCGCTCATCTCGTTGTCGTCCCACGTTGTCCTTCTGTGCTCATCTCGTCGTCATCCCACGTTGTCCTTCTGCGCTCATCTCATCGCCGTCCCACGTTGTCCTTCTGCGCTCATCTCGTCGTCGTCCCACGTTGTCCTTCTGCGCTCATCTCGTCGTCGTCCCACGTTTTCCTTCTGCGCTCTTCTCGTCGTCGTCCCACGTTGTCCTTATGCGCTCATCTCATCGTCGTCCCACGTTGTCTTTCTGCGATCATCTCATCGTCGTCCCACGTTGTCCTTCTGCGATCATCTCGTCGTCCTTCTGCGCTCATCTCGTCATCGTCCCACGTTGTCCTTCTGCGCTCATCTCGTCGCCGTCCCACGTTGTCCTTCTGCGCTCATCTCGTTGTCGTCCCACGTTGTACTTCTGCGCTCATCTCGTCGTCGTCCCACGTTGTCCTTCTGCGATCATCTCGTCGTCCTTCTGCGCTCATCTCGTCGTCGTCCCACGTTGTCCTTCTGCGCTCATCTCGTCGTCGTCCCACGTTGTCTTTATGCGCTCATCTCGTCGTCGTCCCACGTTGTCCTTCTGCGCTCATCTCGTCGTCGTCCCACGTTGTCCTTCTGCGCTCATCTCGTCGTCGCCCCACGTTGTCCTTCTGCGATCATCTCGTCGTCGTCCCACATTGTCCTTCTGCGCTCATCTCGTCGTCCTTCTATGCTCACCTCGTCGTCGTCCCACGTTGTCCTTCTGCGCTCATCTCGTCGTCGTGCCACGTTGTCCTTCTGCGCTCATCTCGTCGTCGTCCCACATTGTCCTTCTGCGCTCATCTCGTCGTCGTCCCACGTTGTCCTTCTGCGATTATCTCGTCGTCCTTCTGCGCTCATTTCGTCGTCGTCCCACGTTGTCCTTCTGCGCTCATCTAGTCGTCGTCCCACATTGTCCTTCTGCGCTCATCTAGTCGTCGTCCCACGTTGTCCTTCTGCGCTCATCTAGTCGTCGTCCCACGTTGTCCTTCTGCGCTCATCTCGTTGTCGTCCCACGTTGTCCTTCTGTGCTCATCTCGTCGTCATCCCACGTTGTCCTTCTGCGCTCATCTCATCGCCGTCCCACGTTGTCCTTCTGCGCTCATCTCGTCGTCGTCCCACGTTGTCCTTCTGCGCTCATCTCGTCGTCGTCCCACGTTTTCCTTCTGCGCTCTTCTCGTCGTCGTCCCACGTTGTCCTTATGCGCTCATCTCATCGTCGTCCCACGTTGTCTTTCTGCGATCATCTCATCGTCGTCCCACGTTGTCCTTCTGCGATCATCTCGTCGTCCTTCTGCGCTCATCTCGTCATCGTCCCACGTTGTCCTTCTGCGCTCATCTCGTCGCCGTCCCACGTTGTCCTTCTGCGCTCATCTCGTTGTCGTCCCACGTTGTACTTCTGCGCTCATCTCGTCGTCGTCCCACGTTGTCCTTCTGCGCTCATCTCGTCGTCGTCCCACGTTGTCCTTGGGCGATCATCTCGTCGTCGTCCCACATTGTCCTTCTGCGCTCATCTCGTCGTCCTTCTATGCTCACCTCGTCGTCGTCCCACGTTGTCCTTCTGCGCTCATCTCGTCGTCGTGCCACGTTGTCCTTCTGCGCTCATCTCGTCGTCGTCCCACATTGTCCTTCTGCGCTCATCTCGTCGTCGTCCCACGTTGTCCTTCTGCGATTATCTCGTCGTCCTTCTGCGCTCATCTCGTCGTCGTCCCACGTTGTCCTTCTGCGCTCATCTAGTCGTCGTCCCACGTTGTCCTTCTGCGCTCATCTCGTTGTCGTCCCACGTTGTCCTTCTGGGCTCATTTCGTCGTCGTCCCACGTTGTCCTTCTGCGCTCATTTCGTCGTCGTCCCACGTTGTCCTTCTGCGCTCATCTCGTCGTCGTCCCACGTTGTCCTTCTGCGCTCATCTCGTCGTCGTCCCACGTTGTCCTTCTGCGATCATCTTGTCGTCTTCCAACGTTGTCCTTCTGCAATTATCTCGTCATCCTTCTGCGATCATCTCGTCGTCCTTCTGCGCTCATCTCGTCATCGTCCCACGTTGTCCTTCTGCGCTCATCTCGTCGCCGTCCCACGTTGTCCTTCTGCGCTCATCTCGTTGTCGTCCCACGTTGTACTTCTGCGCTCATCTCGTCGTCGTCCCACGTTGTCCTTCTGCGCTCATCTCGTCGTCGTCCCACGTTGTCCTTCTGCGATCATCTCGTCGTCGTCCCACATTGTCCTTCTGCGCTCATCTCGTCGTCCTTCTATGCTCACCTCGTCGTCGTCCCACGTTGTCCTTCTGCGCTCATCTCGTCGTCGTGCCACGTTGTCCTTCTGCGCTCATCTCGTCGTCGTCCCACATTGTCCTTCTGCGCTCATCTCGTCGTCGTCCCACGTTGTCCTTCTGCGATTATCTCGTCGTCCTTCTGCGCTCATCTAGTCGTCGTCCCACGTTGTCCTTCTGCGCTCATCTCGTTGTCGTCCCACGTTGTCCTTCTGGGCTCATTTCGTCGTCGTCCCACGTTGTCCTTCTGCGCTCATTTCGTCGTCGTCCCACGTTGTCCTTCTGCGCTCATCTCGTCGTCGTCCCACGTTGTCCTTCTGCGCTCATCTCGTCGTCGTCCCACGTTGTCCTTCTGCGATCATCTTGTCGTCTTCCAACGTTGTCCTTCTGCAATTATCTCGTCGTCCTTCTGCGCTCATCTCGTCGTCGTCCCACATTGTCCTTCTGCGCTCATCTAATCGTCGTCCCACGTTGTCCTTCTGCGCTCATCTCGTTGTCGTCCCACGTTGTCCTTCTGTGCTCATCTCGTCGTCGTCCCACGTTGTCCTTCTGCGCTCATCTCGTCGTCGTCCCACGTTGTCCTTCTGCGCTCATCTCATCGTCGTCCCACTTTGTCCTTCTGCGATCATCTCGTCGTCCTTCTGCGCTCATCTCATCGTCGTCCCACGTTGTCCTTCTGCGCTCATCTCGTCGCCGTCCCACTTTGTCCTTCTGCGCTCATCTCGTCGTCGTCCCACGTTGTCCTTCTGCGCTCATCTCATCGTCGTCCCACGTTGTCCTTCTGCGCTCATCTCTTCGTCGTCCCACGTTGTCCTTCTGCGCTCATCTCGTCGTCGTCCCACGTTTTCCTTCTGCGCTCTTCTCGTCGTCGTCCCACGTTGTCCTTATGCGCTCATCTCATCTTCGTCCCACATTGTCTTTCTGCGATCATCTCATCGTCGTCCCACGTTGTCCTTCTGCGATCATCTCGTCGTCCTTCTGCGCTCATCTCGTCATCGTCCCACGTTGTCCTTCTGCGCTCATCTCGTCGCCGTCCCACGTTGTCCTTCTGCGCTCATCTCGTTGTCGTCCCACGTTGTCCTTCTGCGCTCATCTCGTCGTCGTCCCACGTTGTCCTTCTGCGATCATCTCGTCGTCGTCCCACATTGTCCTTCTGCGCTCATCTCGTCGTCCTTCTATGCTCACCTCGTCGTCGTCCCACGTTGTCCTTCTGCGCTCATCTCGTCGTCGTGCCACGTTGTCCTTCTGCTCTCATCTCGTCGTCGTCCCACATTGTCCTTCTGCGCTCATCTCATCGTCGTCCCACTTTGTCCTTCTGCGATTATCTCGTCGTCCTTCTGCGCTCATCTCGTCGTCGTCCCACGTTGTCTTTCTGCGCTCATCTCGTTGTCGTCCCACGTTGTCCTTCTGTGCTCATCTCGTTGTCGTCCCACGTTGTCCTTCTGTGCTCATCTCGTCGTCGTCCCACGTTGTCCTTCTGCGCTCATCTCGTTGTCGTCCCACGTTGTCCTTCTGCGATTATCTCGTCGTCCTTCTGCGCTCATCTCGTCGTCGTCCCACGTTGTCCTTCTGCGCTCATCTCGTCGTCGTGCCACGTTGTCCTTCTGCGCTCATCTCGTCGTCGTCCCACGTTGTCCTTCTGCGCTCATCTCGTCGTCGTCCCAAGTTTTCCTTCTGCGCTCATCTCGTCGTCGTCCCACGTTGTCCTTATGCGCTCATCTCATCGTCGTCCCACGTTGTCTTTCTGCGATCATCTCGTCGTCGTCCCACGTTGTCCTTCTGCGATCATCTCGTCGTCCTTCTGCGCTCATCTCGTCGTCGTCCCACGTTGTCCTTCTGCGCTCATCTCGTCGCCGTCCCACGTTGTCCTTCTGCGATTATCTCGTCGTCCTTCTGCGCTCATTTCGTCGTCGTCCCACGTTTTCCTTCTGCGCTCATCTCGTCGTCGTCCCACGTTGTCCTTATGCGCTCATCTCATCGTCGTCCCACGTTGTCTTTCTGCGATCATCTCGTCGTCGTCCCACGTTGTCCTTCTGCGATCATCTCGTCGTCCTTCTGCGCTCATCTCGTCGTCGTCCCACATTGTCCTTCTGCGCTCATCTCGTCGTCGTCCCACGTTGTCCTTCTGCGCTCATCTCGTCATCGTCCCACGTTGTCCTTCTGCGCTCATCTCGTCGCCGTCCCACGTTGTCCTTCTGCGCTCATCTCGTTGTCGTCCTACGTTGTCCTTCTGCGCTCATCTCGTCGTCGTCCTACGTTGTCCTTCTGCGCTCATCTCGTCGTCGTCCCACGTTGTCCTTCTGCGATCATCTCGTCGTCGTCCCACATTGTCCTTCTGCGCTCATCTCGTCGTCCTTCAATGCTCACCTCGTCGTCGTCCCACGTTGTCCTTCTGCGCTCATCTCGTCGTCGTGCCACGTTGTCCTTCTGCGCTCATCTCGTCGTCGTCCCACATTGTCCTTCTGCGCTCATCTCGTCGTCGTCCCACGTTGTCCTTCTGAGATTATCTCGTCGTCCTTCTGCGCTCATCTCGTCGTCGTCCCACGTTGTCCTTCTGCGCTCATCTAGTCGTCGTCCCACGTTGTCCTTCTGCGCTCATCTCGTTGTCGTCCCACGTTGTCCTTCTGTGCTCATTTCGTCGTCGTCCCACGTTGTCCTTCTGCGCTCATCTCGTCGTCGTCCCACGTTGTCCTTCTGCGCTCATCTCGTTGTCGTCCCACGTTGTCCTTCTGCGCTCATCTCGTCGTCGTCCCACGTTGTCCTTCTGCGATCATCTTGTCGTCTTCCAACGTTGTCCTTCTGCAATTATCTCGTTGTCCTTCTGCGCTCATCTAGTCGTCGTCCCACGTTGTCCTTCTGCGCTCATCTCGTTGTCGTCCCACGTTGTCCTTCTGTGCTCATCTCGTCGTCGTCCCACGTTGTCCTTCTGCGCTCATCTCGTCGTCGTCCCACGTTGTCCTTCTGCGCTCATCTCGTTGTCGTCCCACGTTGTCCTTCTGCGATTATCTCGTCGTCCTTCTGCGCTCATCTCGTCGTCGTCCCACGTTGTTCTTCTGCGCTCATCTCGTCGTCGTGCCACGTTGTCCTTCTGCGCTCATCTCGTCGTCGTCCCACGTTGTCCTTCTGCACTCATCTCGTCGTCGTCCCAAGTTTTCCTTCTGCGCTCATCTCGTCGTCGTCCCACGTTGTCCTTATGCGCTCATCTCATCGTCGTCCCACGTTGTCTTTCTGCGATCATCTCGTCGTCGTCCCACGTTGTCCTTCTGCGATCATCTCGTCGTCCTTCTGCGCTCATCTCGTCGTCGTCCCACGTTGTCCTTCTGCGCTCATCTCGTCGCCGTCCCACGTTGTCCTTCTGCGATTATCTCGTCGTCCTTCTGCGCTCATTTCGTCGTCGTCCCACGTTTTCCTTCTGCGCTCATCTCGTCGTCGTCCCACGTTGTCCTTATGCGCTCATCTCATCGTCGTCCCACGTTGTCTTTCTGCGATCATCTCGTCGTCGTCCCACGTTGTCCTTCTGCGATCATCTCGTCGTCCTTCTGCGCTCATCTCGTC
Source organism: Coregonus lavaretus (assembly GCF_964263955.1). NCBI lineage: Eukaryota > Metazoa > Chordata > Actinopteri > Salmoniformes > Salmonidae > Coregonus > Coregonus lavaretus. The sequence goes on along the minus strand of NC_140009.1, from coordinate 48,165,952 downwards.
GTCGTCCCACATTGTCCTTCTGCGCTCATCTCGTCGTCGTCCCACGTTGTCCTTCTGCGCTCATCTCGTTGTCGTCCCACGTTGTCCTTCTGTGCTCATCTCGTCGTCGTCCCACGTTGCCCTTCTGCGCTCATCTCATCGTCGTCCCACGTTGTCCTTCTGAGCTCATCTCGTCGTCGTCCCACGTTGTCCTTCTGCGCTCATCTCGTCGTCGTCCCACGTTTTCCTTCTGCGCTCATCTCGTCGTCGTCCCACGCGATCATCTCGTCGTCGTCCCACGTTGTCCTTCTGCGCTCATCTCGTCGTCGTCCCACGTTGTCCTTCTGCGATTATCTCGTCGTCCTTCTGCGCTCATCTCGTTGTCGTCCCACGTTGTCCTTCTGCGCTCATCTAGTCGTCGTCCCACGTTGTCCTTCTGCGCTCATCTCGTCGTCGTCCCACGTTGTCCTTCTGCGATTATCTCGTCGTCCTTCTGCGCTCATCTCGTTGTCGTCCCACGTTGTCCTTCTGCGCTCATTTAGTCGTCGTCCCACGTTGTCCTTCTGCGCTCATCTCGTTGTCGTCCCACGTTGTCCTTCTGTGCTCATCTCGTCGTCGTCCCACGTTGTCCTTCTGCGCTCATCTCGTCGTCGTCCCAAGTTGTCCTTCTGCGCTCATCTCGTCGTCGTCCCACGTTGTCCTTCTGCGCTCATCTCGTCGTCGTCCCACGCGATCATCTCGTCGCCGTTCCACGTTGTCCTTCTGCGCTCATCTCGTTGTCCTTCTGCGCTCATCTCGTCGTCGTCCCACGTTGTCCTTCTGCGCTCATCTCGTCGTCGTCCCACGTTGTCCTTCTGCGCTCATCTCGTCGTCGTGCCACGTTGTCCTTCTGCGCTCATCTCGTCGTCGTCCCACGTTATCCTTCTGCGATCATCTCGTCGTCGTCCAACGTTGTCCTTCTGCGATTATCTCGTCGTCCTTCTGCGCTCATCTCGTCGTCGTCCCACGGTGTCCTTCTGCGCTCATCTCGTTGTCGTCCCACGTTGTCCTTCTGTGCTCATCTCGTCGTCATCCCACGTTGTCCTTCTGCGCTCATCTCATCGTCGTCCCACGTTGTCCTTCTGCGCTCATCTCGTCGTCGTCCCACGTTGTCCTTCTGCGCTCATCTCGTCGTCGTCCCACGTTTTCCTTCTGCGCTCTTCTCGTCGTCGTCCCACGTTGTCCTTCTGAGCTCATCTCGTCGCCGTCCCACGTTGTCCTTCTGCGCTCATCTCGTTGTCGTCCCACGTTGTCCTTCTGCGCTCATCTCGTCGTCGTCCCACGTTGTCCTTCTGCGATCATCTCGTCGTCGTCCCACATTGTCCTTCTGCGCTCATCTCGTCGTCCTTCTATGCTCACCTCGTCGTCGTCCCAAGTTGTCCTTCTGCGCTCATCTCGTCGTCGTGCCACGTTGTCCTTCTGCGCTCATCTCGTCGTCGTCCCACATTGTCCTTCTGCGCTCATCTCGTCGTCGTCCCACGTTGTCCTTCTGCGCTCATCTCGTTGTCGTCCCACGTTGTCCTTCTGTGCTCATCTCGTCGTCATCCCACGTTGTCCTTCTGCGCTCATCTCATCGTCGTCCCACGTTGTCTTTCTGCGATCATCTCATCGTCGTCCCACGTTGTCCTTCTGCGATCATCTCGTCGTCCTTCTGCGCTCATCTCGTCGTCGTCCCACGTTGTCCTTCTGAGCTCATCTCGTCGCCGTCCCACGTTGTCCTTCTGCGCTCATCTTGTTGTCGTCCCACGTTGTCCTTCTGCGCTCATCTCGTCGTCGTCCCACGTTTTCCTTCTGCGCTCTTCTCGTCGTCGTCCCACGTTGTCCTTCTGAGCTCATCTCGTCGCCGTCCCACGTTGTCCTTCTGCGCTCATTTTGTTGTCGTCCCACAATGTCCTTCTGCGCTCATCTCGTCGTCGTCCCACGTTGTCCTTCTGCGCTCATCTCGTTGTCGTCCCACGTTGTCCTTCTGCGCTCATCTCGTCGTCGTCCCACGTTGTCCTTCTGCGATCATCTCGTCGTCGTCCCACATTGTCCTTCTGCGCTCATCTCGTCGTCCTTCTATGCTCACCTCGTCGTCGTCCCAAGTTGTCCTTCTGCGCTCATCTCGTCGTCGTGCCACGTTGTCCTTCTGCGCTCATCTCGTCGTCGTCCCACATTGTCCTTCTGCGCTCATCTCGTCGTCGTCCCACGTTGTCCTTCTGCGCTCATCTCGTTGTCGTCCCACGTTGTCCTTCTGTGCTCATCTCGTCGTCATCCCACGTTGTCCTTCTGCGCTCATCTCATCGTCGTCCCACGTTGTCTTTCTGCGATCATCTCATCGTCGTCCCACGTTGTCCTTCTGCGATCATCTCGTCGTCCTTCTGCGCTCATCTCGTCGTCGTCCCACGTTGTCCTTCTGAGCTCATCTCGTCGCCGTCCCACGTTGTCCTTCTGCGCTCATCTTGTTGTCGTCCCACGTTGTCCTTCTGCGCTCATCTCGTCGTCGTCCCACGTTGTCCTTCTGCGATCATCTCGTCGTCGTCCCACATTGTCCTTCTGCGCTCATCTCGTCGTCCTTCTATGCTCACCTCGTCGTCGTCCCACGTTGTCCTTCTGCGCTCATCTCGTCGTCGTGCCACGTTGTCCTTCTGCGCTCATCTCGTCGTCGTCCCACATTGTCCTTCTGCGCTCATCTCGTCGTCGTCCCACGTTGTCCTTCTGCGATTATCTCGTCGTCCTTCTGCGCTCATCTCGTCGTCGTCCCACGTTGTCCTTCTGCGCTCATCTAGTCGTCGTCCCACGTTGTCCTTCTGCGCTCATCTCGTTGTCGTCCCACGTTGTCCTTCTGCGCTCATCTCGTCGTCGTCCCACGTTGTCCTTCTGCGCTCATCTCGTTGTCGTCCCACGTTGTCCTTCTGCGCTCATCTCGTCGTCGTCCCACGTTGTCCTTCTGCGATCATCTCGTCGTCGTCCCACATTGTCCTTCTGCTCTCATCTCGTCGTCCTTCTATGCTCACCTCGTCATCGTCCCACGTTGTCCTTCTGCGCTCATCTCGTCGTCGTGCAACGTTGTCCTTCTGCGCTCATCTCGTCGTCGTCCCACATTGTCCTTCTGCGCTCTTCTCGTCGTCGTCCCACGTTGTCCTTCTGAGATTATCTCGTCGTCCTTCTGCGCTCATCTCGTCGTCGTCCCACGTTGTCCTTCTGCGCTCATCTAGTCGTCGTCCCACGTTGTCCTTCTGCGCTCATCTCGTTGTCGTCCCACGTTGTCCTTCTGTGCTCATCTCGTCGTCGTCCCACGTTGTCCTTCTGCGCTCATCTCATCGTCGTCCCACGTTGTCCTTCTGCGCTCATCTCATCGTCGTCCCACGTTGTCCTTCTGCGATCATCTCGTCGTCCTTCTGCGCTCATCTCGTCGTCGTCCCACGTTGTCCTTCTGCGCTCATCTCGTCGCCGTCCCACGTTGTCCTTCTGCGCTCATCTCGTCGTTGTCCCACGTTGTCCTTCTGCGCTCATCTCATCGTCGTCCCACGTTGTCCTTCTGCGCTCATCTCGTCGTCGTCCCACGTTTTCCTTCTGCGCTCTTCTCGTCGTCGTCCCACGTTGTCCTTATGCGCTCATCTCATCTTCGTCCCACGTTGTCCTTCTGCGCTCATCTCGTCGTCGTCCCACGTTGTCCTTCTGAGCTCATCTCGTCGTCGTCCCACGTTGTCCTTCTGCGCTCATCTCGTCGTCGTCCCACGTTTTCCTTCTGCGCTCATCTCGTCGTCGTCCCACGCGATCATCTCGTCGTCGTCCCACGTTGTCCTTCTGCGCTCATCTCGTCGTCGTCCCACGTTGTCCTTCTGCGATTATCTCGTCGTCCTTCTGCGCTCATCTCGTTGTCGTCCCACGTTGTCCTTCTGCGCTCATCTAGTCGTCGTCCCACGTTGTCCTTCTGCGCTCATCTCGTCGTCGTCCCACGTTGTCCTTCTGCGATTATCTCGTCGTCCTTCTGCACTCATCTCGTTGTCGTCCCACGTTGTCCTTCTGTGCTCATCTCGTCGTCGTACCACGTTGTCCTTCTGCGCTCATCTCGTCGTCGTCCCAAGTTGTCCTTCTGCGCTCATCTCATCGTCGTCCCACGTTGTCCTTCTGTGCTCATCTCGTCGTCGTCCCACGCGATCATCTCGTCGCCGTTCCACGTTGTCCTTCTGCGCTCATCTCGTTGTCCTTCTGCGCTCATCTCGTCGTCGTCCCACGTTGTCCTTCTGCGCTCATCTCGTCGTCGTCCCACGTTGTCCTTCTGCGCTCATCTCGTCGTCGTGCCACGTTGTCCTTCTGCGCTCATCTCGTCGTCGTCCCACGTTATCCTTCTGCGATCATCTCGTCGTCGTCCAACGTTGTCCTTCTGTGATTATCTCGTCGTCCTTCTGCGCTCATCTCGTCGTCGTCCCACGTTGTCCTTCTGCGCTCATCTCGTTGTCGTCCCACGTTGTCCTTCTGTGCTCATCTCGTCGTCATCCCACGTTGTCCTTCTGCGCTCATCTCATCGTCGTCCCACGTTGTCCTTCTGCGCTCATCTCGTCGTCGTCCCACGTTGTCCTTCTGCGATTATCTCGTCGTCCTTCTGCGCTCATCTCGTCGTCGTCCCACGTTGTCCTTCTGCGCTCATCTCGTTGTCGTCCCACGTTGTCCTTCTGTGCTCATCTCGTCGTCATCCCACGTTGTCCTTCTGCGCTCATCTCATCGTCGTCCCACGTTGTCCTTCTGCGCTCATCTCGTCGTCGTCCCACGTTGTCCTTCTGCGCTCATCTCGTCGTCGTCCCACGTTTTCCTTCTGCGCTCTTCTCGTCGTCGTCCCACGTTGTCCTTCTGAGCTCATCTCGTCGCCGTCCCACGTTGTCCTTCTGCGCTCATCTTGTTGTCGTCCCACGTTGTCCTTCTGCGCTCATCTCGTCGTCGTCCCACGTTGTCCTTCTGCGCTCATCTCGTTGTCGTCCCACGTTGTCCTTCTGCGCTCATCTCGTCGTCGTCCCACGTTGTCCTTCTGCGATCATCTCGTCGTTGTCCCACATTGTCCTTCTGCGCTCATCTCGTCGTCCTTCTATGCTCACCTCGTCGTCGTCCCACGTTGTCCTTCTGCGCTCATCTCGTCGTCGTGCCACGTTGTCCTTCTGCGCTCATCTCGTCGTCGTCCCACATTGTCCTTCTGCGCTCATCTCGTCGTCGTCCCACGTTGTCCTTCTGCGCTCATCTCGTTGTCGTCCCACGTTGTCCTTCTGTGCTCATGTCGTCGTCATCCCACGTTGTCCTTCTGCGCTCATCTCATCGTCGTCCCACGTTGTCTTTCTGCGATCATCTCATCGTCGTCCCACGTTGTCCTTCTGCGATCATCTCGTCGTCCTTCTGCGCTCATCTCGTCGTCGTCCCACGTTGTCCTTCTGAGCTCATCTCGTCGCCGTCCCACGTTGTCCTTCTGCGCTCATCTTGTTGTCGTCCCACGTTGTCCTTCTGCGCTCATCTCGTCGTCGTCCCACGTTGTCCTTCTGCGCTCATCTCGTTGTCGTCCCACGTTGTCCTTCTGCGCTCATCTCGTCGTCGTCCCACGTTGTCCTTCTGCGATCATCTCGTCGTCGTCCCACATTGTCCTTCTGCGCTCATCTCGTCGTCCTTCTATGCTCACCTCGTCGTCGTCCCACGTTGTCCTTCTGCGCTCATCTCGTCGTCGTGCCACGTTGTCCTTCTGCGCTCATCTCGTCGTCGTCCCACATTGTCCTTCTGCGCTCATCTCGTCGTCGTCCCACGTTGTCCTTCTGCGATTATCTCGTCGTCCTTCTGCGCTCATCTCGTTGTCGTCCCACGTTGTCCTTCTGCGCTCATCTAGTCGTCGTCCCACGTTGTCCTTCTGCGCTCATCTCGTTGTCGTCCCACGTTGTCCTTCTGCGCTCATCTCGTCGTCGTCCCACGTTGTCCTTCTGCGCTCATCTCGTTGTCGTCCCACGTTGTCCTTCTGCGCTCATCTCGTCGTCGTCCCACGTTGTCCTTCTGCGATCATCTCGTCGTCGTCCCACATTGTCCTTCTGCGCTCATCTCGTCGTCCTTCTATGCTCACCTCGTCATCGTCCCACGTTGTCCTTCTGCGCTCATCTCGTCGTCGTGCCACGTTGTCCTTCTGCGCTCATCTCGTCGTCGTCCCACATTGTCCTTCTGCGCTCTTCTCGTCGTCGTCCCACGTTGTCCTTCTGAGATTATCTCGTCGTCCTTCTGCGCTCATCTCGTCGTCGTCCCACGTTGTCCTTCTGCGCTCATCTAGTCGTCGTCCCACGTTGTCCTTCTGCGCTCATCTCGTTGTCGTCCCACGTTGTCCTTCTGTGCTCATTTCGTCGTCGTCCCACGTTGTCCTTCTGCGCTCATCTCGTCGTCGTCCCACGTTGTCCTTCTGCGCTCATCTCGTCGTCGTCCCACGTTGTCCTTCTGCGCTCATCTCGTCGTCGTCCCACGTTGTCCTTCTGCGATCATCTTGTCGTCTTCCAACGTTGTCCTTCTGCAATTATCTCGTCGTCCTTCTGCGCTCATCTCGTCGTCGTCCCACGTTGTCCTTCTGCGCTCATCTAGTCGTCGTCCCACGTTGTCCTTCTGCGCTCATCTCGTTGTCGTCCCACGTTGTCCTTCTGTGCTCATCTCGTCGTCGTCCCACGTTGTCCTTCTGCGCTCATCTCATCGTCGTCCCACGTTGTCCTTCTGCGCTCATCTCATCGTCGTCCCACGTTGTCCTTCTGCGATCATCTCGTCGTCCTTCTGCGCTCATCTCGTCGTCGTCCCACGTTGTCCTTCTGCGCTCATCTCGTCGCCGTCCCACGTTGTCCTTCTGCGCTCATCTCGTCGTCGTCCCACGTTGTCCTTCTGCGCTCATCTCATCGTCGTCCCACGTTGTCCTTCTGCGCTCATCTCGTTGTCGTCCCACGTTGTCCTTCTGCGCTCATCTCGTCGTCGTCCCACGTTGTCCTTCTGCGATCATCTCGTCGTCGTCCCACATTGTCCTTCTGCGCTCATCTCGTCGTCCTTCTATGCTCACCTCGTCGTCGTCCCAAGTTGTCCTTCTGCGCTCATCTCGTCGTCGTGCCACGTTGTCCTTCTGCGCTCATCTCGTCGTCGTCCCACATTGTCCTTCAGCGCTCATCTCGTCGTCGTCTCACGTTGTCCTTCTGCGCTCATCTCGTTGTCGTCCCACGTTGTCCTTCTGTGCTCATCTCGTCGTCATCCCACGTTGTCCTTCTGCGCTCATCTCATCGTCGTCCCACGTTGTCTTTCTGCGATCATCTCATCGTCGTCCCACGTTGTCCTTCTGCGATCATCTCGTCGTCCTTCTGCGCTCATCTCGTCGTCGTCCCACGTTGTCCTTCTGAGCTCATCTCGTCGCCGTCCCACGTTGTCCTTCTGCGCTCATCTTGTTGTCGTCCCACGTTGTCCTTCTGCGCTCATCTCGTCGTCGTCCCACGTTGTCCTTCTGCGCTCATCTCGTTGTCGTCCCACGTTGTCCTTCTGCGCTCATCTCGTCGTCGTCCCACGTTGTCCTTCTGCGATCATCTCGTCGTCGTCCCACATTGTCCTTCTGCGCTCATCTCGTCGTCCTTCTATGCTCACCTCGTCGTCGTCCCACGTTGTCCTTCTGCGCTCATCTCGTCGTCGTGCCACGTTGTCCTTCTGCGCTCATCTCGTCGTCGTCCCACATTGTCCTTCTGCGCTCATCTCGTCGTCGTCCCACGTTGTCCTTCTGCGATTATCTCGTCGTCCTTCTGCGCTCATCTCGTCGTCGTCCCACGTTGTCCTTCTGCGCTCATCTAGTCGTCGTCCCACGTTGTCCTTCTGCGCTCATCTCGTTGTCGTCCCACGTTGTCCTTCTGCGCTCATCTCGTCGTCGTCCCACGTTGTCCTTCTGCGCTCATCTCGTTGTCGTCCCACGTTGTCCTTCAGCGCTCATCTCGTCGTCGTCCCACGTTGTCCTTCTGCGATCATCTCGTCGTCGTCCCACATTGTCCTTCTGCGCTCATCTCGTCGTCCTTCTATGCTCACCTCGTCATCGTCCCACGTTGTCCTTCTGCGCTCATCTCGTCGTCGTGCAACGTTGTCCTTCTGCGCTCATCTCGTCGTCGTCCCACATTGTCCTTCTGCGCTCTTCTCGTCGTCGTCCCACGTTGTCCTTCTGAGATTATCTCGTCGTCCTTCTGCGCTCATCTCGTCGTCGTCCCACGTTGTCCTTCTGCGCTCATCTAGTCGTCGTCCCACGTTGTCCTTCTGCGCTCATCTCGTTGTCGTCCCACGTTGTCCTTCTGTGCTCATTTCGTCGTCGTCCCACGTTGTCCTTCTGCGCTCATCTCGTCGTCGTCCCACGTTGTCCTTCTGCGCTCATCTCGTCGTCGTCCCACGTTGTCCTTCTGCGCTCATCTCGTCGTCGTCCCACGTTGTCCTTCTGCGATCATCTTGTCGTCTTCCAACGTTGTCCTTCTGCAATTATCTCGTCGTCCTTCTGCGCTCATCTCGTCGTCGTCCCACGTTGTCCTTCTGCGCTCATCTAGTCGTCGTCCCACGTTGTCCTTCTGCGCTCATCTCGTTGTCGTCCCACGTTGTCCTTCTGTGCTCATCTCGTCGTCGTCCCACGTTGTCCTTCTGCGCTCATCTCATCGTCGTCCCACGTTGTCCTTCTGCGCTCATCTCATCGTCGTCCCACGTTGTCCTTCTGCGATCATCTCGTCGTCCTTCTGCGCTCATCTCGTCGTCGTCCCACGTTGTCCTTCTGCGCTCATCTCGTCGCCGTCCCACGTTGTCCTTCTGCGCTCATCTCGTCGTTTTCCCACGTTGTCCTTCTGCGCTCATCTCATCGTCGTCCCACGTTGTCCTTCTGCGCTCATCTCGTCGTCGTCCCACGTTTTCCTTCTGCGCTCTTCTCGTCGTCGTCCCACGTTGTCCTTATGCGCTCATCTCATCTTCGTCCCACGTTGTCCTTCTGCGCTCATCTCGTCGTCGTCCCACGTTGTCCTTCTGAGCTCATCTCGTCGTCGTCCCACGTTGTCCTTCTGCGCTCATCTCGTCGTCGTCCCACGTTTTCCTTCTGCGCTCATCTCGTCGTCGTCCCACGCGATCATCTCGTCGTCGTCCCACGTTGTCCTTCTGCGCTCATCTCGTCGTCGTCCCACGTTGTCCTTCTGCGATTATCTCGTCGTCCTTCTGCGCTCATCTCGTTGTCGTCCCACGTTGTCCTTCTGCGCTCATCTAGTCGTCGTCCCACGTTGTCCTTCTGCGCTCATCTCGTCGTCGTCCCACGTTGTCCTTCTGCGATTATCTCGTCGTCCTTCTGCACTCATCTAGTTGTCGTCCCACGTTGTCCTTCTGTGCTCATCTCGTCGTCGTCCCACGTTGTCCTTCTGCGCTCATCTCGTCGTCGTCCCAAGTTGTCCTTCTGCGCTCATCTCATCGTCGTCCCACGTTGTCCTTCTGTGCTCATCTCGTCGTCGTCCCACGCGATCATCTCGTCGCCGTTCCACGTTGTCCTTCTGCGCTCATCTCGTTGTCCTTCTGCGCTCATCTCGTCGTCGTCCCACGTTGTCCTTCTGCGCTCATCTCGTCGTCGTCCCACGTTGTCCTTCTGCGCTCATCTCGTCGTCGTGCCACGTTGTCCTTCTGCGCTCATCTCGTCGTCGTCCCACGTTATCCTTCTGCGATCATCTCGTCGTCGTCCAACGTTGTCCTTCTGCGATTATCTCGTCGTCCTTCTGCGCTCATCTCGTCGTCGTCCCACGTTGTCCTTCTGCGCTCATCTCGTTGTCGTCCCACGTTGTCCTTCTGTGCTCATCTCGTCGTCATCCCACGTTGTCCTTCTGCGCTCATCTCATCGTCGTCCCACGTTGTCCTTCTGCGCTCATCTCGTCGTCGTCCCACGTTGTCCTTCTGCGATTATCTCGTCGTCCTTCTGCGCTCATCTCGTCGTCGTCCCACGTTCTCCTTCTGCGCTCATCTCGTTGTCGTCCCACGTTGTCCTTCTGTGCTCATCTCGTCGTCATCCCACGTTGTCCTTCTGCGCTCATCTCATCGTCGTCCCACGTTGTCCTTCTGCGCTCATCTCGTCGTCGTCCCACGTTGTCCTTCTGCGCTCATCTCGTCGTCGTCCCACGTTTTCCTTCTGCGCTCTTCTCGTCGTCGTCCCACGTTGTCCTTCTGAGCTCATCTCGTCGCCGTCCCACGTTGTCCTTCTGCGCTCATCTTGTTGTCGTCCCACGTTGTCCTTCTGCGCTCATCTCGTCGTCGTCCCACGTTGTCGTTCTGCGCTCATCTCGTTGTCGTCCCACGTTGTCCTTCTGCGCTCATCTCGTCGTCGTCCCACGTTGTCCTTCTGCGATCATCTCGTCGTTGTCCCACATTGTCCTTCTGCGCTCATCTCGTCGTCCTTCTATGCTCACCTCGTCGTCGTCCCACGTTGTCCTTCTGCGCTCATCTCGTCGTCGTGCCACGTTGTCCTTCTGCGCTCATCTCGTCGTCGTCCCACATTGTCCTTCTGCGCTCATCTCGTCGTCGTCCCACGTTGTCCTTCTGCGCTCATCTCGTTGTCGTCCCACGTTGTCCTTCTGTGCTCATGTCGTCGTCATCCCACGTTGTCCTTCTGCGCTCATCTCATCGTCGTCCCACGTTGTCTTTCTGCGATCATCTCATCGTCGTCCCACGTTGTCCTTCTGCGATCATCTCGTCGTCCTTCTGCGCTCATCTCGTCGTCGTCCCACGTTGTCCTTCTGAGCTCATCTCGTCGCCGTCCCACGTTGTCCTTCTGCGCTCATCTTGTTGTCGTCCCACGTTGTCCTTCTGCGCTCATCTCGTCGTCGTCCCACGTTGTCCTTCTGCGCTCATCTCGTTGTCGTCCCACGTTGTCCTTCTGCGCTCATCTCGTCGTCGTCCCACGTTGTCCTTCTGCGATCATCTCGTCGTCGTCCCACATTGTCCTTCTGCGCTCATCTCGTCGTCCTTCTATGCTCACCTCGTCGTCGTCCCACGTTGTCCTTCTGCGCTCATCTCGTCGTCGTGCCACGTTGTCCTTCTGCGCTCATCTCGTCGTCGTCCCACATTGTCCTTCTGCGCTCATCTCGTCGTCGTCCCACGTTGTCCTTCTGCGATTATCTCGTCGTCCTTCTGCGCTCATCTCGTCGTCGTCCCACGTTGTCCTTCTGCGCTCATCTAGTCGTCGTCCCACGTTGTCCTTCTGCGCTCATCTCGTTGTCGTCCCACGTTGTCCTTCTGCGCTCATCTCGTCGTCGTCCCACGTTGTCCTTCTGCGCTCATCTCGTTGTCGTCCCACGTTGTCCTTCTGCGCTCATCTCGTCGTCGTCCCACGTTGTCCTTCTGCGATCATCTCGTCGTCGTCCCACATTGTCCTTCTGCGCTCATCTCGTCGTCCTTCTATGCTCACCTCGTCATCGTCCCACGTTGTCCTTCTGCGCTCATCTCGTCGTCGTGCCACGTTGTCCTTCTGCGCTCATCTCGTCGTCGTCCCACATTGTCCTTCTGCGCTCTTCTCGTCGTCGTCCCACGTTGTCCTTCTGAGATTATCTCGTCGTCCTTCTGCGCTCATCTCGTCGTCGTCCCACGTTGTCCTTCTGCGCTCATCTAGTCGTCGTCCCACGTTGTCCTTCTGCGCTCATCTCGTTGTCGTCCCACGTTGTCCTTCTGTGCTCATTTCGTCGTCGTCCCACGTTGTCCTTCTGCGCTCATCTCGTCGTCATCCCACGTTGTCCTTCTGCGCTCATCTCGTCGTCGTCCCACGTTGTCCTTCTGCGCTCATCTCGTCGTCGTCCCACGTTGTCCTTCTGCGATCATCTTGTCGTCTTCCAACGTTGTCCTTCTGCAATTATCTCGTCGTCCTTCTGCGCTCATCTCGTCGTCGTCCCACGTTGTCCTTCTGCGCTCATCTAGTCGTCGTCCCACGTTGTCCTTCTGCGCTCATCTCGTTGTCGTCCCACGTTGTCCTTCTGTGCTCATCTCGTCGTCGTCCCACGTTGTCCTTCTGCGCTCATCTCATCGTCGTCCCACGTTGTCCTTCTGCGCTCATCTCATCGTCGTCCCACGTTGTCCTTCTGCGATCATCTCGTCGTCCTTCTGCGCTCATCTCGTCGTCGTCCCACGTTGTCCTTCTGCGCTCATCTCGTCGCCGTCCCACGTTGTCCTTCTGCGCTCATCTCGTCGTCGTCCCACGTTGTCCTTCTGCGCTCATCTCATCGTCGTCCCACGTTGTCCTTCTGCGCTCATCTTGTTGTCGTCCCACATTGTCCTTCTGCGCTCATCTCGTCGTCGTCCCACGTTGTCCTTCTGCGCTCATCTCGTTGTCGTCCCACGTTGTCCTTCTGCGCTCATCTCGTCGTCGTCCCACGTTGTCCTTCTGCGATCATCTCGTCGTCGTCCCACATTGTCCTTCTGCGCTCATCTCGTCGTCCTTCTATGCTCACCTCGTCGTCGTCCCACGTTGTCCTTCTGCGCTCATCTCGTCGTCGTGCCACGTTGTCCTTCTGCGCTCATCTCGTCGTCGTCCCACATTGTCCTTCTGCGCTCATCTCGTCGTCGTCCCACGTTGTCCTTCTGCGCTCATCTCGTTGTCGTCCCACATTGTCCTTCTGTGCTCATGTCGTCGTCATCCCACGTTGTCCTTCTGCGCTCATCTCATCGTCGTCCCACGTTGTCTTTCTGCGATCATCTCATCGTCGTCCCACGTTGTCCTTCTGCGATCATCTCGTCGTCCTTCTGCGCTCATCTCGTCGTCGTCCCACGTTGTCCTTCTGAGCTCATCTCGTCGCCGTCCCACGTTGTCCTTCTGCGCTCATCATGTTGTCGTCCCACGTTGTCCTTCTGCGCTCATCTCGTCGTCGTCCCACGTTGTCCTTCTCTGCTCATCTCGTTGTCGTCCCACGTTGTCCTTCTGCGCTCATCTCGTCGTCGTCCCACGTTGTCCTTCTGCGATCATCTCGTCGTCGTCCCACATTGTCCTTCTGCGCTCATCTCGTCGTCCTTCTATGCTCACCTCGTCGTCGTCCCACGTTGTCCTTCTGCGCTCATCTCGTCGTCGTGCCACGTTGTCCTTCTGCGCTCATCTCGTCGTCGTCCCACATTGTCCTTCTGCGCTCATCTCGTCGTCGTCCCACGTTGTCCTTCTGCGATTATCTCGTCGTCCTTCTGCGCTCATCTCGTCGTCGTCCCACGTTGTCCTTCTGCGCTCATCTAGTCGTCGTCCCACGTTGTCCTTCTGCGCTCATCTCGTTGTCGTCCCACGTTGTCCTTCTGCGCTCATCTCGTCGTCGTCCCACGTTGTCCTTCTGCGATCATCTCGTCGTCGTCCCACATTGTCCTTCTGCGCTCATCTCGTCGTCCTTCTATGCTCACCTCGTCATCGTCCCACGTTGTCCTTCTGCGCTCATCTCGTCGTCGTGCCACGTTGTCCTTCTGCGCTCATCTCGTCGTCGTCCCACATTGTCCTTCTGCGCTCTTCTCGTCGTCGTCCCACGTTGTCCTTCTGAGATTATCTCGGCGTCCTTCTGCGCTCATCTCGTCGTCGTCCCACGTTGTCCTTCTGCGCTCATCTAGTCGTCGTCCCACGTTGTCCTTCTGCGCTCATCTCGTCGTCGTCCCACGTTGTCCTTCTGTGCTCATTTCGTCGTCGTCCCACGTTGTCCTTCTGCGCTCATCTCGTCGTCGTCCCACGTTGTCCTTCTGCGCTCATCTCGTCGTCGTCCCACGTTGTCCTTCTGCGCTCATCTCGTCGTCGTCCCACGTTGTCCTTCTGCGATCATCTTGTCGTCTTCCAACGTTGTCCTTCTGCAATTATCTCGTCGTCCTTCTGCGCTCATCTCGTCGTCGTCCCACGTTGTCCTTCTGCGCTCATCTAGTCGTCGTCCCACGTTGTCCTTCTGCGCTCATCTCGTTGTCGTCCCACGTTGTCCTTCTGTGCTCATCTCGTCGTCGTCCCACGTTGTCCTTCTGCGCTCATCTCATCGTCGTCCCACGTTGTCCTTCTGCGCTCATCTCATCGTCGTCCCACGTTGTCCTTCTGCGATCATCTCGTCGTCCTTCTGCGCTCATCTCGTCGTCGTCCCACGTTGTCCTTCTGCGCTCATCTCGTCGCCGTCCCACGTTGTCCTTCTGCGCTCATCTCGTCGTCGTCCCACGTTGTCCTTCTGCGCTCATCTCATCGTCGTCCCACGTTGTCCTTCTGCGCTCATCTCGTCGTCGTCCCACGTTTTCCTTCTGCGCTCTTCTCGTCGTCGTCCCACGTTGTCCTTATGCGCTCATCTCATCTTCGTCCCAAGTTGTCTTTCTGCGATCATCTCATCGTCGTCCCACGTTGTCCTTCTGCGATCATCTCGTCGTCCTTCTGCGCTCATCTCGTCGTCGTCCCACGTTGTCCTTCTGCGCTCATCTCGTTGCCGTCCCACATTGTCCTTCTGCGCTCATCTCGTTGTCGTCCCACGTTGTCCTTCTGCGCTCATCTCGTCGTCGTCCCACGTTGTCCTTCTGCGCTCATCTCGTCATCGTCCCACGTTGTCCTTCTGCGATCATCTCGTCGTCGTCCCACATTGTCCTTCTGCGCTCATCTCGTCGTCCTTCTATGCTCACCTCGTCGTCGTCCCACGTTGTCCTTCTGCGCTCATCTCGTCGTCGTGCCACGTTGTCCTTCTGCGCTCATCTCGTCGTCGTCCCACATTGTCCTTCTGCGCTCATCTCGTCGTCGTCCCACGTTGTCCTTCTGCGATTATCTCGTCGTCCTTCTGCGCTCATCTCGTCGTCGTCCCACGTTGTCCTTCTGCGCTCATCTAGTCGTCGTCCCACATTGTCCTTCTGCGCTCATCTCGTCGTCGTCCCACGTTGTCCTTCTGTGCTCATCTCGTCGTCGTCCCACGTTGTCCTTCTGTGCTCATCTCGTCGTCGTCCCACGTTGTCCTTCTGCGCTCATCTCGTCGTCGTCCCACGTTGTCCTTCTGCGCTCATCTCGTCGTCGTCCCACGTTGTCCTTCTGCGATCATCTCGTCGTCGTCCAACGTTGTCCTTCTGCAATTATCTCGTCGTCCTTCTGCGCTCATCTCGTCGTCGTCCCACGTTGTCCTTCTGCGCTCATCTAGTCGTCGTCCCACGTTGTCCTTCTGCGCTCATCTCGTTGTCGTCCCACGTTGTCCTTCTGTGCTCATCTCGTCGTCGTCCCACGTTGTCCTTCTGCGCTCATCTCATCGTCGTCCCACGTTGTCCTTCTGCGCTCATCTCGTCGTCGTCCCACGTTGTCCTTCTGCGCTCATCTCGTCGTCGTCCCACGTTTTCCTTCTGCGCTCATCTCGTCGTCGTCCCACGTTGTCCTTATGCGCTCATCTCATCGTCGTCCCACGTTGTCTTTCTGCGATCATCTCGTCGTCGTCCCACGTTGTCCTTCTGCGATCATCTCGTCGTCCTTCTGCGCTCATCTCGTCGTCGTCCCACGTTGTCCTTCTGCGCTCATCTCGTCGCCGTCCCACGTTGTCCTTATGCGCTCATCTCGTCGTCGTCCCACGTTGTCCTTCTGCGCTCATCTCGTCGTTGTCCCACGTTGTCCTTCTGCGCTCATCTCGTCGTCGCCCCACGTTGTCCTTCTGCGATCATCTCGTCGTCGTCCCACATTGTCCTTCTGCGCTCATCTCGTCGTCCTTCTATGCTCACCTCGTCGTCGTCCCACGTTGTCCTTCTGCGCTCATCTCGTCGTCGTGCCACGTTGTCCTTCTGCGCTCATCTCATCGTCGTCCCACATTGTCCTTCTGCGCTCATCTCGTCGTCGTCCCACGTTGTCCTTCTGCGATTATCTCGTCGTCCTTCTGCGCTCATTTCGTCGTCGTACCACGTTGTCCTTCTGCGCTCATCTAGTCGTCGTCCCACGTTGTCCTTCTGCGCTCATCTCGTTGTCGTCCCACGTTGTCCTTCTGTGCTCATCTCGTCGTCGTCCCATGTTTTCCTTCTGCGCTCATCTCGTCATCGTCCCACGCGATCATCTCGTCGTCGTCCCACGTTGTCCTTCTGCGCTCATCTCGTCGTCGTCCCACGTTGTCCTTCTGCGATTATCACGTTGTCCTTCTGTGCTCATCTCGTCGTCGTCCCACGTTGTCCTTCTGTGCTCATCTCGTCGTCGTCCCACGTTGTCCTTCTGCGCTCATCTCGTCGTCGTCCCACGTTGTCCTTCTGCGCTCATCTCGTCGTCGTCCCACGTTGTCCTTCTGCGATCATCTCGTCGTCGTCCAACGTTGTCCTTCTGCAATTATCTCGTCGTCCTTCTGCGCTCATCTCGTCGTCGTCCCACGTTGTCCTTCTGCGCTCATCTAGTCGTCGTCCCACGTTGTCCTTCTGCGCTCATCTCGTTGTCGTCCCACGTTGTCCTTCTGTGCTCATCTCGTCGTCGTCCCACGTTGTCCTTCTGCGCTCATCTCGTCGTCGTCCCACGTTGTCCTTCTGCGCTCATCTCATCGTCGTCCCACGTTGTCCTTCTGCGCTCATCTCGTCGTCGTCCCACGTTGTCCTTCTGCGCTCATCTCGTCGTCGTCCCACGTTTTCCTTCTGCGCTCATCTCGTCGTCGTCCCACGTTGTCCTTATGCGCTCATCTCATCGTCGTCCCACGTTGTCTTTCTGCGATCATCTCGTCGTCGTCCCACGTTGTCCTTCTGCGATCATCTCGTCGTCCTTCTGCGCTCATCTCGTCGTCGTCCCACGTTGTCCTTCTGCGCTCATCTCGTCGCCGTCCCACGTTGTCCTTATGCGCTCATCTCGTCGTCGTCCCACGTTGTCCTTCTGCGCTCATCTCGTCGTTGTCCCACGTTGTCCTTCTGCGCTCATCTCGTCGTCGCCCCACGTTGTCCTTCTGCGATCATCTCGTCGTCGTCCCACATTGTCCTTCTGCGCTCATCTCGTCGTCCTTCTATGCTCACCTCGTCGTCGTCCCACGTTGTCCTTCTGCGCTCATCTCGTCGTCGTGCCACGTTGTCCTTCTGCGCTCATCTCATCGTCGTCCCACATTGTCCTTCTGCGCTCATCTCGTCGTCGTCCCACGTTGTCCTTCTGCGATTATCTCGTCGTCCTTCTGCGCTCATTTCGTCGTCGTCCCACGTTGTCCTTCTGCGCTCATCTCGTCGCCGTCCCACGTTGTCCTTCTGCGCTCATCTCGTCGTCGTCCCACGTTGTCCTTCTGCGCTCATCTCATCGTCGTCCCACGTTGTCCTTCTGCGCTCATCTTGTTGTCGTCCCACATTGTCCTTCTGCGCTCATCTCGTCGTCGTCCCACGTTGTCCTTCTGCGCTCATCTCGTTGTCGTCCCACGTTGTCCTTCTGCGCTCATCTCGTCGTCGTCCCACGTTGTCCTTCTGCGATCATCTCGTCGTCGTCCCACATTGTCCTTCTGCGCTCATCTCGTCGTCCTTCTATGCTCACCTCGTCGTCGTCCCACGTTGTCCTTCTGCGCTCATCTCGTCGTCGTGCCACGTTGTCCTTCTGCGCTCATCTCGTCGTCGTCCCACATTGTCCTTCTGCGCTCATCTCGTCGTCGTCCCACGTTGTCCTTCTGCGCTCATCTCGTTGTCGTCCCACATTGTCCTTCTGTGCTCATGTCGTCGTCATCCCACGTTGTCCTTCTGCGCTCATCTCATCGTCGTCCCACGTTGTCTTTCTGCGATCATCTCATCGTCGTCCCACGTTGTCCTTCTGCGATCATCTCGTCGTCCTTCTGCGCTCATCTCGTCGTCGTCCCACGTTGTCCTTTTGAGCTCATCTCGTCGCCGTCCCACGTTGTCCTTCTGCGCTCATCATGTTGTCGTCCCACGTTGTCCTTCTGCGCTCATCTCGTCGTCGTCCCACGTTGTCCTTCTCTGCTCATCTCGTTGTCGTCCCACGTTGTCCTTCTGCGCTCATCTCGTCGTCGTCCCACGTTGTCCTTCTGCGATCATCTCGTCGTCGTCCCACATTGTCCTTCTGCGCTCATCTCGTCGTCCTTCTATGCTCACCTCGTCGTCGTCCCACGTTGTCCTTCTGCGCTCATCTCGTCGTCGTGCCACGTTGTCCTTCTGCGCTCATCTCGTCGTCGTCCCACATTGTCCTTCTGCGCTCATCTCGTCGTCGTCCCACGTTGTCCTTCTGCGATTATCTCGTCGTCCTTCTGCGCTCATCTCGTCGTCGTCCCACGTTGTCCTTCTGCGCTCATCTAGTCGTCGTCCCACGTTGTCCTTCTGCGCTCATCTCGTTGTCGTCCCACGTTGTCCTTCTGCGCTCATCTCGTCGTCGTCCCACGTTGTCCTTCTGCGATCATCTCGTCGTCGTCCCACATTGTCCTTCTGCGCTCATCTCGTCGTCCTTCTATGCTCACCTCGTCATCGTCCCACGTTGTCCTTCTGCGCTCATCTCGTCGTCGTGCCACGTTGTCCTTCTGCGCTCATCTCGTCGTCGTCCCACATTGTCCTTCTGCGCTCTTCTCGTCGTCGTCCCACGTTGTCCTTCTGAGATTATCTCGGCGTCCTTCTGCGCTCATCTCGTCGTCGTCCCACGTTGTCCTTCTGCGCTCATCTAGTCGTCGTCCCACGTTGTCCTTCTGCGCTCATCTCGTCGTCGTCCCACGTTGTCCTTCTGTGCTTATTTCGTCGTCGTCCCACGTTGTCCTTCTGCGCTCATCTCGTCGTCGTCCCACGTTGTCCTTCTGCGCTCATCTCGTCGTCGTCCCACGTTGTCCTTCTGCGCTCATCTCGTCGTCGTCCCACGTTGTCCTTCTGCGATCATCTTGTCGTCTTCCAACGTTGTCCTTCTGCAATTATCTCGTCGTCCTTCTGCGCTCATCTCGTCGTCGTCCCACGTTGTCCTTCTGCGCTCATCTAGTCGTCGTCCCACGTTGTCCTTCTGCGCTCATCTCGTTGTCGTCCCACGTTGTCCTTCTGTGCTCATCTCGTCGTCGTCCCACGTTGTCCTTCTGCGCTCATCTCATCGTCGTCCCACGTTGTCCTTCTGCGCTCATCTCATCGTCGTCCCACGTTGTCCTTCTGCGATCATCTCGTCGTCCTTCTGCGCTCATCTCGTCGTCGTCCCACGTTGTCCTTCTGCGCTCATCTCGTCGCCGTCCCACGTTGTCCTTCTGCGCTCATCTCGTCGTCGTCCCACGTTGTCCTTCTGCGCTCATCTCATCGTCGTCCCACGTTGTCCTTCTGCGCTCATCTCGTCGTCGTCCCACGTTTTCCTTCTGCGCTCTTCTCGTCGTCGTCCCACGTTGTCCTTATGCGCTCATCTCATCTTCGTCCCAAGTTGTCTTTCTGCGATCATCTCATCGTCGTCCCACGTTGTCCTTCTGCGATCATCTCGTCGTCCTTCTGCGCTCATCTCGTCGTCGTCCCACGTTGTCCTTCTGCGCTCATCTCGTTGCCGTCCCACATTGTCCTTCTGCGCTCATCTCGTTGTCGTCCCACGTTGTCCTTCTGCGCTCATCTCGTCGTCGTCCCACGTTGTCCTTCTGCGCTCATCTCGTCATCGTCCCACGTTGTCCTTCTGCGATCATCTCGTCGTCGTCCCACATTGTCCTTCTGCGCTCATCTCGTCGTCCTTCTATGCTCACCTCGTCGTCGTCCCACGTTGTCCTTCTGCGCTCATCTCGTCGTCGTGCCACGTTGTCCTTCTGCGCTCATCTCGTCGTCGTCCCACATTGTCCTTCTGCGCTCATCTCGTCGTCGTCCCACGTTGTCCTTCTGCGATTATCTCGTCGTCCTTCTGCGCTCATCTCGTCGTCGTCTCACGTTGTCCTTCTGCGCTCATCTAGTCGTCGTCCCACATTGTCCTTCTGCGCTCATCTCGTCGTCGTCCCACGTTGTCCTTCTGTGCTCATCTCGTCGTCGTCCCACGTTGTCCTTCTGTGCTCATCTCGTCGTCGTCCCACGTTGTCCTTCTGCGCTCATCTCGTCGTCGTCCCACGTTGTCCTTCTGCGCTCATCTCGTCGTCGTCCCACGTTGTCCTTCTGCGATCATCTCGTCGTCGTCCAACGTTGTCCTTCTGCAATTATCTCGTCGTCCTTCTGCGCTCATCTCGTCGTCGTCCCACGTTGTCCTTCTGCGCTCATCTAGTCGTCGTCCCACGTTGTCCTTCTGCGCTCATCTCGTTGTCGTCCCACGTTGTCCTTCTGTGCTCATCTCGTCGTCGTCCCACGTTGTCCTTCTGCGCTCATCTCATCGTCGTCCCACGTTGTCCTTCTGCGCTCATCTCGTCGTCGTCCCACGTTGTCCTTCTGCGCTCATCTCGTCGTCGTCCCACGTTTTCCTTCTGCGCTCATCTCGTCGTCGTCCCACGTTGTCCTTATGCGCTCATCTCATCGTCGTCCCACGTTGTCTTTCTGCGATCATCTCGTCGTCGTCCCACGTTGTCCTTCTGCGATCATCTCGTCGTCCTTCTGCGCTCATCTCGTCGTCGTCCCACGTTGTCCTTCTGCGCTCATCTCGTCGCCGTCCCACGTTGTCCTTATGCGCTCATCTCGTCGTCGTCCCACGTTGTCCTTCTGCGCTCATCTCGTCGTTGTCCCACGTTGTCCTTCTGCGCTCATCTCGTCGTCGCCCCACGTTGTCCTTCTGCGATCATCTCGTCGTCGTCCCACATTGTCCTTCTGCGCTCATCTCGTCGTCCTTCTATGCTCACCTCGTCGTCGTCCCACGTTGTCCTTCTGCGCTCATCTCGTCGTCGTGCCACGTTGTCCTTCTGCGCTCATCTCATCGTCGTCCCACATTGTCCTTCTGCGCTCATCTCGTCGTCGTCCCACGTTGTCCTTCTGCGATTATCTCGTCGTCCTTCTGCGCTCATTTCGTCGTCGTACCACGTTGTCCTTCTGCGCTCATCTAGTCGTCGTCCCACGTTGTCCTTCTGCGCTCATCTCGTTGTCGTCCCACGTTGTCCTTCTGTGCTCATCTCGTCGTCGTCCCATGTTTTCCTTCTGCGCTCATCTCGTCATCGTCCCACGCGATCATCTCGTCGTCGTCCCACGTTGTCCTTCTGCGCTCATCTCGTCGTCGTCCCACGTTGTCCTTCTGCGATTATCACGTTGTCCTTCTGTGCTCATCTCGTCGTCGTCCCACGTTGTCCTTCTGTGCTCATCTCGTCGTCGTCCCACGTTGTCCTTCTGCGCTCATCTCGTCGTCGTCCCACGTTGTCCTTCTGCGCTCATCTCGTCGTCGTCCCACGTTGTCCTTCTGCGATCATCTCGTCGTCGTCCAACGTTGTCCTTCTGCAATTATCTCGTCGTCCTTCTGCGCTCATCTCGTCGTCGTCCCACGTTGTCCTTCTGCGCTCATCTAGTCGTCGTCCCACGTTGTCCTTCTGCGCTCATCTCGTTGTCGTCCCACGTTGTCCTTCTGTGCTCATCTCGTCGTCGTCCCACGTTGTCCTTCTGCGCTCATCTCGTCGTCGTCCCACGTTGTCCTTCTGCGCTCATCTCATCGTCGTCCCACGTTGTCCTTCTGCGCTCATCTCGTCGTCGTCCCACGTTGTCCTTCTGCGCTCATCTCGTCGTCGTCCCACGTTTTCCTTCTGCGCTCATCTCGTCGTCGTCCCACGTTGTCCTTATGCGCTCATCTCATCGTCGTCCCACGTTGTCTTTCTGCGATCATCTCGTCGTCGTCCCACGTTGTCCTTCTGCGATCATCTCGTCGTCCTTCTGCGCTCATCTCGTCGTCGTCCCACGTTGTCCTTCTGCGCTCATCTCGTCGCCGTCCCACGTTGTCCTTATGCGCTCATCTCGTCGTCGTCCCACGTTGTCCTTCTGCGCTCATCTCGTCGTTGTCCCACGTTGTCCTTCTGCGCTCATCTCGTCGTCGCCCCACGTTGTCCTTCTGCGATCATCTCGTCGTCGTCCCACATTGTCCTTCTGCGCTCATCTCGTCGTCCTTCTATGCTCACCTCGTCGTCGTCCCACGTTGTCCTTCTGCGCTCATCTCGTCGTCGTGCCACGTTGTCCTTCTGCGCTCATCTCATCGTCGTCCCACATTGTCCTTCTGCGCTCATCTCGTCGTCGTCCCACGTTGTCCTTCTGCGATTATCTCGTCGTCCTTCTGCGCTCATTTCGTCGTCGTACCACGTTGTCCTTCTGCGCTCATCTAGTCGTCGTCCCACGTTGTCCTTCTGCGCTCATCTCGTTGTCGTCCCACGTTGTCCTTCTGTGCTCATCTCGTCGTCGTCCCATGTTTTCCTTCTGCGCTCATCTCGTCATCGTCCCACGCGATCATCTCGTCGTCGTCCCACGTTGTCCTTCTGCGCTCATCTCGTCGTCGTCCCACGTTGTCCTTCTGCGATTATCTCGTCGTCCTTCTGCGCTCATCTCGTTGTCGTCCCACGTTGTCCTTCTGCGCTCATCTCGTCGTCGTCCCACGTTTTCCTTCTGCGCTCATCTCGTCGTCGTCCCACGTTGTCCTTATGCGCTCATCTCATCGTCGTCCCACGTTGTCTTTCTGCGATCATCTCGTCGTCGTCCCACGTTGTCCTTCTGCGATCATCTCGTCGTCCTTCTGCGCTCATCTCGTCGTCGTCCCACGTTGTCCTTCTGCGATTATCACGTTGTCCTTCTGTGCTCATCTCGTCGTCGTCCCACGTTGTCCTTCTGTGCTCATCTCGTCGTCGTCCCACGTTGTCCTTCTGCGCTCATCTCGTCGTCGTCCCACGTTGTCCTTCTGCGCTCATCTCGTCGTCGTCCCACGTTGTCCTTCTGCGATCATCTCGTCGTCGTCCAACGTTGTCCTTCTGCAATTATCTCGTCGTCCTTCTGCGCTCATCTCGTCGTCGTCCCACGTTGTCCTTCTGCGCTCATCTAGTCGTCGTCCCACGTTGTCCTTCTGCGCTCATCTCGTTGTCGTCCCACGTTGTCCTTCTGTGCTCATCTCGTCGTCGTCCCACGTTGTCCTTCTGCGCTCATCTCGTCGTCGTCCCACGTTGTCCTTCTGCGCTCATCTCATCGTCGTCCCACGTTGTCCTTCTGCGCTCATCTCGTCGTCGTCCCACGTTGTCCTTCTGCGCTCATCTCGTCGTCGTCCCACGTTTTCCTTCTGCGCTCATCTCGTCGTCGTCCCACGTTGTCCTTATGCGCTCATCTCATCGTCGTCCCACGTTGTCTTTCTGCGATCATCTCGTCGTCGTCCCACGTTGTCCTTCTGCGATCATCTCGTCGTCCTTCTGCGCTCATCTCGTCGTCGTCCCACGTTGTCCTTCTGCGCTCATCTCGTCGCCGTCCCACGTTGTCCTTATGCGCTCATCTCGTCGTCGTCCCACGTTGTCCTTCTGCGCTCATCTCGTCGTTGTCCCACGTTGTCCTTCTGCGCTCATCTCGTCGTCGCCCCACGTTGTCCTTCTGCGATCATCTCGTCGTCGTCCCACATTGTCCTTCTGCGCTCATCTCGTCGTCCTTCTATGCTCACCTCGTCGTCGTCCCACGTTGTCCTTCTGCGCTCATCTCGTCGTCGTGCCACGTTGTCCTTCTGCGCTCATCTCATCGTCGTCCCACATTGTCCTTCTGCGCTCATCTCGTCGTCGTCCCACGTTGTCCTTCTGCGATTATCTCGTCGTCCTTCTGCGCTCATTTCGTCGTCGTACCACGTTGTCCTTCTGCGCTCATCTAGTCGTCGTCCCACGTTGTCCTTCTGCGCTCATCTCGTTGTCGTCCCACGTTGTCCTTCTGTGCTCATCTCGTCGTCGTCCCATGTTTTCCTTCTGCGCTCATCTCGTCATCGTCCCACGCGATCATCTCGTCGTCGTCCCACGTTGTCCTTCTGCGCTCATCTCGTCGTCGTCCCACGTTGTCCTTCTGCGATTATCTCGTCGTCCTTCTGCGCTCATCTCGTTGTCGTCCCACGTTGTCCTTCTGCGCTCATCTCGTCGTCGTCCCACGTTTTCCTTCTGCGCTCATCTCGTCGTCGTCCCACGTTGTCCTTATGCGCTCATCTCATCGTCGTCCCACGTTGTCTTTCTGCGATCATCTCGTCGTCGTCCCACGTTGTCCTTCTGCGATCATCTCGTCGTCCTTCTGCGCTCATCTCGTCGTCGTCCCACGTTGTCCTTCTGCGCTCATCTCGTCGCCGTCCCACGTTGTCCTTATGCGCTCATCTCGTCGTCGTCCCACGTTGTCCTTCTGCGCTCATCTCGTCGTTGTCCCACGTTGTCCTTCTGCGCTCATCTCGTCGTCGCCCCACGTTGTCCTTCTGCGATCATCTCGTCGTCGTCCCACATTGTCCTTCTGCGCTCATCTCGTCGTCCTTCTATGCTCACCTCGTCGTCGTCCCACGTTGTCCTTCTGCGCTCATCTCGTCGTCGTGCCACGTTGTCCTTCTGCGCTCATCTCATCGTCGTCCCACATTGTCCTTCTGCGCTCATCTCGTCGTCGTCCCACGTTGTCCTTCTGCGATTATCTCGTCGTCCTTCTGCGCTCATTTCGTCGTCGTACCACGTTGTCCTTCTGCGCTCATCTAGTCGTCGTCCCACGTTGTCCTTCTGCGCTCATCTCGTTGTCGTCCCACGTTGTCCTTCTGTGCTCATCTCGTCGTCGTCCCACGTTGCCCTTCTGCGCTCATCTCATCGTCGTCCCACGTTGTCCTTCTGAGCTCATCTCGTCGTCGTCCCACGTTGTCCTTCTGCGCTCATCTCGTCGTCGTCCCATGTTTTCCTTCTGCGCTCATCTCATCGTCGTCCCACGTTGTCCTTCTGCGCTCATCTCATCGTCGTCCCACGTTGTCCTTCTGCGATCATCTCGTCGTCCTTCTGCGCTCATCTCGTCGTCGTCCCACGTTGTCCTTCTGCGCTCATCTCATCGCCGTCCCACGTTGTCCTTCTGCGCTCATCTCGTCGTCGTCCCACGTTGTCCTTCTGCGCTCATCTCATCGTCGTCCCACGTTGTCCTTCTGCGCTCATCTCGTCGTCGTCCCACGTTTTCCTTCTGCGCTCTTCTCGTCGTCGTCCCACGTTGTCCTTATGCGCTCATCTCATCTTCGTCCCAAGTTGTCTTTCTGCGATCATCTCATCGTCGTCCCACGTTGTCCTTCTGCGATCATCTCGTCGTCCTTCTGCGCTCATCTCGTCGTCGTCCCACGTTGTCCTTCTGCGCTCATCTCGTTGCCGTCCCACGTTGTCCTTCTGCGCTCATCTCGTTGTCGTCCCACGTTGTCCTTCTGCGCTCATCTCGTCGTCGTCCCACGTTGTCCTTCTGCGATCATCTCGTCGTCGTCCCACATTGTCCTTCTGCGCTCATCTCGTCGTCCTTCTATGCTCACCTCGTCGTCGTCCCACGTTGTCCTTCTGCGCTCATCTCGTCGTCGTGCCACGTTGTCCTTCTGCGCTCATCTCGTCGTCGTCCCACATTGTCCTTCTGCGCTCATCTCGTCGTCGTCCCACGTTGTCCTTCTGCGATTATCTCGTCGTCCTTCTGCGCTCATCTCGTCGTCGTCCCACGTTGTCCTTCTGCGCTCATCTAGTCGTCGTCCCACATTGTCCTTCTGCGCTCATCTCGTCGTCGTCCCACGTTGTCCTTCTGTGCTCATCTCGTCGTCGTCCCACGTTGTCCTTCTGTGCTCATCTCGTCGTCGTCCCACGTTGTCCTTCTGCGCTCATCTCGTCGTCGTCCCACGTTGTCCTTCTGCGCTCATCTCGTCGTCGTCCCACGTTGTCCTTCTGCGATCATCTCGTCGTCGTCCAACGTTGTCCTTCTGCAATTATCTCGTCGTCCTTCTGCGCTCATCTCGTCGTCGTCCCACGTTGTCCTTCTGCGCTCATCTAGTCGTCGTCCCACGTTGTCCTTCTGCGCTCATCTCGTTGTCGTCCCACGTTGTCCTTCTGTGCTCATCTCGTCGTCGTCCCACGTTGTCCTTCTGCGCTCATCTCGTCGTCGTCCCACGTTGTCCTTCTGCGCTCATCTCATCGTCGTCCCACGTTGTCCTTCTGCGCTCATCTCGTCGTCGTCCCACGTTGTCCTTCTGCGCTCATCTCGTCGTCGTCCCACGTTTTCCTTCTGCGCTCATCTCGTCGTCGTCCCACGTTGTCCTTATGCGCTCATCTCATCGTCGTCCCACGTTGTCTTTCTGCGATCATCTCGTCGTCGTCCCACGTTGTCCTTCTGCGATCATCTCGTCGTCCTTCTGCGCTCATCTCGTCGTCGTCCCACGTTGTCCTTCTGCGCTCATCTCGTCGCCGTCCCACGTTGTCCTTATGCGCTCATCTCGTCGTCGTCCCACGTTGTCCTTCTGCGCTCATCTCGTCGTTGTCCCACGTTGTCCTTCTGCGCTCATCTCGTCGTCGCCCCACGTTGTCCTTCTGCGATCATCTCGTCGTCGTCCCACATTGTCCTTCTGCGCTCATCTCGTCGTCCTTCTATGCTCACCTCGTCGTCGTCCCACGTTGTCCTTCTGCGCTCATCTCGTCGTCGTGCCACGTTGTCCTTCTGCGCTCATCTCATCGTCGTCCCACATTGTCCTTCTGCGCTCATCTCGTCGTCGTCCCACGTTGTCCTTCTGCGATTATCTCGTCGTCCTTCTGCGCTCATTTCGTCGTCGTACCACGTTGTCCTTCTGCGCTCATCTAGTCGTCGTCCCACGTTGTCCTTCTGCGCTCATCTCGTTGTCGTCCCACGTTGTCCTTCTGTGCTCATCTCGTCGTCGTCCCACGTTGCCCTTCTGCGCTCATCTCATCGTCGTCCCACGTTGTCCTTCTGAGCTCATCTCGTCGTCGTCCCACGTTGTCCTTCTGCGCTCATCTCGTCGTTGTCCCATGTTTTCCTTCTGCGCTCATCTCGTCATCGTCCCACGCGATCATCTCGTCGTCGTCCCACGTTGTCCTTCTGCGCTCATCTCGTCGTCGTCCCACGTTGTCCTTCTGCGATTATCTCGTCGTCCTTCTGCGCTCATCTCGTTGTCGTCCCACGTTGTCCTTCTGCGCTCATCTCGTCGTCGTCCCACGTTTTCCTTCTGCGCTCATCTCGTCGTCGTCCCACGTTGTCCTTATGCGCTCATCTCATCGTCGTCCCACGTTGTCTTTCTGCGATCATCTCGTCGTCGTCCCACGTTGTCCTTCTGCGATCATCTCGTCGTCCTTCTGCGCTCATCTCGTCGTCGTCCCACGTTGTCCTTCTGCGCTCATCTCGTCGCCGTCCCACGTTGTCCTTATGCGCTCATCTCGTCGTCGTCCCACGTTGTCCTTCTGCGCTCATCTCGTCGTTGTCCCACGTTGTCCTTCTGCGCTCATCTCGTCGTCGCCCCACGTTGTCCTTCTGCGATCATCTCGTCGTCGTCCCACATTGTCCTTCTGCGCTCATCTCGTCGTCCTTCTATGCTCACCTCGTCGTCGTCCCACGTTGTCCTTCTGCGCTCATCTCGTCGTCGTGCCACGTTGTCCTTCTGCGCTCATCTCATCGTCGTCCCACATTGTCCTTCTGCGCTCATCTCGTCGTCGTCCCACGTTGTCCTTCTGCGATTATCTCGTCGTCCTTCTGCGCTCATTTCGTCGTCGTACCACGTTGTCCTTCTGCGCTCATCTAGTCGTCGTCCCACGTTGTCCTTCTGCGCTCATCTCGTTGTCGTCCCACGTTGTCCTTCTGTGCTCATCTCGTCGTCGTCCCACGTTGCCCTTCTGCGCTCATCTCATCGTCGTCCCACGTTGTCCTTCTGAGCTCATCTCGTCGTCGTCCCACGTTGTCCTTCTGCGCTCATCTCGTCGTTGTCCCATGTTTTCCTTCTGCGCTCATCTCGTCATCGTCCCACGCGATCATCTCGTCGTCGTCCCACGTTGTCCTTCTGCGCTCATCTCGTCGTCATCCCACGTTGTCCTTCTGCGATTATCTCGTCGTCCTTCTGCGCTCATCTCGTTGTCGTCCCACGTTGTCCTTCTGCGCTCATCTCGTCGTCGTCCCACGTTTTCCTTCTGCGCTCATCTCGTCGTCGTCCCACGTTGTCCTTATGCGCTCATCTCATCGTCGTCCCACGTTGTCTTTCTGCGATCATCTCGTCGTCGTCCCACGTTGTCCTTCTGCGATCATCTCGTCGTCCTTCTGCGCTCATCTCGTCGTCGTCCCACGTTGTCCTTCTGCGCTCATCTCGTCGCCGTCCCACGTTGTCCTTATGCGCTCATCTCGTCGTCGTCCCACGTTGTCCTTCTGCGCTCATCTCGTCGTTGTCCCACGTTGTCCTTCTGCGCTCATCTCGTCGTCGCCCCACGTTGTCCTTCTGCGATCATCTCGTCGTCGTCCCACATTGTCCTTCTGCGCTCATCTCGTCGTCCTTCTATGCTCACCTCGTCGTCGTCCCACGTTGTCCTTCTGCGCTCATCTCGTCGTCGTGCCACGTTGTCCTTCTGCGCTCATCTCATCGTCGTCCCACATTGTCCTTCTGCGCTCATCTCGTCGTCGTCCCACGTTGTCCTTCTGCGATTATCTCGTCGTCCTTCTGCGCTCATTTCGTCGTCGTACCACGTTGTCCTTCTGCGCTCATCTAGTCGTCGTCCCACGTTGTCCTTCTGCGCTCATCTCGTTGTCGTCCCACGTTGTCCTTCTGTGCTCATCTCGTCGTCGTCCCACGTTGCCCTTCTGCGCTCATCTCATCGTCGTCCCACGTTGTCCTTCTGAGCTCATCTCGTCGTCGTCCCACGTTGTCCTTCTGCGCTCATCTCGTCGTCGTCCCATGTTTTCCTTCTGCGCTCATCTCGTCATCGTCCCACGCGATCATCTCGTCGTCGTCCCACGTTGTCCTTCTGCGCTCATCTCGTCGTCGTCCCACGTTGTCCTTCTGCGATTATCTCGTCGTCCTTCTGCGCTCATCTCGTTGTCGTCCCACGTTGTCCTTCTGCGCTCATCTAGTCGTCGTCCCACTTTGTCCTTCTGCGCTCATCTCGTTGTCGTCCCACGTTGTCCTTCTGTGCTCATCTCGTCGTCGTCCCACGTTGTCCTTCTGCGCTCTTCTCGTCGTCGTCCCACGTTGTCCTTCTGCGCTCATCTCGTCGTCGTCCCACGTTGTCCTTCTGCGCTCATCTCGTCGTCGTCCCACGCGATCATCTCGTCGCCGTCCCACGTTGTCCTTCTGCACTCATCTCGTTGTCCTTCTGCGCTCATCTCGTCGTCGTCCCACGTTGTCCTTCTGCGCTCATCTCGTCGTCGTCCCACGTTGTCCTTCTGCGCTCATCTCGTCGTCGTGCCACGTTGTCCTTCTGCGCTCATCTCGTCGTCGTCCCACATTGTCCTTCTGCGCTCATCTCGTCGTCGTCCCACGTTGTCCTTCTGCGATTATCTCGTCGTCCTTCTGCGCTCATCTCGTCGTCGTCCCACGTTGTCCTTCTGCGCTCATCTAGTCGTCGTCCCACGTTGTCCTTCTGCGCTCATCTCGTTGTCGTCCCACGTTGTCCTTCTGTGCTCATCTCGTCGTCGTCCCACGTTGTCCTTCTGCGCTCATCTCGTCGTCGTCCCACGTTGTCCTTCTGCGCTCATCTCGTCGTCGTCCCACGTTGTCCTTCTGCGCTCATCTCGTCGTCGTCCCACGTTGTCCTTCTGCGATCATCTCGTCGTCGTCCAACGTTGTCCTTCTGCAATTATCTCGTCGTCCTTCTGCGCTCATCTCGTCGTCGTCCCACGTTGTCCTTCTGCGCTCATCTAGTCGTCGTCCCACGTTGTCCTTCTGCGCTCATCTCGTTGTCGTCCCACGTTGTCCTTCTGTGCTCATCTCGTCGTCGTCCCACGTTGTCCTTCTGCGCTCATCTCGTCGTCGTCCCACGTTGTCCTTCTGCGCTCATCTTATCGTCGTCCCACGTTGTCCTTCTGCGCTCATCTCGTCGTCGTCCCACGTTGTCCTTCTGCGCTCATCTCGTCGTCGTCCCACGTTTCCTTCTGCGCTCATCTCGTCGTCGTCCCACGTTGTCCTTATGCGCTCATCTCGTCGTCCCACGTTGTCTTTCTGCGATCATCTCGTCGTCGTCCCACGTTGTCCTTCTGCGATCATCTCGTCGTCCTTCTGCGCTCATCTCGTCGTCGTCCCACGTTGTCCTTCTGCGCTCATCTCGTCGCCGTCCCACGTTGTCCTTATGCGCTCATCTCGTCGTCGTCCCACGTTGTCCTTCTGCGCTCATCTCGTCGTCGTCCCACGTTGTCCTTCTGCGCTCATCTCGTCGTCGCCCCACGTTGTCCTTCTGCGATCATCTCGTCGTCGTCCCACATTGTCCTTCTGCGCTCATCTCGTCGTCCTTCTATGCTCACCTCGTCGTCGTCCCACGTTGTCCTTCTGCGCTCATCTCGTCGTCGTGCCACGTTGTCCTTCTGCGCTCATCTCGTCGTCGTCCCACATTGTCCTTCTGCGCTCATCTCGTCGTCGTCCCACGTTGTCCTTCTGCGATTATCTCGTCGTCCTTCTGCGATCATTTCGTCGTCGTCCCACGTTGTCCTTCTGCGCTCATCTAGTCGTCGTCCCACGTTGTCCTTCTGCGCTCATCTCGTTGTCGTCCCACGTTGTCCTTCTGTGCTCATCTCGTCGTCGTCCCACGTTGCCCTTCTGCGCTCATCTCATCGTCGTCCCACGTTGTCCTTCTGAGCTCATCTCGTCGTCGTCCCACGTTGTCCTTCTGCGCTCATCTCGTCGTCGTCCCACGTTTTCCTTCTGCGCTCATCTCGTCATCGTCCCACGCGATCATCTCGTGGTCGTCCCACGTTGTCCTTCTGCGCTCATCTCGTCGTCGTCCCACGTTGTCCTTCTGCGATTATCTCGTCGTCCTTCTGCGCTCATCTCGTTGTCGTCCCACGTTGTCCTTCTGCGCTCATCTAGTCGTCGTCCCACGTTGTCCTTCTGCGCTCATCTCGTTGTCGTCCCACGTTGTCCTTCTGTGCTCATCTCGTCGTCGTCCCACGTTG
The DNA here is from genome assembly GCF_964263955.1 of Coregonus lavaretus. Lineage (NCBI taxonomy): Eukaryota > Metazoa > Chordata > Actinopteri > Salmoniformes > Salmonidae > Coregonus > Coregonus lavaretus. The sequence continues at coordinate 48,135,073 of NC_140009.1, read as the reverse complement.
TCCTTCTGCGCTCATCTCGTCGTCGTCCCACGCGATCATCTCGTCGCCGTCCCACGTTGTCCTTCTGCGCTCATCTCGTTGTCCTTCTGCGCTCATCTCGTCGTCGTCCCACGTTGTCCTTCTGCGCTCATCTCGTCGTCGTCCCACGTTGTCCTTCTGCGCTCATCTCGTCGTCGTGCCACGTTGTCCTTCTGCGCTCATCTCGTCGTCGTCCCACGTTATCCTTCTGCGATCATCTCGTCGTCGTCCAACGTTGTCCTTCTGCGATTATCTCGTCGTCCTTCTGCGCTCATCTCGTCGTCGTCCCACGTTGTTCTTCTGCGCTCATCTCGTCGTCGTCCCACGTTGTCCTTCGGTGCTCATCTCGTCGTCATCCCACGTTGTCCTTCTGCGCTCATCTCATCGTCGTCCCACGTTGTCCTTCTGCGCTCATCTCGTCGTCGTCCCACGTTATCCTTCTGCGCTCATCTAGTCGTCGTCCCACGTTGTCCTTCTGCGCTCATCTCGTTGTCGTCCCACGTTGTCCTTCTGTTCTCATCTCGTCGTCGTCCCACGTTGTCCTTCTGCGTTCTTCTCGTCGTCGTCCCACGTTGTCCTTCTGCGCTCATCTCGTCGTCGTCCCACGTTGTCCTTCTGCGCTCATCTCGTCGTCGTCCCACGTTGTCCTTCTGCGATTATCTCGTCGTCCTTCTGCGCTCATCTCGTTGTCGTCCCACGTTGTCCTTCTGCGCTCATCTAGTCGTCGTCCCACTTTGTCCTTCTGCGCTCATCTCGTTGTCGTCCCACGTTGTCCTTCTGTGCTCATCTCGTCGTCGTCCCACGTTGTCCTTCTGCGCTCTTCTCGTCGTCGTCCCACGTTGTCCTTCTGCGCTCATCTCGTCGTCGTCCCACGTTGTCCTTCTGCGCTCATCTCGTCGTCGTCCCACGCGATCATCTCGTCGCCGTCCCACGTTGTCCTTCTGCACTCATCTCGTTGTCCTTCTGCGCTCATCTCGTCGTCGTCCCACGTTGTCCTTCTGCGCTCATCTCGTCGTCGTCCCACGTTGTCCTTCTGCGCTCATCTCGTCGTCGTGCCACGTTGTCCTTCTGCGCTCATCTCGTCGTCGTCCCACATTGTCCTTCTGCGCTCATCTCGTCGTCGTCCCACGTTGTCCTTCTGCGATTATCTCGTCGTCCTTCTGCGCTCATCTCGTCGTCGTCCCACGTTGTCCTTCTGCGCTCATCTAGTCGTCGTCCCACGTTGTCCTTCTGCGCTCATCTCGTTGTCGTCCCACGTTGTCCTTCTGTGCTCATCTCGTCGTCGTCCCACGTTGTCCTTCTGCGCTCATCTCGTCGTCGTCCCACGTTGTCCTTCTGCGCTCATCTCGTCGTCGTCCCACGTTGTCCTTCTGCGCTCATCTCGTCGTCGTCCCACGTTGTCCTTCTGCGATCATCTCGTCGTCGTCCAACGTTGTCCTTCTGCAATTATCTCGTCGTCCTTCTGCGCTCATCTCGTCGTCGTCCCACGTTGTCCTTCTGCGCTCATCTAGTCGTCGTCCCACGTTGTCCTTCTGCGCTCATCTCGTTGTCGTCCCACGTTGTCCTTCTGTGCTCATCTCGTCGTCGTCCCACGTTGTCCTTCTGCGCTCATCTCGTCGTCGTCCCACGTTGTCCTTCTGCGCTCATCTTATCGTCGTCCCACGTTGTCCTTCTGCGCTCATCTCGTCGTCGTCCCACGTTGTCCTTCTGCGCTCATCTCGTCGTCGTCCCACGTTTCCTTCTGCGCTCATCTCGTCGTCGTCCCACGTTGTCCTTATGCGCTCATCTCGTCGTCCCACGTTGTCTTTCTGCGATCATCTCGTCGTCGTCCCACGTTGTCCTTCTGCGATCATCTCGTCGTCCTTCTGCGCTCATCTCGTCGTCGTCCCACGTTGTCCTTCTGCGCTCATCTCGTCGCCGTCCCACGTTGTCCTTATGCGCTCATCTCGTCGTCGTCCCACGTTGTCCTTCTGCGCTCATCTCGTCGTCGTCCCACGTTGTCCTTCTGCGCTCATCTCGTCGTCGCCCCACGTTGTCCTTCTGCGATCATCTCGTCGTCGTCCCACATTGTCCTTCTGCGCTCATCTCGTCGTCCTTCTATGCTCACCTCGTCGTCGTCCCACGTTGTCCTTCTGCGCTCATCTCGTCGTCGTGCCACGTTGTCCTTCTGCGCTCATCTCGTCGTCGTCCCACATTGTCCTTCTGCGCTCATCTCGTCGTCGTCCCACGTTGTCCTTCTGCGATTATCTCGTCGTCCTTCTGCGATCATTTCGTCGTCGTCCCACGTTGTCCTTCTGCGCTCATCTAGTCGTCGTCCCACGTTGTCCTTCTGCGCTCATCTCGTTGTCGTCCCACGTTGTCCTTCTGTGCTCATCTCGTCGTCGTCCCACGTTGCCCTTCTGCGCTCATCTCATCGTCGTCCCACGTTGTCCTTCTGAGCTCATCTCGTCGTCGTCCCACGTTGTCCTTCTGCGCTCATCTCGTCGTCGTCCCACGTTTTCCTTCTGCGCTCATCTCGTCATCGTCCCACGCGATCATCTCGTGGTCGTCCCACGTTGTCCTTCTGCGCTCATCTCGTCGTCGTCCCACGTTGTCCTTCTGCGATTATCTCGTCGTCCTTCTGCGCTCATCTCGTTGTCGTCCCACGTTGTCCTTCTGCGCTCATCTAGTCGTCGTCCCACGTTGTCCTTCTGCGCTCATCTCGTTGTCGTCCCACGTTGTCCTTCTGTGCTCATCTCGTCGTCGTCCCACGTTGTCCTTCTGCGCTCATCTCGTCGTCGTCCCACGCGATCATCTCGTCGCCGTCCCACGTTGTCCTTCTGCGCTCATCTCGTTGTCCTTCTGCGCTCATCTCGTCGTCGTCCCACGTTGTCCTTCTGCGCTCATCTCGTCGTCGTCCCACGTTGTCCTTCTGCGCTCATCTCGTCGTCGTGCCACGTTGTCCTTCTGCGCTCATCTCGTCGTCGTCCCACGTTATCCTTCTGCGATCATCTCGTCGTCGTCCAACGTTGTCCTTCTGCGATTATCTCGTCGTCCTTCTGCGCTCATCTCGTCGTCGTCCCACGTTGTTCTTCTGCGCTCATCTCGTCGTCGTCCCACGTTGTCCTTCGGTGCTCATCTCGTCGTCATCCCACGTTGTCCTTCTGCGCTCATCTCATCGTCGTCCCACGTTGTCCTTCTGCGCTCATCTCGTCGTCGTCCCACGTTATCCTTCTGCGCTCATCTAGTCGTCGTCCCACGTTGTCCTTCTGCGCTCATCTCGTTGTCGTCCCACGTTGTCCTTCTGTTCTCATCTCGTCGTCGTCCCACGTTGTCCTTCTGCGTTCTTCTCGTCGTCGTCCCACGTTGTCCTTCTGCGCTCATCTCGTCGTCGTCCCACGTTGTCCTTCTGCGCTCATCTCGTCGTCGTCCCACGCGATCATCTCGTCGCCGTCCCACGTTGTCCTTCTACGCTCATCTCGTTGACCTTCTGCGCTCATCTCGTCGCCGTCCCACGTTGTCCTTCTACGCTCATCTTGTTGTCCTTCTGCGCTCATCTCGTCGTCGTCCCACGTTGTCCTTCTGCGCTCATCTCGTCGTCGTCCCACGTTGTCCTTCTGCGCTCATCTCGTCGTCGTGCCACGTTGTCCTTCTGCGCTCATCTCGTCGTCGTCCCACATTGTCCTTCTGCGCTCATCTCGTCGTCGTCCCACGTTGTCCTTCTGCGATTATCTCGTCGTCCTTCTGCGCTCATCTCGTCGTCGTCCCACGTTGTCCTTCTGCGCTCATCTAGTCGTCGTCCCACGTTGTCCTTCTGCGCTCATCTCGTTGTCGTCCCATGTTGTCCTTCTGTGCTCATCTCGTCGTCGTCCCACGTTGTCCTTCTGCGCTCATCTCGTCGTCGTCCCACGTTGTCCTTCTGCGCTCATCTCGTCGTCGTCCCACGTTGTCCTTCTGCGCTCATCTCGTCGTCGTCCCACGTTGTCCTTCTGCGATCATCTCGTCGTCGTCCCACATTGTCCTTCTGCGCTCATCTCGTCGTCCTTCTATGCTCACCTCGTCGTCGTCCCACGTTGTCCTTCTGCGCTCATCTCGTCGTCGTGCCACGTTGTCCTTCTGCGCTCATCTCATCGTCGTCCCACATTGTCCTTCTGCGCTCATCTCGTCGTCGTCCCACGTTGTCCTTCTGCGATTATCTCGTCGTCCTTCTGCGCTCATTTCGTCGTCGTCCCACGTTGTCCTTCTGCGCTCATCTAGTCGTCGTCCCACGTTGTCCTTCTGCGCTCATCTCGTTGTCGTCCCACGTTGTCCTTCTGTGCTCATCTCGTCGTCGTCCCACGTTGCCCTTCTGCGCTCATCTCATCGTCGTCCCACGTTGTCCTTCTGAGCTCATCTAGTCGTCGTCCCACGTTGTCCTTCTGCGCTCATCTCGTCGTCGTCCCATGTTTTCCTTCTGCGCTCATCTCGTCATCGTCCCACGCGATCATCTCGTCGTCGTCCCACGTTGTCCTTCTGCGCTCATCTCGTCGTCGTCCCACGTTGTCCTTCTGCGATTATCTCGTCGTCCTTCTGCGCTCATCTCGTTGTCGTCCCACGTTGTCCTTCTGCGCTCATCTAGTCGTCGTCCCACGTTGTCCTTCTGCGCTCATCTCGTTGTCGTCCCACGTTGTCCTTCTGTGCTCATCTCGTCGTCGTCCCACGTTGTCCTTCTGCGCTCTTCTCGTCGTCGTCCCACGTTGTCCTTCTGCGCTCATCTCGTCGTCGTCCCACGTTGTCCTTCTGCGCTCCTCTCGTCGTCGTCCCACGCGATCATCTCGTCGCCGTCCCACGTTGTCCTTCTGCGCTCATCTCGTTGTCCTTCTGCGCTCATCTCGTCGTCGTCCCACGTTGTCCTTCTGCGCTCATCTCGTCGTCGTCCCACGTTGTCCTTCTGCGCTCATCTCGTCGTCGTGCCACGTTGTCCTTCTGCGCTCATCTCGTCGTCGTCCCACATTGTCCTTCTGCGCTCATCTCGTCGTCGTCCCACGTTGTCCTTCTGCGATTATCTCGTCGTCCTTCTGCGCTCATCTCGTCGTCGTCCCACGTTGTCCTTCTGCGCTCATCTAGTCGTCGTCCCACGTTGTCCTTCTGCGCTCATCTCGTTGTCGTCCCACGTTGTCCTTCTGCGCTCATCTCGTCGTCGTCCCACGTTGTCCTTCTGCGCTCATCTCGTCGTCGTCCCACGTTGTCCTTCTGCGCTCATCTCGTCGTCGTCCCACGTTGTCCTTCTGCGCTCATCTCGTCGTCGTCCCACGTTGTCCTTCTGCGATCATCTCGTCGTCGTCCAACGTTGTCCTTCTGCAATTATCTCGTCGTCCTTCTGCGCTCATCTCGTCGTCGTCCCACTTTGTCCTTCTGCGCTCATCTAGTCGTCGTCCCACGTTGTCCTTCTGCGCTCATCTCGTTGTCGTCCCACGTTGTCCTTCTGTGCTCATCTCGTCGTCGTCCCACGTTGTCCTTCTGCGCTCATCTCGTCGTCGTCCCACGTTGTCCTTCTGCGCTCATCTTATCGTCGTCCCACGTTGTCCTTCTGCGCTCATCTCGTCGTCGTCCCACGTTGTCCTTCTGCGCTCATCTCGTCGTCGTCCCACGTTTTCCTTCTGCGCTCATCTCGTCGTCGTCCCACGTTGTCCTTATGCGCTCATCTCGTCGTCCCACGTTGTCTTTCTGCGATCATCTCGTCGTCGTCCCACGTTGTCCTTCTGCGATCATCTCGTCGTCCTTCTGCGCTCATCTCGTCGTCGTCCCACGTTGTCCTTCTGCGCTCATCTCGTCGCCGTCCCACGTTGTCCTTATGCGCTCATCTCGTCGTCGTCCCACGTTGTCCTTCTGCGCTCATCTCGTCGTCGTCCCACGTTGTCCTTCTGCGCTCATCTCGTCGTCGCCCCACGTTGTCCTTCTGCGATCATCTTGTCGTCGTCCCACATTGTCCTTCTGCGCTCATCTCGTCGTCCTTCTATGCTCACCTCGTCGTCGTCCCACGTTGTCCTTCTGCGCTCATCTCGTCGTCGTGCCACGTTGTCCTTCTGCGCTCATCTCGTCGTCGTCCCACATTGTCCTTCTGCGCTCATCTCGTCGTCGTCCCACGTTGTCCTTCTGCGATTATCTCGTCGTCCTTCTGCGATCATTTCGTCGTCGTCCCACGTTGTCCTTCTGCGCTCATCTAGTCGTCGTCCCACGTTGTCCTTCTGCGCTCATCTCGTTGTCGTCCCACGTTGTCCTTCTGTGCTCATCTCGTCGTCGTCCCACGTTGCCCTTCTGCGCTCATCTCATCGTCGTCCCACGTTGTCCTTCTGAGCTCATCTCGTCGTCGTCCCACGTTGTCCTTCTGCGCTCATCTCGTCGTCGTCCCACGTTTTCCTTGTGCGCTCATCTCGTCATCGTCCCACGCGATCATCTCGTGGTCGTCCCACGTTGTCCTTCTGCGCTCATCTCGTCGTCGTCCCACGTTGTCCTTCTGCGATTATCTCGTCGTCCTTCTGCGCTCATCTCGTTGTCGTCCCACGTTGTCCTTCTGCGCTCATCTAGTCGTCGTCCCACGTTGTCCTTCTGCGCTCATCTCGTTGTCGTCCCACGTTGTCCTTCTGTGCTCATCTCGTCGTCGTCCCACGTTGTCCTTCTGCGCTCTTCTCGTCGTCGTCCCACGTTGTCCTTCTGCGCTCATCTCGTCGTCGTCCCACGTTGTCCTTCTGCGCTCATCTCGTCGTCGTCCCACGCGATCATCTCGTCGCCGTCCCACGTTGTCCTTCTGCGCTCATCTCGTTGTCCTTCTGCGCTGATCTCGTCGTCGTCCCACGTTGTCCTTCTGCGCTCATCTCGTCGTCGTCCCACGTTGTCCTTCTGCGCTCATCTCGTCGTCGTGCCACGTTGTCCTTCTGCGCTCATCTCGTCGTCGTCCCACGTTATCCTTCTGCGATCATCTCGTCGTCGTCCAACGTTGTCCTTCTGCGATTATCTCGTCGTCCTTCTGCGCTCATCTCGTCGTCGTCCCACGTTGTCCTTCTGCGCTCATCTCGTCGTCGTCCCACGTTGTCCTTCGGTGCTCATCTCGTCGTCATCCCACGTTGTCCTTCTGCGCTCATCTAGTCGTCGTCCCACGTTGTCCTTCTGCGCTCATCTCGTTGTCGTCCCACGTTGTCCTTCTGTGCTCATCTCGTCGTCGTCCCACGTTGCCCTTCTGCGCTCATCTCATCGTCGTCCCACGTTGTCCTTCTGAGCTCATCTCGTCGTCGTCCCACGTTGTCCTTCTGCGCTCATCTCGTCATCGTCCCACGCGATCATCTCGTGGTCGTCCCACGTTGTCCTTCTGCGCTCATCTCGTCGTCGTCCCACGTTGTCCTTCTGCGATTATCTCGTCGTCCTTCTGCGCTCATCTCGTTGTCGTCCCACGTTGTCCTTCTGCGCTCATCTAGTCGTCGTCCCACGTTGTCCTTCTGCGCTCATCTCGTTGTCGTCCCACGTTGTCCTTCTGTGCTCATCTCGTCGTCGTCCCACGTTGTCCTTCTGCGCTCTTCTCGTCGTCGTCCCACGTTGTCCTTCTGCGCTCATCTCGTCGTCGTCCCACGTTGTCCTTCTGCGCTCATCTCGTCGTCGTCCCACGCGATCATCTCGTCGCCGTCCCACGTTGTCCTTCTGCGCTCATCTCGTTGTCCTTCTGCGCTCATCTCGTCGTCGTCCCACGTTGTCCTTCTGCGCTCATCTCGTCGTCGTCCCACGTTGTCCTTCTGCGCTCATCTCGTCGTCGTGCCACGTTGTCCTTCTGCGCTCATCTCGTCGTCGTCCCACGTTATCCTTCTGCGATCATCTCGTCGTCGTCCAACGTTGTCCTTCTGCGATTATCTCGTCGTCCTTCTGCGCTCATCTCGTCGTCGTCCCACGTTGTCCTTCTGCGCTCATCTCGTCGTCGTCCCACGTTGTCCTTCGGTGCTCATCTCGTCGTCATCCCACGTTGTCCTTCTGCGCTCATCTCATCGTCGTCCCACGTTGTCCTTCTGCGCTCATCTCGTCGTCGTCCCACGTTATCCTTCTGCGCTCATCTAGTCGTCGTCCCACGTTGTCCTTCTGCACTCATCTTGTTGTCGTCCCACGTTGTCCTTCTGTTCATAATCTCGTCATCGTCCCACGTTGTCCTTCTGCGCTCTTCTCGTCGTCGTCCCACGTTGTCCTTCTGCGCTCATCTCGTCGTCGTCCCACGTTGTCCTTCTGCGCTCATCTCGTCGTCGTCCCACGCGATCATCTCGTCGCCGTCCCACGTTGTCCTTCTACGCTCATCTCGTTGACCTTCTGCGCTCATCTCGTCGCCGTCCCACGTTGTCCTTCTACGCTCATCTTGTTGTCCTTCTGCGCTCATCTCGTCGTCGTCCCACGTTGTCCTTCTGCGCTCATCTCGTCGTCGTCCCACGTTGTCCTTCTGCGCTCATCTCGTCGTCGTGCCACGTTGTCCTTCTGCGCTCATCTCGTCGTCGTCCCACATTGTCCTTCTGCGCTCATCTCGTCGTCGTCCCACGTTGTCCTTCTGCGATTATCTCGTCGTCCTTCTGCGCTCATCTCGTCGTCGTCCCACGTTGTCCTTCTGCGCTCATCTAGTCGTCGTCCCACGTTGTCCTTCTGCGCTCATCTCGTTGTCGTCCCATGTTGTCCTTCTGTGCTCATCTCGTCGTCGTCCCACGTTGTCCTTCTGCGCTCATCTCGTCGTCGTCCCACGTTGTCCTTCTGCGATCATCTCGTCGTCGTCCCACATTGTCCTTCTGCGCTCATCTCGTCGTCCTTCTATGCTCACCTCGTCGTCGTCCCACGTTGTCCTTCTGCGCTCATCTCGTCGTCGTGCCACGTTGTCCTTCTGCGCTCATCTCATCGTCGTCCCACATTGTCCTTCTGCGCTCATCTCGTCGTCGTCCCACGTTGTCCTTCTGCGATTATCTCGTCGTCCTTCTGCGCTCATTTCGTCGTCGTCCCACGTTGTCCTTCTGCGCTCATCTAGTCGTCGTCCCACGTTGTCCTTCTGCGCTCATCTCGTTGTCGTCCCACGTTGTCCTTCTGTGCTCATCTCGTCGTCGTCCCACGTTGCCCTTCTGCGCTCATCTCATCGTCGTCCCACGTTGTCCTTCTGAGCTCATCTAGTCGTCGTCCCACGTTGTCCTTCTGCGCTCATCTCGTCGTCGTCCCATGTTTTCCTTCTGCGCTCATCTCGTCATCGTCCCACGCGATCATCTCGTCGTCGTCCCACGTTGTCCTTCTGCGCTCATCTCGTCGTCGTCCCACGTTGTCCTTCTGCGATTATCTCGTCGTCCTTCTGCGCTCATCTCGTTGTCGTCCCACGTTGTCCTTCTGCGCTCATCTAGTCGTCGTCCCACGTTGTCCTTCTGCGCTCATCTCGTTGTCGTCCCACGTTGTCCTTCTGTGCTCATCTCGTCGTCGTCCCACGTTGTCCTTCTGCGCTCATCTCGTCGTCGTGCCACGTTGTCCTTCTGCGCTCATCTCGTCGTCGTCCCACATTGTCCTTCTGCGCTCATCTCGTCGTCGTCCCACGTTGTCCTTCTGCGATTATCTCGTCGTCCTTCTGCGATCATTTCGTCGTCGTCCCACGTTGTCCTTCTGCGCTCATCTAGTCGTCGTCCCACGTTGTCCTTCTGCGCTCATCTCGTTGTCGTCCCACGTTGTCCTTCTGTGCTCATCTCGTCGTCGTCCCACGTTGCCCTTCTGCGCTCATCTCATCGTCGTCCCACGTTGTCCTTCTGAGCTCATCTCGTCGTCGTCCCACGTTGTCCTTCTGCGCTCATCTCGTCGTCGTCCCACGTTTTCCTTCTGCGCTCATCTCGTCATCGTCCCACGCGATCATCTCGTGGTCGTCCCACGTTGTCCTTCTGCGCTCATCTCGTCGTCGTCCCACGTTGTCCTTCTGCGATTATCTCGTCGTCCTTCTGCGCTCATCTCGTTGTCGTCCCACGTTGTCCTTCTGCGCTCATCTAGTCGTCGTCCCACGTTGTCCTTCTGCGCTCATCTCGTTGTCGTCCCACGTTGTCCTTCTGTGCTCATCTCGTCGTCGTCCCACGTTGTCCTTCTGCGCTCTTCTCGTCGTCGTCCCACGTTGTCCTTCTGCGCTCATCTCGTCGTCGTCCCACGTTGTCCTTCTGCGCTCATCTCGTCGTCGTCCCACGCGATCATCTCGTCGCCGTCCCACGTTGTCCTTCTGCGCTCATCTCGTTGTCCTTCTGCGCTCATCTCGTCGTCGTCCCACGTTGTCCTTCTGCGCTCATCTCGTCGTCGTCCCACGTTGTCCTTCTGCGCTCATCTCGTCGTCGTGCCACGTTGTCCTTCTGCGCTCATCTCGTCGTCGTACCACGTTATCCTTCTGCGATCATCTCGTCGTCGTCCAACGTTGTCCTTCTGCGATTATCTCGTCGTCCTTCTGCGCTCATCTCGTCTTCGTCCCACGTTGTCCTTCTGCGCTCATCTCGTCGTCGTCCCACGTTGTCCTTCGGTGCTCATCTCGTCGTCATCCCACGTTGTCCTTCTGCGCTCATCTCATCGTCGTCCCACGTTGTCCTTCTGCGCTCATCTCGTCGTCGTCCCACGTTGTCCTTCTGCGCTCATCTAGTCGTCGTCCCACGTTGTCCATCTGCGCTCATCTCGTTGTCGTCCCACGTTGTCCTTCTGTTCTCATCTCGTCGTCGTCCCACGTTGTCCTTCTGCGCTCTTCTCGTCGTCGTCCCACGTTGTCCTTCTGCGCTCATCTCGTCGTCGTCCCACGTTGTCCTTCTGCGCTCATCTCGTCGTCGTCCCACGCGATCATCTCGTCGCCGTCCCACGTTGTCCTTCTACGCTCATCTCGTTGTCCTTCTGCGCTCATCTCGTCGTCGTCCTACGTTGTCCTTCTGCGCTCATCTCGTCGTCGTCCCACGTTGTCCTTCTGCGCTCATCTCGTCGTCGTGCCGAGTTGTCCTTCTGCGCTCATCTCGTCGTCGTCCCACATTGTCCTTCTGCGCTCATCTCGTCGTCGTCCCACGTTGTCCTTCTGCGATTATCTCGTCGTCCTTCTGCGCTCATCTCGTCGTCGTCCCACGTTGTCCTTCTGCGCTCATCTAGTCGTCGTCCCACGTTGTCCTTCTGCGCTCATCTCGTTGTCGTCCCATGTTGTCCTTCTGTGCTCATCTCGTCGTCGTCCCACGTTGTCCTTCTGCGCTCATCTCGTCGTCGTCCCACGTTGTCCTTCTGCGCTCATCTCGTCGTCGTCCCACGTTGTCCTTCTGCGCTCATCTCGTCGTCGTCCCACGTTGTCCTTCTGCGATCATCTCGTCGTCGTCCAACGTTGTCCTTCTGCAATTATCTCGTCGTCCTTCTGCGCTCATCTCGTCGTCGTCCCACGTTGTTCTTCTGCGCTCATCTAGTCGTCGTCCCACGTTGTCCTTCTGCGCTCATCTCGTTGTCGTCCCACGTTGTCCTTCTGTGCTCATCTCGTCGTCGTCCCACGTTGTCCTTCTGCGCTCATCTAGTCGTCGTCCCACGTTGTCCTTCTGCGCTCATCTCGTTGTCGTCCCATGTTGTCCTTCTGTGCTCATCTCGTCGTCGTCCCACGTTGTCCTTCTGCGCTCATCTCGTCGTCGTCCCACGTTGTCCTTCTGCACTCATCTCGTCGTCGTCCCACGTTGTCCTTCTGCGCTCATCTCGTCGTCGTCCCACGTTGTCCTTCTGCGATCATCTCGTCGTCGTCCAACGTTGTCCTTCTGCAATTATCTCGTCGTCCTTCTGCGCTCATCTCGTCGTCGTCCCACGTTGTCCTTCTGCGCTCATCTAGTCGTCGTCCCACGTTGTCCTTCTGCGCTCATCTCGTTGTCGTCCCACGTTGTCCTTCTGTGCTCATCTCGTCGTCGTCCCACGTTGTCCTTCTGCGCTCATCTCATCGTCGTCCCACGTTGTCCTTCTGCGCTCATCTCATCGTCGTCCCACGTTGTCCTTCTGCGCTCATCTCGTCGTCGTCCCACGTTGTCCTTCTGCGCTCATCTCGTCGTCGTCCCACGTTTTCCTTCTGCGCTCATCTCGTCGTCGTCCCACGTTGTCCTTATGCGCTCATCTCATCGTCGTCCCACGTTGTCTTTCTGCGATCATCTCGTCGTCGTGCCACGTTGTCCTTCTGCGATCATCTCGTCGTCCTTCTGCACTCATCTCGTCGTCGTCCCACGTTGTCCTTCTGCGCTCATCTCGTCGCCGTCCCACGTTGTCCTTATGCGCTCATCTCGTCGTCGTCCCACGTTGTCCTTCTGCGCTCATCTCGTCGTCGTCCCACGTTGTCCTTCTGCGCTCATCTCGTCGTCGCCCCACGTTGTCCTTCTGCGATCATCTCGTCGTCATCCCACATTGTCCTTCTGCGCTCATCTCGTCGTCCTTCTATGCTCACCTCGTCGTCGTCCCACGTTGTCCTTCTGCGCTCATCTCGTCGTCGTGCCACGTTGTCCTTATGCGCTCATCTCGTCGTCGTCCCACGTTGTCCTTCTGCGCTCATCTCGTCGTCGTCCCACGTTGTCCTTCTGCGCTCATCTCGTCGTCATCCCACGTTGTCCTTCTGCGCTCATCTCGTCGTCGTCCCACGTTGTCCTTCTGCGATCATCTCGTCGTCGTCCAACGTTGTCCTTCTGCAATTATCTCGTCGTCCTTCTGCGCTCATCTCGTCGTCGTCCCACGTTGTCCTTCTGCGCTCATCTCGTGGTCGTCCCACGTTGTCCTTCTGCGCTCATCTCGTCGTCGTCCCACGTTGTCCTTCTGCGATTATCTCGTCGTCCTTCTGCGCTCATCTCGTTGTCGTCCCACGTTGTCCTTCTGCGCTCATCTAGTCGTCGTCCCACGTTGTCCTTCTGCGCTCATCTCGTTGTCGTCCCACGTTGTCCTTCTGTGCTCATCTCGTCGTCGTCCCACGTTGTCCTTCTGCGCTCTTCTCGTCGTCGTCCCACGTTGTCCTTCTGCGATCATCTCGTCGTCGTCCAACGTTGTCCTTCTGCGATTATCTCGTCGTCCTTCTGCGCTCATCTCGTCGTCGTCCCACGTTGTCCTTCTGCGCTCATCTCGTCGTCGTCCCACGTTGTCCTTCTGCGATCATCTCGTCGTCGTCCAACGTTGTCCTTCTGCAATTATCTCGTCGTCCTTCTGCGCTCATCTCGTCGTCGTCCCACGTTGTCCTTCTGCGCTCATCTCGTGGTCGTCCCACGTTGTCCTTCTGCGCTCATCTCGTCGTCGTCCCACGTTGTCCTTCTGCGATTATCTCGTCGTCCTTCTGCGCTCATCTCGTTGTCGTCCCACGTTGTCCTTCTGCGCTCATCTAGTCGTCGTCCCACGTTGTCCTTCTGCGCTCATCTCGTTGTCGTCCCACGTTGTCCTTCTGTGCTCATCTCGTCGTCGTGCCACGTTGTCCTTCTGCGCTCATCTCGTCGTCGTCCCACGTTATCCTTCTGCGATCATCTCGTCGTCGTCCAACGTTGTCCTTCTGCGATTATCTCGTCGTCCTTCTGCGCTCATCTCGTCGTCGTCCCACGTTGTCCTTCTGCGCTCATCTCGTCGTCGTCCCACGTTGTCCTTCGGTGCTCATCTCGTCGTCATCCCACGTTGTCCTTCTGCGCTCATCTCATCGTCGTCCCACGTTGTCCTTCTGCGCTCATCTCGTCGTCGTCCCACGTTGTCCTTCTGCGCTCATCTAGTCGTCGTCCCACGTTGTCCATCTGCGCTCATCTCGTTGTCGTCCCACGTTGTCCTTCTGTTCTCATCTCGTCGTCGTCCCACGTTGTCCTTCTGCGCTCTTCTCGTCGTCGTCCCACGTTGTCCTTCTGCGCTCATCTCGTCGTAGTCCCACGTTGTCCTTCTGCGCTCATCTCGTCGTCGTCCCACGCGATCATCTCGTCGCCGTCCCACGTTGTCCTTCTACGCTCATCTCGTTGTCCTTCTGCGCTCATCTCGTCGTCGTCCCACGTTGTCCTTCTGCGCTCATCTCGTCGTCGTCCCACGTTGTCCTTCTGCGCTCATCTCGTCGTCGTGCCACGTTGTCCTTCTGCGCTCATCTCGTCGTCGTCCCACATTGTCCTTCTGCGCTCATCTCGTCGTCGTCCCACGTTGTCCTTCTGCGATTATCTCGTCGTCCTTCTGCGCTCATCTCGTCGTCGTCCCACGTTGTCCTTCTGCGCTCATCTAGTCGTCGTCCCACGTTGTCCTTCTGCGCTCATCTCGTTGTCGTCCCACGTTGTCCTTCTGTGCTCATCTCGTCGTCGTCCCACGTTGTCCTTCTGCGCTCATCTCGTCGTCGTCCCACGTTGTCCTTCTGCGCTCATCTCATCGTCGTCCCACGTTGTCCTTCTGCGCTCATCTCGTCGTCGTCCCACGTTGTCCTTCTGCGCTCATCTCGTCGTCGTCCCACGTTTTCCTTCTGCGCTCATCTCGTCGTCGTCCCACGTTGTCCTTATGCGCTCATCTCATCGTCGTCCCACGTTGTCTTTCTGCGATCATCTCGTCGTCGTCCCACGTTGTCCTTCTGCGATCATCTCGTCGTCCTTCTGCACTCATCTCGTCGTCGTCCCACGTTGTCCTTCTGCGCTCATCTCGTCGCCGTCCCACGTTGTCCTTATGCGCTCATCTCGTCGTCGTCCCACGTTGTCCTTCTGCGCTCATCTCGTCGTCGTCCCACGTTGTCCTTCTGCGCTCATCTCGTCGTCGCCCCACGTTGTCCTTCTGCGATCATCTCGTCATCATCCCACATTGTCCTTCTGCGCTCATCTCGTCGTCCTTCTATGCTCACCTCGTCGTCGTCCCACGTTGTCCTTCTGCGCTCATCTCGTCGTCGTGCCACGTTGTCCTTATGCGCTCATCTCGTCGTCGTCCCACGTTGTCCTTCTGCGCTCATCTCGTCGTCGTCCCACGTTGTCCTTCTGCGCTCATCTCGTCGTCGTCCCACGTTGTCCTTCTGCGCTCATCTCGTCGTCGTCCCACGTTGTCCTTCTGCGATCATCTCGTCGTCGTCCAACGTTGTCCTTCTGCAATTATCTCGTCGTCCTTCTGCGCTCATCTCGTCGTCGTCCCACGTTGTCCTTCTGCGCTCATCTAGTCGTCGTCCCACGTTGTCCTTCTGCGCTCATCTCGTTGTCGTCCCACGTTGTCCTTCTGTGCTCATCTCGTCGTCGTCCCACGTTGTCCTTCTGCGCTCATCTCGTCGTCGTCCCACGTTGTCCTTCTGCGCTCATCTCATCGTCGTCCCACGTTGTCCTTCTGCGCTCATCTCATCGTCGTCCCACGTTGTCCTTCTGCGCTCATCTCGTCGTCGTCCCACGTTGTCCTTCTGCGCTCATCTCGTCGTCGTCCCACGTTGTCCTTCTGCGATCATCTCGTCGTCGTCCAACGTTGTCCTTCTGCAATTATCTCGTCGTCCTTCTGCGCTCATCTCGTCGTCGTCCCACGTTGTCCTTCTGCGCTCATCTAGTCGTCGTCCCACGTTGTCCTTCTGCGCTCATCTCGTTGTCGTCCCACGTTGTCCTTCTGTGCTCATCTCGTCGTCGTCCCACGTTGTCCTTCTGCGCTCATCTCGTCGTCGTCCCACGTTGTCCTTCTGCGCTCATCTCATCGTCGTCCCACGTTGTCCTTCTGCGCTCATCTCGTCGTCGTCCCACGTTGTCCTTCTGCGCTCATCTCGTCGTCGTCCCACGTTTTCCTTCTGCGCTCATCTCGTCGTCGTCCCACGTTGTCCTTATGCGCTCATCTCATCGTCGTCCCACGTTGTCTTTCTGCGATCATCTCGTCGTCGTCCCACGTTGTCCTTCTGCGATCATCTCGTCGTCCTTCTGCACTCATCTCGTCGTCGTCCCACGTTGTCCTTCTGCGCTCATCTCGTCGCCGTCCCACGTTGTCCTTATGCGCTCATCTCGTCGTCGTCCCACGTTGTCCTTCTGCGCTCATCTCGTCGTCGTCCCACGTTGTCCTTCTGCGCTCATCTCGTCGTCGCCCCACGTTGTCCTTCTGCGATCATCTCGTCATCATCCCACATTGTCCTTCTGCGCTCATCTCGTCGTCCTTCTATGCTCACCTCGTCGTCGTCCCACGTTGTCCTTCTGCGCTCATCTCGTCGTCGTGCCACGTTGTCCTTAAGCGCTCATCTCGTCGTCGTCCCACGTTGTCCTTCTGCGCTCATCTCGTCGTCGTCCCACGTTGTCCTTCTGCGCTCATCTCGTCGTCGTCCCACGTTGTCCTTCTGCGCTCATCTCGTCGTCGTCCCACGTTGTCCTTCTGCGATCATCTCGTCGTCGTCCAACGTTGTCCTTCTGCAATTATCTCGTCGTCCTTCTGCGCTCATCTCGTCGTCGTCCCACGTTGTCCTTCTGCGCTCATCTAGTCGTCGTCCCACGTTGTCCTTCTGCGCTCATCTCGTTGTCGTCCCACGTTGTCCTTCTGTGCTCATCTCGTCGTCGTCCCACGTTGTCCTTCTGCGCTCATCTCGTCGTCGTCCCACGTTGTCCTTCTGCGCTCATCTCATCGTCGTCCCACGTTGTCCTTCTGCGCTCATCTCGTCGTCGTCCCACGTTGTCCTTCTGCGCTCATCTCGTCGTCGTCCCACGTTTTCCTTCTGCGCTCATCTCGTCGTCGTCCCACGTTGTCCTTATGCGCTCATCTCATCGTCGTCCCACGTTGTCTTTCTGCGATCATCTCGTCGTCGTCCCACGTTGTCCTTCTGCGATCATCTCGTCGTCCTTCTGCGCTCATCTCGTCGTCGTCCCACGTTGTCCTTCTGCGCTCATCTCGTCGCCGTCCCACGTTGTCCTTATGCGCTCATCTCGTCGTCGTCCCACGTTGTCCTTCTGCGCTCATCTCGTCGTCGTCCCACGTTGTCCTTCTGCGCTCATCTCGTCGTCGCCCCACGTTGTCCTTCTGCGATCATCTCGTCGTCGTCCCACATTGTCCTTCTGCGCTCATCTCGTCGTCCTTCTATGCTCACCTCGTCGTCGTCCCACGTTGTCCTTCTGCGCTCATCTCGTCGTCGTGCCACGTTGTCCTTATGCGCTCATCTCGTCGTCGTCCCACGTTGTCCTTCTGCGCTCATCTCGTCGTCGTCCCACGTTGTCCTTCTGCGCTCATCTCGTCGTCGTCCCACGTTGTCCTTCTGCGATCATCTCGTCGTCGTCCAACGTTGTCCTTCTGCAATTATCTCGTCGTCCTTCTGCGCTCATCTCGTCGTCGTCCCACGTTGTCCTTCTGCGCTCATCTAGTCGTCGTCCCACGTTGTCCTTCTGCGCTCATCTCGTTGTCGTCCCACGTTGTCCTTCTGTGCTCATCTCGTCGTCGTCCCACGTTGTCCTTCTGCGCTCATCTCGTCGTCGTCCCACGTTGTCCTTCTGCGCTCATCTCATCGTCGTCCCACGTTGTCCTTCTGCGCTCATCTCGTCGTCGTCCCACGTTGTCCTTCTGCGCTCATCTCGTCGTCGTCCCACGTTTTCCTTCTGCGCTCATCTCGTCGTCGTCCCACGTTGTCCTTATGCGCTCATCTCATCGTCGTCCCACGTTGTCTTTCTGCGATCATCTCGTCGTCGTCCCACGTTGTCCTTCTGCGATCATCTCGTCGTCCTTCTGCGCTCATCTCGTCGTCGTCCCACGTTGTCCTTCTGCGCTCATCTCGTCGCCGTCCCACGTTGTCCTTATGCGCTCATCTCGTCGTCGTCCCACGTTGTCCTTCTGCGCTCATCTCGTCGTCGTCCCACGTTGTCCTTCTGCGCTCATCTCGTCGTCGCCCCACGTTGTCCTTCTGCGATCATCTCGTCGTCGTCCCACATTGTCCTTCTGCGCTCATCTCGTCGTCCTTCTATGCTCACCTCGTCGTCGTCCCACGTTGTCCTTCTGCGCTCATCTCGTCGTCGTGCCACGTTGTCCTTATGCGCTCATCTCGTCGTCGTCCCACGTTGTCCTTCTGCGCTCATCTCGTCGTCGTCCCACGTTGTCCTTCTGCGCTCATCTCGTCGTCGCCCCACGTTGTCCTTCTGCGATCATCTCGTCGTCGTCCCACATTGTCCTTATGCGCTCATCTCGTCGTCCTTCTATGCTCACCTCGTCGTCGTCCCACGTTGTCCTTCTGCGCTCATCTCGTCGTCGTCCCACGTTGTCCTTCTGCGATTATCTCGTCGTCCTTCTGCGCTCATTTCGTCGTCGTCCCACGTTGTCCTTCTGCGCTCATCTAGTCGTCGTCCCACGTTGTCCTTCTGCGCTCATCTCGTTGTCGTCCCACGTTGTCCTTCTGTGCTCATCTCGTCGTCGTCCCACGTTGCCCTTCTGCGCTCATCACATCGTCGTCCCACGTTGTCCTTCTGAGCTCATCTCGTCGTCGTCCCACGTTGTCCTTCTGCGCTCATCTCGTCGTCTTCCCACGTTTTCCTTCTGCGCTCATCTCGTCATCGTCCCACGCGATCATCTCGTCGTCGTCCCACGTTGTCCTTCTGCGCACATCTCGTCGTCGTCCCACGTTGTCCTTCTGCGATTATCTCGTCGTCCTTCTGCGCTCATCTCGTTGTCGTCCCACGTTGTCCTTCTGCGCTCATCTAGTCGTCGTGCCACGTTGTCCTTCTGCGCTCATCTCGTTGTCGTCCCACGTTGTCCTTCTGTGCTCATCTCGTCGTCGTCCCACGTTGTCCTTCTGCGCTCTTCTCGTCGTCGTCCCACGTTGTCCTTCTGCGCTCATCTCGTCGTCGTCCCACGTTGTCCTTCTGCGCACATCTCGTCGTCGTCCCACGCGATCATCTCGTCGCCGTCCCACGTTGTCCTTCTGCGCTCATCTCGTTGTCCTTCTGCGCTCATCTCGTCGTCGTCCCACGTTGTCCTTCTGTGCTCATCTCGTCGTCGTCCCACGTTGTCCTTCTGCGCTCATCTCGTCGTCGTGCCATGTTGTCCTTCTGCGCTCATCTCGTCGTTGTCCCACGTTATCCTTCTGCGATCATCTCGTCGTCGTCCAACGTTGTCCTTCTGCGATTATCTCGTCGTCCTTCTGCGCTCATCTCGTCGTCGTCCCACGTTGTCCTTCTGCGCTCATCTCGTCGTCGTCCCACGTTGTCCTTCGGTGCTCATCTCGTCGTCATCCCACGTTGTCCTTCTGCGCTCATCTCATCGTCGTCCCACGTTGTCCTTCTGCGCTCATCTCGTCGTCGTCCCACGTTGTCCTCCTGCGCTCATCTCGTCGTCGTCCCACGTTTTCCTTCTGCGCTCTTCTCGTCGTCGTCCCACGTTGTCCTTATGCGCTCATCTCATCGTCGTCCCACGTTGTCTTTCTGCGATCATCTCATCGTCGTCCCACGTTGTCCTTCTGCGATCATCTCGTCGTCCTTCTGCGCTCATCTCGTCGTCGTCCCACGTTGTCCTTCTGAGCTCATCTCGTCGCCGTCCCACGTTGTCCTTCTAGGCTCATCTCGTTGTCGTCCCACGTTGTCCTTCTGCGCTCATCTCGTCGTCGTCCCACGTTGTCCTTCTGCGCTCATCTCGTTGTCGTCCCGCGTTGTCCTTCTGCGCTCATCTCGTCGTCGTCCCACGTTGTACTTCTGCGATCATCTCGTCGTCGTTCCACATTGTCCTTCTGCGCTCATCTCGTCGTCCTTCTATGCTCACCTCGTCGTCGTCCCACGTTGTCCTTCTGCGCTCATCTCGTCGTCGTGCCACGTTGTCCTTCTGCGCTCATCTCGTCGTCGTCCCACATTGTCCTTCTGCGCTCATCTCGTCGTCGTCCCACGTTGTCCTTCTGCGATTATCTCGTCGTCCTTCTGCGCTCATCTCGTCGTCGTCCCACGTTGTCCTTCTGCGCTCATCTAGTCGTCGTCCCACGTTGTCCTTCTGCGCTCATCTCGTTGTCGTCCCACGTTGTCCTTCTGCGCTCATCTCGTCGTCGTCGCACGTTGTCCTTCTGCGCTCATCTCGTTGTCGTCCCACGTTGTCCTTCTGCGCTCATCTCGTCGTCGTCCCACGTTGTCCTTCTGCGATCATCTCGTCGTCGTCCCACATTGTCCTTCTGCGCTCATCTCATCGTCCTTCTATGCTCACCTCGTCGTCGTCCCACGTTGTCCTTCTGCGCTCATCTCGTCGTCGTGCCACGTTGTCCTTCTGCCCTCATCTCGTCGTCGTCCCACATTGTCCTTCTGCGCTCATCTCGTCGTCGTCCCACGTTGTCCTTCTGCGATTATCTCGTCGTCCTTCTGCACTCATCTCGTCGTCGTCCCACGTTGTCCTTCTGCGCTCATCTAGTCGTTGTCCCACGTTGTCCTTCTGCGCTCATCTCGTTGTCGTCCCACGTTGTCCTTCTGTGCTCATTTCCTCGTCGTCCCACGTTGTCCTTCTGCGCTCATCTCGTCGTCGTCCCACGTTGTCCTTCTGCGCTCATCTCGTCGCCGTCCCACGTTGTCCTTCTGCGCTCATCTCGTCGTCGTCCCACGTTGTCCTTCTGCGATCATCTCGTCGTCGTCCAACGTTGTCCTTCTGCAATTATCTCGTCGTCCTTCTGCGCTCATCTCGTCGTTGTCCCACGTTGTCCTTCTGCGCTCATCTAGTCGTCGTCCCACGTTGTCCTTCTGCGCTCATCTCGTTGTCGTCCCACGTTGTCCTTCTGTGCTCATCTCGTCGTCGTCCCACGTTGTCCTTCTGCGCTCATCTCGTCGTGGTCCCACGTTGTCCTTCTGCGCTCATCTCATCGTTGTCCCACGTTGTCCTTCTGCGATCATCTCGTCGTCCTTCTGCGCTCATCTCGTCGTCGTCCCACGTTGTCCTTCTGCGCTCATCTCGTCGCCGTCCCACGTTGTCCTTCTGCGCTCATCTCGTCGTCGTCCCACGTTGTCCTTCTGCGCTCATCTCATCGTCGTCCCACGTTGTCCTTCTGCGCTCATCTCGTCGTCGTCCCACGTTGTCCTTCTGCGCTCATCTCGTCGTCGTCCCACGTTTTCCTTCTGCGCTCATCTCGTCGTCGTGCCACGTTGTCCTTCTGCGCTCATCTCGTCGTCGTCCCACATTGTCCTTCTGCGCTCATCTCGTCGTCGTCCCACGTTGTCCTTCTGCGATTATCTCGTCGTCCTTCTGCGCTCATCTCGTCGTCGTCCCACGTTGTCCTTCTGCGCTCATCTAGTCGTCGTCCCACGTTGTCCTTCTGCGCTCATCTCGTTGTCGTCCCACGTTGTCCTTCTGCGCTCATCTCGTCGTCGTCGCACGTTGTCCTTCTGCGCTCATCTCGTTGTCGTCCCACGTTGTCCTTCTGCGCTCATCTCGTCGTCGTCCCACGTTGTCCTTCTGCGATCATCTCGTCGTCGTCCCACATTGTCCTTCTGCGCTCATCTCATCGTCCTTCTATGCTCACCTCGTCGTCGTCCCACGTTGTCCTTCTGCGCTCATCTCGTCGTCGTGCCACGTTGTCCTTCTGCCCTCATCTCGTCGTCGTCCCACATTGTCCTTCTGCGCTCATCTCGTCGTCGTCCCACGTTGTCCTTCTGCGATTATCTCGTCGTCCTTCTGCACTCATCTCGTCGTCGTCCCACGTTGTCCTTCTGCGCTCATCTAGTCGTTGTCCCACGTTGTCCTTCTGCGCTCATCTCGTTGTCGTCCCACGTTGTCCTTCTGTGCTCATTTCCTCGTCGTCCCACGTTGTCCTTCTGCGCTCATCTCGTCGTCGTCCCACGTTGTCCTTCTGCGCTCATCTCGTCGCCGTCCCACGTTGTCCTTCTGCGCTCATCTCGTCGTCGTCCCACGTTGTCCTTCTGCGATCATCTCGTCGTCGTCCAACGTTGTCCTTCTGCAATTATCTCGTCGTCCTTCTGCGCTCATCTCGTCGTTGTCCCACGTTGTCCTTCTGCGCTCATCTAGTCGTCGTCCCACGTTGTCCTTCTGCGCTCATCTCGTTGTCGTCCCACGTTGTCCTTCTGTGCTCATCTCGTCGTCGTCCCACGTTGTCCTTCTGCGCTCATCTCGTCGTGGTCCCACGTTGTCCTTCTGCGCTCATCTCATCGTTGTCCCACGTTGTCCTTCTGCGATCATCTCGTCGTCCTTCTGCGCTCATCTCGTCGTCGTCCCACGTTGTCCTTCTGCGCTCATCTCGTCGCCGTCCCACGTTGTCCTTCTGCGCTCATCTCGTCGTCGTCCCACGTTGTCCTTCTGCGCTCATCTCATCGTCGTCCCACGTTGTCCTTCTGCGCTCATCTCGTCGTCGTCCCACGTTGTCCTTCTGCGCTCATCTCGTCGTCGTCCCACGTTTTCCTTCTGCGCTCTTCTCGTCGTCGTCCCACGTTGTCTTTATGCGCTCATCTCATCTTCGTCCCACGTTGTCTTTCTGCGATCATCTCATCGTCGTCCCACATTGTCCTTCTGCGATCATCTCGTCGTCCTTCTGCGCTCATCTCGTCGTCGTCCCACGTTGTCCTTCTGCGCTCATCTCGTCGCCGTCCCACGTTGTCCTTCTGCGCTCATCTCGTTGTCGTCCCACGTTGTCCTTCTGCGCTCATCTCGTCGTCGTCCCACGTTGTCCTTCTGCGCTCATCTCGTCGTCGCCCCACGTTGTCCTTCTGCGATCATCTCGTCGTCGCCCCACGTTGTCCTTCTGCGATCATCTCGTCGTCGTCCCACATTGTCCTTCTGCGCTCATCTCGTCGTCCTTCTATGCTCACCTCGTCGTCGTCCCACGTTGTCCTTCTGCGCTCATCTTGTCGTCGTGCCACGTTGTCCTTCTGCGCTCATCTCGTCGTCGTCCCACGTTGTCCTTCTGCGCTCATCTCGTCGTCGTCCCACGTTGTCCTTCTGCGATTATCTCGTCGTCCTTCTGCGCTCATTTCGTCATTGTCCAACGTTGTCCTTCTGCGCTCATCTAGTCGTCGTCCCACGTTGTCCTTCTGCGCTCATCTCGTTGTCATCCCACGTTGTCCTTCTGTGCTCATCTCGTCGTCGTCCCACGTTGCCCTTCTGCGCTCATCTCATCGTCGACCCACGTTGTCCGTCTGAGCTCATCTCGTCGTCGTCCCACGTTGTCCTTCTGAGCTCATCTCGTCGTCGTCCCACGTTTTCCTTCTGCGCTCATCTCGTCGTCGTCCCACGCGATCATCTCGTCGTCGTCCCACGTTGTCCTTCTGCGCTCATCTCGTCGTCGTCCCACGTTGTCCTTCTGCGATTATCTCGTCGTCCTTCTGCGCTCATCTCGTTGTCGTCCCACGTTGTCCTTCTGCGCTCATCTAGTCGTCGTCCCACGTTGTCCTTCTGCGCTCATCTCGTTGTCGTCCCACGTTGTCCTTCTGTGCTCCTCTCGCCGTCGTCCCACGTTGTCCTTATGCGCTCATCTCATCGTCGTCCCACGTTGTCCTTCTGCGCTCATCTCGTCGTCGTCCCACGTTGTCCTTCTGCGCTCATCTCGTCGTCGTCCCACGTTTTCCTTCAGCGCTCATCTCGTCGTCGTCCCACGTTGTCCTTATGCGCTCATCTCATCGTCGTCCCACGTTGTCTTTCTGCGATCATCTCGTCGTCGTCCCACGTTGTCCTTCTGCGATCATCTCGTTGTCCTTCTGCGCTCATCTTGTCGTCGTCCCACGTTGTCCTTCTGCGCTCATCTCGTCGCGTCCCACGTTGTCCTTCTGCGCTCATCTCGTTGTCGTCCCACGTTGTCCTTCTGCGCTCATCTCGTCGTCGTCCCACGTTGTCCTTCTGCGATCATCTCGTCGTCGTCCCACGTTGTCCTTCTGCGATCATCTCGTCGTCCTTCTGCGCTCATCTCATCGTCGTCCCACGTTGTCCTTCTGCGCTCATCTCGTCGTCGTCCCACGCGATCATCTCGTCGTCGTCCCACGTTGTCCTTCTGCGCTCATCTCGTCGTCGTCCCACGTTGTCCTTCTGCGCTCATCTAGTCGTTGTCCCACGTTGTCCTTCTGCGCTCATCTCGTTGTCGTCCCACGTTGTCCTTCTGTGCTCATTTCCTCGTCGTCCCACGTTGTCCTTCTGCGCTCATCTCGTCGTCGTCCCACGTTGTCCTTCTGCGCTCATCTCGTCGCCGTCCCACGTTGTCCTTCTGCGCTCATCTCGTCGTCGTCCCACGTTGTCCTTCTGCGATCATCTCGTCGTCGTCCAACGTTGTCCTTCTGCAATTATCTCGTCGTCCTTCTGCGCTCATCTCGTCGTTGTCCCACGTTGTCCTTCTGCGCTCATCTAGTCGTCGTCCCACGTTGTCCTTCTGCGCTCATCTCGTTGTCGTCCCACGTTGTCCTTCTGTGCTCATCTCGTCGTCGTCCCACGTTGTCCTTCTGCGCTCATCTCGTCGTGGTCCCACGTTGTCCTTCTGCGCTCATCTCATCGTTGTCCCACGTTGTCCTTCTGCGATCATCTCGTCGTCCTTCTGCGCTCATCTCGTCGTCGTCCCACGTTGTCCTTCTGCGCTCATCTCGTCGCCGTCCCACGTTGTCCTTCTGCGCTCATCTCGTCGTCGTCCCACGTTGTCCTTCTGCGCTCATCTCATCGTCGTCCCACGTTGTCCTTCTGCGCTCATCTCGTCGTCGTCCCACGTTGTCCTTCTGCGCTCATCTCGTCGTCGTCCCACGTTTTCCTTCTGCGCTCTTCTCGTCGTCGTCCCACGTTGTCCTTATGCGCTCATCTCATCTTCGTCCCACGTTGTCTTTCTGCGATCATCTCATCGTCGTCCCACATTGTCCTTCTGCGATCATCTCGTCGTCCTTCTGCGCTCATCTCGTCGCCGTCCCACGTTGTCCTTCTGCGCTCATCTCGTTGTCGTCCCACGTTGTCCTTCTGCGCTCATCTCGTCGTCGTCCCACGTTGTCCTTCTGCGCTCATCTCGTCGTCGCCCCACGTTGTCCTTCTGCGATCATCTCGTCGTCGTCCCACATTGTCCTTCTGCGCTCATCTCGTCGTCCTTCTATGCTCACCTCGTCGTCGTCCCACGTTGTCCTTCTGCGCTCATCTTGTCGTCGTGCCACGTTGTCCTTCTGCGCTCATCTCGTCGTCGTCCCACGTTGTCCTTCTGCGCTCATCTCGTCGTCGTCCCACGTTGTCCTTCTGCGATTATCTCGTCGTCCTTCTGCGCTCATTTCGTCGTCGTCCCACGTTGTCCTTCTGCGCTCATCTAGTCGTCGTCCCACGTTGTCCTTCTGCGCTCATCTCGTTGTCATCCCACGTTGTCCTTCTGTGCTCATCTCGTCGTCGTCCCACGTTGCCCTTCTGCGCTCATCTCATCGTCGACCCACGTTGTCCTTCTGAGCTCATCTCGTCGTCGTCCCACGTTGTCCTTCTGAGCTCATCTCGTCGTCGTCCCACGTTTTCCTTCTGCGCTCATCTCGTCGTCGTCCCACGCGATCATCTCGTCGTCGTCCCACGTTGTCCTTCTGCGCTCATCTCGTCGTCGTCCCACGTTGTCCTTCTGCGATTATCTCGTCGTCCTTCTGCGCTCATCTCGTTGTCGTCCCACGTTGTCCTTCTGCGCTCATCTAGTCGTCGTCCCACGTTGTCCTTCTGCGCTCATCTCGTTGTCGTCCCACGTTGTCCTTCTGTGCTCCTCTCGCCGTCGTCCCACGTTGTCCTTATGCGCTCATCTCATCGTCGTCCCACGTTGTCCTTCTAAGCTCATCTCGTCGTCGTCCCACGTTGTCCTTCTGCGCTCATCTCGTCGTCGTCCCAAGTTTTCCTTCTGCGCTCATCTCGTCGTCGTCCCACGTTGTCCTTATGCGCTCATCTCATCGTCGTCCCACGTTGTCTTTCTGCGATCATCTCGTCGTCGTCCCACGTTGTCCTTCTGCGATCATCTCGTTGTCCTTCTGCGCTCATCTTGTCGTCGTCCCACGTTGTCCTTCTGCGCTCATCTCGTCGCGTCCCACGTTGTCCTTTTGCGCTCATCTCGTTGTCGTCCCACGTTGTCCTTCTGCGCTCATCTCGTCGTCGTCCCACGTTGTCCTTCTGCGATCATCTCGTCGTCGTCCCACGTTGTCCTTCTGCGATCATCTCGTCGTCCTTCTGCGCTCATCTCATCGTCGTCCCACGTTGTCCTTCTGCGCTCATCTCGTCGTCGTCCCACGCGATCATCTCGTCGTCGTCCCATGTTGTCCTTCTGCGCTCATCTCGTCGTCGTCCCACGTTGTCCTTCTGCGCTCATCTCGTCGTCGTCCCACGTTGTCCTTCTGAGCTCATCTCGTCGTCGTCCCACGTTGTCCTTCTGAGCTCATCTCGTCGTCGTCCCACGTTTTCCTTCTGCGCTCATCTCGTCGTCGTCCCACGCGATCATCTCGTCGTCGTCCCACGTTGTCCTTCTGCGCTCATCTCGTCGTCGTCCCACGTTGTCCTTCTGCGATTATCTCGTCGTCCTTCTGCGCTCATCTCGTTGTCGTCCCACGTTGTCCTTCTGCGCTCATCTAGTCGTCGTCCCACGTTGTCCTTCTGCGCTCATCTCGTTGTCGTCCCACGTTGTCCTTCTGTGCTCCTCTCGCCGTCGTCCCACGTTGTCCTTATGCGCTCATCTCATCGTCGTCCCACGTTGTCCTTCTAAGCTCATCTCGTCGTCGTCCCACGTTGTCCTTCTGCGCTCATCTCGTCGTCGTCCCAAGTTTTCCTTCTGCGCTCATCTCGTCGTCGTCCCACGTTGTCCTTATGCGCTCATCTCATCGTCGTCCCACGTTGTCTTTCTGCGATCATCTCGTCGTCGTCCCACGTTGTCCTTCTGCGATCATCTCGTTGTCCTTCTGCGCTCATCTTGTCGTCGTCCCACGTTGTCCTTCTGCGCTCATCTCGTCGCGTCCCACGTTGTCCTTTTGCGCTCATCTCGTTGTCGTCCCACGTTGTCCTTCTGCGCTCATCTCGTCGTCGTCCCACGTTGTCCTTCTGCGATCATCTCGTCGTCGTCCCACGTTGTCCTTCTGCGATCATCTCGTCGTCCTTCTGCGCTCATCTCATCGTCGTCCCACGTTGTCCTTCTGCGCTCATCTCGTCGTCGTCCCACGCGATCATCTCGTCGTCGTCCCATGTTGTCCTTCTGCGCTCATCTCGTCGTCGTCCCACGTTGTCCTTCTGCGCTCATCTCGTCGTCGTCCCACGTTGTCCTTCTGCGCTCATCTCGTCGTCGTCCCACGCGATCATCTCGTCGTCGTCCCACGTTGTCCTTCTGCGCTCATCTCGTCGTCGTCCCACGTTGTCCTTCTGCGCTCATCTCGTCGTCGTCCCACGTTGTCCTTCTGCGCTCATCTCGTCGTCGTCCCACGTTGTCCTTCTGCGATCATCTCGTCGTCGTCCCACGTTGTCCTTCTGCGATCATCTCGTCGTCCTTCTGCGCTCATCTCATCGTCGTCCCACGTTGTCCTTCTGCGCTCATCTCGTCGTCGTCCCACGCGATCATCTCGTCGTCGTCCCATGTTGTCCTTCTGCGCTCATCTCGTCGTCGTCCCACGTTGTCCTTCTGCGCTCATCTCGTTGTCGTCCCACGTTGTCCTTCTGTGCTCATCTCGTCGTCGTCCCACGTTGTCCTTCTGCGCTCATCTCGTCGTCGTCCCACGTTGTCCTTCTGCGCTCATCTCGTCGTCGTCCCACGTTGTCCTTCTGCGCTCATCTCGTCGTCGTCCCACGCGATCATCTCGTCGTCGTCCCACGTTGTCCTTCTGCGCTCATCTCGTCGTCGTCCCACGTTGTCCTTCTGCGCTCATCTCGTCGTCGTCCCACGTTGTCCTTCTGCGCTCATCTCGTCGTCGTCCCACGTTGTCCTTCTGCGATCATCTCGTCGTCGTCCAACGTTGTCCTTCTGCGATTATCTCGTCGTCCTTCTGCGCTCATCTCGTCGTCGTCCCACGTTGTCCTTCTGCGCTCATCTAGTCGTCGTCCCACGTTGTCCTTCTGCGCTCATCTCGTTGTCGTCCCACGTTGTCCTTCTGTGCTCATCTCGTCGTCGTCCCACGTTGTCCTTCTGCGTTCATCTCATCGTCATCCCACGTTGTCCTTCTGCGCTCATCTCGTCGTCGTCCCACGTTGTCCTTCTGCGCTCATCTCGTCGTCGTCCCACGTTTTCCTTCTGCGCTCATCATCAATCAATCAATCAATCAATTTTATTTTATATAGCCCTTCGTACATCAGCTAATATCTCGAAGTGCTGTACAGAAACCCAGCCTAAAACCCCAAACAGCTAGTAATGCAGGTGTAGAAGCACGGTGGCTAGGAAAAACTCCCTAGAAAGGCCAAAACCTAGGAAGAAACCTAGAGAGGAACCAGGCTATGAGGGGTGGCCAGTCCTCTTCTGGCTGTGCCGGGTGGAGATTATAACAGAACCATGCCAAGATGTTCAAAAATGTTCATAAGTGACAAGCATGGTCAAATAATAATCAGGAATAAATCTCAGTTGGCTTTTCATAGCCGATCATTAAGAGTTGAAAACAGCAGGTCTGGGACAGGTAGGGGTTCCATAACCGCAGGCAGAACAGTTGAAACTGGAATAGCAGCAAGGCCAGGCGGACTGGGGACAGCAAGGAGTCACCACGGCCGGTAGTCCCGACGTATGGTCCTAGGGCTCAGGTCTCTCAGTTGGCTTTTCATAGCCGATCATTAAGAGTTGAAAACAGCAGGTCTGGGACAGGTAGGGGTTTCGTAACCGCAGGCAGAACAGTTGAAACTGGAATAGCAGCAAGGCCAGGCGGACTGGGGACAGCAAGGTGTCAGCATGCCCGGTAGTCCTGACGTATGGTCCTAGGGCTCAGGTTCTCAGAGAGAAAGAGAGAACGAGAGAATTAGAGAGAGCATACTTAAATTCACACAGGACACTGGATAAGACAGGAGAAGTACTCCAGGTATAACCAACTAACCCCAGCCCCCGACACATAAACTACTGCAGCATAAATACTGGAGGCTGAGACAGGAGCGGTCCGGAGACACTGTGGCCCCATCCGAAGAAACCCCCGGACAGGGCCAAACAGGAAGGATATAACCCCACCCACTCTGCCAAAGCACAGCCCCCGCACCACTAGAGGGATATCCTCAACCACCAACTTACAATCCTGAGACAAGGTCGAGTATAGCCCGAGATCTCGTCGTCGTCCCACGTTGTCCTTATGCGCTCATCTCAACGTCGTCCCACGTTGTCTTTCTGCGATCATCTCGTCGTCGTCCCACGTTGTCCTTCTGCGATCATCTCGTCGTCCTTCTGCGCTCATCTCGTCGTCGTCCCACGTTGTCCTTCTGCGCTCATCTCGTCGCCGTCCCACGTTGTCCTTCTGCGCACATCTCGTTGTCGTCCCACGTTGTCCTTCTGCGCTCATCTCGTCGTCGTCCCACGTTGTCCTTCTGCGCTCATCTCGTCGACGTCCCACGTTGTCTTTCTGCGATCATCTCGTCGTCGTCCCACGTTGTCCTTCTGCGATCATCTCGTTGTCCTTCTGCGCTCATCTTGTCGTCGTCCCACGTTGTCCTTCTGCGCTCATCTCGTCGCGTCCCACGTTGTCCTTTTGCGCTCATCTCGTTGTCGTCCCACGTTGTCCTTCTGCGCTCATCTCGTCGTCGTCCCACGTTGTCCTTCTGCGATCATCTCGTCGTCGTCCCACGTTGTCCTTCTGCGATCATCTCGTCGTCCTTCTGCGCTCATCTCATCGTCGTCCCACGTTGTCCTTCTGCGCTCATCTCGTCGTCGTCCCACGCGATCATCTCGTCGTCGTCCCATGTTGTCCTTCTGCGCTCATCTCGTCGTCGTCCCACGTTGTCCTTCTGCGCTCATCTCGTTGTCGTCCCACGTTGTCCTTCTGTGCTCATCTCGTCGTCGTCCCACGTTGTCCTTCTGCGCTCATCTCGTCGTCGTCCCACGTTGTCCTTCTGCGCTCATCTCGTCGTCGTCCCACGTTGTCCTTCTGCGCTCATCTCGTCGTCGTCCCACGCGATCATCTCGTCGTCGTCCCACGTTGTCCTTCAGCGCTCATCTCGTCGTCGTCCCACGTTGTCCTTCTGCGCTCATCTCGTCGTCGTCCCACGTTGTCCTTCTGCGCTCATCTCGTCGTCGTCCCACGTTGTCCTTCTGCGATCATCTCGTCGTCGTCCAACGTTGTCCTTCTGCGATTATCTCGTCGTCCTTCTGCGCTCATCTCGTCGTCGTCCCACGTTGTCCTTCTGCGCTCATCTAGTCGTCGTCCCACGTTGTCCTTCTGCGCTCATCTCGTTGTCGTCCCACGTTGTCCTTCTGTGCTCATCTCGTCGTCGTCCCACGTTGTCCTTCTGCGTTCATCTCATCGTCATCCCACGTTGTCCTTCTGCGCTCATCTCGTCGTCGTCCCACGTTGTCCTTCTGCGCTCATCTCGTCGTCGTCCCACGTTTTCCTTCTGCGCTCATCATCAATCAATCAATCAATCAATTTTATTTTATATAGCCCTTCGTACATCAGCTAATATCTCGAAGTGCTGTACAGAAACCCAGCCTAAAACCCCAAACAGCTAGTAATGCAGGTGTAGAAGCACGGTGGCTAGGAAAAACTCCCTAGAAAGGCCAAAACCTAGGAAGAAACCTAGAGAGGAACCAGGCTATGAGGGGTGGCCAGTCCTCTTCTGGCTGTGCCGGGTGGAGATTATAACAGAACCATGCCAAGATGTTCAAAAATGTTCATAAGTGACAAG
Source organism: Coregonus lavaretus (assembly GCF_964263955.1). NCBI lineage: Eukaryota > Metazoa > Chordata > Actinopteri > Salmoniformes > Salmonidae > Coregonus > Coregonus lavaretus. The sequence goes on along the minus strand of NC_140009.1, from coordinate 48,104,455 downwards.
CATGGTCAAATAATAATCAGGAATAAATCTCAGTTGGCTTTTCATAGCCGATCATTAAGAGTTGAAAACAGCAGGTCTGGGACAGGTAGGGGTTCCATAACCGCAGGCAGAACAGTTGAAACTGGAATAGCAGCAAGGCCAGGCGGACTGGGGACAGCAAGGAGTCACCACGGCCGGTAGTCCCGACGTATGGTCCTAGGGCTCAGGTCTCTCAGTTGGCTTTTCATAGCCGATCATTAAGAGTTGAAAACAGCAGGTCTGGGACAGGTAGGGGTTTCGTAACCGCAGGCAGAACAGTTGAAACTGGAATAGCAGCAAGGCCAGGCGGACTGGGGACAGCAAGGTGTCAGCATGCCCGGTAGTCCTGACGTATGGTCCTAGGGCTCAGGTTCTCAGAGAGAAAGAGAGAACGAGAGAATTAGAGAGAGCATACTTAAATTCACACAGGACACTGGATAAGACAGGAGAAGTACTCCAGGTATAACCAACTAACCCCAGCCCCCGACACATAAACTACTGCAGCATAAATACTGGAGGCTGAGACAGGAGCGGTCCGGAGACACTGTGGCCCCATCCGAAGAAACCCCCGGACAGGGCCAAACAGGAAGGATATAACCCCACCCACTCTGCCAAAGCACAGCCCCCGCACCACTAGAGGGATATCCTCAACCACCAACTTACAATCCTGAGACAAGGTCGAGTATAGCCCGAGATCTCGTCGTCGTCCCACGTTGTCCTTATGCGCTCATCTCAACGTCGTCCCACGTTGTCTTTCTGCGATCATCTCGTCGTCGTCCCACGTTGTCCTTCTGCGATCATCTCGTCGTCCTTCTGCGCTCATCTCGTCGTCGTCCCACGTTGTCCTTCTGCGCTCATCTCGTCGCCGTCCCACGTTGTCCTTCTGCGCACATCTCGTTGTCGTCCCACGTTGTCCTTCTGCGCTCATCTCGTCGTCGTCCCACGTTGTCCTTCTGCGCTCATCTCGTCGACGTCCCACGTTGTCCTTCTGCGATCATCTCGTCGTCGTCCCACATTGTCCTTCTGCGCTCATCTCGTCGTCCTTCTATGCTCACCTCGTCGTCGTCCCACGTTGTCCTTCTGCGCTCATCTCGTCGTCGTGCCACGTTGTCCTTCTGCGCTCATCTCGTCGTCGTCCCACATTGTCCTTCTGCGCTCATCTCGTCGTCGTCCCACGTTGTCCTTCTGCGATTATCTCGTCGTCCTTCTGCGCTCATCTCGTCGTCGTCCCACGTTGTCCTTCTGCGCTCATCTAGTCGTCGTCCCACGTTGTCCTTCTGTGCTCATCTCGTTGTCGTCCCACGTTGTCCTTCTGTGCTCATCTCGTCGTCGTCCCACGTTGTCCTTCTGCGCTCATCTCATCGTCGTCCCACGTTGTCCTTCTGCGCTCATCTCGTCGTCGTCCCACGTTGTCCTTCTGCGCTCATCTCGTCGTCGTCCCACGTTTTCCTTCTGCGCTCATCTCGTCGTCGTCCCACGTTGTCCTTATGCGCTCATCTCATCTTCGTCCCACGTTGTCTTTCTGCGATCATCTCGTCGTCGTCCCACGTTGTCCTTCTGCGATCATCTCGTCGTCCTTCTGCGCTCATCTCGTCGTCGTCCCACGTTGTCCTTCTGCGCTCATCTCGTCGCCGTCCCACGTTGTCCTTATGCGCTCATCTCGTCGTCGTCCCACGTTGTCCTTCTGCGCTCATCTCGTCGTCGTCCCACGTTGTCCTTCTGCGCTCATCTCGTCGTCGTCCCACGCGATCATCTCGTCGCCGTCCCACGTTGTCCTTCTGCGCTCATCTCGTTGTCCTTCTGCGCTCATCTCGTCGTCGTCCCACGTTGTCCTTCTGCGCTCATCTCGTCGTCGTCCCACGTTATCCTTCTGCGATCATCTCGTCGTCGTCCAACGTTGTCCTTCTGCGATTATCTCGTCGTCCTTCTGCGCTCATCTCGTCGTCGTCCCACGTTGTCCTTCTGCGCTCATCTAGTCGTCGTCCCACGTTGTCCTTCTGCGCTCATCTCGTTGTCGTCCCACGTTGTCCTTCTGTGTTCATCTCGTCGTCATCCCACGTTGTCCTTCTGCGCTCATCTCATCGTCGTCCCACGTTGTCCTTCTGCGCTCATCTCGTCGTCGTCCCACGTTGTCCTTCTGCGCTCATCTCGTCGTCGTCCCACGTTTTCCTTCTGCGCTCTTCTCATCGTCGTCCCACGTTGTCCTTCTGCGATCATCTCGTCGTCCTTCTGCGCTCATCTCGTCATCGTCCCACGTTGTCCTTCTGCGCTCATCTCGTCGCCGTCCCACGTTGTCCTTCTGCGCTCATCTCGTTGTCGTCCCACGTTGTCCTTCTGCGCTCATCTCGTCGTCGTCCTACGTTGTCCTTCTGCGCTCATCTCGTCGTCGTCCCACGTTGTCCTTCTGCGATCATCTCGTCGTCGTCCCACATTGTCCTTCTGCGCTCATCTCGTCGTCCTTCTATGCTCACCTCGTCGTCGTCCCACGTTGTCCTTCTGCGCTCATCTCGTCGTCGTGCCACGTTGTCCTTCTGCGCTCATCTCGTCGTCGTCCCACATTGTCCTTCTGCGCTCATCTCGTCTTCGTCCCACGTTGTCCTTCTGCGCTCATCTAGTCGTCGTCCCACGTTGTCCTTCTGCGCTCATCTCGTTGTCGTCCCACGTTGTCCTTCTGCGCTCATTTCGTCGTCGTCCCACGTTGTCCTTCTGCGCTCATCTCGTCGTCGTCCCACGTTGTCCTTCTGCGCTCATCTCGTCGTCGTCCCACGTTGTCCTTCTGCGCTCATCTCGTTGTCATCCCACGTTGTCCTTCTGCGATCATTTTGTCGTCTTCCAACGTTGTCCTTCTGCAATTATCTCGTCGTCCTTCTGCGCTCATCTCGTCGTCGTCCCACGTTGTCCTTCTGCGCTCATCTCGTCGTCGTGCCACGTTGTCCTTCTGCGCTCATCTCGTCGTCGTCCCACATTGTCCTTCTGCGCTCATCTCGTCGTCGTCCCACGTTGTCCTTCTGCGCTCATCTAGTCGTCGTCCCACGTTGTCCTTCTGCGCTCATCTCGTTGTCGTCCCACGTTGTCCTTCTGCGCTCATTTCGTCGTCGTCCCACGTTGTCCTTCTGCGCTCATCTCGTCGTCGTCCCACGTTGTCCTTCTGCGATCATCTTGTCGTCTTCCAACGTTGTCCTTCTGCAATTATCTCGTCGTCCTTCTGCGCTCATCTCGTCGTCGTCCCACGTTGTCCTTCTGCGCTCATCTAGTCGTCGTCCCACGTTGTCCTTCTGCGCTCATCTCGTTGTCGTCCCACGTTGTCCTTCTGTGCTCATCTCGTCGTCGTCCCACGTTGTCCTTCTGCGCTCATCTCGTCGTCGTCCCATGTTGTCCTTCTGCGCTCATCTCATTGTCGTCCCACGTTGTCCTTCTGCGCTCATCTCGTCGCCGTCCCACGTTGTCCTTCTGCGCTCATCTCGTCGTCGTCCCACGTTGTCCTTCTGCGCTCATCTCATCGTCGTCCCACGTTGTCCTTCTGCGCTCATCTCGTCGTCGTCCCACGTTGTCCTTCTGCGCTCATCTCGTCGTCGTCCCACGTTTTCCTTCTGCGCTCTTCTCGTCGTCGTCCCACGTTGTCCTTATGCGCTCATCTCATCTTCGTCCCACGTTGTCTTTCTGCGATCATCTCATCGTCGTCCCACGTTGTCCTTCTGCGATCATCTCGTCGTCCTTCTGCGCTCATCTCGTCGTCTTCCCACGTTGTCCTTCTGCGCTCATCTCGTCGCCGTCCCACGTTGTCCTTCTGCGCTCATCTCGTTGTCGTCCCACGTTGTCCTTCTGCGCTCATCTCGTCGTCGTCCCACGTTGTCCTTCTGCGCTCATCTCGTCGTCGTCCCACGTTGTCCTTCTGCGATCATCTCGTCGTCGTCCCACATTGTCCTTCTGCGCTCATCTCGTCGTCCTTCTGCGCTCATCTCGTCGTCGTCCCACGTTGTCCTTCTGCGCTCATCTCGTCGCCGTCCCACGTTGTCCTTCTGCGCTCATCTCGTCGTCGTCCCACGTTGTCCTTCTGCGCTCATCTCATCGTCGTCCCACGTTGTCCTTCTGCGCTCATCTCGTCGTCGTCCCACGTTGTCCTTCTGCGCTCATCTCGTCGTCGTCCCAAGTTGTCCTTCTGCGCTCATCTCATTGTCGTCCCACGTTGTCCTTCTGCGCTCATCTCGTCGCCGTCCATCGTTGTCCTTCTGCGCTCATCTCGTCGTCGTCCCACGTTGTCCTTCTGCGCTCATCTCATCGTCGTCCCACGTTGTCCTTCTGCGCTCATCTCGTCGTCGTCCCACGTTGTCCTTCTGCGCTCATCTCGTCGTCGTCCCACGTTTTCCTTCTGCGCTCTTCTCGTCGTCGTCCCACGTTGTCCTTATGCGCTCATCTCATCTTCGTCCCACGTTGTCTTTCTGCGATCATCTCATCGTCGTCCCACGTTGTCCTTCTGCGATCATCTCGTCGTCCTTCTGCGCTCATCTCGTCGTCGTCCCACGTTGTCCTTCTGCGCTCATCTCGTCGCCGTCCCACGTTGTCCTTCTGCGCTCATCTCGTTGTCGTCCCACGTTGTCCTTCTGCGCTCATCTCGTCGTCGTCCCACGTTGTCCTTCTGCGCTCATCTCGTCGTCGTCCCACGTTGTCCTTCTGCGATCATCTCGTCGTCGTCCCACATTGTCCTTCTGCGCTCATCTCGTCGTCCTTCTGCGCTCATCTCGTCGTCGTCCCACGTTGTCCTTCTGCGCTCATCTCGTCGCCGTCCCACGTTGTCCTTCTGCGCTCATCTCGTCGTCGTCCCACGTTGTCCTTCTGCGCTCATCTCATCGTCGTCCCAAGTTGTCCTTCTGCGCTCATCTCGTCGTCGTCCCACGTTGTCCTTCTGCGCTCATCTCGTCGTCGTCCCACGTTTTCCTTCTGCGCTCTTCTCGTCGTCGTCCCACGTTGTCCTTATGCGCTCATCTCATCTTCGTCCCACGTTGTCTTTCTGCGATCATCTCATCGTCGTCCCACGTTGTCCTTCTGCGATCATCTCGTCGTCCTTCTGCGCTCATCTCGTCGTCGTCCCACGTTGTCCTTCTGCGCTCATCTCGTCGCCGTCCCACGTTGTCTTTCTGCGCTCATCTCGTTGTCGTCCCACGTTGTCCTTCTGCGCTCATCTCGTCGTCGTCCCACGTTGTCCTTCTGCGCTCATCTCGTCGTCGTCCCACATTGTCCTTCTGCGCTCATCTCGTCGTCCTTCTATGCTCACCTCGTCGTCGTCCCACGTTGTCCTTCTGCGCTCATCTCGTCGTCGTGCCACGTTGTCCTTCTGCGCTCATCTCGTCTTCGTCCCACGTTGTCCTTCTGCGATTATCTCGTCGTCCTTCTGCGCTCATCTCGTCGTCGTCCCACGTTGTCCTTCTGCGCTCATCTAGTCGTCGTCCCACGTTGTCCTTCTGCGCTCATCTCGTTGTCGTCCCACGTTGTCCTTCTGTGCTCATCTCGTCGTCGTCCCACGCTGTCCTTCTGCGCTCATCTCGTCGTCGTCCCACGTTGTCCTTCTGCGCTCATCTCGTCGTCGTCCCACGTTGTCCTTCTGCGCTCATCTCGTCGTCGTCCCACGTTGTCCTTCTGCGATCATCTCATCGTCGTCCCACGTTGTCCTTCTGCGCTCATCTCATCGTCGTCCCACGTTGTCCTTCTGCGCTCATCTCGTCGTCGTCCCACGTTGTCCTTCTGCGCTCATCTCGTCGTCGTCCCACGTTTTCCTTCTGCGCTCTTCTCGTCGTCGTCCCACGTTGTCCTTATGCGCTCATCTCATCTTCGTCCCACGTTGTCTTTCTGCGATCATCTCATCGTCGTCCCACGTTGTCCTTCTGCGATCATCTCGTCGTCCTTCTGCGCTCATCTCGTCGTCGTCCCACGTTGTCCTTCTGCGCTCATCTCGTCGCCGTCCCACGTTGTCCTTCTGCGCTCATCTCGTTGTCGTCCCACGTTGTCCTTCTGCGCTCATCTCGTCGTCGTCCCACGTTGTCCTTCTGCGCTCATCTCGTCGTCGTCCCACGTTGTCCTTCTGCGATCATCTCGTCGTCGTCCCACATTGTCCTTCTGCGCTCATCTCGTCGTCCTTCTATGCTCACCTCGTCGTCGTCCCACGTTGTCCTTCTGCGCTCATCTCGTCGTCGTGCCACGTTGTCCTTCTGCGCTCATCTCGTCGTCGTCCCACATTGTCCTTCTGCGCTCATCTCGTCTTCGTCCCACGTTGTCCTTCTGCGATTATCTCGTCGTCCTTCTGCGCTCATCTCGTCGTCGTCCCACGTTGTCCTTCTGCGCTCATCTAGTCGTCGTCCCACGTTGTCCTTCTGCGCTCATCTCGTTGTCGTCCCACGTTGTCCTTCTGTGCTCATCTCGTCGTCGTCCCACGTTGTCCTTCTGCGCTCATCTCGTCGTCGTCCCACGTTGTCCTTCTACGCTCATCTCGTCGTCGTCCCACGTTGTCCTTCTGCGCTCATCTCGTCGTCGTCCCACGTTGTCCTTCTGCGATCATCTCGTCGTTGTCCAACGTTGTCCTTCTGCAATTATCTCGTCGTCCTTCTGCGCTCATCTCGTCGTCGTCCCACGATGTCCTTCTGCGCTCATCTAGTCGTCGTCCCACGTTGTCCTTCTGCGCTCATCTCGTTGTCGTCCCACGTTGTCCTGCTGTGCTCATCTTGTCGTCGTCCCACGTTGTCCTTCTGCGCTCATCTCGTCGTCGTCCCACGTTGTCCTTCTGCGCTCATCTCATCGTCGTCCCACGTTGTCCTTCTGCGCTCATCTCGTCGTCATCCCACGTTGTCCTTCTGCGCTCATCTCGTCGTCGTCCCACGTTTTCCTTCTGCGCTCATCTCATCGTCGTCCCACGTTGTCCTTATGCGCTCATCTCATCGTCGTCCCACGTTGTCTTTCTGCGATCATCTCGTCGTCGTCCCACGTTGTCCTTCTGCGATCATCTCGTCGTCCTTCTGCGCTCATCTCGTCGTCGTCCCACGTTGTCCTTCTGCGCTCATCTCGTCGCCGTCCCACGTTGTCCTTCTGCGATTATCTCGTCGTCCTTCTGCGCTCATTTCGTCGTCGTCCCACGTTTTCCTTCTGCGCTCATCTCGTCGTCGTCCCACGTTGTCCTTATGCGCTCATCTCATTGTCATCCCACGTTGTCTTTCTGCGATCATCTCGTCGTCGTCCCACGTTGTCCTTCTGCGATCATCTCGTCGTCCTTCTGCGCTCATCTCGTCGTCGTCCCACATTGTCCTTCTGCGCTCATCTCGTCGTCGTCCCACGTTGTCCTTCTGCGATTATCTCGTCGTCCTTCTGCGCTCATTTCGTCGTCGTCCCACGTTGTCCTTCTGCGCTCATCTCGTTGTCGTCCCACGTTGTCCTTCTGTGCTCATCTCGTCGTCGTCCCATGTTGCCCGTCTGCGCTCATCTCATCGTCGTCCCACGTTGTCCTTCTGAGCTCATCTCGTCGTCGTCCCACGTTTTCCTTCTGCGCTCATCTCGTCGTCGTCCCACGTTTTCCTTCTGCGCTCATCTCGTCGTCGTCCCACGCGATCATCTCGTCGTCGTCCCACGTTGTCCTTCTGCGCTCATCTCGTCGTCGTCCCACGTTGTCCTTCTGCGATTATCTCGTCGTCCTTCTGCGCTCATCTCGTTGTCGTCCCACGTTGTCCTTCTGCGCTCATCTAGTCGTCGTCCCACGTTGTCCTTCTGCGCTCATCTCGTCGTCGTCCCACGTTGTCCTTCTGCGATTATCTCGTCGTCCTTCTGCGCTCATCTCGTTGTCGTCCCACGTTGTCCTTCTGCGCTCATCTAGTCGTCGTCCCACGTTGTCCTTCTGCGCTCATCTCGTTGTCGTCCCACGTTGTCCTTCTGTGCTCATCTCGTCGTCGTCCCACGTTGTCCTTCTGCGCTCATCTCGTCGTCGTCCCAAGTTGTCCTTCTGCGCTCATCTCGTCGTCGTCCCACGTTGTCCTTCTGCGCTCATCTCGTCGTCGTCCCACGCGATCATCTCGTCGCCGTTCCACGTTGTCCTTCTGCGCTCATGCGCTCATGCGCTCATCTCGTTGTCCTTCTGCGCTCATCTCGTCGTCGTCCCACGTTGTCCTTCTGCGCTCATCTCGTCGTCGTCCCACGTTGTCCTTCTGCGCTCATCTCGTCGTCGTGCCACGTTGTCCTTCTGCGCTCATCTCGTCGTCGTCCCACGTTATCCTTCTGCGATCATCTCGTCGTCGTCCAACGTTGTCCTTCTGCGATTATCTCGTCGTCCTTCTGCGCTCATCTCGTCGTCGTCCCACGTTGTCGTTCTGCGCTCTTCTCGTCGTCGTCCCACGTTGTCCTTATGCGCTCATCTCATCTTCGTCCCACGTTGTCTTTCTGCGATCATCTCATCGTCGTCCCACGTTGTCCTTCTGCGATCATCTCGTCGTCCTTCTGCGCTCATCTCGTCGTCGTCCCACGTTGTCCTTCTGCGCTCATCTCGTCGCCGTCCCACGTTGTCCTTCTGCGCTCATCTCGTTGTCGTCCCACGTTGTCCTTCTGCGTTCATCTCGTCGTCGTCCCACGTTGTCCTTCTGCGCTCATCTCGTCGTCGTCCCACGTTGTCCTTCTGCGCTCATCTCGTCGTCGTCCCACGTTGTCCTTCTGCGCTCATCTAGTCGTCGTCCCACGTTGTCCTTCTGCGCTCATCTCGTTGTCGTCCCACGTTGTCCTTCTGCGCTCATTTCGTCGTCGTCCCACGTTGTCCTTCTGCGCTCATCTCGTCGTCGTCCCACGTTGTCCTTCTGCGCTCATCTCGTCGTCGTTCCACGTTGTCCTTCTGCGCTCATCTCGTCGTCGTCCCACGTTGTCCTTCTGCGATCATCTTGTCGTCTTCCAACGTTGTCCTTCTGCAATTATCTCGTCGTCCTTCTGCGCTCATCTCGTCGTCGTCCCACGTTGTCCTTCTGCGCTCATCTAGTCGTCGTCCCACGTTGTCCTTCTGCGCTCATCTCGTTGTCGTCCCACGTTGTCCTTCTGTGCTCATCTCGTCGTCGTCCCACGTTGTCCTTCTGCGCTCATCTCGTCGTCGTCCCATGTTGTCCTTCTGCGCTCATCTCGTCGTCGTCCCACGTTGTCCTTCTGCGCTCATCTCGTCGCCGTCCCACGTTGTCCTTCTGCGCTCATCTCGTCGTCGTCCCACGTTGTCCTTCTGCGCTCATCTCATCGTCGTCCCACGTTGTCCTTCTGCGCTCATCTCGTCGTCGTCCCACGTTGTCCTTCTGCGCTCATCTCGTCGTCGTCCCACGTTTTCCTTCTGCGCTCTTCTCGTCGTCATCCCACGTTGTCCTTATGCGCTCATCTCATCTTCGTCCCACGTTGTCTTTCTGCGATCATCTCATCGTCGTCCCACGTTGTCCTTCTGCGATCATCTCGTCGTCCTTCTGCGCTCATCTCGTCGTCGTCCCACGTTGTCCTTCTGCGCTCATCTCGTCACCGTCCCACGTTGTCCTTCTGCGCTCATCTCGTTGTTGTCCTACGTTGTCCTTCTGCGCTCATCTCGTCGTCGTCCCACGTTGTCCTTCTGCGCTCATCTCGTCGTCGTCCCACGTTGTCCTTCTGCGATCATCTCGTCGTCGTCCCACATTGTCCTTCTGCGCTCATCTCGTCGTCCTTCTGCGCTCATCTCGTCGTAGTCCCACGTTGTCCTTCTGCGCTCATCTCGTCGCCGTCCCACGTTGTCCTTCTGCGCTCATCTCGTCGTCGTCCCACGTTGTCCTTCTGCGCTCATCTCATCGTCGTCCCACGTTGTCCTTCTGCGCTCATCTCGTCGTCGGCCCACGTTGTCCTTCTGCGCTCATCTCGTCGTCGTCCCACGTTTTCCTTCTGCGCTCTTCTCGTCGTCGTCCCACGTTGTCCTTATGCGCTCATCTCATCTTCGTCCCACGTTGTCTTTCTGCGATCATCTCATCGTCGTCCCACGTTGTCCTTCTGCGATCATCTCGTCGTCCTTCTGCGCTCATCTCGTCGTCGTCCCACGTTGTCCTTCTGCGCTCATCTCGTCGCCGTCCCACGTTGTCCTTCTGCGCTCATCTCGTTGTCGTCCCACGTTGTCCTTCTGCGCTCATCTCGTCGTCGTCCCACGTTGTCCTTCTGCGCTCATCTCGTCGTCGTCCCACGTTGTCCTTCTGCGATCATCTCGTCGTCGTCCCACATTGTCCTTCTGCGCTCATCTCGTCGTCCTTCTATGCTCACCTCGTCGTCGTCCCACGTTGTCCTTCTGCGCTCATCTCGTCGTCGTGCCACGTTGTCCTTCTGCGCTCATCTCGTCGTCGTCCCACATTGTCCTTCTGCGCTCATCTCGTCTTCGTCCCACGTTGTCCTTCTGCGATTATCTCGTCGTCCTTCTGCGCTCATCTCGTCGTCGTCCCACGTTGTCCTTCTGCGCTCATCTAGTCGTCCCACGTTGTCCTTCTGCGCTCATCTCGTTGTCGTCCCACGTTGTCCTTCTGTGCTCATCTCGTCGTCGTCCCACGTTGTCCTTCTGCGCTCATCTCGTCGTCGTCCCACGTTGTCCTTCTGCGCTCATCTCGTCGTCGTCCCACGTTGTCCTTCTGCGCTCATCTCGTCGTCGTCCCACGTTGTCCTTCTGCGATCATCTCGTCGTCGTCCCACGTTGTCCTTCTGCGCTCATCTCATCGTCGTCCCACGTTGTCCTTCTGCGCTCATCTCGTCGTCGTCCCACGTTGTCCTTCTGCGCTCATCTCGTCGTCGTCCCACGTTTTCCTTCTGCGCTCTTCTCGTCGTCGTCCCACGTTGTCCTTAAGCGCTCATCTCATCTTCGTCGCACGTTGTCTTTCTGCGATCATCTCATCGTCGTCCCACGTTGTCCTTCTGCGATCATCTCGTCGTCCTTCTGCGCTCATCTCGTCGTCGTCCCACGTTGTCCTTCTGCGCTCATCTCGTCGCCGTCCCACGTTGTCCTTCTGCGCTCATCTCGTTGTCGTCCCACGTTGTCCTTCTGCGCTCATCTCGTCGTCGTCCCACGTTGTCCTTCTGCGCTCATCTCGTCGTCGTCCCACGTTGTCCTTCTGCGATCATCTCGTCGTCGTCCCACATTGTCCTTCTGCGCTCATCTCGTCGTCCTTCTATGCTCACCTCGTCGTCGTCCCACGTTGTCCTTCTGCGCTCATCTCGTCGTCGTGCCACGTTGTCCTTCTGCGCTCATCTCGTCGTCGTCCCACATTGTCCTTCTGCGCTCATCTCGTCTTCGTCCCACGTTGTCCTTCTGCGATTATCTCGTCGTCCTTCTGCGCTCATCTAGTCGTCGTCCCACGTTGTCCTTCTGCGCTCATCTCGTTGTCGTCCCACGTTGTCCTTCTGTGCTCATCTCGTCGTCGTCCCACGTTGTCCTTCTGCGCTCATCTCGTCGTCGTCCCACGTTGTCCTTCTGCGCTCATCTCATCGTCGTCCCACGTTGTCCTTCTGCGCTCATCTCGTCGTCGTCCCACGTTGTCCTTCTGCGCTCATCTCGTCGTCTTCCAACGTTGTCCTTCTGCAATTATCTCGTCGTCCTTCTGCGCTCATCTCGTCGTCGTCCCACGTTGTCCTTCTGCGCTCATCTAGTCGTCGTCCCACGTTGTCCTTCTGCGCTCATCTCGTTGTCGTCCCACGTTGTCCTTCTGTGCTCATCTCGTCGTCGTCCCACGTTGTCCTTCTGCGCTCATCTCGTCGTCGTCCCATGTTGTCCTTCTGCGCTCATCTCATCGTCGTCCCACGTTGTCCTTCTGCGCTCATCTCGTCGCCGTCCCACGTTGTCCTTCTGAGCTCATCTCGTCGTCGTCCCACGTTGTCCTTCTGCGCTCATCTCATCGTCGTCCCACGTTGTCCTTCTGCGCTCATCTCGTCGTCGTCCCACGTTGTCCTTCTGCGCTCATCTCGTCGTCGTCCCACGTTTTCCTTCTGCGCTCTTCTCGTCGTCATCCCACGTTGTCCTTATGCGCTCATCTCATCTTCGTCCCACGTTGTCTTTCTGCGATCATCTCATCGTCGTCCCACGTTGTCCTTCTGCGATCATCTCGTCGTCCTTCTGCGCTCATCTCGTCGTCGTCCCACGTTGTCCTTCTGCGCTCATCTCGTCACCGTCCCACGTTGTCCTTCTGCGCTCATCTCGTTGTCGTCCCACGTTGTCCTTCTGCGCTCATCTCGTCGTCGTCCCACGTTGTCCTTCTGCGCTCATCTCGTCGTCGTCCCACGTTGTCCTTCTGCGATCATCTCGTCGTCGTCCCACATTGTCCTTCTGCGCTCATCTCGTCGTCCTTCTGCGCTCATCTCGTCGTCGTCCCACGTTGTCCTTCTGCGCTCATCTCGTCGCCGTCCCACGTTGTCCTTCTGCGCTCATCTCGTCGTCGTCCCACGTTGTCCTTCTGCGCTCATCTCATCGTCGTCCCACGTTGTCCTTCTGCGCTCATCTCGTCGTCGTCCCACGTTGTCCTTCTGCGCTCATCTCGTCGTCGTCCCACGTTTTCCTTCTGCGCTCTTCTCGTCGTCGTCCCACGTTGTCCTTATGCGCTCATCTCATCTTCGTCCCACGTTGTCTTTCTGCGATCATCTCATCGTCGTCCCACGTTGTCCTTCTGCGATCATCTCGTCGTCCTTCTGCGCTCATCTCGTCGTCGTCCCACGTTGTCCTTCTGCGCTCATCTCGTCGCCGTCCCACGTTGTCCTTCTGCGCTCATCTCGTAGTCGTCCCACGTTGTCCTTCTGCGCTCATCTCGTCGTCGTCCCACGTTGTCCTTCTGCGCTCATCTCGTCGTCGTCCCACGTTGTCCTTCTGCGATCATCTCGTCGTCGTCCCACATTGTCCTTCTGCGCTCATCTCGTCGTCCTTCTGCGCTCATCTCGTCGTAGTCCCACGTTGTCCTTCTGCGCTCATCTCGTCGCCGTCCCACGTTGTCCTTCTGCGCTCATCTCGTCGTCGTCCCACGTTGTCCTTCTGCGCTCATCTCATCGTCGTCCCACGTTGTCCTTCTGCGCTCATCTCGTCGTCGGCCCACGTTGTCCTTCTGCGCTCATCTCGTCGTCGTCCCACGTTTTCCTTCTGCGCTCTTCTCGTCGTCGTCCCACGTTGTCCTTATGCGCTCATCTCATCTTCGTCCCACGTTGTCTTTCTGCGATCATCTCATCGTCGTCCCACGTTGTCCTTCTGCGATCATCTCGTCGTCCTTCTGCGCTCATCTCGTCGTCGTCCCACGTTGTCCTTCTGCGCTCATCTCGTCGCCGTCCCACGTTGTCCTTCTGCGCTCATCTCGTTGTCGTCCCACGTTGTCCTTCTGCGCTCATCTCGTCGTCGTCCCACGTTGTCCTTCTGCGCTCATCTCGTCGTCGTCCCACGTTGTCCTTCTGCGATCATCTCGTCGTCGTCCCACATTGTCCTTCTGCGCTCATCTCGTCGTCCTTCTATGCTCACCTCGTCGTCGTCCCACGTTGTCCTTCTGCGCTCATCTCGTCGTCGTGCCACGTTGTCCTTCTGCGCTCATCTCGTCGTCGTCCCACATTGTCCTTCTGCGCTCATCTCGTCTTCGTCCCACGTTGTCCTTCTGCGATTATCTCGTCGTCCTTCTGCGCTCATCTCGTCGTCGTCCCACGTTGTCCTTCTGCGCTCATCTAGTCGTCCCACGTTGTCCTTCTGCGCTCATCTCGTTGTCGTCCCACGTTGTCCTTCTGTGCTCATCTCGTCGTCGTCCCACGTTGTCCTTCTGCGCTCATCTCGTCGTCGTCCCACGTTGTCCTTCTGCGCTCATCTCGTCGTCGTCCCACGTTGTCCTTCTGCGCTCATCTCGTCGTCGTCCCACGTTGTCCTTCTGCGATCATCTCGTCGTCGTCCCACGTTGTCCTTCTGCGCTCATCTCATCGTCGTCCCACGTTGTCCTTCTGCGCTCATCTCGTCGTCGTCCCACGTTGTCCTTCTGCGCTCATCTCGTCGTCGTCCCACGTTTTCCTTCTGCGCTCTTCTCGTCGTCGTCCCACGTTGTCCTTAAGCGCTCATCTCATCTTCGTCCCACGTTGTCTTTCTGCGATCATCTCATCGTCGTCCCACGTTGTCCTTCTGCGATCATCTCGTCGTCCTTCTGCGCTCATCTCGTCGTCGTCCCACGTTGTCCTTCTGCGCTCATCTCGTCGCCGTCCCACGTTGTCCTTCTGCGCTCATCTCGTTGTCGTCCCACGTTGTCCTTCTGCGCTCATCTCGTCGTCGTCCCACGTTGTCCTTCTGCGCTCATCTCGTCGTCGTCCCACGTTGTCCTTCTGCGATCATCTCGTCGTCGTCCCACATTGTCCTTCTGCGCTCATCTCGTCGTCCTTCTATGCTCACCTCGTCGTCGTCCCACGTTGTCCTTCTGCGCTCATCTCGTCGTCGTGCCACGTTGTCCTTCTGCGCTCATCTCGTCGTCGTCCCACATTGTCCTTCTGCGCTCATCTCGTCTTCGTCCCACGTTGTCCTTCTGCGATTATCTCGTCGTCCTTCTGCGCTCATCTAGTCGTCGTCCCACGTTGTCCTTCTGCGCTCATCTCGTTGTCGTCCCACGTTGTCCTTCTGTGCTCATCTCGTCGTCGTCCCACGTTGTCCTTCTGCGCTCATCTCGTCGTCGTCCCACGTTGTCCTTCTGCGCTCATCTCATCGTCGTCCCACGTTGTCCTTCTGCGCTCATCTCGTCGTCGTCCCACGTTGTCCTTCTGCGCTCATCTCGTCGTCTTCCAACGTTGTCCTTCTGCAATTATCTCGTCGTCCTTCTGCGCTCATCTCGTCGTCGTCCCACGTTGTCCTTCTGCGCTCATCTAGTCGTCGTCCCACGTTGTCCTTCTGCGCTCATCTCGTTGTCGTCCCACGTTGTCCTTCTGTGCTCATCTCGTCGTCGTCCCACGTTGTCCTTCTGCGCTCATCTCGTCGTCGTCCCATGTTGTCCTTCTGCGCTCATCTCATCGTCGTCCCACGTTGTCCTTCTGCGCTCATCTCGTCGCCGTCCCACGTTGTCCTTCTGAGCTCATCTCGTCGTCGTCCCACGTTGTCCTTCTGCGCTCATCTCATCGTCGTCCCACGTTGTCCTTCTGCGCTCATCTCGTCGTCGTCCCACGTTGTCCTTCTGCGCTCATCTCGTCGTCGTCCCACGTTTTCCTTCTGCGCTCTTCTCGTCGTCATCCCACGTTGTCCTTATGCGCTCATCTCATCTTCGTCCCACGTTGTCTTTCTGCGATCATCTCATCGTCGTCCCACGTTGTCCTTCTGCGATCATCTCGTCGTCCTTCTGCGCTCATCTCGTCGTCGTCCCACGTTGTCCTTCTGCGCTCATCTCGTCACCGTCCCACGTTGTCCTTCTGCGCTCATCTCGTTGTCGTCCCACGTTGTCCTTCTGCGCTCATCTCGTCGTCGTCCCACGTTGTCCTTCTGCGCTCATCTCGTCGTCGTCCCACGTTGTCCTTCTGCGATCATCTCGTCGTCGTCCCACATTGTCCTTCTGCGCTCATCTCGTCGTCCTTCTGCGCTCATCTCGTCGTCGTCCCACGTTGTCCTTCTGCGCTCATCTCGTCGCCGTCCCACGTTGTCCTTCTGCGCTCATCTCGTCGTCGTCCCACGTTGTCCTTCTGCGCTCATCTCATCGTCGTCCCACGTTGTCCTTCTGCGCTCATCTCGTCGTCGTCCCACGTTGTCCTTCTGCGCTCATCTCGTCGTCGTCCCACGTTTTCCTTCTGCGCTCTTCTCGTCGTCGTCCCACGTTGTCCTTATGCGCTCATCTCATCTTCGTCCCACGTTGTCTTTCTGCGATCATCTCATCGTCGTCCCACGTTGTCCTTCTGCGATCATCTCGTCGTCCTTCTGCGCTCATCTCGTCGTCGTCCCACGTTGTCCTTCTGCGCTCATCTCGTCGCCGTCCCACGTTGTCCTTCTGCGCTCATCTCGTAGTCGTCCCACGTTGTCCTTCTGCGCTCATCTCGTCGTCGTCCCACGTTGTCCTTCTGCGCTCATCTCGTCGTCGTCCCACGTTGTCCTTCTGCGATCATCTCGTCGTCGTCCCACATTGTCCTTCTGCGCTCATCTCGTCGTCCTTCTATGCTCACCTCGTCGTCGTCCCACGTTGTCCTTCTGCGCTCATCTCGTCGTCGTGCCACGTTGTCCTTCTGCGCTCATCTCGTCGTCGTCCCACATTGTCCTTCTGCGCTCATCTCGTCTTCGTCCCACGTTGTCCTTCTGCGATTATCTCGTCGTCCTACTGCGCTCATCTCGTCGTCGTCCCACGTTGTCCTTCTGCGCTCATCTAGTCGTTGTCCCACGTTGTCCTTCTGCGCTCATCTCGTTGTCGTCCCACGTTGTCCTTCCGAGCTCATCTCGTCTTCGTCCCACGTTGTCCTTCTGCGATTATCTCGTCGTCCTACTGCGCTCATCTCGTCGTCGTCCCATGTTGTCCTTCTGCGCTCATCTCATCGTCGTCCCACGTTGTCCTTCTGCGCTCATCTCGTTGCCGTCCCACGTTGTCCTTCTGAGCTCATCTCGTCGTCGTCCCACGTTGTCCTTCTGCGCTCATCTCATCGTCGTCCCACGTTGTCCTTCTGCGCTCATCTCGTCGTCGTCCCACGTTGTCCTTCTGCGCTCATCTCGTCGTCGTCCCACGTTTTCCTTCTGCGCTCTTCTCGTCGTCATCCCACGTTGTCCTTATGCGCTCATCTCATCTTCGTCCCACGTTGTCTTTCTGCGATCATCTCATCGTCGTCCCACGTTGTCCTTCTGCGATCATCTCGTCGTCCTTCTGCGCTCATCTCGTCGTCGTCCCACGTTGTCCTTCTGCGCTCATCTCGTCACCGTCCCACGTTGTCCTTCTGCGCTCATCTCGTTGTCGTCCCACGTTGTCCTTCTGCGCTCATCTCGTCGTCGTCCCACGTTGTCCTTCTGCGCTCATCTCGTCGTCGTCCCACGTTGTCCTTCTGCGATCATCTCGTCGTCGTCCCACATTGTCCTTCTGCGCTCATCTCGTCGTCCTTCTGCGCTCATCTCGTCGTCGTCCCACGTTGTCCTTCTGCGCTCATCTCGTCGCCGTCCCACGTTGTCCTTCTGTGCTCATCTCGTCGTCGTCCCACGTTGTCCTTCTGCGCTCATCTCATCGTCGTCCCACGTTGTCCTTCTGCGCTCATCTCGTCGTCGTCCCACGTTGTCCTTCTGCGCTCATCTCGTCGTCGTCCCATGTTTTCCTTCTGCGCTCTTCTCGTCGTCGTCCCACGTTGTCCTTATGCGCTCATCTCATCTTCGTCCCAAGTTGTCTTTCTGCGATCATCTCATCGTCGTCCCACGTTGTCCTTCTGCGATCATCTCGTCGTCCTTCTGCGCTCATCTCGTCGTCGTCCCACGTTGTCCTTCTGCGCTCATCTCGTCGCCGTCCCACGTTGTCCTTCTGCGCTCATCTCGTTGTCGTCCCACGTTGTCCTTCTGCGCTCATCTCGTCGTCGTCCCACGTTGTCCTTCTGCGCTCATCTCGTCGTCGTCCCACGTTGTCCTTCTGCGATCATCTCGTCGTCGTCCCACATTGTCCTTCTGCGCTCATCTCGTCGTCCTTCTATGCTCACCTCGTCGTCGTCCCACGTTGTCCTTCTGCGCTCATCTCGTCGTCGTGCCACGTTGTCCTTCTGCGCTCATCTCGTCGTCGTCCCACATTGTCCTTCTGCGCTCATCTCGTCTTCGTCCCACGTTGTCCTTCTGCGATTATCTCGTCGTCCTACTGCGCTCATCTCGTCGTCGTCCCACGTTGTCCTTCTGCGCTCATCTAGTCGTCGTCCCACGTTGTCCTTCTGCGCTCATCTCGTTGTCGTCCCACGTTGTCCTTCTGTGCTCATCTCGTCGTCGTCCCACGTTGTCCTTCTGCGCTCATCTCGTCGTCGTCCCACGTTGTCCTTCTGCGCTCATCTCGTCGTCGTCCCACGTTGTCCTTCTGCGCTCATCTCGTCGTCGTCCCACGTTGTCCTTCTGCGATCATCTCGTCGTCGTCCCACGTTGTCCTTCTGCGCTCATCTCATCGTCGTCCCACGTTGTCCTTCTGCGCTCATCTCGTCGTCGTCCCACGTTGTCCTTCTGCGCTCATCTCGTCGTCGTCCCACGTTTTCCTTCTGCGCTCTTCTCGTCGTCGTCCCACGTTGTCCTTATGCGCTCATCTCATCTTCGTCCCACGTTGTCTTTCTGCGATCATCTCATCGTCGTCCCACGTTGTCCTTCTGCGATCATCTCGTCGTCCTTCTGCGCTCATCTCGTCGTCGTCCCACGTTGTCCTTCTGCGCTCATCTCGTCGCCGTCCCACGTTGTCCTTCTGCGCTCATCTCGTTGTCGTCCCACGTTGTCCTTCTGCGCTCATCTCGTCGTCGTCCCACGTTGTCCTTCTGCGCTCATCTCGTCGTCGTCCCACGTTGTCCTTCTGCGATCATCTCGTCGTCGTCCCACATTGTCCTTCTGCGCTCATCTCGTCGTCCTTCTATGCTCACCTCGTCGTCGTCCCACGTTGTCCTTCTGCGCTCATCTCGTCGTCGTGCCACGTTGTCCTTCTGCGCTCATCTCGTCGTCGTCCCACATTGTCCTTCTGCGCTCATCTCGTCTTCGTCCCACGTTGTCCTTCTGCGATTATCTCGTCGTCCTTCTGCGCTCATCTAGTCGTCGTCCCACGTTGTCCTTCTGCGCTCATCTCGTTGTCATCCCAAGTTGTCCTTCTGTGCTCATCTCGTCGTCGTCCCACGTTGTCCTTCTGCGCTCATCTCGTCGTCGTCCCACGTTGTCCTTCTGCGCTCATCTCATCGTCGTCCCACGTTGTCCTTCTGCGCTCATCTCGTCGTCGTCCCACGTTGTCCTTCTGCGCTCATCTCGTCGTCGTCCCACGTTTTCCTTCTGCGCTCATCTCGTCGTCGTCCCACGTTGTCCTTATGCGCTCATCTCATCGTCGTCCCACGTTGTCTTTCTGCGATCATCTCGTCGTCGTCCCACGTCGTCCTTCTGCGATCATCTCGTCGTCCTTCTGCGCTCATCTCGTCGTCGTCCCACGTTGTCCTTCTGCGCTCATCTCGTCGCCGTCCCACGTTGTCCTTCTGCGATTATCTCGTCGTCCTTCTGCGCTCATTTCGTCGTCGTCCCACGTTTTCCTTCTGCGCTCATCTCGTCGTCGTCCCACGTTGTCCTTATGCGCTCATCTCATCGTCATCCCACGTTGTCTTTCTGCGATCATCTCGTCGTCGTCCCACGTTGTCCTTCTGCGATCATCTCGTCGTCCTTCTGCGCTCATCTCGTCGTCGTCCCACATTGTCCTTCTGCGCTCATCTCGTCGTCGTCCCACGTTGTCCTTCTGCGATTATCTCGTCGTCCTTCTGCGCTCATTTCGTCGTCGTCCCACGTTGTCCTTCTGCGCTCATCTAGTCGTCGTCCCACGTTGTCCTTCTGCGCTCATCTCGTTGTCGTCCCACGTTGTCCTTCTGTGCTCATCTCGTCGTCGTCCCACGTTGCCCTTCTGCGCTCATCTCATCGTCGTCCCACGTTGTCCTTCTGCGATCATCTCGTCGTCCTTCTATGCTCACCTCGTCGTCGTCCCACGTTGTCCTTCTGCGCTCATCTCGTCGTCGTGCCACGTTGTCCTTCTGCGCTCATCTCGTCGTCGTCCCACATTGTCCTTCTGCGCTCATCTCGTCTTCGTCCCACGTTGTCCTTCTGCGATTATCTCGTCGTCCTTCTGCGCTCATCTAGTCGTCGTCCCACGTTGTCCTTCTGCGCTCATCTCGTTGTCGTCCCACGTTGTCCTTCTTTGCTCATCTCGTCGTCGTCCCATGTTGTCCTTCTGCGCTCATCTCGTCGTCGTCCCACGTTGTCCTTCTGCGCTCATGTCATCGTCGTCCCACGTTGTCCTTCTGCGCTCATCTCGTCGTCGTCCCACGTTGTCCTTCTGCGCTCATCTCGTCGTCGTCCCACGTTTTCCTTCTGCGCTCATCTCGTCGTCGTCCCACGTTGTCCTTATGCGCTCATCTCATCGTCGTCCCATGTTGTCTTTCTGCGATCATCTCGTCATCGTCCCACGTTGTCCTTCTGCGATCATCTCGTCGTCCTTCTGCGCTCATCTCGTCGTCGTCCCACGTTGTCCTTCTGCGCTCATCTCGTCGCCGTCCCACGTTGTCCTTCTGCGATTATCTCGTCGTCCTTCTGCGCTCATTTCGTCGTCGTCCCACGTTTTCCTTCTGCGCTCATCTCGTTTTCGTCCCACGTTGTCCTTATGCGCTCATCTCATCGTCATCCCACGTTGTCTTTCTGCGATCATCTCGTCGTCGTCCCACGTTGTCCTTCTGCGATCATCTCGTCGTCCTTCTGCGCTCATCTCGTCGTCGTCCCACATTGTCCTTCTGCGCTCATCTCGTCGTCGTCCCACGTTGTCCTTCTGCGATTATCTCGTCGTCCTTCTGCGCTCATCTCGTTGTCGTCCCACGTTGTCCTTCTGCGCTCATCTCGTCGTCTTCCCACGTTGTCCTTCTGCGATCATCTCGTCGTCGTCCCACATTGTCCTTCTGCGCTCATCTCGTCGTCCTTCTATGCTCACCTCGTCGTCGTCCCACGTTGTCCTTCTGCGCTCATCTCGTCGTCGTGCCACGTTGTCCTTCTGCGCTCATCTCGTCGTCGTCCCACATTGTCCTTCTGCGCTCATCTCGTCTTCGTCCCACGTTGTCCTTCTGCGATTATCTCGTCGTCCTTCTGCGCTCATCTAGTCGTCGTCCCACGTTGTCCTTCTGCGCTCATCTCGTTGTCGTCCCACGTTGTCCTTCTGTGCTCATCTCGTCGTCGTCCCACGTTGTCCTTCTGCGCTCATCTCATCGTCGTCCCACGTTGTCCTTCTGCGCTCATCTCGTCGTCGTCCCACGTTGTCCTTCTGCGCTCATCTCGTCGTCGTCCCACGTTTTCCTTCTGCGCTCATCTCGTCGTCGTCCCACGTTGTCCTTATGCGCTCATCTCATCGTCGTCCCACGTTGTCCTTCTGCGCTCATCTCGTCGTCGTCCCACGTTTTCCTTCTGCGCTCATCTCGTCGTCGTCCCACGTTGTCCTTATGCGCTCATCTCATCGTCGTCCCACGTTGTCTTTCTGCGATCATCTCGTCGTCGTCCCACGTTGTCCTTCTGCGATCATCTCGTCGTCCTTCTGCGCTCATCTCGTCGTCGTCCCACGTTGTCCTTCTGCGCTCATCTCGTCGCCGTCCCACGTTGTCCTTCTGCGATTATCTCGTCGTCCTTCTGCGCTCATTTCGTCGTCGTCCCACGTTTTCCTTCTGCGCTCATCTCGTCGTCGTCCCACGTTGTCCTTATGCGCTCATCTCATCGTCATCCCACGTTGTCTTTCTGCGATCATCTCGTCGTCGTCCCACGTTGTCCTTCTGCGATCATCTCGTCGTCCTTCTGCGCTCATCTCGTCGTCGTCCCACATTGTCCTTCTGCGCTCATCTCGTCGTCGTCCCACGTTGTCCTTCTGCGATTATCTCGTCGTCCTTCTGCGCTCATTTCGTCGTCGTCCCACGTTGTCCTTCTGCGCTCATCTAGTCGTCGTCCCACGTTGTCCTTCTGCGCTCATCTCGTTGTCGTCCCACGTTGTCCTTCTGTGCTCATCTCGTCGTCGTCCCACGTTGCCCTTCTGCGCTCATCTCATCGTCGTCCCACGTTGTCCATCTGAGCTCATCTCGTCGTCGTCCCACGTTGTCCTTCTGCGCTCATCTCGTCGTCGTCCCACGTTTTCCTTCTGCGCTCATCTCGTTTTCGTCCCACGTTGTCCTTATGCGCTCATCTCATCGTCATCCCACGTTGTCTTTCTGCGATCATCTCGTCGTCGTCCCACGTTGTCCTTCTGCGATCATCTCGTCGTCCTTCTGCGCTCATCTCGTCGTCGTCCCACATTGTCCTTCTGCGCTCATCTCGTCGTCGTCCCACGTTGTCCTTCTGCGATTATCTCGTCGTCCTTCTGCGCTCATCTCGTTGTCGTCCCACGTTGTCCTTCTGCGCTCATCTCGTCGTCTTCCCACGTTGTCCTTCTGCGATCATCTCGTCGTCGTCCCACATTGTCCTTCTGCGCTCATCTCGTCGTCCTTCTATGCTCACCTCGTCGTCGTCCCACGTTGTCCTTCTGCGCTCATCTCGTCGTCGTGCCACGTTGTCCTTCTGCGCTCATCTCGTCGTCGTCCCACATTGTCCTTCTGCGCTCATCTCGTCTTCGTCCCACGTTGTCCTTCTGCGATTATCTCGTCGTCCTTCTGCGCTCATCTAGTCGTCGTCCCACGTTGTCCTTCTGCGCTCATCTCGTTGTCGTCCCACGTTGTCCTTCTGTGCTCATCTCGTCGTCGTCCCACGTTGTCCTTCTGCGCTCATCTCATCGTCGTCCCACGTTGTCCTTCTGCGCTCATCTCGTCGTCGTCCCACGTTGTCCTTCTGCGCTCATCTCGTCGTCGTCCCACGTTTTCCTTCTGCGCTCATCTCGTCGTCGTCCCACGTTGTCCTTATGCGCTCATCTCATCGTCGTCCCACGTTGTCCTTCTGCGCTCATCTCGTCGTCGTCCCACGTTTTCCTTCTGCGCTCATCTCGTCGTCGTCCCACGTTGTCCTTATGCGCTCATCTCATCGTCGTCCCACGTTGTCTTTCTGCGATCATCTCGTCGTCGTCCCACGTTGTCCTTCTGCGATCATCTCGTCGTCCTTCTGCGCTCATCTCGTCGTCGTCCCACGTTGTCCTTCTGCGCTCATCTCGTCGCCGTCCCACGTTGTCCTTCTGCGATTATCTCGTCGTCCTTCTGCGCTCATTTCGTCGTCGTCCCACGTTTTCCTTCTGCGCTCATCTCGTCGTCGTCCCACGTTGTCCTTATGCGCTCATCTCATCGTCATCCCACGTTGTCTTTCTGCGATCATCTCGTCGTCGTCCCACGTTGTCCTTCTGCGATCATCTCGTCGTCCTTCTGCGCTCATCTCGTCGTCGTCCCACATTGTCCTTCTGCGCTCATCTCGTCGTCGTCCCACGTTGTCCTTCTGCGATTATCTCGTCGTCCTTCTGCGCTCATTTCGTCGTCGTCCCACGTTGTCCTTCTGCGCTCATCTAGTCGTCGTCCCACGTTGTCCTTCTGCGCTCATCTCGTTGTCGTCCCACGTTGTCCTTCTGTGCTCATCTCGTCGTCGTCCCACGTTGCCCTTCTGCGCTCATCTCATCGTCGTCCCACGTTGTCCATCTGAGCTCATCTCGTCGTCGTCCCACGTTGTCCTTCTGCGCTCATCTCGTCGTCGTCCCACGTTTTCCTTCTGCGCTCATCTCGTCGTCGTCCCACGCGATCATCTCGTCGTCGTCCCACGTTGTCCTTCTGCGCTCATCTCGTCGTCGTCCCACGTTGTCCTTCTGCGATTATCTCGTCGTCCTTCTGCGCTCATCTCGTTGTCGTCCCACGTTGTCCTTCTGCGCTCATCTAGTCGTCGTCCCACGTTGTCCTTCTAAGCTCATCTCGTCGTCGTCCCACGTTGTCCTTCTGCGATTATCTCGTCGTCCTTCTGCGCTCATCTCGTTGTCGTCCCACGTTGTCCTTCTGCGCTCATCTAGTCGTCGTCCCACGTTGTCCTTCTGCGCTCATCTCGTTGTCGTCCCACGTTGTCCTTCTCTGCTCATCTCGTCGTCGTCCCACGTTGTCCTTCTGCGCTCATCTCGTCGTCGTCCCAAGTTGTCCTTCTGCGCTCATCTCGTCGTCGTCCCACGTTGTCCTTCTGCGCTCATCTCGTCGTCGTCCCACGCGATCATCTCGTCGCCGTTCCACGTTGTCCTTCTGCGCTCATGCGCTCATCTCGTTGTCCTTCTGCGCTCATCTCGTCGTCGTCCCACGTTGTCCTTCTGCGCTCATCTCGTCGTCGTCCCACGTTGTCCTTCTGCGCTCATCTCGTCGTCGTGCCACGTTGTCCTTCTGCGCTCATCTCGTCGTCGTCCCACGTTATCCTTCTGCGATCATCTCGTCGTCGTCCAACGTTGTCCTTCTGCGATTATCTCGTCGTCCTTCTGCGCTCATCTCGTCGTCGTCCCACGTTATCCTTCTGCGCTCATCTCGTTGTCGTCCCACGTTGTCCTTCTGTGCTCATCTCGTCGTCATCCCACGTTGTCCTTCTGCGCTCATCTCATCGTCGTCCCACGTTGTCCTTCTGCGCTCATCTCGTCGTCGTCCCACGTTGTCCTTCTGCGCTCATCTCGTCGTCGTCCCACGTTTTCCTTCTGCGCTCTTCTCGTCGTCGTCCCACGTTGTCCTTATGCGCTCATCTCATCGTCGTCCCACGTTGTCTTTCTGCGATCATCTCATCGTCGTCCCACGTTGTCCTTCTGCGATCATCTCGTCGTCCTTCTGCGCTCATCTCGTCGTCGTCCCACGTTGTCCTTCTGAGCTCATCTCGTCGCCGTCCCACGTTGTCCTTCTGCGCTCATCTCGTTGTCGTCCCACGTTGTCCTTCTGCGCTCATCTCGTCGTCGTCCCACGTTGTCCTTCGGCGCTCATCTCGTTGTCGTCCCACGTTGTCCTTCTGCGCTCATCTCGTCGTCGTCCCACGTTGTCCTTCTGCGATCATCTCGTCGTCGTCCCACATTGTCCTTCTGCGCTCATCTCGTCGTCTTTCTATGCTCACCTCGTCGTCGTCCCACGTTGTCCTTCTGCGCTCATCTCGTCGTCGTGCCACGTTGTCCTTCTGCGCTCATCTCGTCGTCGTCCCACATTGTCCTTCTGCGCTCATCTCGTCGTCGTCCCACGTTGTCCTTCTGCGATTATCTCGTCGTCCTTCTGCGCTCATCTCGTCGTCGTCCCACGTTGTCCTTCTGCGCTCATCTAGTCGTCGTCCCACGTTGTCCTTCTGCGCTCATCTCGTTGTCGTCCCACGTTGTCCTTCTGCGCTCATCTCGTCTTCGTCCCACGTTGTCCTTCTGCGCTCATCTCGTTGTCGTCCCACGTTGTCCATCTGCGCTCATCTCGTCGTCGTCCCACGTTGTCCTTCTGCGATCATCTCGTCGTCGTCCCACATTGTCCTTCTGCGCTCATCTCGTCGTCCTTCTATGCTCACCTCGTCGTCGTCCCACGTTGTCCTTCTGCGCTCATCTCGTCGTCGTGCCACGTTGTCCTTCTGCGCTCATCTCGTCGTCGTCCCACATTGTCCTTCTGCGCTCATCTCGTCGTCGTCCCACGTTGTCCTTCTGAGATTATCTCGTCGTCCTTCTGCGCTCATCTCGTCGTCGTCCCACGTTGTCCTTCTGCACTCATCTAGTCGTCGTCCCACGTTGTCCTTCTGCGCTCATCTCGTTGTCGTCCCACGTTGTCCTTCTCTGCTCATTTCGTCGTCGTCCCACGTTGTCCTTCTGCGCTCATCTCGTCGTCGTCCCACGTTGTCCTTCTGCACTCATCTCGTCGTCGTCCCACGTTGTCCTTCTGCGCTCATCTCGTCGTCGTCCCACGTTGTCCTTCTGCGATCATCTTGTCGTCTTCCAACGTTGTCCTTCTGCAATTATCTCGTCGTCCTTCTGCGCTCATCTCGTCGTCGTCCCACGTTGTCCTTCTGCGCTCATCTAGTCGTCGTCCCACGTTGTCCTTCTGCGCTCATCTCGTTGTCCTTCTGCGCTCATCTCGTTGTCGTCCCACGTTGTCCTTCTGCGCTCATCTAGTCGTCGTCCCACGTTGTCCTTCTAAGCTCATCTCGTCGTCGTCCCACGTTGTCCTTCTGCGATTATCTCGTCGTCCTTCTGCGCTCATCTCGTTGTCGTCCCACGTTGTCCTTCTGCGCTCATCTAGTCGTCGTCCCACGTTGTCCTTCTGCGCTCATCTCGTTGTCGTCCCACGTTGTCCTTCTCTGCTCATCTCGTCGTCGTCCCACGTTGTCCTTCTGCGCTCATCTCGTCGTCGTCCCAAGTTGTCCTTCTGCGCTCATCTCGTCGTCGTCCCACGTTGTCCTTCTGCGCTCATCTCGTCGTCGTCCCACGCGATCATCTCGTCGCCGTTCCACGTTGTCCTTCTGCGCTCATGCGCTCATCTCGTTGTCCTTCTGCGCTCATCTCGTCGTCGTCCCACGTTGTCCTTCTGCACTCATCTCGTCGTCGTCCCACGTTGTCCTTCTGCGCTCATCTCGTCGTCGTGCCACGTTGTCCTTCTGCGCTCATCTCGTCGTCGTCCCACGTTATCCTTCTGCGATCATCTCGTCGTCGTCGTTCAACGTTGTCCTTCTGCGATTATCTCGTCGTCCTTCTGCGCTCATCTCGTCGTCGTCCCACGTTATCCTTCTGCGCTCATCTCGTTGTCGTCCCACGTTGTCCTTCTGTGCTCATCTCGTCGTCATCCCACGTTGTCCTTCTGCGCTCATCTCATCGTCGTCCCACGTTGTCCTTCTGCGCTCATCTCGTCGTCGTCCCACGTTGTCCTTCTGCGCTCATCTCGTCGTCGTCCCACGTTTTCCTTCTGCGCTCTTCTCGTCGTCGTCCCACGTTGTCCTTATGCGCTCATCTCATCGTCGTCCCACGTTGTCTTTCTGCGATCATCTCATCGTCGTCCCACGTTGTCCTTCTGCGATCATCTCGTCGTCCTTCTGAGCTCATCTCGTCGTCGTCCCACGTTGTCCTTCTGAGCTCATCTCGTCGCCGTCCCACGTTGTCCTTCTGCGCTCATCTCGTTGTCGTCCCACGTTGTCCTTCTGCGCTCATCTCGTCGTCGTCCCACGTTGTCCTTCGGCGCTCATCTCGTTGTCGTCCCACGTTGTCCTTCTGCGCTCATCTCGTCGTCGTCCCACGTTGTCCTTCTGCGATCATCTCGTCGTCGTCCCACATTGTCCTTCTGCGCTCATCTCGTCGTCTTTCTATGCTCACCTCGTCGTCGTCCCACGTTGTCCTTCTGCGCTCATCTCGTCGTCGTGCCACGTTGTCCTTCTGCGCTCATCTCGTCGTCGTCCCACATTGTCCTTCTGCGCTCATCTCGTCGTCGTCCCACGTTGTCCTTCTGCGATTATCTCGTCGTCCTTCTGCGCTCATCTCGTCGTCGTCCCACGTTGTCCTTCTGCGCTCATCTAGTCGTCGTCCCACGTTGTCCTTCTGCGCTCATCTCGTTGTCGTCCCACGTTGTCCTTCTGCGCTCATCTCGTCTTCGTCCCACGTTGTCCTTCTGCGCTCATCTCGTTGTCGTCCCACGTTGTCCATCTGCGCTCATCTCGTCGTCGTCCCACGTTGTCCTTCTGCGATCATCTCGTCGTCGTCCCACATTGTCCTTCTGCGCTCATCTCGTCGTCCTTCTATGCTCACCTCGTCGTCGTCCCACGTTGTCCTTCTGCGCTCATCTCGTCGTCGTGCCACGTTGTCCTTCTGCGCTCATCTCGTCGTCGTCCCACATTGTCCTTCTGCGCTCATCTCGTCGTCGTCCCACGTTGTCCTTCTGAGATTATCTCGTCGTCCTTCTGCGCTCATCTCGTCGTCGTCCCACGTTGTCCTTCTGCGCTCATCTAGTCGTCGTCCCACGTTGTCCTTCTGCGCTCATCTCGTTGTCGTCCCACGTTGTCCTTCTCTGCTCATTTCGTCGTCGTCCCACGTTGTCCTTCTGCGCTCATCTCGTCGTCGTCCCACGTTGTCCTTCTGCGCTCATCTCGTCGTCGTCCCACGTTGTCCTTCTGCGCTCATCTCGTCGTCGTCCCACGTTGTCCTTCTGCGATCATCTTGTCGTCTTCCAACGTTGTCCTTCTGCAATTATCTCGTCGTCCTTCTGCGCTCATCTCGTCGTCGTCCCACGTTGTCCTTCTGCGCTCATCTAGTCGTCGTCCCACGTTGTCCTTCTGCGCTCATCTCGTTGTCGTCCCACGTTGTCCTTCTGTGCTCATCTCGTCGTCGTCCCACGTTGTCCTTCTGCGCTCATCTCATCGTCGTCCCACGTTGTCCTTCTGCGCTCATCTCATCGTCGTCCCACGTTGTCCTTCTGCGATCATCTCGTCGTCCTTCTGCGCTCATCTCGTCGTCGTCCCACGTTGTCCTTCTGCGCTCATCTCGTCGTCGTCCCACGTTGTCCTTCTGCGCTCATCTCGTAGTCGTCCCACGTTGTCCTTCTGTGCTCATCTCGTCGTCGTCCCACGTTGTCCTTCTGCGCTCATCTCGTCGTCGTCCCACGTTGTCCTTCTGCGCTCATCTCATCGTCGTCCCACGTTGTCCTTCTGCGCTCATCTCGTCGTCGTCCCACGTTGTCCTTCTGCGCTCATCTCGTCGTCGTCCCACGTTTTCCTTCTGCGCTCATCTCGTCGTCGTCCCACGTTGTCCTTATGCGCTCATCTCATCGTCGTCCCACGTTGTCTTTCTGCGATCATCTCGTCGTCGTCCCACGTTGTCCTTCTGCGATCATCTCGTCGTCCTTCTGCGCTCATCTCGTCGTCGTCCCACGTTGTCCTTCTGCGCTCATCTCGTCGCCGTCCCACGTTGTCCTTCTGCGATTATCTCGTCGTCCTTCTGCGCTCATTTCGTCGTCGTCCCACGTTTTCCTTCTGCGCTCATCTCGTCGTCGTCCCACGTTGTCCTTATGCGCTCATCTCATCGTCATCCCACGTTGTCTTTCTGCGATCATCTCGTCGTCGTCCCACGTTGTCCTTCTGCGATCATCTCGTCGTCCTTCTGCGCTCATCTCGTCGTCGTCCCACATTGTCCTTCTGCGCTCATCTCGTCGTCGTCCCACGTTGTCCTTCTGCGATTATCTCGTCGTCCTTCTGCGCTCATTTCGTCGTCGTCCCACGTTGTCCTTCTGCGCTCATCTAGTCGTCGTCCCACGTTGTCCTTCTGCGCTCATCTCGTTGTCGTCCCACGTTGTCCTTCTGTGCTCATCTCGTCGTCGTCCCACGTTGCCCTTCTGCGCTCATCTCATCGTCGTCCCACGTTGTCCATCTGAGCTCATCTCGTCGTCGTCCCACGTTGTCCTTCTGCGCTCATCTCGTCGTCGTCCCACGTTTTCCTTCTGCGCTCATCTCGTCGTCGTCCCACGCGATCATCTCGTCGTCGTCCCACGTTGTCCTTCTGCGCTCATCTCGTCGTCGTCCCACGTTGTCCTTCTGCGATTATCTCGTCGTCCTTCTGCGCTCATCTCGTTGTCGTCCCACGTTGTCCTTCTGCGCTCATCTAGTCGTCGTCCCACGTTGTCCTTCTAAGCTCATCTCGTCGTCGTCCCACGTTGTCCTTCTGCGATTATCTCGTCGTCCTTCTGCGTTCATCTCGTTGTCGTCCCACGTTGTCCTTCTGCGCTCATCTAGTCGTCGTCCCACGTTGTCCTTCTGCGCTCATCTCGTTGTCGTCCCACGTTGTCCTTCTCTGCTCATCTCGTCGTCGTCCCACGTTGTCCTTCTGCGCTCATCTCGTCGTCGTCCCAAGTTGTCCTTCTGCGCTCATCTCGTCGTCGTCCCACGTTGTCCTTCTGCGCTCATCTCGTCGTCGTCCCACGCGATCATCTCGTCGCCGTTCCACGTTGTCCTTCTGCGCTCATGCGCTCATCTCGTTGTCCTTCTGCGCTCATCTCGTCGTCGTCCCACGTTGTCCTTCTGCGCTCATCTCGTCGTCGTCCCACGTTGTCCTTCTGCGCTCATCTCGTCGTCGTGCCACGTTGTCCTTCTGCGCTCATCTCGTCGTCGTCCCACGTTATCCTTCTGCGATCATCTCGTCGTCGTCCAACGTTGTCCTTCTGCGATTATCTCGTCGTCCTTCTGCGCTCATCTCGTCGTCGTCCCACGTTATCCTTCTGCGCTCATCTCGTTGTCGTCCCACGTTGTCCTTCTGTGCTCATCTCGTCGTCATCCCACGTTGTCCTTCTGCGCTCATCTCATCGTCGTCCCACGTTGTCCTTCTGCGCTCATCTCGTCGTCGTCCCACGTTGTCCTTCTGCGCTCATCTCGTCGTCGTCCCACGTTTTCCTTCTGCGCTCTTCTCGTCGTCGTCCCACGTTGTCCTTATGCGCTCATCTCATCGTCGTCCCACGTTGTCTTTCTGCGATCATCTCATCGTCGTCCCACGTTGTCCTTCTGCGATCATCTCGTCGTCCTTCTGCGCTCATCTCGTCGTCGTCCCACGTTGTCCTTCTGAGCTCATCTCGTCGCCGTCCCACGTTGTCCTTCTGCGCTCATCTCGTTGTCGTCCCACGTTGTCCTTCTCCGCTCATCTCGTCGTCGTCCCACGTTGTCCTTCGCCGCTCATCTCGTTGTCGTCCCACGTTGTCCTTCTGCGCTCATCTCGTCGTCGTCCCACGTTGTCCTTCTGCGATCATCTCGTCGTCGTCCCACATTGTCCTTCTGCGCTCATCTCGTCGTCTTTCTATGCTCACCTCGTCGTCGTCCCACGTTGTCCTTCTGCGCTCATCTCGTCGTCATGCCACGTTGTCCTTCTGCGCTCATCTCGTCGTCGTCCCACATTGTCCTTCTGCGCTCATCTCGTCGTCGTCCCACGTTGTCCTTCTGCGATTATCTCGTCGTCCTTCTGCGCTCATCTCGTCGTCGTCCCACGTTGTCCTTCTGCGCTCATCTAGTCGTCGTCCCACGTTGTCCTTCTGCGCTCATCTCGTTGTCGTCCCACGTTGTCCTTCTGCGCTCATCTCGTCTTCGTCCCACGTTGTCCTTCTGCGCTCATCTCGTTGTCGTCCCACGTTGTCCATCTGCGCTCATCTCGTCGTCGTCCCACGTTGTCCTTCTGCGATCATCTCGTCGTCGTCCCACATTGTCCTTCTGCGCTCATCTCGTCGTCCTTCTATGCTCACCTCGTCGTCGTCCCACGTTGTCCTTCTGCGCTCATCTCGTCGTCGTGCCACGTTGTCCTTCTGCGCTCATCTCATCGTCGTCCCACATTGTCCTTCTGCGCTCATCTCGTCGTCGTCCCACGTTGTCCTTCTGAGATTATCTCGTCGTCCTTCTGCGCTCATCTCGTCGTCGTCCCACGTTGTCCTTCTGCGCTCATCTAGTCGTCGTCCCACGTTGTCCTTCTGCGCTCATCTCGTTGTCGTCCCACGTTGTCCTTCTCTGCTCATTTCGTCGTCGTCCCACGTTGTCCTTCTGCGCTCATCTCGTCGTCGTCCCACGTTGTCCTTCTGCGCTCATCTCGTCGTCGTCCCACGTTGTCCTTCTGCGCTCATCTCGTCGTCGTCCCACGTTGTCCTTCTGCGATCATCTTGTCGTCTTCCAACGTTGTCCTTCTGCAATTATCTCGTCGTCCTTCTGCGCTCATCTCGTCGTCGTCCCACGTTGTCCTTCTGCGCTCATCTAGTCGTCGTCCCACGTTGTCCTTCTGCGCTCATCTCGTTGTCGTCCCACGTTGTCCTTCTGTGCTCATCTCGTCGTCGTCCCACGTTGTCCTTCTGCGCTCATCTCATCGTCGTCCCACGTTGTCCTTCTGCGCTCATCTCATCGTCGTCCCACGTTGTCCTTCTGCGATCATCTCGTCGTCCTTCTGCGCTCATCTCGTCGTCGTCCCACGTTGTCCTTCTGCGCTCATCTCGTCGTCGTCCCACGTTGTCCTTCTGCGCTCATCTCATCGTCGTCCCACGTTGTCCTTCTGCGCTCATCTCGTCGTCGTCCCACGTTGTCCTTCTGCGCTCATCTCGTCGTCGTCCCACGTTTTCCTTCTGCGCTCTTCTCGTCGTCGTCCCACGTTGTCCTTATGCGCTCATCTCATCTTCGTCCCACGTTGTCTTTCTGCGATAATCTCATCGTCGTCCCACGTTGTCCTTCTGCGATCATCTTGTCGTCCTTCTGCGCTCATCTCGTCGTCGTCCCACGTTGTCCTTCTGCGCTCATCTCGTCGCCGTCCCACGTTGTCCTTCTGCGCTCATCTCGTTGTCGTCCCACGTTGTCCTTCTGCGCTCATCTCGTCGTCGTCCCACGTTGTCCTTCTGCGCTCATCTCGTCGTCGTCCCACGTTGTCCTTCTGCGATCATCTCGTCGTCGTCCCACATTGTCCTTCTGCGCTCATCTCGTCGTCCTTCTATGCTCACCTCGTCGTCGTCCCACGTTGTCCTTCTGCGCTCATCTCGTCGTCGTGCCACGTTGTCCTTCTGCGCTCATCTCGTCGTCGTCTCACATTGTCCTTCTGCGCTCATCTCGTCGTCGTCCCACGTTGTCCTTCTGCGATTATCTCGTTGTCCTTCTGCGCTCATCTCGTCGTCGTCCCACGTTGTCCTTCAGCGCTCATCTAGTCGTCGTCCCACGTTGTCCTTCTGCGCTCATCTCGTCGTCGTCCCACGTTGTCCTTCTGCGCTCATCTCGTCGTCGTCCCACGTTGTCCTTCTGCGCTCATCTCATCGTCATCCCACGTTGTCTTTCTGCGATCATCTCGTCGTCGTCCCACGTTGTCCTTCTGCGATCATCTCGTCGTCCTTCTGCGCTCATCTCGTCGTCGTCCCACATTGTCCTTCTGCGCTCATCTCGTCGTCGTCCCACGTTGTCCTTCTGCGATTATCTCGTCGTCCTTCTGCGCTCATTTCGTCGTCGTCCCACGTTGTCCTTCTGCGCTCATCTAGTCGTCGTCCCACGTTGTCCTTCTGCGCTCATCTCGTTGTCGTCCCACGTTGTCCTTCTGTGCTCATCTCGTCGTCGTCCCACGTTGCCCTTCTGCGCTCATCTCATCGTCGTCCCACGTTGTCCATCTGAGCTCATCTCGTCGTCGTCCCACGTTGTCCTTCTGCGCTCATCTCGTCGTCGTCCCACGTTTTCCTTCTGCGCTCATCTCGTCGTCGTCCCACGCGATCATCTCGTCGTCGTCCCACGTTGTCCTTCTGCGCTCATCTCGTCGTCGTCCCACGTTGTCCTTCTGCGATTATCTCGTCGTCCTTCTGCGCTCATCTCGTTGTCGTCCCACGTTGTCCTTCTGCGCTCATCTAGTCGTCGTCCCACGTTGTCCTTCTAAGCTCATCTCGTCGTCGTCCCACGTTGTCCTTCTGCGATTATCTCGTCGTCCTTCTGCGCTCATCTCGTTGTCGTCCCACGTTGTCCTTCTGCGCTCATCTAGTCGTCGTCCCACGTTGTCCTTCTGCGCTCATCTCGTTGTCGTCCCACGTTGTCCTTCTCTGCTCATCTCGTCGTCGTCCCACGTTGTCCTTCTGCGCTCATCTCGTCGTCGTCCCAAGTTGTCCTTCTGCGCTCATCTCGTCGTCGTCCCACATTGTCCTTCTGCGCTCATCTCGTCGTCGTCCCACGCGATCATCTCGTCGCCGTTCCACGTTGTCCTTCTGCGCTCATGCGCTCATCTCGTTGTCCTTCTGCGCTCATCTCGTCGTCGTCCCACGTTGTCCTTCTGCGCTCATCTCGTCGTCGTCCCACGTTGTCCTTCTGCGCTCATCTCGTCGTCGTGCCACGTTGTCCTTCTGCGCTCATCTCGTCGTCGTCCCACGTTATCCTTCTGCGATCATCTCGTCGTCGTCCAACGTTGTCCTTCTGCGATTATCTCGTCGTCCTTCTGCGCTCATCTCGTCGTCGTCCCACGTTATCCTTCTGCGCTCATCTCGTTGTCGTCCCACGTTGTCCTTCTGTGCTCATCTCGTCGTCATCCCACGTTGTCCTTCTGCGCTCATCTCATCGTCGTCCCACGTTGTCCTTCTGCGCTCATCTCGTCGTCGTCCCACGTTGTCCTTCTGCGCTCATCTCGTCGTCGTCCCACGTTTTCCTTCTGCGCTCTTCTCGTCGTCGTCCCACGTTGTCCTTATGCGCTCATCTCATCGTCGTCCCACGTTGTCTTTCTGCGATCATCTCATCGTCGTCCCACGTTGTCCTTCTGCGATCATCTCGTCGTCCTTCTGCGCTCATCTCGTCGTCGTCCCACGTTGTCCTTCTGAGCTCATCTCGTCGCCGTCCCACGTTGTCCTTCTGCGCTCATCTCGTTGTCGTCCCACGTTGTCCTTCTGCGCTCATCTCGTCGTCGTCCCACGTTGTCCTTCGGCGCTCATCTCGTTGTCGTCCCACGTTGTCCTTCTGCGCTCATCTCGTCGTCGTCCCACGTTGTCCTTCTGCGATCATCTCGTCGTCGTCCCACATTGTCCTTCTGCGCTCATCTCGTCGTCTTTCTATGCTCACCTCGTCGTCGTCCCACGTTGTCCTTCTGCGCTCATCTCGTCGTCATGCCACGTTGTCCTTCTGCGCTCATCTCGTCGTCGTCCCACATTGTCCTTCTGCGCTCATCTCGTCGTCGTCCCACGTTGTCCTTCTGCGATTATCTCGTCGTCCTTCTGCGCTCATCTCGTCGTCGTCCCACGTTGTCCTTCTGCGCTCATCTAGTCGTCGTCCCACGTTGTCCTTCTGCGCTCATCTCGTTGTCGTCCCACGTTGTCCTTCTGCGCTCATCTCGTCTTCGTCCCACGTTGTCCTTCTGCGCTCATCTCGTTGTCGTCCCACGTTGTCCATCTGCGCTCATCTCGTCGTCGTCCCACGTTGTCCTTCTGCGATCATCTCGTCGTCGTCCCACATTGTCCTTCTGCGCTCATCTCGTCGTCCTTCTATGCTCACCTCGTCGTCGTCCCACGTTGTCCTTCTGCGCTCATCTCGTCGTCGTGCCACGTTGTCCTTCTGCGCTCATCTCATCGTCGTCCCACATTGTCCTTCTGCGCTCATCTCGTCGTCGTCCCACGTTGTCCTTCTGAGATTATCTCGTCGTCCTTCTGCGCTCATCTCGTCGTCGTCCCACGTTGTCCTTCTGCGCTCATCTAGTCGTCGTCCCACGTTGTCCTTCTGCGCTCATCTCGTTGTCGTCCCACGTTGTCCTTCTCTGCTCATTTCGTCGTCGTCCCACGTTGTCCTTCTGCGCTCATCTCGTCGTCGTCCCACGTTGTCCTTCTGCGCTCATCTCGTCGTCGTCCCACGTTGTCCTTCTGCGCTCATCTCGTCGTCGTCCCACGTTGTCCTTCTGCGATCATCTTGTCGTCTTCCAACGTTGTCCTTCTGCAATTATCTCGTCGTCCTTCTGCGCTCATCTCGTCGTCGTCCCACGTTGTCCTTCTGCGCTCATCTAGTCGTCGTCCCACGTTGTCCTTCTGCGCTCATCTCGTTGTCGTCCCACGTTGTCCTTCTGTGCTCATCTCGTCGTCGTCCCACGTTGTCCTTCTGCGCTCATCTCATCGTCGTCCCACGTTGTCCTTCTGCGCTCATCTCATCGTCGTCCCACGTTGTCCTTCTGCGATCATCTCGTCGTCCTTCTGCGCTCATCTCGTCGTCGTCCCACGTTGTCCTTCTGCGCTCATCTCGTCGTCGTCCCACGTTGTCCTTCTGCGCTCATCTCATCGTCGTCCCACGTTGTCCTTCTGCGCTCATCTCGTCGTCGTCCCACGTTGTCCTTCTGCGCTCATCTCGTCGTCGTCCCACGTTTTCCTTCTGCGCTCTTCTCGTCGTCGTCCCACGTTGTCCTTATGCGCTCATCTCATCTTCGTCCCACGTTGTCTTTCTGCGATAATCTCATCGTCGTCCCACGTTGTCCTTCTGCGATCATCTTGTCGTCCTTCTGCGCTCATCTCGTCGTCGTCCCACGTTGTCCTTCTGCGCTCATCTCGTCGCCGTCCCACGTTGTCCTTCTGCGCTCATCTCGTTGTCGTCCCACGTTGTCCTTCTGCGCTCATCTCGTCGTCGTCCCACGTTGTCCTTCTGCGCTCATCTCGTCGTCGTCCCACGTTGTCCTTCTGCGATCATCTCGTCGTCGTCCCACATTGTCCTTCTGCGCTCATCTCGTCGTCCTTCTATGCTCACCTCGTCGTCGTCCCACGTTGTCCTTCTGCGCTCATCTCGTCGTCGTGCCACGTTGTCCTTCTGCGCTCATCTCGTCGTCGTCTCACATTGTCCTTCTGCGCTCATCTCGTCGTCGTCCCACGTTGTCCTTCTGCGATTATCTCGTTGTCCTTCTGCGCTCATCTCGTCGTCGTCCCACGTTGTCCTTCAGCGCTCATCTAGTCGTCGTCCCACGTTGTCCTTCTGCGCTCATCTCGTCGTCGTCCCACGTTGTCCTTCTGCGCTCATCTCGTTGTCGTCCCACGTTGTCCTTCTGCGCTCATCTCGTCGTCGTCCCACGTTGTCCTTCTGCGCTCATCTCGTTGTCGTCCCACGTTGTCCTTCTGCGCTCATCTCGTCGTCGTCCCACGTTGTCCTTCTGCGATCATCTCGTCGTCGTCCCACATTGTCCTTCTGCGCTCATCTCGTCGTCCTTCTATGCTCACCTCGTCGTCGTCCCATGTTGTCCTTCTGCGCTCATCTCGTCGTCGTGCCACGTTGTCCTTCTGCGCTCATCTCGTCGTCGTCCCACATTGTCCTTCTGCGCTCATCTCGTCGTCGTCCCACGTTGTCCTTCTGCGATTATCTCGTCGTCCTTCTGCGCTCATCTCGTCGTCGTCCCACGTTGTCCTTCTGCGCTCATCTAGTCGTCGTCCCACGTTGTCCTTCTGCGCTCATCTCGTTGTCGTCCCACGTTGTCCTTCTGCGCTCATCTCGTCGTCGTCCCACGTTGTCCTTCTGCGCTCATCTCGTTGTCGTCCCACGTTGTCCTTCTGCGCTCATCTCGTCGTCGTCCCACGTTGTCCTTCTGCGATCATCTCGTCGTCGTCCCACATTGTCCTTCTGCGCTCATCTCGTCGTCCTTCTATGCTCACCTCGTCGTCGTCCCACGTTGTCCTTCTGCGCTCATCTCGTCGTCGTGCCACGTTGTCCTTCTGCGCTCATCTCGTCGTCGTCCCACATTGTCCTTCTGCGCTCATCTCGTCGTCGTCCCACGTTGTTCTTCTGAGATTATCTCGTCGTCCTTCTGCGCTCATCTCGTCGTCGTCCCACGTTGTCCTTCTGCGCTCATCTAGTCGTCGTCCCACGTTGTCCTTCTGCGCACATCTCGTCGTCGTCCCACGTTGTCCTTATGCGCTCATCTCATCTTCGTCCCACGTTGTCTTTCTGCGATAATCTCATCGTCGTCCCACGTTGTCCTTCTGCGATCATCTTGTCGTCCTTCTGCGCTCATCTCGTCGTCGTCCCACGTTGTCCTTCTGCGCTCATCTCGTCGCCGTCCCACGTTGTCCTTCTGCGCTCATCTCGTTGTCGTCCCACGTTGTCCTTCTGCGCTCATCTCGTCGTCGTCCCACGTTGTCCTTCTGCGCTCATCTCGTCGTCGTCCCACGTTGTCCTTCTGCGATCATCTCGTCGTCGTCCCACATTGTCCTTCTGCGCTCATCTCGTCGTCCTTCTATGCTCACCTCGTCGTCGTCCCACGTTGTCCTTCTGCGCTCATCTCGTCGTCGTGCCACGTTGTCCTTCTGCGCTCATCTCGTCGTCGTCTCACATTGTCCTTCTGCGCTCATCTCGTCGTCGTCCCACGTTGTCCTTCTGCGATTATCTCGTTGTCCTTCTGCGCTCATCTCGTCGTCGTCCCACGTTGTCCTTCAGCGCTCATCTAGTCGTCGTCCCACGTTGTCCTTCTGCGCTCATCTCGTCGTCGTCCCACGTTGTCCTTCTGCGCTCATCTCGTCGTCGTCCCACGTTGTCCTTCTGCGCTCATCTCATCGTCATCCCACGTTGTCTTTCTGCGATCATCTCGTCGTCGTCCCACGTTGTCCTTCTGCGATCATCTCGTCGTCCTTCTGCGCTCATCTCGTCGTCGTCCCACATTGTCCTTCTGCGCTCATCTCGTCGTCGTCCCACGTTGTCCTTCTGCGATTATCTCGTCGTCCTTCTGCGCTCATTTCGTCGTCGTCCCACGTTGTCCTTCTGCGCTCATCTAGTCGTCGTCCCACGTTGTCCTTCTGCGCTCATCTCGTTGTCGTCCCACGTTGTCCTTCTGTGCTCATCTCGTCGTCGTCCCACGTTGCCCTTCTGCGCTCATCTCATCGTCGTCCCACGTTGTCCATCTGAGCTCATCTCGTCGTCGTCCCACGTTGTCCTTCTGCGCTCATCTCGTCGTCGTCCCACGTTTTCCTTCTGCGCTCATCTCGTCGTCGTCCCACGCGATCATCTCGTCGTCGTCCCACGTTGTCCTTCTGCGCTCATCTCGTCGT
Source organism: Coregonus lavaretus (assembly GCF_964263955.1). Classification (NCBI taxonomy): domain Eukaryota; kingdom Metazoa; phylum Chordata; class Actinopteri; order Salmoniformes; family Salmonidae; genus Coregonus; species Coregonus lavaretus. Next base: position 48,066,388 of record NC_140009.1, on the reverse strand, counting down.
CGTCCCACGTTGTCCTTCTGCGATTATCTCGTCGTCCTTCTGCGCTCATCTCGTTGTCGTCCCACGTTGTCCTTCTGCGCTCATCTAGTCGTCGTCCCACGTTGTCCTTCTAAGCTCATCTCGTCGTCGTCCCACGTTGTCCTTCTGCGATTATCTCGTCGTCCTTCTGCGCTCATCTCGTTGTCGTCCCACGTTGTCCTTCTGCGCTCATCTAGTCGTCGTCCCACGTTGTCCTTCTGCGCTCATCTCGTTGTCGTCCCACGTTGTCCTTCTCTGCTCATCTCGTCGTCGTCCCACGTTGTCCTTCTGCGCTCATCTCGTCGTCGTCCCAAGTTGTCCTTCTGCGCTCATCTCGTTGTCGTCCCACATTGTCCTTCTGCGCTCATCTCGTCGTCGTCCCACGCGATCATCTCGTCGCCGTTCCACGTTGTCCTTCTGCGCTCATGCGCTCATCTCGTTGTCCTTCTGCGCTCATCTCGTCGTCGTCCCACGTTGTCCTTCTGCGCTCATCTCGTCGTCGTCCCACGTTGTCCTTCTGCGCTCATCTCGTCGTCGTGCCACGTTGTCCTTCTGCGCTCATCTCGTCGTCGTCCCACGTTATCCTTCTGCGATCATCTCGTCGTCGTCCAACGTTGTCCTTCTGCGATTATCTCGTCGTCCTTCTGCGCTCATCTCGTCGTCGTCCCACGTTATCCTTCTGCGCTCATCTCGTTGTCGTCCCACGTTGTCCTTCTGTGCTCATCTCGTCGTCATCCCACGTTGTCCTTCTGCGCTCATCTCATCGTCGTCCCACGTTGTCCTTCTGCGCTCATCTCGTCGTCGTCCCACGTTGTCCTTCTGCGCTCATCTCGTCGTCGTCCCACGTTTTCCTTCTGCGCTCTTCTCGTCGTCGTCCCACGTTGTCCTTATGCGCTCATCTCATCGTCGTCCCACGTTGTCTTTCTGCGATCATCTCATCGTCGTCCCACGTTGTCCTTCTGCGATCATCTCGTCGTCCTTCTGCGCTCATCTCGTCGTCGTCCCACGTTGTCCTTCTGAGCTCATCTCGTCGCCGTCCCACGTTGTCCTTCTGCGCTCATCTCGTTGTCGTCCCACGTTGTCCTTCTGCGCTCATCTCGTCGTCGTCCCACGTTGTCCTTCGGCGCTCATCTCGTTGTCGTCCCACGTTGTCCTTCTGCGCTCATCTCGTCGTCGTCCCACGTTGTCCTTCTGCGATCATCTCGTCGTCGTCCCACATTGTCCTTCTGCGCTCATCTCGTCGTCTTTCTATGCTCACCTCGTCGTCGTCCCACGTTGTCCTTCTGCGCTCATCTCGTCGTCATGCCACGTTGTCCTTCTGCGCTCATCTCGTCGTCGTCCCACATTGTCCTTCTGCGCTCATCTCGTCGTCGTCCCACGTTGTCCTTCTGCGATTATCTCGTCGTCCTTCTGCGCTCATCTCGTCGTCGTCCCACGTTGTCCTTCTGCGCTCATCTAGTCGTCGTCCCACGTTGTCCTTCTGCGCTCATCTCGTTGTCGTCCCACGTTGTCCTTCTGCGCTCATCTCGTCTTCGTCCCACGTTGTCCTTCTGCGCTCATCTCGTTGTCGTCCCACGTTGTCCATCTGCGCTCATCTCGTCGTCGTCCCACGTTGTCCTTCTGCGATCATCTCGTCGTCGTCCCACATTGTCCTTCTGCGCTCATCTCGTCGTCCTTCTATGCTCACCTCGTCGTCGTCCCACGTTGTCCTTCTGCGCTCATCTCGTCGTCGTGCCACGTTGTCCTTCTGCGCTCATCTCATCGTCGTCCCACATTGTCCTTCTGCGCTCATCTCGTCGTCGTCCCACGTTGTCCTTCTGAGATTATCTCGTCGTCCTTCTGCGCTCATCTCGTCGTCGTCCCACGTTGTCCTTCTGCGCTCATCTAGTCGTCGTCCCACGTTGTCCTTCTGCGCTCATCTCGTTGTCGTCCCACGTTGTCCTTCTCTGCTCATTTCGTCGTCGTCCCACGTTGTCCTTCTGCGCTCATCTCGTCGTCGTCCCACGTTGTCCTTCTGCGCTCATCTCGTCGTCGTCCCACGTTGTCCTTCTGCGCTCATCTCGTCGTCGTCCCACGTTGTCCTTCTGCGATCATCTTGTCGTCTTCCAACGTTGTCCTTCTGCAATTATCTCGTCGTCCTTCTGCGCTCATCTCGTCGTCGTCCCACGTTGTCCTTCTGCGCTCATCTAGTCGTCGTCCCACGTTGTCCTTCTGCGCTCATCTCGTTGTCGTCCCACGTTGTCCTTCTGTGCTCATCTCGTCGTCGTCCCACGTTGTCCTTCTGCGCTCATCTCATCGTCGTCCCACGTTGTCCTTCTGCGCTCATCTCATCGTCGTCCCACGTTGTCCTTCTGCGATCATCTCGTCGTCCTTCTGCGCTCATCTCGTCGTCGTCCCACGTTGTCCTTCTGCGCTCATCTCGTCGTCGTCCCACGTTGTCCTTCTGCGCTCATCTCATCGTCGTCCCACGTTGTCCTTCTGCGCTCATCTCGTCGTCGTCCCACGTTGTCCTTCTGCGCTCATCTCGTCGTCGTCCCACGTTTTCCTTCTGCGCTCTTCTCGTCGTCGTCCCACGTTGTCCTTATGCGCTCATCTCATCTTCGTCCCACGTTGTCTTTCTGCGATAATCTCATCGTCGTCCCACGTTGTCCTTCTGCGATCATCTTGTCGTCCTTCTGCGCTCATCTCGTCGTCGTCCCACGTTGTCCTTCTGCGCTCATCTCGTCGCCGTCCCACGTTGTCCTTCTGCGCTCATCTCGTTGTCGTCCCACGTTGTCCTTCTGCGCTCATCTCGTCGTCGTCCCACGTTGTCCTTCTGCGCTCATCTCGTCGTCGTCCCACGTTGTCCTTCTGCGATCATCTCGTCGTCGTCCCACATTGTCCTTCTGCGCTCATCTCGTCGTCCTTCTATGCTCACCTCGTCGTCGTCCCACGTTGTCCTTCTGCGCTCATCTCGTCGTCGTGCCACGTTGTCCTTCTGCGCTCATCTCGTCGTCGTCTCACATTGTCCTTCTGCGCTCATCTCGTCGTCGTCCCACGTTGTCCTTCTGCGATTATCTCGTTGTCCTTCTGCGCTCATCTCGTCGTCGTCCCACGTTGTCCTTCAGCGCTCATCTAGTCGTCGTCCCACGTTGTCCTTCTGCGCTCATCTCGTCGTCGTCCCACGTTGTCCTTCTGCGCTCATCTCGTTGTCGTCCCACGTTGTCCTTCTGCGCTCATCTCGTCGTCGTCCCACGTTGTCCTTCTGCGCTCATCTCGTTGTCGTCCCACGTTGTCCTTCTGCGCTCATCTCGTCGTCGTCCCACGTTGTCCTTCTGCGATCATCTCGTCGTCGTCCCACATTGTCCTTCTGCGCTCATCTCGTCGTCCTTCTATGCTCACCTCGTCGTCGTCCCATGTTGTCCTTCTGCGCTCATCTCGTCGTCGTGCCACGTTGTCCTTCTGCGCTCATCTCGTCGTCGTCCCACATTGTCCTTCTGCGCTCATCTCGTCGTCGTCCCACGTTGTCCTTCTGCGATTATCTCGTCGTCCTTCTGCGCTCATCTCGTCGTCGTCCCACGTTGTCCTTCTGCGCTCATCTAGTCGTCGTCCCACGTTGTCCTTCTGCGCTCATCTCGTTGTCGTCCCACGTTGTCCTTCTGCGCTCATCTCGTCGTCGTCCCACGTTGTCCTTCTGCGCTCATCTCGTTGTCGTCCCACGTTGTCCTTCTGCGCTCATCTCGTCGTCGTCCCACGTTGTCCTTCTGCGATCATCTCGTCGTCGTCCCACATTGTCCTTCTGCGCTCATCTCGTCGTCCTTCTATGCTCACCTCGTCGTCGTCCCACGTTGTCCTTCTGCGCTCATCTCGTCGTCGTGCCACGTTGTCCTTCTGCGCTCATCTCGTCGTCGTCCCACATTGTCCTTCTGCGCTCATCTCGTCGTCGTCCCACGTTGTTCTTCTGAGATTATCTCGTCGTCCTTCTGCGCTCATCTCGTCGTCGTCCCACGTTGTCCTTCTGCGCTCATCTAGTCGTCGTCCCACGTTGTCCTTCTGCGCTCATCTCGTTGTCGTCCCACGTTGTCCTTCTGTGCTCATTTCGTTGTCGTCCCACGTTGTCCTTCTGCGCACATCTCGTCGTCGTCCCACGTTGTCCTTCTGCGATCATCTCGTCGTCCTTCTGCGCTCATCTCGTCGTCGTCCCACGTTGTCCTTCTGCGCACATCTCATCGTCGTCCCACGTTGTCCTTCTGCGATCATCTCGTCGTCCTTCTGCGCTCATCTCGTCGTCGTCCCACGTTGTCCTTCTGCGCTCATCTCTTCGCCGTCCCACGTTGTCCTTCTGCGCTCATCTCGTCGTCGTCCCACGTTTTCCTTCTGCGCTCATCTCATCGTCGTCCCACGTTGTCCTTCTGCGCTCATCTCGTCGTCGTCCCACGTTGTCCTTCTGCGCTCATCTCGTCGTCGTCCCACGTTTTCCTTCTGCGCTCTTCTCGTCGTCGTCCCACGTTGTCCTTATGCGCTCATCTCATCTTCGTCCCACGTTGTCTTTCTGCGATCATCTCATCGTCGTCCCACGTTGTCCTTCTGCGATCATCTCGTCGTCCTTCTGCGCTCATCTCGTCGTCGTCCCACGTTGTCCTTCTGCGCTCATCTCGTCGCCGTCCCACGTTGTCCTTCTGCGCTCATCTCGTTGTCGTCCCACGTTGTCCTTCTGCGCTCATCTCGTCGTCGTCCCACTTTGTCCTTCTGCGCTCATCTCGTCGTCGTCCCACGTTGTCCTTCTGCGATCATCTCGTCGTCGTCCCACATTGTCCTTCTGCGCTCATCTCGTCGTCCTTCTATGCTCACCTCGTCGTCGTCCCACGTTGTCCTTCTGCGCTCATCTCGTCGTCGTGCCACGTTGTCCTTCTGCGCTCATCTCGTCGTCGTCTCACATTGTCCTTCTGCGCTCATCTCGTCGTCGTCCCACGTTGTCCTTCTGCGATTATCTCGTTGTCCTTCTGCGCTCATCTCGTCGTCGTCCCACGTTGTCCTTCTGCGCTCATCTAGTCGTCGTCCCAAGTTGTCCTTCTGCGCTCATCTCGTCGTCGTCCCACGTTGTCCTTCTGCAATTATCTCGTCGTCCTTCTGCGCTCATCTCGTCGTCGTCCCACGTTGTCCTTCTGCGCTCATCTAGTCGTCGTCCCACGTTGTCCTTCTGCGCTCATCTCGTCGTCGTCCCACGTTGTCCTTCTGCGCTCATCTCGTCGTCGTCCCACGTTGTCCTTCTGCGCTCATCTCGTCGTCGTCCCACGTTGTCCTTCTGCGATCATCTTGTCGTCTTCCAACGTTGTCCTTCTGCAATTATCTCGTCGTCCTTCTGCGCTCATCTCGTCATCGTCCCACGTTGTCCTTCTGCGCTCATCTATTCGTCGTCCCACGTTGTCCTTCTGCGCTCATCTCGTTGTCGTCCCACGTTGTCCTTCTGTGCTCATCTCGTCGTCGTCCCACGTTGTCCTTCTGCGTTCATCTCATCGTCGTCCCACGTTGTCCTTCTGCGCTCATCTCATCGTCGTCCCACGTTGTCCTTCTGCGATCATCTCGTCGTCCTTCTGCGCTCATCTCGTCGTCGTCCCACGTTGTCCTTCTGCGCTCATCTCGTCGCCGTCCCACGTTGTCCTTCTGCGCTCATCTCGTCGTCGTCCCACGTTGTCCTTCTGCGCTCATCTCATCGTCGTCCCACGTTGTCCTTCTGCGCTCATCTCGTCGTCGTCCCACGTTGTCCTTCTGCGCTCATCTCGTCGTCGTCCCACGTTTTCCTTCTGCGCTCTTCTCGTCGTCGTCCCACGTTGTCCTTATGCGCTCATCTCATCTTCGTCCCACGTTGTCTTTCTGCGATCATCTCATCGTCGTCCCACGTTGTCCTTCTGCGATCATCTCGTCGTCCTTCTGCGCTCATCTCGTCGTCGTCCCACGTTGTCCTTCTGCGCTCATCTCGTCGCCGTCCCACGTTGTCCTTCTGCGCTCATCTCGTTGTCGTCCCACGTTGTCCTTCTGCGCTCATCTCGTCGTCGTCCCACGTTGTCCTTCTGCGCTCATCTCGTCGTCGTCCCACGTTGTCCTTCTGCGATCATCTCGTCGTCGTCCCACATTGTCCTTCTGCGCTCATCTCGTCGTCCTTCTATGCTCACCTCGTCGTCGTCCCACGTTGTCCTTCTGCGCTCATCTCGTCGTCGTGCCACGTTTTCCTTCTGCGCTCATCTCGTCGTCGTCTCATATTGTCCTTCTGCGCTCATCTCGTCGTCGTCCCACGTTGTCCTTCTGCGATTATCTCGTTGTCCTTCTGCGCTCATCTCGTCGTCGTCCCACGTTGTCCTTCTGCGCTCATCTAGTCGTCGTCCCACGTTGTCCTTCTGCGCTCATCTCGTCGTCGTCCCACGTTGTCCTTCTGCAATTATCTCGTCGTCCTTCTGCGCTCATCTCGTCGTCGTCCCACGTTGTCCTTCTGCGCTCATCTAGTCATCGTCCCACGTTGTCCTTCTGCGCTCATCTCGTTGTCGTCCCACGTTGTCCTTCTGTGCTCATCTCGTCGTCGTCCCACGTTGTCCTTCTGCGCTCATCTCGTTGTCGTCCCACGTTGTCCTTCTGTGCTCATCTCGTCGTCGTCCCACGTTGTCCTTCTGCGTTCATCTCATCGTCGTCCCACGTTGTCCTTCTGCGCTCATCTCATCGTCGTCCCACGTTGTCCTTCTGCGATCATCTCGTCGTCCTTCTGCGCTCATCTCGTCGTCGTCCCACGTTGTCCTTCTGCGCTCATCTCGTCGCCGTCCCACGTTGTCCTTCTGCGCTCATCTCGTCGTCGTCCCACGTTGTCCTTCTGCGCTCATCTCATCGTCGTCCCACGTTGTCCTTCTGCGCTCATCTCGTCGTCGTCCCACGTTGTCCTTCTGCGCTCATCTCGTCGTCGTCCCACGTTTTCCTTCTGCGCTCTTCTCGTTGTCGTCCCACGTTGTCCTTATGCGCTCATCTCATCTTCGTCCCACGTTGTCTTTCTGCGATCATCTCATCGTCGTCCCACGTTGTCCTTCTGCGATCATCTCGTCGTCCTTCTGCGCTCATCTCGTCGTCGTCCCACGTTGTCCTTCTGCGCTCATCTCGTCGCCGTCCCACGTTGTCCTTCTGCGCTCATCTCGTTGTCGTCCCACGTTGTCCTTCTGCGCTCATCTCGTCGTCGTCCCACGTTGTCCTTCTGCGCTCATCTCGTCGTCGTCCCACGTTGTCCTTCTGCGATCATCTCGTCGTCGTCCCACATTGTCCTTCTGCGCTCATCTCGTCGTCCTTCTATGCTCACCTCGTCGTCGTCCCACGTTGTCCTTCTGCGATTATCTCGTCGTCCTTCTGCGCTCATTTCGTCGTCGTCCCACGTTGTCCTTCTGCGCTCATCTAGTCGTCGTGCCACGTTGTCCTTCTTCGCTCATCTCGTTGTCGTCCCACGTTGTCCTTCTGCGCTCATCTCGTCGTCGTCCCACGTTGTCCTTCTGCGATCATCTCGTCGTCGTCCCACATTGTCCTTCTGCGCTCATCTCGTCGTCCTTCTATGCTCACCTCGTCGTCGTCCCACGTTGTCCTTCTGCGCTCATCTCGTCGTCGTGCCACGTTGTCCTTCTGCGCTCATCTCGTCGTCGTCCCACATTGTCCTTCTGCGCTCATCTCGTCGTCGTCCCACGTTGTCCTTCTGCGATTATCTCGTCGTCCTTCTGCGCTCATCTCGTCGTCGTCCCACGTTGTCCTTCTGCGCTCATCTAGTCGTCGTCCCACGTTGTCCTTCTGCGCTCATCTCGTTGTCGTCCCACGTTGTCCTTCTGCGCTCATCTCGTCGTCGTCCCACGTTGTCCTTCTGCGCTCATCTCGTTGTCGTCCCACGTTGTCCTTCTGCGCTCATCTCGTCGTCGTCCCACGTTGTCCTTCTGCGATCATCTCGTCGTCGTCCCACATTGTCCTTCTGCGCTCATCTCATCGTCCTTCTATGCTCACCTCGTCGTCGTCCCACGTTGTCCTTCTGCGCTCATCTCGTCGTCGTGCCACGTTGTCCTTCTGCGCTCATCTCGTCGTCGTCCCACATTGTCCTTCTGCGCTCATCTCGTCGTCGTCCCACGTTGTCCTTCTGCGATTATCTCGTCGTCCTTCTGCGCTCATCTCGTCGTCGTCCCACGTTGTCCTTCTGCGCTCATCTAGTCGTCGTCCCACGTTGTCCTTCTGCGCTCATCTCGTTGTCGTCCCACGTTGTCCTTCTGTGCTCATCTCGTCGTCGTCCCACGTTGTCCTTCTGCGTTCATCTCATCGTCGTCCCACGTTGTCCTTCTGCGCTCATCTCATCGTCGTCCCACGTTGTCCTTCTGCGATCATCTCGTCGTCCTTCTGCGCTCATCTCGTCGTCGTCCCACGTTGTCCTTCTGCGCTCATCTCGTCGCCGTCCTACGTTGTCCTTCTGCGCTCATCTCGTCGTCGTCCCACGTTGTCCTTCTGCGCTCATCTCATCGTCGTCCCACGTTGTCCTTCTGCGCTCATCTCGTCGTCGTCCCACGTTGTCCTTCTGCGCTCATCTCGTCGTCGTCCCACGTTTTCCTTCTGCGCTCTTCTCGTCGTCGTCCCACGTTGTCCTTATGCGCTCATCTCATCTTCGTCCCACGTTGTCTTTCTGCGATCATCTCATCGTCGTCCCACGTTGTCCTTCTGCGATCATCTCGTCGTCCTTCTGCGCTCATCTCGTCGTCGTCCCACGTTGTCCTTCTGCGCTCATCTCGTCGCCGTCCCACGTTGTCCTTCTGCGCTCATCTCGTTGTCGTCCCACGTTGTCCTTCTGCGCTCATCTCGTCGTCGTCCCACGTTGTCCTTCTGCGCTCATCTCGTCGTCGTCCCACGTTGTCCTTCTGCGATCATCTCGTCGTCGTCCCACATTGTCCTTCTGCGCTCATCTCGTCGTCCTTCTATGCTCACCTCGTCGTCGTCCCACGTTGTCCTTCTGCGCTCATCTCGTCGTCGTGCCACGTTTTCCTTCTGCGCTCATCTCGTCGTCGTCTCATATTGTCCTTCTGCGCTCATCTCGTCGTCGTCCCACGTTGTCCTTCTGCGATTATCTCGTTGTCCTTCTGCGCTCATCTCGTCGTCGTCCCACGTTGTCCTTCTGCGCTCATCTAGTCGTCGTCCCACGTTGTCCTTCTGCGCTCATCTCGTCGTCGTCCCACGTTGTCCTTCTGCAATTATCTCGTCGTCCTTCTGCGCTCATCTCGTCGTCGTCCCACGTTGTCCTTCTGCGCTCATCTAGTCATCGTCCCACGTTGTCCTTCTGCGCTCATCTCGTTGTCGTCCCACGTTGTCCTTCTGTGCTCATCTCGTCGTCGTCCCACGTTGTCCTTCTGCGCTCATCTCGTTGTCGTCCCACGTTGTCCTTCTGTGCTCATCTCGTCGTCGTCCCACGTTGTCCTTCTGCGTTCATCTCATCGTCGTCCCACGTTGTCCTTCTGCGCTCATCTCATCGTCGTCCCACGTTGTCCTTCTGCGATCATCTCGTCGTCCTTCTGCGCTCATCTCGTCGTCGTCCCACGTTGTCCTTCTGCGCTCATCTCGTCGCCGTCCCACGTTGTCCTTCTGCGCTCATCTCGTCGTCGTCCCACGTTGTCCTTCTGCGCTCATCTCATCGTCGTCCCACGTTGTCCTTCTGCGCTCATCTCGTCGTCGTCCCACGTTGTCCTTCTGCGCTCATCTCGTCGTCGTCCCACGTTTTCCTTCTGCGCTCTTCTCGTTGTCGTCCCACGTTGTCCTTATGCGCTCATCTCATCTTCGTCCCACGTTGTCTTTCTGCGATCATCTCATCGTCGTCCCACGTTGTCCTTCTGCGATCATCTCGTCGTCCTTCTGCGCTCATCTCGTCGTCGTCCCACGTTGTCCTTCTGCGCTCATCTCGTCGCCGTCCCACGTTGTCCTTCTGCGCTCATCTCGTTGTCGTCCCACGTTGTCCTTCTGCGCTCATCTCGTCGTCGTCCCACGTTGTCCTTCTGCGCTCATCTCGTCGTCGTCCCACGTTGTCCTTCTGCGATCATCTCGTCGTCGTCCCACATTGTCCTTCTGCGCTCATCTCGTCGTCCTTCTATGCTCACCTCGTCGTCGTCCCACGTTGTCCTTCTGCGATTATCTCGTTGTCCTTCTGCGCTCATCTCGTCGTCGTCCCACGTTGTCCTTCTGCGCTCATCTAGTCGTCGTCCCACGTTGTCCTTCTGCGCTCATCTCGTCGTCGTCCCACGTTGTCCTTCTGCAATTATCTCGTCGTCCTTCTGCGCTCATCTCGTCGTCGTCCCACATTGTCCTTCTGCGCTCATCTAGTCATCGTCCCACGTTGTCCTTCTGCGCTCATCTCGTTGTCGTCCCACGTTGTCCTTCTGTGCTCATCTCGTCGTCTTCCCACGTTGTCCTTCTGCGCTAATCTCGTCGTCGTCCCACGTTGTCCTTCTGCGCTCATCTCATCGTCGTCCCACGTTGTCCTTCTGCGCTCATCTCGTCGTCATCCCACGTTGTCCTTCTGCGCTCATCTCGTCGTCGTCCCACGTTTTCCTTCTGCGCTCATCTCGTCGTCGTCCCACGTTGTCCTTCTGCGCTCATCTCGTCGTCGTCCCACGTTTTCCTTCTGCGCTCATCTCGTCGTCGTCCCACGTTGTCCTTCTGCGATCATCTCGTCGTCCTTCTGCGCTCATCTCGTCGTCGTCCCACGTTGTCCTTCTGCGCTCATCTCGTCGCCGTCCCACGTTGTCCTTATGCGCTCATCTCGTCGTCGTCCCACGTTGTCCTTCTGCGCTCATCTCGTCGTCGTCCCACGTTGTCCTTCTGCGCTCATCTCGTCGTCGTCCCACATTGTCCTTCTGCGATTATCTCGTCGTCCTTCTGCGCTCATTTCGTCGTCGTCCCACGTTGTCCTTCTGCGCTCATCTAGTCGTCGTGCCACGTTGTCCTTCTTCGCTCATCTCGTTGTCGTCCCACGTTGTCCTTCTGCGCTCATCTCGTCGTCGTCCCACGTTGTCCTTCTGCGATCATCTCGTCGTCGTCCCACATTGTCCTTCTGCGCTCATCTCGTCGTCCTTCTATGCTCACCTCGTCGTCGTCCCACGTTGTCCTTCTGCGCTCATCTCGTCGTCGTGCCACGTTGTCCTTCTGCGCTCATCTCGTCGTCGTCCCACATTGTCCTTCTGCGCTCATCTCGTCGTCGTCCCACGTTGTCCTTCTGCGATTATCTCGTCGTCCTTCTGCGCTCATCTCGTCGTCGTCCCACGTTGTCCTTCTGCGCTCATCTAGTCGTCGTCCCACGTTGTCCTTCTGCGCTCATCTCGTTGTCGTCCCACGTTGTCCTTCTGCGCTCATCTCGTCGTCGTCCCACGTTGTCCTTCTGCGCTCATCTCGTTGTCGTCCCACGTTGTCCTTCTGCGCTCATCTCGTCGTCGTCCCACGTTGTCCTTCTGCGATCATCTCGTCGTCGTCCCACATTGTCCTTCTGCGCTCATCTCATCGTCCTTCTATGCTCACCTCGTCGTCGTCCCACGTTGTCCTTCTGCGCTCATCTCGTCGTCGTGCCACGTTGTCCTTCTGCGCTCATCTCGTCGTCGTCCCACATTGTCCTTCTGCGCTCATCTCGTCGTCGTCCCACGTTGTCCTTCTGCGATTATCTCGTCGTCCTTCTGCGCTCATCTCGTCGTCGTCCCACGTTGTCCTTCTGCGCTCATCTAGTCGTCGTCCCACGTTGTCCTTCTGCGCTCATCTCGTTGTCGTCCCACGTTGTCCTTCTGTGCTCATCTCGTCGTCGTCCCACGTTGTCCTTCTGCGCTCATCTCGTCGTCGTCCCACGTTGTCCTTCTGCGCTCATCTCATCGTCGTCCCACGTTGTCCTTCTGCGCTCATCTCGTCGTCGTCCCACGTTGTCCTTCTGCGCTCATCTCGTCGTCGTCCCACGTTTTCCTTCTGCGCTCATCTCGTCGTCGTCCCACGTTGTCCTTATGCGCTAATCTCATCGTCGTCCCACGTTGTCTTTCTGCGATCATCTCGTCGTCGTCCCACGTTGTCCTTCTGCGATCATCTCGTCGTCCTTCTAAGCTCATCTCGTCGTCGTCCCACGTTGTCCTTCTGCGCTCATCTCGTCGCCGTCCCACGTTGTCCTTATGCGCTCATCTCGTCGTCGTCCCACGTTGTCCTTCTGCGCTCATCTCGTCGTCATCCCACGTTGTCCTTCTGCGCTCATCTCGTCGTCGCCCCATGTTGTCCTTCTGCGATCATCTCGTCGTCGTCCCACATTGTCCTTCTGCGCTCATCTCGTCGTCGTGCCACGTTGTCCTTCTGCGCTCATCTCGTCGTCGTCCCACATTGTCCTTCTGCGCTCATCTCGTCGTCGTCCCACGTTGTCCTTCTGCGATTATCTCGTCGTCCTTCTGCGCTCATTTCATCGTCGTCCCATGTTGTCCTTCTGCGCTCATCTAGTCGTCGTCCCACGTTGTCCTTCTGCGCTCAACTCGTTGTCGTCCCACGTTGTCCTTCTGTGCTCATCTCGTCGTCGTCCCACGTTGCCCTTCTGCGCTCATCTCATCGTCGTCCCACGTTGTCCTTCTGAGCTCATCTCGTCGTCGTCCCACGTTGTCCTTCTGCGCTCATCTCGTCGTCGTCCCACGTTTTCCTTCTGCGCTCATCTAGTCGTCGTCCCACGTTGTCCTTCTGCGCTCATCTCGTCGTCGTCCCACGTTGTCCTTCTGCAATTATCTCGTCGTCCTTCTGCGCTCATCTCGTCGTCGTCCCACGTTGTCCTTCTGCGCTCATCTAGTCGTCGTCCCACGTTGTCCTTCTGCGCTCATCTCGTTGTCGTCCCACGTTGTCCTTCTGTGCTCATCTCGTCGTCGTCCCACGTTGTCCTTCTGCGCTCATCTCGTCGTCGTCCCACATTGTCCTTCTGCGCTCATCTCATCGTCGTCCCACGTTGTCCTTCTGCGCTCATCTCGTCGTCGTCCCACGTTGTCCTTCTGCGCTCATCTCGTCGTCGTCCCACGTTTTCCTTCTGCGCTCATCTCGTCGTCGTCCCACGTTGTCCTTCTGCGCTCATCTCGTCGTCGTCCCACGTTTTCCTTCTGCGCTCATCTCGTCGTCGTCCCACGTTGTCCTTCTGCGATCATCTCGTCGTCCTTCTGCGCTCATCTCGTCGTCGTCCCACGTTGTCCTTCTGCGCTCATCTCGTCGCCGTCCCACGTTGTCCTTATGCGCTCATCTCGTCGTCGTCCCACGTTGTCCTTCTGCGCTCATCTCGTCGTCGTCCCACGTTGTCCTTCTGCGCTCATCTAGTCGTCGCCCCACGTTGTCCTTCTGCGATCATCTCGTCGTCGTCCCACATTGTCCTTCTGCACTCATCTCGTCGTCCTTCTATGCTCACCACGTCGTCGTCCCAAGTTGTCCTTCTGCGCTCATCTCGTCGTCGTGCCACGTTGTCCTTCTGCGCTCATCTCGTCGTCGACCCACATTGTCCTTCTGCGCTCATCTCGTCGTCGTCCCACGTTGTCCTTCTGCGATTATCTCGTCGTCCTTCTGCGCTCATTTCGTCGTCGTCCCACGTTGTCCTTCTGCGCTCATCTAGTCGTCGTCCCACGTTGTCCTTCTGCGCTCATCTCGTTGTCGTCCCACGTTGTCCTTCTGTGCTCATCTCGTCGTCGTCCCACGTTGCCCTTCTGCGCTCATTTCATCGTCGTCCCACGTTGTCCTTCTGAGCTCATCTCGTCGTCGTCCCACGTTGTCCTTCTGCGCTCATCTCGTCGTCGTCCCACGTTTTCCTTCTGCGCTCATCTCGTCATCGTCCCACGCGATCATCTCGTCGTCGTCCCACGTTGTCCTTCTGCGCTCATCTCGTCGTCGTCCCACGTTGTCCTTCTGGCTTTATCTCGTCGTCCTTCTGCGCTCATCTCGTTGTCGTCCCACGTTGTCCTTCTGCGCTCATCTAGTCGTCGTCCCACGTTGTCCTTCTGCGCTCATCTCGTTGTCGTCCCACGTTGTCCTTCTGTGCTCATCTCGTCGTCGTCCCACGTTGTCCTTCTGCGCTCTTCTCGTCGTCGTCCCACGTTGTCCTTCTGCGCTCATCTCGTCGTCGTCCCACGTTGTCCTTCTGCGCTCATCTCGTCGTCGTCCCACGCGATCATCTCGTCGCCGTCCCACGTTGTCCTTCTGCGCTCATCTTGTTGTCCTTCTGCGCTCATCTCGTCGTCGTCCCACGTTGTCCTTCTGCGCTCATCTCGTCGTCGTCCCACGTTGTCCTTCTGCGCTCATCTCGTCGTCGTGCCACGTTGTCCTTCTGCGCTCATCTCGTCGTCGTCCCACGTTATCCTTCTGCGATCATCTCGTCGTCGTCCAACGTTGTCCTTCTGCGATTATCTCGTCGTCCTTCTGCGCTCATCTCGTCGTCGTCCCACGTTGTCCTTCTGCGCTCATCTCGTCGTCGTGCCACGTTGTCCTTCTGCGCTCATCTCGTTGACGTCCCACGTTGTCCTTCTGCGCTCATCTCGTCGTCGTCCCACGTTGTCCTTCTGCGATCATCTCGTCGTCGTCCCACATTGTCCTTCTGCGCTCATCTCATCGTCCTTCTATGCTCACCTCGTCGTCGTCCCACGTTGTCCTTCTGCGCTCATCTCGTCGTCGTGCCACGTTGTCCTTCTGCGCTCATCTCGTCGTCGTCCCACATTGTCCTTCTGCGCTCATCTCGTCGTCGTCCCACGTTGTCCTTCTGCGATTATCTCGTCGTCCTTCTGCGCTCATCTCGTCGTCGTCCCACGTTGTCCTTCTGCGCTCATCTAGTCGTCGTCCCACGTTGTCCTTCTGCGCTCATCTCGTTGTCGTCCCACGTTGTCCTTCTGCGCTCATCTCGTCGTCGCCCCATGTTGTCCTTCTGCGCTCATCTCGTCGTCGTCCCACGTTGTCCTTATGCGCTAATCTCATCGTCGTCCCACGTTGTCTTTCTGCGATCATCTCGTCGTCGTCCCACGTTTTCCTTCTGCGATCATTTCGTCGTCCTTCTGCGCTCATCTCGTCGTCGTCCCACGTTGTCCTTCTGCGCTCATCTCGTCGCCGTCCCACGTTGTCCTTATGCGCTCATCTCGTCGTCGTCCCACGTTGTCCTTCTGCGCTCATCTCGTCGTCGTCCCACGTTGTCCTTCTGCGCTCATCTCGTCGTCGCCCCATGTTGTCCTTCTGCGATCATCTCGTCGTCGTCCCACATTGTCCTTCTGTGCTCATCTCGTCGTCCTTCTATGCTCACCTCGTCGTCGTCCCACGTTGTCCTTCTGCGCTCATCTCGTCGTCGTGCCACGTTGTTCTTCTGCGCTCATCTCGTCGTCGTCCCACATTGTCCTTCTGCGCTCATCTCGTCGTCGTCCCACGTTGTCCTTCTGCGATTATCTCGTCGTCCTTCTGCGCTCATTTCGTCGTCGTCCCACGTTGTCCTTCTGCGCTCATCTAGTCGTCGTCCCACGTTGTCCTTCTGCGCTCATCTCGTTGTCGTCCCACGTTGTCCTTCTGTGCTCATCTCGTCGTCGTCCCACGTTGCCCTTCTGCGCTCATCTCATCGTCGTCCCACGTTCTCCTTCTGAGCTCATCTCGTCGTCGTCCCACGTTGTCCTTCTGCGCTCATCTCGTCGTCGTCCCACGTTTTCCTTCTGCGCTCATCTCGTCATCGTCCCACGCGATCATCTCGTCGTCGTCCCACGTTGTCCTTCTGCGCTCATCTCGTCGTCGTCCCACGTTGTCCTTCTGCGATTATCTCGTCGTCCTTCTGCGCTCATTTCGTCGTCGTCCCACGTTGTCCTTCTGCGCTCATCTAGTCGTCGTCCCACGTTGTCCTTCTGCGCTCATCTCGTTGTCGTCCCACGTTGTCCTTCTGTGCTCATCTCGTCGTCGTCCCACGTTGCCCTTCTGCGCTCATCTCATCGTCGTCCCACGTTGTCCTTCTGAGCTCATCTCGTCGTCGTCCCACGTTGTCCTTCTGCGTTCATCTCGTCGTCGTCCCACGTTTTCCTTCTGCGCTCATCTCGTCATCGTCCCACGCGATCATCTCGTCGTCGTCCCACGTTGTCCTTCTGCGCTCATCTCGTCGTCGTCCCACGTTGTCCTTCTGCGATTATCTCGTCGTCCTTCTGCGCTCATCTCGTTGTCGTCCCACGTTGTCCTTCTGCGCTCATCTAGTCGTCGTCCCACGTTGTCCTTCTGCGCTCATCTCGTTGTCGTCCCACGTTGTCCTTCTGTGCTCATCTCGTCGTCGTCCCACGTTGTCCTTCTGCGCTCTTCTCGTCGTCGTCCCACGTTGTCCTTCTGCGCTCATCTCGTCGTCATCCCACGTTGTCCTTCTGCGCTCATCTCGTCGTCGTCCCACGCGATCATCTCGTCGCCGTCCCACGTTGTCCTTCTGCGCTCATCTCGTTGTCCTTCTGCGCTCATCTCGTCGTCGTCCCACGTTGTCCTTCTGCGCTCATCTCGTCGTCGTCCCACGTTGTCCTTCTGCGCTCATCTCGTCGTCGTGCCACGTTGTCCTTCTGCGCTCATCTCGTCGTCGTCCCACGTTATCCTTCTGCGATCATCTCGTCGTCGTCCAACGTTGTCCTTCAGCGATTATCTCGTCGTCCTTCTGCGCTCATCTCGTCGTCGTCCCACGTTGTCCTTCTGCGCTAATCTCGTCGTCGTCCCACGTTGTCCTTCTGTGCTCATCTCGTCGTCATCCCACGTTGTCCTTCTGCGCTCATCTCGTCGTCGTCCCACGTTGTCCTTCTGCGCTCATCTCGTCGTCGTCCCACGTTGTCCTTCTGCGCTCATCTCGTCGTCGTCCCACGTTTTCCTTCTGCGCTCTTCTCGTCGTCGTCCCACGTTGTCCTTATGCGCTCATCTCATCGTCGTCCCACGTTGTCTTTCTGCGATCATCTCATCGTCGTCCCACGTTGTCCTTCTGCGATCATCTCGTCGTCCTTCTGCGCTCATCTCGTCGTCGTCCCACGTTGTCCTTCTGAGCTCATCTCGTCGCCGTCCCACGTTGTCCTTCTGCGCTCATCTCGTTGTCGTCCCACGTTGTCCTTCTGCGCTCATCTCGTCGTCGTCCCACGTTGTCCTTCTGCGCTCATCTCGTTGTCGTCCCACGTTGTCCTTCTGCGCTCATCTCGTCGTCGTCCCACGTTGTCCTTCTGCGATCATCTCGTCGTCGTCCCACATTGTCCTTCTGCGCTCATCTCGTCGTCCTTCTATGCTCACCTCGTCGTCGTCCCACGTTGTCCTTCTGCGCTCATCTCGTCGTCGTGCCACGTTGTCCTTCTGCGCTCATCTCGTCGTCGTCCCACATTGTCCTTCTGCGCTCATCTCGTCGTCGTCCCACGTTGTCCTTCTGCGATTATCTCGTTGTCCTTCTGCGCTCATCTCGTCGTCGTCCCACGTTGTCCTTCTGCGCTCATCTAGTCGTCGTCCCACGTTGTCCTTCTGCGCTCATCTCGTTGTCATCCCACGTTGTCCTTCTGCGCTCATCTCGTCGTCGTCCCACGTTGTCCTTCTGTGCTCATCTCGTTGTCGTCCCACGTTGTCCTTCTGCGCTCATCTCGTCGACGTCCCACGTTGTCCTTCTGCGATTATCTCGTTGTCGTCCCACATTGTCCTTCTGCGCTCATCTCATCGTCCTTCTATGCTCACCTCGTCGTCGTCCCACGTTGTCCTTCTGCGCTCATCTCGTCGTCGTGCCACGTTGTGTTTCTGCGCTCATCTCGTCGTCGTCCCACATTGTCCTTCTGCGCTCATCTCGTCGTCGTCCCACGTTGTCCTTCTGCGATTATCTCGTCGTCCTTCTGCGCTCATCTCGTCGTCGTCCCACGTTGTCCTTCTGCGCTCATCTAGTCGTCGTCCCACGTTGTCCTTCTGCGCTCATCTCGTCGTCGTCCCACGTTGTCCTTCTGTGCTCATCTCGTCGTCGTCCCACGTTGTCCTTCTGCGCTCATCTCGTCGTCGTCCCACGTTGTCCTTCTGCGCTCATCTCATCGTCGTCCCACGTTGTCCTTCTGCGCTCATCTCGTCGTCGTCCCACGTTGTCCTTCTGCGCTCATCTCGTCGTCGTCCCACGTTTTCCTTCTGCGCTCATCTCGTCGTCGTCCCACGTTGTCCTTATGCGCTAATCTCATCGTCGTCCCACGTTGTCTTTCTGCGATCATCTCGTCGTCGTCCCACGTTGTCCTTCTGCGATCATCTCGTCGTCCTTCTGCGCTCATCTCGTCGTCGTCCCACGTTGTCCTTCTGCGCTCATCTCGTCGCCGTCCCACGTTGTCCTTATGCGCTCATCTCGTCGTCGTCCCACGTTGTCCTTCTGCGCTCATCTCGTCGTCGTCCCACGTTGTCCTTCTGCGCTCATCTCGTCGTCGCCCCACGTTGTCCTTCTGCGATCATCTCGTCGTCGTCCCACATTGTCCTTCTGCGCTCATCTCGTCGTCCTTCTATGCTCACCTCGTCGTCGTCCCACGTTGTCCTTCTGCGCTCATCTCGTCGTCGTGCCACGTTGTCCTTCTGCGCTCATCTCGTCGTCGTCCCACATTGTCCTTCTGCGCTCATCTCGTCGTCGTCCCACGTTGTCCTTCTGCGATTATCTCGTCGTCCTTCTGCGCTCATTTCGTCGTCGTCCCACGTTGTCCTTCTGCGCTCATCTAGTCGTCGTCCCACGTTGTCCTTCTGCGCTCATCTCATCGTCGTCCCACGTTGTCCTTCTGTGCTCATCTCGTCGTCGTCCCACGTTGCCCTTCTGCGCTCATCTCATCGTCGTCCCACGTTGTCCTTCTGAGCTCATCTCGTCGTCGTCCCACGTTGTCCTTCTGCGCTCATCTCGTCGTCGTCCCACGTTTTCCTTCTGCGCTCATCTCGTCATCGTCCCACGCGATCATCTCGTCGTCGTCCCACGTTGTCCTTCTGCGCTCATCTCGTCGTCGTCCCACGTTGTCCTTCTGCGATTATCTCGTCGTCCTTCTGCGCTCATCTCGTTGTCGTCCCACGTTGTCCTTCTGCGCTCATCTCGTCGTCGTCCCACGTTGTCCTTCTGCGCTCATCTCGTTGTCGTCCCACGTTGTCCTTCTGTGCTCATCTCGTCGTCGTCCCACGTTGTCCTTCTGCGCTCTTCTCGTCGTCGTCCCACGTTGTCCTTCTGCGCTCATCTCGTCGTCGTCCCACGTTGTCCTTCTGCGCTCATCTCGTCGTCGTCCCACGCGATCATCTCGTCGCCGTCCCACGTTGTCCTTCTGCGCTCATCTCGTTGTCCTTCTGCGCTCATCTCGTCGTCGTCCCACGTTGTCCTTCTGCGCTCATCTCGTCGTCGTCCCACGTTGTCCTTCTGGGCTCATCTCGTCGTCGTGCCACGTTGTCCTTCTGCGCTCATCTCGTCGTCGTCCCACGTTATCCTTCTGCGATCATCTAGTCGTCGTCCAACGTTGTCCTTCTGCGATTATCTCGTTGCCCTTCTGCGCTCATCTCATCGTCGTCCCACGTTGTCCTTCTGAGCTCATCTCGTCGTCGTCCCACGTTGTCCTTCTGCGTTCATCTCGTCGTCGTCCCACGTTTTCCTTCTGCGCTCATCTCGTCATCGTCCCACGCGATCATCTCGTCGTCGTCCCACGTTGTCCTTCTGCGCTCATCTCGTCGTCGTCCCACGTTGTCCTTCTGCGATTATCTCGTCGTCCTTCTGCGCTCATCTCGTTGTCATCCCACGTTGTCCTTCTGTGCTCATCTCGTCGTCGTCCCACGTTGTCCTTCTGCGCTCTTCTCGTCGTCGTCCCACGTTGTCCTTCTGCGCTCATCTCGTCGTCATCCCACGTTGTCCTTCTGCGCTCATCTCGTCGTCGTCCCACGCGATCATCTCGTCGCCGTCCCACGTTGTCCTTCTGCGCTCATCTCGTTGTCCTTCTGCGCTCATCTCGTCGTCGTCCCACGTTGTCCTTCTGCGCTCATCTCGTCGTCGTCCCACGTTGTCCTTCTGCGCTCATCTCGTCGTCGTGCCACGTTGTCCTTCTGCGCTCATCTCGTCGTCGTCCCACGTTATCCTTCTGCGATCATCTCGTCGTCGTCCAACGTTGTCCTTCTGCGATTATCTCGTCGTCCTTCTGCGCTCATCTCGTCGTCGTCCCACGTTGTCCTTCTGCGCTAATCTCGTCGTCGTCCCACGTTGTCCTTCTGTGCTCATCTCGTCGTCATCCCACGTTGTCCTTCTGCGCTCATCTCATCGTCGTCCCACGTTGTCCTTCTGCGCTCATCTCGTCGTCGTCCCACGTTGTCCTTCTGCGCTCATCTCGTCGTCGTCCCACGTTTTCCTTCTGCGCTCTTCTCGTCGTCGTCCCACGTTGTCCTTATGCGCTCATCTCATCGTCGTCCCACGTTGTCTTTCTGCGATCATCTCA
This sequence comes from Coregonus lavaretus, assembly GCF_964263955.1. Lineage (NCBI taxonomy): Eukaryota > Metazoa > Chordata > Actinopteri > Salmoniformes > Salmonidae > Coregonus > Coregonus lavaretus. The sequence goes on along the minus strand of NC_140009.1, from coordinate 48,045,947 downwards.
TCGTCGTCCCACGTTGTCCTTCTGCGATCATCTCGTCGTCCTTTTGCGCTCATCTCGTCGTCGTCCCACGTTGTCCTTCTGAGCTCATCTCGTCGCCGTCCCACGTTGTCCTTCTGCGCTCATCTCGTTGTCGTCCCACGTTGTCCTTCTGCGCTCATCTCGTCGTCGTCCCACGTTGTCCTTCTGCGCTCATCTCGTTGTCGTCCCACGTTGTCCTTCTGCGCTCATCTCGTCGTCGTCCCACGTTGTCCTTCTGCGATCATCTCGTCGTCGTCCCACATTGTCCTTCTGCGCTCATCTCGTCGTCCTTCTATGCTCACCTCGTCGTCGTCCCACGTTGTCCTTCTGCGCTCATCTCGTCGTCGTGCCACGTTGTCCTTCTGCGCTCATCTCGTCGTCGTCCCACATTGTCCTTCTGCGCTCATCTCGTCGTCGTCCCACGTTGTCCTTCTGCGATTATCTCGTCGTCCTTCTGCGCTCATCTCGTCGTCGTCCCACGTTGTCCTTCTGCGCTCATCTAGTCGTCGTCCCACGTTGTCCTTCTGCGCTCATCTCGTTGTCATCCCACGTTGTCCTTCTGCGCTCATCTCGTCGTCGTCCCACGTTGTCCTTCTGTGCTCATCTCGTTGTCGTCCCACGTTGTCCTTCTGCGCTCATCTCGTCGACGTCCCACGTTGTCCTTCTGCGATTATCTCGTTGTCGTCCCACATTGTCCTTCTGCGCTCATCTCATCGTCCTTCTATGCTCACCTCGTCGTCGTCCCACGTTGTCCTTCTGCGCTCATCTCGTCGTCGTGCCACGTTGTGTTTCTGCGCTCATCTCGTCGTCGTCCCACATTGTCCTTCTGCGCTCATCTCGTCGTCGTCCCACGTTGTCCTTCTGCGATTATCTCGTCGTCCTTCTGCGCTCATCTCGTCGTCGTCCCACGTTGTCCTTCTGCGCTCATCTAGTCGTCGTCCCACGTTGTCCTTCTGCGCTCATCTCGTTGTCGTCCCACGTTGTCCTTCTGTGCTCATCTCGTCGTCGTCCCACGTTGTCCTTCTGCGCTCATCTCGTCGTCGTCCCACGTTGTCCTTCTGCGCTCATCTCATCGTCGTCCCACGTTGTCCTTCTGCGCTCATCTCGTCGTCGTCCCACGTTGTCCTTCTGCGCTCATCTCGTCGTCGTCCCACGTTTTCCTTCTGCGCTCATCTCGTCGTCGTCCCACGTTGTCCTTATGCGCTAATCTCATCGTCGTCCCACGTTGTCTTTCTGCGATCATCTCGTCGTCGTCCCACGTTGTCCTTCTGCGATCATCTCGTCGTCCTTCTGCGCTCATCTCGTCGTCGTCCCACGTTGTCCTTCTGCGCTCATCTCGTCGCCGTCCCACGTTGTCCTTATGCGCTCATCTCGTCGTCGTCCCACGTTGTCCTTCTGCGCTCATCTCGTCGTCGTCCCACGTTGTCCTTCTGCGCTCATCTCGTCGTCGCCCCACGTTGTCCTTCTGCGATCATCTCGTCGTCGTCCCACATTGTCCTTCTGCGCTCATCTCGTCGTCCTTCTATGCTCACCTCGTCGTCGTCCCACGTTGTCCTTCTGCGCTCATCTCGTCGTCGTGCCACGTTGTCCTTCTGCGCTCATCTCGTCGTCGTCCCACATTGTCCTTCTGCGCTCATCTCGTCGTCGTCCCACGTTGTCCTTCTGCGATTATCTCGTCGTCCTTCTGCGCTCATTTCGTCGTCGTCCCACGTTGTCCTTCTGCGCTCATCTAGTCGTCGTCCCACGTTGTCCTTCTGCGCTCATCTCATCGTCGTCCCATGTTGTCCTTCTGTGCTCATCTCGTCGTCGTCCCACGTTGCCCTTCTGCGCTCATCTCATCGTCGTCCCACGTTGTCCTTCTGAGCTCATCTCGTCGTCGTCCCACGTTGTCCTTCTGCGCTCATCTCGTCGTCGTCCCACGTTTTCCTTCTGCGCTCATCTCGTCATCGTCCCACGCGATCATCTCGTCGTCGTCCCACGTTGTCCTTCTGCGCTCATCTCGTCGTCGTCCCACGTTGTCCTTCTGCGATTATCTCGTCGTCCTTCTGCGCTCATCTCGTTGTCGTCCCACGTTGTCCTTCTGCGCTCATCTCGTCGTCGTCCCACGTTGTCCTTCTGCGCTCATCTCGTTGTCGTCCCACGTTGTCCTTCTGTGCTCATCTCGTCGTCGTCCCACGTTGTCCTTCTGCGCTCTTCTCGTCGTCGTCCCACGTTGTCCTTCTGCGCTCATCTCGTCGTCGTCCCACGTTGTCCTTCTGCGCTCATCTCGTCGTCGTCCCACGCGATCATCTCGTCGCCGTCCCACGTTGTCCTTCTGCGCTCATCTCGTTGTCCTTCTGCGCTCATCTCGTCGTCGTCCCACGTTGTCCTTCTGCGCTCATCTCGTCGTCGTCCCACGTTGTCCTTCTGGGCTCATCTCGTCGTCGTGCCACGTTGTCCTTCTGCGCTCATCTCGTCGTCGTCCCACGTTATCCTTCTGCGATCATCTAGTCGTCGTCCAACGTTGTCCTTCTGCGATTATCTCGTCGTCCTTCTGCGCTCATCTCGTCGTCGTCCCACGTTGTCCTTCTGCGCTCATCTCGTCGTCGTCCCACGTTGTCCTTCTGTGCTCATCTCGTCGTCATCCCACGTTGTCCTTCTGCGCTCATCTCATCGTCGTCCCACGTTGTCCTTCTGCGCTCATCTCGTCGTCGTCCCACGTTGTCCTTCTGCGCTCATCTCGTCGTCGTCCCACGTTTTCCTTCTGCGCTCTTCTCGTCGTCGTCCCACGTTGTCCTTATGCGCTCATCTCATCGTCGTCCCACGTTGTCTTTCTGCGATCATCTCATCGTCGTCCCACGTTGTCCTTCTGCGATCATCTCGTCGTCCTTCTGCGCTCATCTCGTCGTCGTCCCACGTTGTCCTTCTGAGCTCATCTCGTCGCCGTCCCACGTTGTCCTTCTGCGCTCATCTCGTTGTCGTCCCACGTTGTCCTTCTGCGCTCATCTCGTCGTCGTCCCACGTTGTCCTTCTGCGCTCATCTCGTTGTCGTCCCACGTTGTCCTTCTGCGCTCATCTCGTCGTCGTCCCACGTTGTCCTTCTGCGATCATCTCGTCGTCGTCCCACATTGTCCTTCTGCGCTCATCTCGTCGTCCTTCTATGCTCACCTCGTCGTCGTCCCACGTTGTCCTTCTGCGCTCATCTCGTCGTCGTGCCACGTTGTCCTTCTGCGCTCATCTCGTCGTCGTCCCACATTGTCCTTCTGCGCTCATCTCGTCGTCGTCCCACGTTGTCCTTCTGCGATTATCTCGTCGTCCTTCTGCGCTCATCTCGTCGTCGTCCCACGTTGTCCTTCTGCGCTCATCTAGTCGTCGTCCCACGTTGTCCTTCTACGCTCATCTCGTTGTCGTCCCACGTTGTCCTTCTGCGCTCATCTCGTCGTCGTCCCACGTTGTCCTTCTGTGCTCATCTCGTTGTCGTCCCACGTTGTCCTTCTGCGCTCATCTCGTCGACGTCCCACGTTGTCCTTCTGCGATTATCTCGTCGTCGTCCCACATTGTCCTTCTGCGCTCATCTCATCGTCCTTCTATGCTCACCTCGTCGTCGTCCCACGTTGTCCTTCTGCGCTCATCTCGTCGTCGTGCCACGTTGTGTTTCTGCGCTCATCTCGTCGTCGTCCCACATCGTCCTTCTGCGCTCATCTCGTCGTCGTCCCACGTTGTCCTTCTGCGATTATCTCGTCGCCCTTCTGCGCTCATCTCGTCGTCGTCCCACGTTGTCCTTCTGCGCTCATCTAGTCGTCGTCCCACGTTGTCCTTCTGCGCTCATCTCGTTGTCGTCCCACGTTGTCCTTCTGTGCTCATCTCGTCGTCGTCCCACGTTGTCCTTCTGCGCTCATCTCGTCGTCGTCCCACGTTGTCCTTCTGCGCTCATCTCATCGTCGTCCCACGTTGTCCTTCTGCGCTCATCTCGTCGTCGTCCCACGTTGTCCTTCTGCGCTCATCTCGTCGTCGTCCCACGTTTTCCTTCTGCGCTCATCTCGTCGTCGTCCCACGTTGTCCTTATGCGCTAATCTCATCGTCGTCCCACGTTGTCTTTCTGCGATCATCTCGTCGTTGTCCCACGTTGTCCTTCTGCGATCATCTCGTCGTCCTTCTGCGCTCATCTCGTCGTCGTCCCACGTTGTCCTTCTGCGCTCATCTCGTCGCCGTCCCACGTTGTCCTTATGCGCTCATCTCGTCGCCGTCCCACGTTGTCCTTATGCGCTCATCTCGTCGTCGTCCCACGTTGTCCTTCTGCGCTCATCTCGTCGTCGTCCCACGTTGTCCTTCTGCGCTCATCTCGTCGTCGCCCCATGTTGTCCTTCCATGCTCACCTCGTCGTCGTCCCACGTTGTCCTTCTGCGCTCATCTCGTCGTCGTGCCACGTTGTCCTTCTGCGCTCATCTCGTCGTCGTCCCACATTGTCCTTCTGCGCTCATCTCGTCGTCGTCCCACGTTGTCCTTCTGCGATTATCTCGTCGTCCTTCTGCGCTCATTTCGTCGTCGTCCCACGTTGTCCTTCTGCGCTCATCTAGTCGTCGTCCCACGTTGTCCTTCTGCGCTCATCTCGTTGTCGTCCCACGTTGTCCTTCTGTGCTCATCTCGTCGTCGTCCCACGTTGCCCTTCTGCGCTCATCTCATCGTCGTCCCACGTTGTCCTTCTGAGCTCATCTCGTCGTCGTCCCACGTTGTCCTTCTGCGCTCATCTCGTCGTCGTCCCACGTTTTCCTTCTGCGCTCATCTCGTCATCGTCCCACGCGATCATCTCGTCGTCGTCCCACGTTGTCCTTCTGCGCTCATCTCGTCGTCGTCCCACGTTGTCCTTCTGCGATTATCTCGTCGTCCTTCTGCGCTCATCTCGTTGTCGTCCCACGTTGTCCTTCTGCGCTCATCTAGTCGTCGTCCCACGTTGTCCTTCTGCGCTCATCTCGTTGTCGTCCCACGTTGTCCTTCTGTGCTCATCTCGTCGTCGTCCCACGTTGTCCTTCTGCGCTCTTCTCGTCGTCGTCCCACGTTGTCCTTCTGCGCTCATCTCGTCGTCGTCCCACGTTGTCCTTCTGCGCTCATCTCGTCGTCGTCCCACGCGATCATCTCGTCGCCGTCCCACGTTGTCCTTCTGCGCTCATCTCGTTGTCCTTCTGCGCTCATCTCGTCGTCGTCCCACGTTGTCCTTCTGCGCTCATCTCGTCGTCGTCCCACGTTGTCCTTCTGCGCTCATCTCGTCGTCGTGCCACGTTGTCCTTCTGCGCTCATCTCGTCGTCGTCCCACGTTATCCTTCTGCGATCATCTCGTCGTCGTCCAACGTTGTCCTTCTGCGATTATCTCGTCGTCCTTCTGCGCTCATCTCGTCGTCGTCCCACGTTGTCCTTCTGCGCTAATCTCGTCGTCGTCCCACGTTGTCCTTCTGTGCTCATCTCGTCGTCATCCCACGTTGTCCTTCTGCGCTGATCTCATCGTCGTCCCACGTTGTCCTTCTGCGCTCATCTCGTCGTCGTCCCACGTTGTCCTTCTGCGCTCATCTCGTCGTCGTCCCACGTTTTCCTTCTGCGCTCTTCTCGTCGTCGTCCCACGTTGTCCTTATGCGCTCATCTCATCGTCGTCCCACGTTGTCTTTCTGCGATCATCTCATCGTCGTCCCACGTTGTCCTTCTGCGATCATCTCGTCGTCCTTCTGCGCTCATCTCGTCGTCGTCCCACGTTGTCCTTCTGAGCTCATCTCGTCGCCGTCCCACGTTGTCCTTCTGCGCTCATCTCGTTGTCGTCCCACGTTGTCCTTCTGCGCTCATCTCGTCGTCGTCCCACGTTGTCCTTCTGCGCTCATCTCGTTGTCGTCCCACGTTGTCCTTCTGCGCTCATCTCGTCGTCGTCCCACGTTGTCCTTCTGCGATCATCTCGTCGTCGTCCCACATTGTCCTTCTGCGCTCATCTCGTCGTCCTTCTATGCTCACCTCGTCGTCGTCCCACGTTGTCCTTCTGCGCTCATCTCGTCGTCGTCCCACGTTGTCCTTCTGCGCTCATCTCGTCGTCGTGCCACGTTGTCCTTCTGCGCTCATCTCGTCGTCGTCCCACGTTATCCTTCTGCGATCATCTCGTCGTCGTCCAACGTTGTCCTTCTGCGATTATCTCGTCGTCCTTCTGCGCTCATCTCGTCGTCGTCCCACGTTGTCCTTCTGCGCTAATCTCGTCGTCGTCCCACGTTGTCCTTCTGTGCTCATCTCGTCGTCATCCCACGTTGTCCGTCTGCGCTCATCTCATCGTCGTCCCACGTTGTCCTTCTGCGCTCATCTCGTCGTCGTCCCACGTTGTCCTTCTGCGCTCATCTCGTCGTCGTCCCACGTTTTCCTTCTGCGCTCTTCTCGTCGTCGTCCCACGTTGTCCTTATGCGCTCATCTCATCGTCGTCCCACGTTGTCTTTCTGCGATCATCTCATCGTCGTCCCACGTTGTCCTTCTGCGATCATCTCGTCGTCCTTCTGCGCTCATCTCGTCGTCGTCCCACGTTGTCCTTCTGAGCTCATCTCGTCGCCGTCCCACGTTGTCCTTCTGCGCTCATCTCGTTGTCGTCCCACGTTGTCCTTCTGCGCTCATCTCGTCGTCGTCCCACGTTGTCCTTCTGCGCTCATCTCGTTGTCGTCCCACGTTGTCCTTCTGCGCTCATCTCGTCGTCGTCCCACGTTGTCCTTCTGCGATCATCTCGTCGTCGTCCCACATTGTCCTTCTGCGCTCATCTCGTCGTCCTTCTATGCTCACCTCGTCGTCGTCCCACGTTGTCCTTCTGCGCTCATCTCGTCGTCGTGCCACGTTGTCCTTCTGCGCTCATCTCGTCGTCGTCCCACATTGTCCTTCTGCGCTCATCTCGTCGTCGTCCCACGTTGTCCTTCTGCGATTATCTCGTCGTCCTTCTGCGCTCATCTCGTCGTCGTCCCACGTTGTCCTTCTGCGCTCATCTAGTCGTCGTCCCACGTTGTCCTTCTGCGCTCATCTCGTTGTCGTCCCACGTTGTCCTTCTGCGCTCATCTCGTCGTCGTCCCACGTTGTCCTTCTGTGCTCATCTCGTTGTCGTCCCACGTTGTCCTTCTGCGCTCATCTCGTCGACGTCCCACGTTGTCCTTCTGCGATTATCTCGTTGTCGTCCCACATTGTCCTTCTGCGCTCATCTCATCGTCCTTCTATGCTCACCTCGTCGTTGTCCCACGTTGTCCTTCTGCGCTCATCTCGTCGTCGTGCCACGTTGTGTTTCTGCGCTCATCTCGTCGTCGTCCCACATTGTCCTTCTGCGCTCATCTCGTCGTCGTCCCACGTTGTCCTTCTGCGATTATCTCGTCGTCCTTCTGCGCTCATCTCGTCGTCGTCCCACGTTGTCCTTCTGCGCTCATCTAGTCGTCGTCCCACGTTGTCCTTCTGCGCTCATCTCGTTGTCGTCCCACGTTGTCCTTCTGTGCTCATCTCGTCGTCGTCCCACGTTGTCCTTCTGCGCTCATCTCGTCGTCGTCCCACGTTGTCCTTCTGCGCTCATCTCATCGTCGTCCCACGTTGTCCTTCTGCGCTCATCTCGTCGTCGTCCCACGTTGTCCTTCTGCGCACATCTCGTCGTCGTCCCACGTTTTCCTTCTGCGCTCATCTCGTCGTCGTCCCACGTTGTCCTTATGCGCTAATCTCATCGTCGTCCCACGTTGTCTTTCTGCGATCATCTCGTCGTCGTCCCACGTTGTCCTTCTGCGATCATCTCGTCGTCCTTCTGCGCTCATCTCGTCGTCGTCCCACGTTGTCCTTCTGCGCTCATCTCGTCGTCGTCCCACGTTTTCCTTCTGCGCTCTTCTCGTCGTCGTCCCACGTTGTCCTTATGCGCTCATCTCATCGTCGTCCCACGTTGTCTTTCTGCGATCATCTCATCGTCGTCCCACGTTGTCCTTCTGCGATCATCTCGTCGTCCTTCTGCGCTCATCTCGTCGTCGTCCCACGTTGTCCTTCTGAGCTCATCTCGTCGCCGTCCCACGTTGTCCTTCTGCGCTCATCTCGTTGTCGTCCCACGTTGTCCTTCTGCGCTCATCTCGTCGTCGTCCCACGTTGTCCTTCTGCGCTCATCTCGTTGTCGTCCCACGTTGTCCTTCTGCGCTCATCTCGTCGTCGTCCCACGTTGTCCTTCTGCGATCATCTCGTCGTCGTCCCACATTGTCCTTCTGCGCTCATCTCGTCGTCCTTCTATGCTCACCTCGTCGTCGTCCCACGTTGTCCTTCTGCGCTCATCTCGTCGTCGTGCCACGTTGTCCTTCTGCGCTCATCTCGTCGTCGTCCCACATTGTCCTTCTGCGCTCATCTCGTCGTCGTCCCACGTTGTCCTTCTGCGATTATCTCGTCGTCCTTCTGCGCTCATCTCGTCGTCGTCCCACGTTGTCCTTCTGCGCTCATCTAGTCGTCGTCCCACGTTGTCCTTCTGCGCTCATCTCGTTGTCGTCCCACGTTGTCCTTCTGCGCTCATCTCGTCGTCGTCCCACGTTGTCCTTCTGTGCTCATCTCGTTGTCGTCCCACGTTGTCCTTCTGCGCTCATCTCGTCGACGTCCCACGTTGTCCTTCTGCGATTATCTCGTTGTCGTCCCACATTGTCCTTCTGCGCTCATCTCATCGTCCTTCTATGCTCACCTCGTCGTCGTCCCACGTTGTCCTTCTGCGCTCATCTCGTCGTCGTGCCACGTTGTGTTTCTGCGCTCATCTCGTCGTCGTCCCACATTGTCCTTCTGCGCTCATCTCGTCGTCGTCCCACGTTGTCCTTCTGCGATTATCTCGTCGTCCTTCTGCGCTCATCTCGTCGTCGTCCCACGTTGTCCTTCTGCGCTCATCTAGTCGTCGTCCCACGTTGTCCTTCTGCGCTCATCTCGTTGTCGTCCCACGTTGTCCTTCTGTGCTCATCTCGTCGTCGTCCCACGTTGTCCTTCTGCGCTCATCTCGTCGTCGTCCCACGTTGTCCTTCTGCGCTCATCTCATCGTCGTCCCACGTTGTCCTTCTGCGCTCATCTCGTCGTCGTCCCACGTTGTCCTTCTGCGCACATCTCGTCGTCGTCCCACGTTTTCCTTCTGCGCTCATCTCGTCGTCGTCCCACGTTGTCCTTATGCGCTAATCTCATCGTCGTCCCACGTTGTCTTTCTGCGATCATCTCGTCGTCGTCCCACGTTGTCCTTCTGCGATCATCTCGTCGTCCTTCTGCGCTCATCTCGTCGTTGTCCCACGTTGTCCTTCTGCGCTCATCTCGTCGCCGTCCCACGTCGTCCTTATGCGCTCATCTCGTCGTCGTCCCACGTTGTCCTTCTGCGCTCATCTCGTCGTCGTCCCACGTTGTCCTTCTGCGCTCATCTCGTCGTCGCCCCACGTTGTCCTTCTGCGATCATCTCGTCGTCGTCCCACATTGTCCTTCTGCGCTCATCTCGTCGTCCTTCTATGCTCACCTCGTCGTCGTCCCACGTTGTCCTTCTGCGCTCATCTCGTCGTCGTGCCACGTTGTCCTTCTGCGCTCATCTCGTCGTCGTCCCACATTGTCCTTCTGCGCTCATCTCGTCGTCGTCCCACGTTGTCCTTCTGCGATTATCTCGTCGTCCTTCTGCGCTCATTTCGTCGTCGTCCCACGTTGTCCTTCTGCGCTCATCTAGTCGTCGTCCCACGTTGTCCTTCTGCGCTCATCTCGTCGTCGTCCCACGTTGTCCTTCTGTGCTCATCTCGTCGTCGTCCCACGTTGCCCTTCTGCGCTCATCTCATCGTCGTCCCACGTTGTCCTTCTGAGCTCATCTCGTCGTCGTCCCACGTTGTCCTTCTGCGCTCATCTCGTCGTCGTCCCACGTTTTCCTTCTGCGCTCATCTCGTCATCGTCCCACGCGATCATCTCGTCGTCGTCCCACGTTGTCCTTCTGCGCTCATCTCGTCGTCGTCCCACGTTGTCCTTCTGCGATTATCTCGTCGTCCTTCTGCGCTCATCTCGTTGTCGTCCCACGTTGTCCTTCTGCGCTCATCTCGTCGTCGTCCCACGTTGTCCTTCTGCGCTCATCTCGTTGTCGTCCCACGTTGTCCTTCTGTGCTCATCTCGTTGTCGTCCCACGTTGTCCTTCTGCGCTCTTCTCGTCGTCGTCCCACGTTGTCCTTCTGCGCTCATCTCGTCGTCGTCCCACGTTGTCCTTCTGCGCTCATCTCGTCGTCGTCCCACGCGATCATCTCGTCGCCGTCCCACGTTGTCCTTCTGCGCTCATCTCGTTGTCCTTCTGCGCTCATCTCGTCGTCGTCCCACGTTGTCCTTCTGCGCTCATCTCGTCGTCGTCCCACGTTGTCCTTCTGCGCTCATCTCGTCGTCGTGCCACGTTGTCCTTCTGCGCTCATCTCGTCGTCGTCCCACGTTATCCTTCTGCGATCATCTCGTCGTCGTCCAACGTTGTCCTTCTGCGATTATCTCGTCGTCCTTCTGCGCTCATCTCGTCGTCGTCCCACGTTGTCCTTCTGCGCTCATCTCGTCGTCGTCCCACGTTGTCCTTCTGTGCTCATCTCGTCGTCATCCCACGTTGTCCTTCTGCGCTCATCTCATCGTCGTCCCACGTTGTCCTTCTGCGCTCATCTCGTCGTCGTCCCACGTTGTCCTTCTGCGCTCATCTCGTCGTCGTCCCACGTTTTCCTTCTGCGCTCTTCTCGTCGTCGTCCCACGTTGTCCTTATGCGCTCATCTCATCGTCGTCCCACGTTGTCTTTCTGCGATCATCTCATCGTCGTCCCACGTTGTCCTTCTGCGATCATCTCGTCGTCCTTCTGCGCTCATCTCGTCGTCGTCCCACGTTGTCCTTCTGAGCTCATCTCGTCGCCGTCCCACGTTGTCCTTCTGCGCTCATCTCGTTGTCGTCCCACGTTGTCCTTCTGCGCTCATCTCGTCGTCGTCCCACGTTGTCCTTCTGCGCTCATCTCGTTGTCGTCCCACGTTGTCCTTCTGCGCTCATCTCGTCGTCGTCCCACGTTGTCCTTCTGCGATCATCTCGTCGTCGTCCCACATTGTCCTTCTGCGCTCATCTCGTCGTCCTTCTATGCTCACCTCGTCGTCGTCCCACGTTGTCCTTCTGCGCTCATCTCGTCGTCGTGCCACGTTGTCCTTCTGCGCTCATCTCGTCGTCGTCCCACATTGTCCTTCTGCGCTCATCTCGTCGTCGTCCCACGTTGTCCTTCTGCGATTATCTCGTCGTCGTTCTGCGCTCATCTCGTCGTCGTCCCACGTTGTCCTTCTGCGCTCATCTAGTCGTCGTCCCACGTTATCCTTCTGTGCTCATCTCGTTGTCTTCCCACGTTGTCCTTCTGCGCTCATCTCGTCGTCGTCCCACGTTGTCCTTCTGTGCTCATCTCGTTGTCGTCCCACGTTGTCCTTCTGCGCTCATCTCGTCGACGTCCCACGTTGTCCTTCTGCGATTATCTCGTCGTCGTCCCACATTGTCCTTCTGCGCTCATCTCATCCTCCTTCTATGCTCACCTCGTCGTCGTCCCACGTTGTCCTTCTGCGCTCATCTCGTCGTCGTGCCACGTTGTGTTTCTGCGCTCATCTCGTCGTCGTCCCACATTGTCCTTCTGCGCTCATCTCGTCGTCGTCCCACGTTGTCCTTCTGCGATTATCTCGTCGCCCTTCTGCGCTCATCTCGTCGTCGTCCCACGTTGTCCTTCTGCGCTCATCTAGTCGTCGTCCCACGTTGTCCTTCTGCGCTCATCTCGTTGTCGTCCCACGTTGTCCTTCTGTGCTCATCTCGTCGTCGTCCCACGTTGTCCTTCTGCGCTCATCTCGTCGTCGTCCCACGTTGTCCTTCTGCGCTCATCTCATCGTCGTCCCACGTTGTCCTTCTGCGCTCATCTCGTCGTCGTCCCACGTTGTCCTTCTGCGCTCATCTCGTCGTCGTCCCACGTTTTCCTTCTGCGCTCATCTCGTCGTCGTCCCACGTTGTCCTTATGCGCTAATCTCATCGTCGTCCCACGTTGTCTTTCTGCGATCATCTCGTCGTCGTCCCACGTTGTCCTTCTGCGATCATCTCGTCGTCCTTCTGCGCTCATCTCGTCGTCGTCCCACGTTGTCCTTCTGCGCTCATCTCGTCGCCGTCCCACGTTGTCCTTATGCGCTCATCTCGTCGCCGTCCCACGTTGTCCTTATGCGCTCATCTCGTCGTCGTCCCACGTTGTCCTTCTGCGCTCATCTCGTCGTCGTCCCACGTTGTCCTTCTGCGCTCATCTCGTCGTCGCCCCATGTTGTCCTTCTATGCTCACCTCGTCGTCGTCCCACGTTGTCCTTCTGCGCTCATCTCGTCGTCGTGCCACGTTGTCCTTCTGCGCTCATCTCGTCGTCGTCCCACATTGTCCTTCTGCGCTCATCTCGTCGTCGTCCCACGTTGTCCTTCTGCGATTATCTCGTCGTCCTTCTGCGCTCATTTCGTCGTCGTCCCACGTTGTCCTTCTGCGCTCATCTAGTCGTCGTCCCACGTTGTCCTTCTGCGCTCATCTCGTTGTCGTCCCACGTTGTCCTTCTGTGCTCATCTCGTCGTCGTCCCACGTTGCCCTTCTGCGCTCATCTCATCGTCGTCCCACGTTGTCCTTCTGAGCTCATCTCGTCGTCGTCCCACGTTGTCCTTCTGCGCTCATCTCGTCGTCGTCCCACGTTTTCCTTCTGCGCTCATCTCGTCATCGTCCCACGCGATCATCTCGTCGTCGTCCCACGTTGTCCTTCTGCGCTCATCTCGTCGTCGTCCCACGTTGTCCTTCTGCGATTATCTCGTCGTCCTTCTGCGCTCATCTCGTTGTCGTGCCACGTTGTCCTTCTGCGCTCATCTAGTCGTCGTCCCACGTTGTCCTTCTGCGCTCATCTCGTTGTCGTCCCACGTTGTCCTTCTGTGCTCATCTCGTCGTCGTCCCACGTTGTCCTTCTGCGCTCTTCTCGTCGTCGTCCCACGTTGTCCTTCTGCGCTCATCTCGTCGTCGTCCCATGTTGTCCTTCTGCGCTCATCTCGTCGTCGTCCCACGCGATCATCTCGTCGCCGTCCCACGTTGTCCTTCTGCGCTCATCTCGTTGTCCTTCTGCGCTCATCTCGTCGTCGTCCCACGTTGTCCTTCTGCGCTCATCTCGTCGTCGTCCCACGTTGTCCTTCTGCGCTCATCTCGTCGTCGTGCCACGTTGTCCTTCTGCGCTCATCTCGTCGTCGTCCCACGTTATCCTTCTGCGATCATCTCGTCGTCGTCCAACGTTGTCCTTCTGCGATTATCTCGTCGTCCTTCTGCGCTCATCTCGTCGTCGTCCCACGTTGTCCTTCTGCGCTAATCTCGTCGTCGTCCCACGTTGTCCTTCTGTGCTCATCTCGTCGTCATCCCACGTTGTCCTTCTGCGCTGATCTCATCGTCGTCCCACGTTGTCCTTCTGCGCTCATCTCGTCGTCGTCCCACGTTGTCCTTCTGCGCTCATCTCGTCGTCGTCCCACGTTTTCCTTCTGCGCTCTTCTCGTAGTCGTCCCACGTTGTCCTTATGCGCTCATCTCATCGTCGTCCCACGTTGTCTTTCTGCGATCATCTCATCGTCGTCCCACGTTGTCCTTCTGCGATCATCTCGTCGTCCTTCTGCGCTCATCTCGTCGTCGTCCCACGTTGTCCTTCTGAGCTCATCTCGTCGCCGTCCCACGTTGTCCTTCTGCGCTCATCTCGTTGTCGTCCCACGTTGTCCTTCTGCGCTCATCTCGTCGTCGCCCACGTTGTCCTTCTGCGCTCATCTCGTTGTCGTCCCACGTTGTCCTTCTGCGCTCATCTCGTCGTCGTCCCACGTTGTCCTTCTGCGATTATCTCGTCGTCGTCCCACATTGTCCTTTTGCGCTCATCTCGTCGTCCTTCTATGCTCACCTCGTCGTCGTCCCACGTTGTCCTTCTGCGCTCATCTCGTCGTCGTGCCACGTTGTCCTTCTGCGCTCATCTCGTCGTCGTCCCACATTGTCCTTCTGCGCTCATCTCGTCGTCGTCCCACGTTGTCCTTCTGCGATTATCTCGTCGTCCTTCTGCGCTGATCTCGTCGTCGTCCCACGTTGTCCTTCTGCGCTCATCTAGTCGTCGTCCCACGTTGTCCTTCTGCGCTCATCTCGTTGTCGTCCCACGTTGTCCTTCTGCGCTCATCTCGTCATCGTCCCACGTTGTCCTTCTGTGCTCATCTCGTTGTCGTCCCACGTTGTCCTTCTGCGCTCATCTCGTCGACGTCCCACGTTGTCCTTCTGCGATTATCTCGTCGTCGTCCCACATTGTCCTTCTGCGCTCATCTCATCGTCCTTCTATGCTCACCTCGTCGTCGTCCCACGTTGTCCTTCTGCGCTCATCTCGTCGTCGTGCCACGTTGTGTTTCTGCGCTCATCTCGTCGTCGTTCCACATTGTCCTTCTGCGCTCATCTCGTCGTCGTCCCACGTTGTCCTTCTGCGATTATCTCGTCGTCCTTCTGCGCTCATCTCGTCGTCGTCCCACGTTGTCCTTCTGCGCTCATCTAGTCGTCGTCCCACGTTGTCCTTCTGCGCTCATCTCGTTGTCGTCCCACGTTGTCCTTCTGTGCTCATCTCGTCGTCGTCCCACGTTGTCCTTCTGCGCTCATCTCGTCGTCGTCCCACGTTGTCCTTCTGCGCTCATCTCATCGTCGTCCCACGTTGTCCTTCTGCGCTCATCTCGTCGTCGTCCCACGTTGTCCTTCTGCGCTCATCTCGTCGTCGTCCCACGTTTTCCTTCTGCGCTCATCTCGTCGTCGTCCCACGTTGTCCTTATGCGCTAATCTCATCGTCGTCCCACGTTGTCTTTCTGCGATCATCTCGTCGTCGTCCCACGTTGTCCTTCTGCGATCATCTCGTCGTCCTTCTGCGCTCATCTCGTCGTCGTCCCACGTTGTCCTTCTGCGCTCATCTCGTCGCCGTCCCACGTTGTCCTTATGCGCTCATCTCGTCGTCGTCCCACGTTGTCCTTCTGCGCTCATCTCGTCGTCGTCCCACGTTGTCCTTCTGCGCTCATCTCGTCGTCGCCCCACGTTGTCCTTCTGCGATCATCTCGTCGTCGTCCCACATTGTCCTTCTGCGTTCATCTCGTCGTCCTTCTATGCTCACCTCGTCGTCGTCCCACGTTGTCCTTCTGCGCTCATCTCGTCGTCGTGCCACGTTGTCCTTCTGCGCTCATCTCGTCGTCGTCCCACATTGTCCTTCTGCGCTCATCTCGTCGTCGTCCCACGTTGTCCTTCTGCGATTATCTCGTCGTCCTTCTGCGCTCATTTCGTCGTCGTCCCACGTTGTCCTTCTGCGCTCATCTAGTCGTCGTCCCACGTTGTCCTTCTGCGCTCATCTCGTCGTCGTCCCACGTTGTCCTTCTGTGCTCATCTCGTCGTCGTCCCACGTTGCCCTTCTGCGCTCATCTCATCGTCGTCCCACGTTCTCCTTCTGAGCTCATCTCGTCGTCATCCCACGTTGTCCTTCTGCGCTGATCTCATCGTCGTCCCACGTTGTCCTTCTGCGCTCATCTCGTCGTCGTCCCACGTTGTCCTTCTGCGCTCATCTCGTCGTCGTCCCACGTTTTCCTTCTGCGCTCTTCTCGTCGTCGTCCCACGTTGTCCTTATGCGCTCATCTCATCGTCGTCCCACGTTGTCTTTCTGCGATCATCTCATCGTCGACCCACGTTGTCCTTCTGCGATCATCTCGTCGTCCTTCTGCGCTCATCTCGTCGTCGTCCCACATTGTCCTTCTGAGCTCATCTCGTCGCCGTCCCACGTTGTCCTTCTGCGCTCATCTCGTTGTCGTCCCACGTTGTCCTTCTGCGCTCATCTCGTCGTCGTCCCACGTTGTCCTTCTGCGCTCATCTCGTTGTCGTCCCACGTTGTCCTTCTGCGCTCATCTCGTCGTCGTCCCACGTTGTCCTTCTGCGATCATTTCGTCGTCGTCCCACATTGTCTTTCTGCGCTCATCTCGTCGTCCTTCTATGCTCACCTCGTCGTCGTCCCACGTTGTCCTTCTGCGCTCATCTCGTCGTCGTGCCACGTTGTCCTTCTGCGCTCATCTCGTCGTCGTCCCACATTGTCCTTCTGCGCTCATCTCGTCGTCGTCCCACGTTGTCCTTCTGCGATTATCTCGTCGTCCTTCTGCGCTCATCTCGTCGTCGTCCCACGTTGTCCTTCTGCGCTCATCTAGTCGTCGTCCCACGTTGTCCTTCTGTGCTCATCTCGTTGTCGTCCCACGTTGTCCTTCTGCGCTCATCTCGTCATCGTCCCACGTTGTCCTTCTGTGCTCATCTCGTTGTCGTCCCACGTTGTCCTTCTGCGCTCATCTCGTCGACGTCCCACGTTGTCCTTCTGCGATTATCTCGTCGTCGTCCCACATTGTCCTTCTGCGCTCATCTCATCGTCCTTCTATGCTCACCTCGTCGTCGTCCCACGTTGTCCTTCTGCGCTCATCTCGTCGTCGTGCCACGTTGTGTTTCTGCGCTCATCTCGTCGTCGTCCCACATTGTCCTTCTGCGCTCATCTCGTCGTCGTCCCACGTTGTCCTTCTGCGATTATCTCGTCGTCCTTCTGCACTCATCTCGTCGTCGTCCCACGTTGTCCTTCTGCGCTCATCTAGTCGTCGTCCCACGTTGTCCTTCTGCGCTCATCTCGTTGTCGTCCCACGTTGTCCTTCTGTGCTCATCTCGTCGTCGTCCCACGTTGTCCTTCTGCGCTCATCTCGTCGTCGTCCCACGTTGTCCTTCTGCGCTCATCTCATCGTCGTCCCACGTTGTCCTTCTGCGCTCATCTCGTCGTCGTCCCACGTTGTCCTTCTGCGCTCATCTCGTCGTCGTCCCACGTTTTCCTTCTGCGCTCATCTCGTCGTCGTCCCACGTTGTCCTTATGCGCTAATCTCATCGTCGTCCCACGTTGTCTTTCTGCGATCATCTCGTCGTCGTCCCACGTTGTCCTTCTGCGCTCATCTCGTCGCCGTCCCACGTTGTCCTTATGCGCTCATCTCGTCGTCGTCCCACGTTGTCCTTCTGCGCTCATCTCGTCGTCGTCCCACGTTGTCCTTCTGCGCTCATCTCGTCGTCGCCCCACGTTGTCCTTCTGCGATCATCTCGTCGTCGTCCCACATTGTCCTTCTGCGTTCATCTCGTCGTCCTTCTATGCTCACCTCGTCGTCGTCCCACGTTGTCCTTCTGCGCTCATCTCGTCGTCGTGCCACGTTGTCCTTCTGCGCTCATCTCGTCGTCGTCCCACATTGTCCTTCTGCGCTCATCTCGTCGTCGTCCCAAGTTGTCCTTCTGCGATTATCTCGTCGTCCTTCTGCGCTCATTTCGTCGTCGTCCCACGTTGTCCTTCTGCGCTCATCTAGTCGTCGTCCCACGTTGTCCTTCTGCGCTCATCTCATCGTCGTCCCACGTTGTCCTTCTGTGCTCATCTCGTCGTCGTCCCACGTTGCCCTTCTGCGCTCATCTCATCGTCGTCCCACGTTCTCCTTCTGAGCTCATCTCGTCGTCGTCCCACGTTGTCCTTCTGCGCTCATCTCGTCGTCGTCCCACGTTGTCCTTCTGCGCTCATCTCGTCGTCGTCCCACGTTGTCCTTCTGCGATTATCTCGTCGTCCTTCTGCGCTCATCTCGTTGTCGTCCCACGTTGTCCTTCTGCGCTCATCTCGTCGTCGTCCCACGTTGTCCTTCTGCGCTCATCTCGTTGTCGTCCCACGTTGTCCTTCTGTGCTCATCTCGTCGTCGTCCCACGTTGTCCTTCTGCGCTCTTCTCGTCGTCGTCCCACGTTGTCCTTCTGCGCTCATCTCGTCGTCGTCCCACGTTGTCCTTCTGCGCTCATCTCGTCGTCGTCCCACGCGATCATCTCGTCGCCGTCCCACGTTGTCCTTCTGCGCTCATCTCGTTGTCCTTCTGCGCTCATCTCGTCGTCGTCCCACGTTGTCCTTCTGCGCTCATCTCGTCGTCGTCCCACGTTGTCCTTCTGCGCTCATCTCGTCGTCGTGCCACGTTGTCCTTCTGCGCTCATCTCGTCGTCGTCCCACGTTATCCTTCTGCGATCATCTCGTCGTCGTCCAACGTTGTCCTTCTGCGATTATCTCGTCGTCCTTCTGCGCTCATCTCGTCGTCGTCCCACGTTGTCCTTCTGCGCTCATCTCGTCGTCGTCCCACGTTGTCCTTCTGTGCTCATCTCGTCGTCATCCCACGTTGTCCTTCTGCGCTCATCTCATCGTCGTCCCACGTTGTCCTTCTGCGCTCATCTCGTCGTCGTCCCACGTTGTCCTTCTGCGCTCATCTCGTCGTCGTCCCACGTTTTCCTTCTGCGCTCTTCTCGTCGTCGTCCCACGTTGTCCTTATGCGCTCATCTCATCGTCGTCCCACGTTGTCTTTCTGCGATCATCTCATCGTCGTCCCACGTTGTCCTTCTGCGATCATCTCGTCGTCCTTCTGCGCTCATCTCGTCGTCGTCCCACGTTGTCCTTCTGAGCTCATCTCGTCGCCGTCCCACGTTGTCCTTCTGCGCTCATCTCGTTGTCGTCCCACGTTGTCCTTCTGCGCTCATCTCGTCGTCGTCCCACGTTGTCCTTCTGCGCTCATCTCGTTGTCGTCCCACGTTGTCCTTCTGCGCTCATCTCGTCGTCGTCCCACGTTGTTCTTCTGCGATCATCTCGTCGTCGTCCCACATTGTCCTTCTGCGCTCATCTCGTCGTCCTTCTATGCTCACCTCGTCGTCGTCCCACGTTGTCCTTCTGCGCTCATCTCGTCGTCGTGCCACGTTGTCCTTCTGCGCTCATCTCGTCGTCGTCCCACATTGTCCTTCTGCGCTCATCTCGTCGTCGTCCCACGTTGTCCTTCTGCGATTATCTCGTCGTCCTTCTGCGCTCATCTCGTCGTCGTCCCACGTTGTCCTTCTGCGCTCATCTAGTCGTCGTCCCACGTTGTCCTTCTGCGCTCATCTCGTTGTCGTCCCACGTTGTCCTTCTGCGCTCATCTCGTCGTCGTCCCACGTTGTCCTTCTGTGCTCATCTCGTTGTCGTCCCACGTTGTCCTTCTGCGCTCATCTCGTCGACGTCCCACGTTGTCCTTCTGCGATTATCTCGTCGTCGTCCCACATTGTCCTTCTGCGCTCATCTCATCGTCCTTCTATGCTCACCTCGTCGTCGTCCCACGTTGTCCTTCTGCGCTCATCTCGTCGTCGTGCCACGTTGTGTTTCTGCGCTCATCTCGTCGTCGTCCCACATTGTCCTTCTGCGCTCATCTCGTCGTCGTCCCACGTTGTCCTACTGAGATTATCTCGTCGTCCTTCTGCGCTCATCTCGTCGTCGTCCCACGTTGTCCTTCTGCGCTCATCTAGTCGTCGTCCCACGTTGTCCTTCTGCGCTCATCTCGTTGTCGTCCCACGTTGTCCTTCTGCGCTCATCTCGTCGTCGTCCCACGTTGTCCTTCTGTGCTCATCTCGTTGTCGTCCCACGTTGTCCTTCCGCGCTCATCTCGTCGACGTCCCACGTTGTCCTTCTGCGATTATCTCGTCGTCGTCCCACATTGTCCTTCTGCGCTCATCTCATCGTCCTTCTATGCTCACCTCGTCGTCGTCCCACGTTGTCCTTCTGCGCTCATCTCGTCGTCGTCCCACGTTGTCCTTCTGCGCTCATCTCGTCGTCGTCCCACGTTGTCCTTCTGCGCTCATCTCGTCGTCGCCCCACGTTGTCCTTCTGCGATCATCTCGTCGTCGTCCCACATTGTCCTTCTGCGTTCATCTCGTCGTCCTTCTATGCTCACCTCGTCGTCGTCCCACGTTGTCCTTCTGCGCTCATCTCGTCGTCGTGCCACGTTGTCCTTCTGCGCTCATCTCGTCGTCGTCCCACATTGTCCTTCTGCGCTCATCTCGTCGTCGTCCCAAGTTGTCCTTCTGCGATTATCTCGTCGTCCTTCTGCGCTCATTTCGTCGTCGTCCCACGTTGTCCTTCTGCGCTCATCTAGTCGTCGTCCCACGTTGTCCTTCTGCGCTCATCTCATCGTCGTCCCTCGTTGTCCTTCTGTGCTCATCTCGTCGTCGTCCCACGTTGCCCTTCTGCGCTCATCTCATCGTCGTCCCACGTTCTCCTTCTGAGCTCATCTCGTCGTCGTCCCACGTTGTCCTTCTGCGCTCATCTCGTCGTCGTCCCACGTTTTCCTTCTGCGCTCATCTCGTCATCGTCCCACGCGATCATCTCGTCGTCGTCCCACGTTGTCCTTCTGCGCTCATCTCGTCGTCGTCCCACGTTGTCCTTCTGCGATTATCTCGTCGTCCTTCTGCGCTCATCTCGTTGTCGTCCCACGTTGTCCTTCTGCGCTCATCTCGTCGTCGTCCCACGTTGTCCTTCTGCGCTCATCTCGTTGTCGTCCCACGTTGTCCTTCTGTGCTCATCTCGTCGTCGTCCCACGTTGTCCTTCTGCGCTCTTCTCGTCGTCGTCCCACGTTGTCCTTCTGCGCTCATCTCGTCGTCGTCCCACGTTGTCCTTCTGCGCTCATCTCGTCGTCGTCCCACGCGATCATCTCGTCGCCGTCCCACGTTGTCCTTCTGCGCTCATCTCGTTGTCCTTCTGCGCTCATCTCGTCGTCGTCCCACGTTGTCCTTCTGCGCTCATCTCGTCGTCGTCCCACGTTGTCCTTCTGCGCTCATCTCGTCGTCGTGCCACGTTGTCCTTCTGCGCTCATCTCGTCGTCGTCCCACGTTATCCTTCTGCGATCATCTCGTCGTCGTCCAACGTTGTCCTTCTGCGATTATCTCGTCGTCCTTCTGCGCTCATCTCGTCGTCGTCCCACGTTGTCCTTCTGCGCTCATCTCGTCGTCGTCCCACGTTGTCCTTCTGTGCTCATCTCGTCGTCATCCCACGTTGTCCTTCTGCGCTCATCTCATCGTCGTCCCACGTTGTCCTTCTGCGCTCATCTCGTCGTCGTCCCACGTTGTCCTTCTGCGCTCATCTCGTCGTCGTCCCACGTTTTCCTTCTGCGCTCTTCTCGTCGTCGTCCCACGTTGTCCTTATGCGCTCATCTCATCGTCGTCCCACGTTGTCTTTCTGCGATCATCTCATCGTCGTCCCACGTTGTCCTTCTGCGATCATCTCGTCGTCCTTCTGCGCTCATCTCGTCGTCGTCCCACGTTGTCCTTCTGAGCTCATCTCGTCGCCGTCCCACGTTGTCCTTCTGCGCTCATCTCGTTGTCGTCCCACGTTGTCCTTCTGCGCTCATCTCGTCGTCGTCCCACGTTGTCCTTCTGCGCTCATCTCGTTGTCGTCCCACGTTGTCCTTCTGCGCTCATCTCGTCGTCGTCCCACGTTGTCCTTCTGCGATCATCTCGTCGTCGTCCCACATTGTCCTTCTGCGCTCATCTCGTCGTCCTTCTATGCTCACCTCGTCGTCGTCCCACGTTGTCCTTCTGCGCTCATCTCGTCGTCGTGCCACGTTGTCCTTCTGCGCTCATCTCGTCGTCGTCCCACATTGTCCTTCTGCGCTCATCTCGTCGTCGTCCCACGTTGTCCTTCTGCGATTATCTCGTCGTCCTTCTGCGCTCATCTCGTCGTCGTCCCACGTTGTCCTTCTGCGCTCATCTAGTCGTCGTCCCACGTTGTCCTTCTGCGCTCATCTCGTTGTCGTCCCACGTTGTCCTTCTGCGCTCATCTCGTCGACGTCCCACGTTGTCCTTCTGCGATTATCTCGTCGTCGTCCCACATTGTCCTTCTGCGCTCATCTCATCGTCCTTCTATGCTCACCTCGTCGTCGTCCCACGTTGTCCTTCTGCGCTCATCTCGTCGTCGTGCCACGTTGTGTTTCTGCGCTCATCTCGTCGTCGTCCCACATTGTCCTTCTGCGCTCATCTCGTCGTCGTCCCACGTTGTCCTACTGAGATTATCTCGTCGTCCTTCTGCGCTCATCTCGTCGTCGTCCCACGTTGTCCTTCTGCGCTCATCTAGTCGTCGTCCCACGTTGTCCTTCTGCGCTCATCTCGTTGTCGTCCCACGTTGTCCTTCTGCGCTCATCTCGTCGTCGTCCCACGTTGTCCTTCTGTGCTCATCTCGTTGTCGTCCCACGTTGTCCTTCCGCGCTCATCTCGTCGACGTCCCACGTTGTCCTTCTGCGATTATCTCGTCGTCGTCCCACATTGTCCTTCTGCGCTCATCTCATCGTCCTTCTATGCTCACCTCGTCGTCGTCCCACGTTGTCCTTCTGCGCTCATCTCGTCGTCGTGCCACGTTGTGTTTCTGCGCTCATCTCGTCGTCGTCCCACATTGTCCTTCTGCACTCATCTCGTCGTCGTCCCACGTTGTCCTTCTGCGATTATCTCGTCGTCCTTCTGCGCTCATCTCGTCGTCGTCCCACGTTGTCCTTCTGCGCTCATCTAGTCGTCGTCCCACGTTGTCCTTCTGCGCTCATCTCGTTGTCGTCCCACGTTGTCCTTCTGTGCTCATCTCGTCGTCGTCCCACGTTGTCCTTCTGCGCTCATCTCGTCGTCGTCCCACGTTGTCCTTCTGCGCTCATCTCATCGTCGTCCCACGTTGTCCTTCTGCGCTCATCTCGTCGTCGTCCCACGTTGTCCTTCTGCGCTCATCTCGTCGTCGTCCCACGTTTTCCTTCTGCGCTCATCTCGTCGTCGTCCCACGTTGTCCTTATGCGCTAATCTCATCGTCGTCCCACGTTGTCCTTCTGCGCTCATCTCGTCGCCGTCCCAAGTTGTCCTTCTGCGATCATCTCGTCGTCGTCCCACGTTGTCCTTCTCCGCTCATCTCGTCGTCGTCCCACGTTGTCCTTCTGCGCTCATCTCGTCGTCGCCCCACGTTGTCCTTCTGCGATCATCTCGTCGTCGTCCCACATTGTCCTTCTGCGCTCATCTCGTCGTCCTTCTATGCTCACCTCGTCGTCGTCCCACGTTGTCCTTCTGCGCTCATCTCGTCGTCGTGCCACGTTGTCCTTCTGCGCTCATCTCGTCGTCGTCCCACATTGTCCTTCTGCGCTCATCTCGTCGTCGTCCCACGTTGTCCTTCTGCGATTATCTCGTCGTCCTTCTGCGCTCATTTCGTCGTCGTCCCACGTTGTTCTTCTGCGCTCATCTAGTCGTCGTCCCACGTTGTCCTTCTGCGCTCATCTCGTCGTCGTCCCACGTTGTCCTTCTGTGCTCATCTCGTCGTCGTCCCACGTTGCCCTTCTGCGCTCATCTCATCGTCGTCCCACGTTGTCCTTCTGAGCTCATCTCGTCGTCGTCCCACGTTGTCCTTCTGCGCTCATCTCGTCGTCGTCCCACGTTTTCCTTCTGCGCTCATCTCGTCATCGTCCCACGCGATCATCTCGTCGTCGTCCCACGTTGTCCTTCTGCGCTCATCTCGTCGTCGTCCCACGTTGTCCTTCTGCAATTATCTCGTCGTCCTTCTGCGCTCATCTCGTTGTCGTCCCACGTTGTCCTTCTGCGCTCATCTAGTCGTCGTCCCACGTTGTCCTTCTGCGCTCATCTCGTTTTCGTCCCACGTTGTCCTTCTGTGCTCATCTCGTCGTCGTCCCACGTTGTCCTTCTGCGCTCTTCTCGTCGTCGTCCCACATTGTCCTTCTGCGCTCATCTCGTCGTCGTCCCACGTTGTCCTTCTGCGCTCATCTCGTCGTCGTCCCACGCGATCATCTCGTCGCCGTCCCACGTTGTCCTTCTGCGCTCATCTCGTTGTCCTTCTGCGCTCATCTCGTCATCGTCCCACGTTGTCCTTCTGCGCTCATCTCGTCGTCGTCCCACGTTGTCCTTCTGCGCTCATCTCGTCGTCGTGCCACGTTGTCCTTCTGCGCTCATCTCGTCGTCGTCCCACGTTATCCTTCTGCGATCATCTCGTCGTCGTCCAACGTTGTCCTTCTGCGATTATCTCGTCGTCCTTCTGCGCTCATCTCGTCGTCGTCCAACGTTGTCCTTCTGCGCTCATCTCGTCGTCGTCCCACGTTGTCCTTCTGTGCTCATCTCGTCGTCATCCCACGTTGTCCTTCTGCGCTCATCTCATCGTCGTCCCACGTTGTCTTTCTGCGCTCATCTCGTCGTCGTCCCACGTTGTCCTTCTGCGCTCATCTCGTCGTCGTCCCACGTTTTCCTTCTGCTCTCTTCTCGTCGTCGTCCCATGTTGTCCTTATGCGCTCATCTCATCGTCGTCCCACGTTGTCTTTCTGCGATCATCTCATCGTCGTCCCACGATGTCCTTCTGCGATCATCTCGTCGTCCTTCTGCGCTCATCTCGTCGTCATCCCACGTTGTCCTTCTGAGCTCATCTCGTCGCCGTCCCACGTTGTCCTTCTGCGCTCATCTCGTTGTCGTCCCACGTTGTCCTTCTGCGCTCATCTCGTCGTCGTCCCACGTTGTCTTTCTGCGCTCATCTCGTTGTCGTCCCACATTGTCCTTCTGCGCTCATCTCGTCGTCGTCCCACGTTGTCCTTCTGCGATCATCTCGTCGTCGTCCCACATTGTCCTTCTGCGCTCATCTCGTCGTCCTTCTATGCTCACCTCGTCGTCGTCCCACGTTGTCCTTCTGCGCTCATCTCGTCGTCGTGCCACGTTGTCCTTCTGCGCTCATCTCGTCGTCGTCCCACATTGTCCTTCTGTGCTCATCTCGTCGTCGTCCCACGTTGTCCTTCTGCGATTATCTCGTCGTCCTTCTGCGCTCATCTCGTCGTCGTCCCACGTTGTCCTTCTGCGCTCATCTCGTTGTCGTCCCACGTTGTCCTTCTGCGCTCATCTCGTCGTCGTCCCACGTTGTCCTTCTGCGCTCATCTCGTTGTCGTCCCACGTTGTCCTTCTGCGCTCATCTCATCGTCGTCCCACGTTGTCCTTCTGCGATCATCTCGTCGTCCTTCTGCGCTCATCTCGTCGTCATCCCACGTTGTCCTTCTGAGCTCATCTCGTCGCCGTCCCACGTTGTCCTTCTGCGCTCATCTCGTTGTCGTCCCACGTTGTCCTTCTGCGCTCATCTCGTCGTCGTCCCACGTTGTCTTTCTGCGCTCATCTCGTTGTCGTCCCACATTGTCCTTCTGCGCTCATCTCGTCGTCGTCCCACGTTGTCCTTCTGCGATCATCTCGTCGTCGTCCCACATTGTCCTTCTGCGCTCATCTCGTCGTCCTTCTATGCTCACCTCGTCGTCGTCCCACGTTGTCCTTCTGCGCTCATCTCGTCGTCGTGCCACGTTGTCCTTCTGCGCTCATCTCGTCGTCGTCCCACATTGTCCTTCTGTGCTCATCTCGTCGTCGTCCCACGTTGTCCTTCTGCGATTATCTCGTCGTCCTTCTGCGCTCATCTCGTCGTCGTCCCACGTTGTCCTTCTGCGCTCATCTAGTCGTCGTCCCACGTTGTCCTTCTGCGCTCATCTCGTTGTCGTCCCACGTTGTCCTTCTGCGCTCATCTCGTCGTCGTCCCACGTTGTCCTTCTGCGCTCATCTCGTTGTCGTCCCACGTTGTCCTTCTGCGCTCATCTCGTCGTCGTCCCACGTTGTCCTTCTACGATCATCTCGTCGTCGTCCCACATTGTCCTTCTGCGCTCATCTCATCGTCCTTCTATGCTCACCTCGTCGTCGTCCCACGTTGTCCTTCTGCGCTCATCTCGTCGTCGTGCCACGTTGTCCTTCTGCGCTCATCTCGTCGTCGTCCCACATTGTCCTTCTGCGCTCATCTCGTCGTCGTCCCACGTTGTCCTTCTGCGATTATCTCGTCGTCCTTCTGCGCTCATCTCGTCGTCGTCCCACGTTGTCCTTCTGCGCTCATCTAGTCGTTGTCCCACGTTGTCCTTCTGCGCTCATCTCGTTGTCGTCCCACGTTGTCCTTCTGTGCTCATTTCGTCGTCGTCCCACGTTGTCCTTCTGAACTCATCTCGTCGTCGTCCCACGTTGTCCTTCTGCGCTCATCTCGTCGTCGTCCCACGTTGTCCTTCTGCGCTCATCTCGTCGTCGTCCCACGTTGTCCTTCTGCGATCATCTCGTCGTCGTCCAACGTTGTCCTTCTGCAATTATCTCGTCGTCCTTCTGCGCTCATCTCGTCGTCGTCCCACGTTGTCCTTCTGCGCTCATCTAGTCGTCGTCCCACGTTGTCCTTCTGCGCTCATCTCGTTGTCGTCCCACGTTGTCCTTCTGTGCTCATCTCGTCGTCGTCCCACGTTGTCCTTCTGCGCTCATCTCGTCGTGGTCCCACGTTGTCCTTCTGCGCTCATCTCATCGTCGTCCCACGTTGTCCTTCTGCGATCATCTCGTCGTCCTTCTGCGCTCATCTCGTCGTCGTCCCACGTTGTCCTTCTGCGCTCATCTCGTCGCCGTCCCACGTTGTCCTTCTGCGCTCATCTCGTCGTCGTCCCACGTTGTCCTTCTGCGCTCATCTCATCGTCGTCCCACGTTGTCCTTCTGCGCTCATCTCGTCGTCGTCCCACGTTGTCCTTCTGCGCTCATCTCGTCGTCTTCCCACGTTTTCCTTCTGCGCTCTTCTCGTCGTCGTCCCACGTTGTCCTTATGCGCTCATCTCATCTTCGTCCCACGTTGTCTTTCTGCGATCATCTCATCGTCGTCCCACGTTGTCCTTCTGCGATCATCTCGTCGTCCTTCTGCGCTCATCTCGTCGTCGTCCCACGTTGTCCTTCTGCGCTCATCTCGTCGCCGTCCCACGTTGTCCTTCTGCGCTCATCTCGTTGTCGTCCCACGTTGTCCTTCAGCGCTCATCTCGTCGTCGTCCCACGTTGTCCTTCTGCGTTCATCTCGTCGTCGCCCCACGTTGTCCTTCTGCGATCATCTCGTCGTCGTCCCACATTGTCCTTCTGCGCTCATCTCGTCGTCCTTCTATGCTCACCTCGTCGTCGTACCACGTTGTCCTTCTGCGCTCATCTTGTCGTCGTGCCACGTTGTCCTTCTGCGCTCATCTCGTCGTCGTCCCACGTTGTCCTTCTGCGCTCATCTCGTCGTCGTCCCACGTTGTCCTTCTGCGATTATCTCGTCGTCCTTCTGCGCTAATTTCGTTGTCGTCCCACGTTGTCCTTCTGCGCTCATCTAGTCGTCGTCCCACGTTGTCCTTCTGCGCTCATCTCGTTGTCGTCCCACGTTGTCCTTCTGTGCTCATCTCGTCGTCGTCCCACGTTGCCCTTCTGCGCTCATCTCATCGTCGTCCCACGTTGTCCTTCTGAGCTCATCTCGTCGTCGTCCCACGTTGTCCTTCTGCGCTCATCTCGTCGTCGTCCCACGTTTTCCTTCTGCGCTCATCTCGTCGTCGTCCCACGCGATCATCTCTTCGTCGTCCCACGTTGTCCTTCTGCGCTCATCTCGTCGTCGTCCCACGTTGTCTTTCTGCGCTCATCTCGTTGTCGTCCCACATTGTCCTTCTGCGCTCATCTCGTCGTCGTCCCACGTTGTCCTTCTGCGATCATCTCGTCGTCGTCCCACATTGTCCTTCTGCGCTCATCTCGTCGTCCTTCTATGCTCACCTCGTCGTCGTCCCACGTTGTCCTTCTGCGCTCATCTCGTCGTCGTGCCACGTTGTCCTTCTGCGCTCATCTCGTCGTCGTCCCACATTGTCCTTCTGTGCTCATCTCGTCGTCGTCCCACGTTGTCCTTCTGCGATTATCTCGTCGTCCTTCTGCGCTCATCTCGTCGTCGTCCCACGTTGTCCTTCTGCGCTCATCTAGTCGTCGTCCCACGTTGTCCTTCTGCGCTCATCTCGTTGTCGTCCCACGTTGTCCTTCTGCGCTCATCTCGTCGTCGTCCCACGTTGTCCTTCTGCGCTCATCTCGTTGTCGTCCCACGTTGTCCTTCTGCGCTCATCTCGTCGTCGTCCCACGTTGTCCTTCTACGATCATCTCGTCGTCGTCCCACATTGTCCTTCTGCGCTCATCTCATCGTCCTTCTATGCTCACCTCGTCGTCGTCCCACGTTGTCCTTCTGCGCTCATCTCGTCGTCGTGCCACGTTGTCCTTCTGCGCTCATCTCGTCGTCGTCCCACATTGTCCTTCTGCGCTCATCTCGTCGTCGTCCCACGTTGTCCTTCTGCGATTATCTCGTCGTCCTTCTGCGCTCATCTCGTCGTCGTCCCACGTTGTCCTTCTGCGCTCATCTAGTCGTTGTCCCACGTTGTCCTTCTGCGCTCATCTCGTTGTCGTCCCACGTTGTCCTTCTGTGCTCATTTCGTCGTCGTCCCACGTTGTCCTTCTGCGCTCATCTCGTCGTCGTCCCACGTTGTCCTTCTGCGCTCATCTCGTCGTCGTGCCACGTTGTCCTTCTGCGCTCATCTCGTCGTCGTCCCACATTGTCCTTCTGCGCTCATCTCGTCGTCGTCCCACGTTGTCCTTCTGCGATTATCTCGTAGTCCTTCTGCGCTCATCTCGTCGTCGTCCCACGTTGTCCTTCTGCGCTCATCTAGTCGTTGTCCCACGTTGTCCTTCTGCGCTCATCTCGTTGTCGTCCCACGTTGTCCTACTGTGCTCATTTCGTCGTCGTCCCACGTTGTCCTTCTGCGCTCATCTCGTCGTCGTCCCACGTTGTCCTTCTGCGCTCATCTCGTCGTCGTCCCACGTTGTCCTTCTGCGCTCATCTCGTCGTCGTCCCACGTTGTCCTTCTGCGATCATCTCGTCGTCGTCCAACGTTGTCCTTCTGCAATTATCTCGTCGTCCTTCTGCTCTCATCTCGTCGTCGTCCCACGTTGTCCTTCTGCGCTCATCTAGTCGTCGTCCCACGTTGTCCTTCTGCGCTCATCTCGTTGTCGTCCCACGTTGTCCTTCTGTGCTCATCTCGTCGTCGTCCCACGTTGTCCTTCTGCGCTCATCTCGTCGTGGTCCCACGTTGTCCTTCTGCGCTCATCTCATCGTCGTCCCACGTTGTCCTTCTGCGATCATCTCGTCGTCCTTCTGCGCTCATCTCGTCATCGTCCCACGTTGTCCTTCTGCGCTCATCTCGTCGCCGTCCCACGTTGTCCTTCTGCGCTCATCTCGTCGTCGTCCCACGTTGTCCTTCTGCGCTCATCTCATCGTCGTCCCACGTTGTCCTTCTGCGCTCATCTCGTCGTCGTCCCACGTTGTCCTTCTGTGCTCATCTCGTCGTCTTCCCACGTTTTCCTTCTGCGCTCTTCTCGTCGTCGTCCCACGTTGTCCTTATGCGCTCATCTCATCTTCGTCCCACGTTGTCTTTCTGCGATCATCTCATCGTCGTCCCACGTTGTCCTTCTGCGATCATCTCGTCGTCCTTCTGCGCTCATCTCGTCGTCGTCCCACGTTGTCCTTCTGCGCTCATCTCGTCGCCGTCCCACGTTGTCCTTCTGCGCTCATCTCGTTGTCGTCCCACGTTGTCCTTCAGCGCTCATCTCGTCGTCGTCCCACGTTGTCCTTCTGCGCTCATCTCGTCGTCGCCCCACGTTGTCCTTCTGCGATCATCTCGTCGTCGTCCCACATTGTCCTTCTGCGCTCATCTCGTCGTCCTTCTATGCTCACCTCGTCGTCGTACCACGTTGTCCTTCTGCGCTCATCTTGTCGTCGTGCCACGTTGTCCTTCTGCGCTCATCTCGTCGTCGTCCCACGTTGTCCTTCTGCGCTCATCTCGTCGTCGTCCCACGTTGTCCTTCTGCGATTATCTCGTCGTCCTTCTGCGCTCATTTCGTCGTCGTCCCACGTTGTCCTTCTGCGCTCATCTAGTCGTCGTCCCACGTTGTCCTTCTGCGCTCATCTCGTTGTTGTCCCACGTTGTCCTTCTGTGCTCATCTCGTCGTCGTCCCACGTTGCCCTTCTGCGCTCATCTCATCGTCGTCCCACGTTGTCCTTCTGAGTTCATCTCGTCGTCGTCCCACGTTGTCCTTCTGCGCTCATCTCGTTGTCGTCCCACGTTTTCCTTCTGCGCTCATCTCGTCGTCGTCCCACGCGATCATCTCGTCGTCGTCCCACGTTGTCCTTCTGCACTCATCTCGTCGTCGTCCCACGTTGTCCTTCTGTGATTATCTCGTCGTCCTTCTGCGCTCATCTCGTCGTCGTCCCACATTGTCCTTCTGCGCTCATCTCATCGTCCTTCTATGCTCACCTCGTCGTCGTCCCACGTTGTCCTTCTGCGCTCATCTCGTCGTCGTGCCACGTTGTCCTTCTGCGCTCATCTCGTCGTGGTCCCACGTTGTCCTTTTGCGCTCATCTCATCGTCGTCCCACGTTGTCCTTCTGCGATCATCTCGTCGTCCTTCTGCGCTCATCTCGTCGTCGTCCCACGTTGTCCTTCTGCGCTCATCTCGTCGCCGTCCCACGTTGTCCTTCTGCGCTCATCTCGTCGTCGTCCCACGTTGTCCTTCTGCGCTCATCTCGTCGTCGTCCCACGTTGTCCTTCTGCGATCATCTCGTCGTCGTCCCACATTGTCCTTCTGCGCTCATCTCGTCGTCCTTCTATGCTCACCTCGTCGTCGTACCACGTTGTCCTTCTGCGCTCATCTTGTCGTCGTGCCACGTTGTCCTTCTGCGCTCATCTCGTCGTCGTCCCACGTTGTCCTTCTGCGCTCATCTCGTCGTCGTCCCACGTTGTCCTTCTGCGATTATCTCGTCGTCCTTCTGCGCTCATTTCGTCGTCGTCCCACGTTGTCCTTCTGCGCTCATCTAGTCGTCGTCCCACGTTGTCCTTCTGCGCTCATCTCGTTGTTGTCCCACGTTGTCCTTCTGTGCTCATCTCGTCGTCGTCCCACGTTGCCCTTCTGCGCTCATCTCATCGTCGTCCCACGTTGTCCTTCTGAGTTCATCTCGTCGTCGTCCCACGTTGTCCTTCTGCGCTCATCTCGTTGTCGTCCCACGTTTTCCTTCTGCGCTCATCTCGTCGTCGTCCCACGCGATCATCTCGTCGTCGTCCCACGTTGTCCTTCTGCACTCATCTCGTCGTCGTCCCACGTTGTCCTTCTGCGATTATCTCGTCGTCCTTCTGCGCTCATCTCGTCGTCGTCCCACATTGTCCTTCTGCGCTCATCTCATCGTCCTTCTATGCTCACCTCGTCGTCGTCCCACGTTGTCCTTCTGCGCTCATCTCGTCGTCGTGCCACGTTGTCCTTCTGCGCTCATCTCGTCGTGGTCCCACGTTGTCCTTTTGCGCTCATCTCATCGTCGTCCCACGTTGTCCTTCTGCGATCATCTCGTCGTCCTTCTGCGCTCATCTCGTCGTCGTCCCACGTTGTCCTTCTGCGCTCATCTCGTCGCCGTCCCACGTTGTCCTTCTGCGCTCATCTCGTCGTCGTCCCACGTTGTCCTTCTGCGCTCATCTCGTCGTCGTCCCACGTTGTCCTTCTGCGCTCATCTCGTCGTCGTCCCACGTTGTCCTTCTGCGCTCATCTCGTCGTCGTCCCACGTTTTCCTTCTGCGCTCTTCTCGTCGTCGTCCCACGTTGTCCTTATGCACTCATCTCATCTTCGTCCCACGTTGTCTTTCTGCGATCATCTCATCGTCGTCCCACGTTGTCCTTCTGCGATCATCTCGTCGTCCTTCTGCGCTCATCTCGTCGTCGTCCCACGTTGTCCTTCTGCGCTCATCTCGTCGCCGTCCCACGTTGTCCTTCTGCGCTCATCTCGTTGTCGTCCCACGTTGTCCTTCAGCGCTCATCTCGTCGTCGTCCCACGTTGTCCTTCTGCGCTCATCTCGTCGTCGCCCCACGTTGTCTTTCTGCGATCATCTCGTCGTCGTCCCACATTGTCCTTCTG
The DNA here is from genome assembly GCF_964263955.1 of Coregonus lavaretus. Taxonomy (NCBI): domain Eukaryota; kingdom Metazoa; phylum Chordata; class Actinopteri; order Salmoniformes; family Salmonidae; genus Coregonus; species Coregonus lavaretus. The sequence continues at coordinate 48,014,252 of NC_140009.1, read as the reverse complement.
CGCTCATCTCGTCGTCGTCCCACGTTGTCCTTATGCGCTAATCTCATCGTCGTCCCACGTTGTCTTTCTGCGATCATCTCGTCGTCGTCCCACGTTGTCCTTCTGCGCTCATCTCGTCGCCGTCCCACGTTGTCCTTATGCGCTCATCTCGTCGTCGTCCCACGTTGTCCTTCTGCGCTCATCTCGTCGTCGTCCCACGTTGTCCTTCTGCGATTATCTCGTCGTCCTTCTGCGCTCATTTCGTCGTCGTCCCACGTTGTCCTTCTGCGCTCATCTAGTCGTCGTCCCACGTTGTCCTTCTGCGCTCATCTCATCGTCGTCCCACGTTGTCCTTCTGTGCTCATCTCGTCGTCGTCCCACGTTGCCCTTCTGCGCTCATCTCATCGTCGTCCCACGTTCTCCTTCTGAGCTCATCTCGTCGTCGTCCCACGTTGTCCTTCTGCGCTCATCTCGTCGTCGTCCCACGTTTTCCTTCTGCGCTCATCTCGTCATCGTCCCACGCGATCATCTCGTCGTCGTCCCACGTTGTCCTTCTGCGCTCATCTCGTCGTCGTCCCACGTTGTCCTTCTGCGATTATCTCGTCGTCCTTCTGCGCTCATCTCGTTGTCGTCCCACGTTGTCCTTCTGCGCTCATCTCGTCGTCGTCCCACGTTGTCCTTCTGCGCTCATCTCGTTGTCGTCCCACGTTGTCCTTCTGTGCTCATCTCGTCGTCGTCCCACGTTGTCCTTCTGCGCTCTTCTCGTCGTCGTCCCACGTTGTCCTTCTGCGCTCATCTCGTCGTCGTCCCACGTTGTCCTTCTGCGCTCATCTCGTCGTCGTCCCACGCGATCATCTCGTCGCCGTCCCACGTTGTCCTTCTGCGCTCATCTCGTTGTCCTTCTGCGCTCATCTCGTCGTCGTCCCACGTTGTCCTTCTGCGCTCATCTCATCGTCGTCCCACGTTCTCCTTCTGAGCTCATCTCGTCGTCGTCCCACGTTGTCCTTCTGCGCTCATCTCGTCGTCGTCCCACGTTTTCCTTCTGCGCTCATCTCGTCATCGTCCCACGCGATCATCTCGTCGTCGTCCCACGTTGTCCTTCTGCGCTCATCTCGTCGTCGTCCCACGTTGTCCTTCTGCGATTATCTCGTCGTCCTTCTGCGCTCATCTCGTTGTCGTCCCACGTTGTCCTTCTGCGCTCATCTCGTCGTCGTCCCACGTTGTCCTTCTGCGCTCATCTCGTTGTCGTCCCACGTTGTCCTTCTGTGCTCATCTCGTCGTCGTCCCACGTTGTCCTTCTGCGCTCTTCTCGTCGTCGTCCCACGTTGTCCTTCTGCGCTCATCTCGTCGTCGTCCCACGTTGTCCTTCTGCGCTCATCTCGTCGTCGTCCCACGCGATCATCTCGTCGCCGTCCCACGTTGTCCTTCTGCGCTCATCTCGTTGTCCTTCTGCGCTCATCTCGTCGTCGTCCCACGTTGTCCTTCTGCGCTCATCTCGTCGTCGTCCCACGTTGTCCTTCTGCGCTCATCTCGTCGTCGTGCCACGTTGTCCTTCTGCGCTCATCTCGTCGTCGTCCCACGTTATCCTTCTGCGATCATCTCGTCGTCGTCCAACGTTGTCCTTCTGCGATTATCTCGTCGTCCTTCTGCGCTCATCTCGTCGTCGTCCCACGTTGTCCTTCTGCGCTCATCTCGTCGTCGTCCCACGTTGTCCTTCTGTGCTCATCTCGTCGTCATCCCACGTTGTCCTTCTGCGCTCATCTCATCGTCGTCCCACGTTGTCCTTCTGCGCTCATCTCGTCGTCGTCCCACGTTGTCCTTCTGCGCTCATCTCGTCGTCGTCCCACGTTTTCCTTCTGCGCTCTTCTCGTCGTCGTCCCACGTTGTCCTTATGCGCTCATCTCATCGTCGTCCCACGTTGTCTTTCTGCGATCATCTCATCGTCGTCCCACGTTGTCCTTCTGCGATCATCTCGTCGTCCTTCTGCGCTCATCTCGTCGTCGTCCCACGTTGTCCTTCTGAGCTCATCTCGTCGCCGTCCCACGTTGTCCTTCTGCGCTCATCTCGTTGTCGTCCCACGTTGTCCTTCTGCGCTCATCTCGTCGTCGTCCCACGTTGTCCTTCTGCGCTCATCTCGTTGTCGTCCCACGTTGTCCTTCTGCGCTCATCTCGTCGTCGTCCCACGTTGTCCTTCTGCGATCATCTCGTCGTCGTCCCACATTGTCCTTCTGCGCTCATCTCGTCGTCCTTCTATGCTCACCTCGTCGTCGTCCCACGTTGTCCTTCTGCGCTCATCTCGTCGTCGTGCCACGTTGTCCTTCTGCGCTCATCTCGTCGTCGTCCCACATTGTCCTTCTGCGCTCATCTCGTCGTCGTCCCACGTTGTCCTTCTGCGATTATCTCGTCGTCCTTCTGCGCTCATCTCGTCGTCGTCCCACGTTGTCCTTCTGCGCTCATCTAGTCGTCGTCCCACGTTGTCCTTCTGCGCTCATCTCGTTGTCGTCCCACGTTGTCCTTCTGCGCTCATCTCGTCGTCGTCCCACGTTGTCCTTCTGCGCTCATCTAGTCGTCGTCCCACGTTGTCCTTCTGCGCTCATCTCGTTGTCGTCCCACGTTGTCCTTCTGCGCTCATCTCGTCGTCGTCCCACGTTGTCCTTCTGTGCTCATCTCGTTGTCGTCCCACGTTGTCCTTCCGCGCTCATCTCGTCGACGTCCCACGTTGTCCTTCTGCGATTATCTCGTCGTCGTCCCACATTGTCCTTCTGCGCTCATCTCATCGTCCTTCTATGCTCACCTCGTCGTCGTCCCACGTTGTCCTTCTGCGCTCATCTCGTCGTCGTGCCACGTTGTGTTTCTGCGCTCATCTCGTCGTCGTCCCACATTGTCCTTCTGCGCTCATCTCGTCGTCGTCCCACGTTGTCCTTCTGCGATTATCTCGTCGTCCTTCTGCGCTCATCTCGTCGTCGTCCCACGTTGTCCTTCTGCGCTCATCTAGTCGTCGTCCCACGTTGTCCTTCTGCGCTCATCTCGTTGTCGTCCCACGTTGTCCTTCTGTGCTCATCTCGTCGTCGTCCCACGTTGTCCTTCTGCGCTCATCTCGTCGTCGTCCCACGTTGTCCTTCTGCGCTCATCTCATCGTCGTCCCACGTTGTCCTTCTGCGCTCATCTCGTCATCGTCCCACGTTGTCCTTCTGCGCTCATCTCGTCGTCGTCCCACGTTTTCCTTCTGCGCTCATCTCGTCGTCGTCCCACGTTGTCCTTATGCGCTAATCTCATCGTCGTCCCACGTTGTCTTTCTGCGATCATCTCGTCGTCGTCCCACGTTGTCCTTCTGCGATCATCTCGTCGTCCTTCTGCGCTCATCTCGTCGTCGTCCCACGTTGTCCTTCTGCGCTCATCTCGTCGCCGTCCCACGTTGTCCTTATGCGTTCATCTCGTCGTCGTCCCACGTTGTCCTTCTGCGCTCATCTCGTCGTCGTCCCACGTTGTCCTTCTGCGCTCATCTCGTCGTCGCCCCACGTTGTCCTTCTGCGATCATCTCGTCGTCGTCCCACATTGTCCTTCTGCGCTCATCTCGTCGTCCTTCTATGCTCACCTCGTCGTCGTCCCACGTTGTCCTTCTGCGCTCATCTCGTCGTCGTGCCACGTTGTCCTTCTGCGCTCATCTCGTCGTCGTCCCACATTGTCCTTCTGCGCTCATCTCGTCGTCGTCCCACGTTGTCCTTCTGCGATTATCTCGTCGTCCTTCTGCGCTCATTTCGTCGTCGTCCCACGTTGTCCTTCTGCGCTCATCTAGTCGTCGTCCCACGTTGTCCTTCTGCGCTCATCTCGTCGTCGTCCCACGTTGTCCTTCTGCGCTCATCTCGTTGTCGTCCCACGTTGTCCTTCTGTGCTCATCTCGTCGTCGTCCCACGTTGTCCTTCTGCGCTCTTCTCGTCGTCGTCCCACGTTGTCCTTCTGCGCTCATCTCGTCGTCGTCCCACGTTGTCCTTCTGCGCTCATCTCGTCGTCGTCCCACGCGATCATCTCGTCGCCGTCCCACGTTGTCCTTCTGCGCTCATCTCGTTGTCCTTCTGCGCTCATCTCGTCGTCGTCCCACGTTGTCCTTCTGCGCTCATCTCGTCGTCGTCCCACGTTGTCCTTCTGCGCTCATCTCGTCGTCGTGCCACGTTGTCCTTCTGCGCTCATCTCGTCGTCGTCCCACGTTATCCTTCTGCGATCATCTCGTCGTCGTCCAACGTTGTCCTTCTGCGATTATCTCGTCGTCCTTCTGCGCTCATCTCGTCGTCATCCCACGTTGTCCTTCTGCGCTCATCTCGTCGTCGTCCCACGTTGTCCTTCTGTGCTCATCTCGTCGTCATCCCACGTTGTCCTTCTGCGCTCATCTCATCGTCGTCCCACGTTGTCCTTCTGCGCTCATCTCGTCGTCGTCCCACGTTGTCCTTCTGCGCTCATCTCGTCGTCGTCCCACGTTTTCCTTCTGCGCTCTTCTCGTCGTCGTCCCACGTTGTCCTTATGCGCTCATCTCATCGTCGTCCCACGTTGTCTTTCTGCGATCATCTCATCGTCGTCCCACGTTGTCCTTCTGCGATCATCTCGTCGTCCTTCTGCGCTCATCTCGTCGTCGTCCCACGTTGTCCTTCTGAGCTCATCTCGTCGCCGTCCCACGTTGTCCTTCTGCGCTCATCTCGTTGTCGTCCCACGTTGTCCTTCTGCGCTCATCTCGTCGTCGTCCCACGTTGTCCTTCTGCGCTCATCTCGTTGTCGTCCCACGTTGTCCTTCTGCGCTCATCTCGTCGTCGTCCCACGTTGTCCTTCTGCGATCATCTCGTCGTCGTCCCACATTGTCCTTCTGCGCTCATCTCGTCGTCCTTCTATGCTCACCTCGTCGTCGTCCCACGTTGTCCTTCTGCGCTCATCTCGTCGTCGTGCCACGTTGTCCTTCTGCGCTCATCTCGTCGTCGTCCCACATTGTCCTTCTGCGCTCATCTCGTCGTCGTCCCACGTTGTCCTTCTGCGATTATCTCGTCGTCCTTCTGCGCTCATCTCGTCGTCGTCCCACGTTGTCCTTCTGCGCTCATCTAGTCGTCGTCCCACGTTGTCCTTCTGCGCTCATCTCGTTGTCGTCCCACGTTGTCCTTCTGCGCTCATCTCGTCGTCGTCCCACGTTGTCCTTCTGCGCTCATCTAGTCGTCGTCCCACGTTGTCCTTCTGCGCTCATCTCGTTGTCGTCCCACGTTGTCCTTCTGCGCTCATCTCGTCGTCGTCCCACGTTGTCCTTCTGTGCTCATCTCGTTGTCGTCCCACGTTGTCCTTCCGCGCTCATCTCGTCGACGTCCCACGTTGTCCTTCTGCGATTATCTCGTCGTCGTCCCACATTGTCCTTCTGCGCTCATCTCATCGTCCTTCTATGCTCACCTCGTCGTCGTCCCACGTTGTCCTTCTGCGCTCATCTCGTCGTCGTGCCACGTTGTGTTTCTGCGCTCATCTCGTCGTCGTCCCACATTGTCCTTCTGCGCTCATCTCGTCGTCGTCCCACGTTGTCCTTCTGCGATTATCTCGTCGTCCTTCTGCGCTCATCTCGTCGTCGTCCCACGTTGTCCTTCTGCGCTCATCTAGTCGTCGTCCCACGTTGTCCTTCTGCGCTCATCTCGTTGTCGTCCCACGTTGTCCTTCTGTGCTCATCTCGTCGTCGTCCCACGTTGTCCTTCTGCGCTCATCTCGTCGTCGTCCCACGTTGTCCTTCTGCGCTCATCTCATCGTCGTCCCACGTTGTCCTTCTGCGCTCATCTCGTCATCGTCCCACGTTGTCCTTCTGCGCTCATCTCGTCGTCGTCCCACGTTTTCCTTCTGCGCTCATCTCGTCGTCGTCCCACGTTGTCCTTATGCGCTAATCTCATCGTCGTCCCACGTTGTCTTTCTGCGATCATCTCGTCGTCGTCCCACGTTGTCCTTCTGCGATCATCTCGTCGTCCTTCTGCGCTCATCTCGTCGTCGTCCCACGTTGTCCTTCTGCGCTCATCTCGTCGCCGTCCCACGTTGTCCTTATGCGTTCATCTCGTCGTCGTCCCACGTTGTCCTTCTGCGCTCATCTCGTCGTCGTCCCACGTTGTCCTTCTGCGCTCATCTCGTCGTCGCCCCACGTTGTCCTTCTGCGATCATCTCGTCGTCGTCCCACATTGTCCTTCTGCGCTCATCTCGTCGTCCTTCTATGCTCACCTCGTCGTCGTCCCACGTTGTCCTTCTGCGCTCATCTCGTCGTCGTGCCACGTTGTCCTTCTGCGCTCATCTCGTCGTCGTCCCACATTGTCCTTCTGCGCTCATCTCGTCGTCGTCCCACGTTGTCCTTCTGCGATTATCTCGTCGTCCTTCTGCGCTCATTTCGTCGTCGTCCCACGTTGTCCTTCTGCGCTCATCTAGTCGTCGTCCCACGTTGTCCTTCTGCGCTCATCTCGTCGTCGTCCCACGTTGTCCTTCTGTGCTCATCTCGTCGTCGTCCCACGTTGCCCTTCTGCGCTCATCTCATCGTCGTCCCACGTTGTCCTTCTGAGCTCATCTCGTCGTCGTCCCACGTTGTCCTTCTGCGCTCATCTCGTCGTCGTCCCACGTTTTCCTTCTGCGCTCATCTCGTCATCGTCCCACGCGATCATCTCGTCGTCGTCCCACGTTGTCCTTCTGCGCTCATCTCGTCGTCGTCCCACGTTGTCCTTCTGCAATTATCTCGTCGTCCTTCTGCGCTCATCTCGTTGTCGTCCCACGTTGTCCTTCTGCGCTCATCTAGTCGTCGTCCCACGTTGTCCTTCTGCGCTCATCTCGTTTTCGTCCCACGTTGTCCTTCTGTGCTCATCTCGTCGTCGTCCCACGTTGTCCTTCTGCGCTCTTCTCGTCGTCGTCCCACATTGTCCTTCTGCGCTCATCTCGTCGTCGTCCCACGTTGTCCTTCTGCGCTCATCTCGTCGTCGTCCCACGCGATCATCTCGTCGCCGTCCCACGTTGTCCTTCTGCGCTCATCTCGTTGTCCTTCTGCGCTCATCTCGTCATCGTCCCACGTTGTCCTTCTGCGCTCATCTCGTCGTCGTCCCACGTTGTCCTTCTGCGCTCATCTCGTCGTCGTGCCACGTTGTCCTTCTGCGCTCATCTCGTCGTCGTCCCACGTTATCCTTCTGCGATCATCTCGTCGTCGTCCAACGTTGTCCTTCTGCGATTATCTCGTCGTCCTTCTGCGCTCATCTCGTCGTCGTCCCACGTTGTCCTTCTGCGCTCATCTCGTCGTCGTCCCACGTTGTCCTTCTGTGCTCATTTCGTCGTCGTCCCACGTTGTCCTTCTGCGCTCATCTCGTCGTCGTCCCACGTTGTCCTTCTGCGCTCATCTCGTCGTCGTGCCACGTTGTCCTTCTGCGCTCATCTCGTCGTCGTCCCACATTGTCCTTCTGCGCTCATCTCGTCGTCGTCCCACGTTGTCCTTCTGCGATTATCTCGTAGTCCTTCTGCGCTCATCTCGTCGTCGTCTCACGTTGTCCTTCTGCGCTCATCTAGTCGTTGTCCCACGTTGTCCTTCTGCGCTCATCTCGTTGTCGTCCCACGTTGTCCTACTGTGCTCATTTCGTCGTCGTCCCACGTTGTCCTTCTGCGCTCATCTCGTCGTCGTCCCACGTTGTCCTTCTGCGCTCATCTCGTCGTCGTCCCACGTTGTCCTTCTGCGCTCATCTCGTCGTCGTCCCACGTTGTCCTTCTGCGATCATCTCGTCATCGTCCAACGTTGTCCTTCTGCAATTATCTCGTCGTCCTTCTGCGCTCATCTCGTCGTCGTCCCACGTTGTCCTTCTGCGCTCATCTAGTCGTCGTCCCACGTTGTCCTTCTGCGCTCATCTCGTTGTCGTCCCACGTTGTCCTTCTGTGCTCATCTCGTCGTCGTCCCACGTTGTCCTTCTGCGCTCATCTCGTCGTGGTCCCACGTTGTCCTTCTGCGCTCATCTCATCGTCGTCCCACGTTGTCCTTCTGCGATCATCTCGTCGTCCTTCTGCGCTCATCTCGTCGTCGTCCCACGTTGTCCTTCTGCGCTCATCTCGTCGCCGTCCCACGTTGTCCTTCTGCGCTCATCTCGTCGTCGTCCCACGTTGTCCTTCTGCGCTCATCTCATCGTCGTCCCACGTTGTCCTTCTGCGCTCATCTCGTCGTCGTCCCACGTTGTCCTTCTGCGCTCATCTCGTCGTCTTCCCACGTTTTCCATCTGCGCTCTTCTCGTCGTCGTCCCACGTTGTCCTTATGCGCTCATCTCATCTTCGTCCCACGTTGTCTTTCTGCGATCATCTCATCGTCGTCCCACGTTGTCCTTCTGCGATCATCTCGTCGTCCTTCTGCGCTCATCTCGTCGTCGTCCCACGTTGTCCTTCTGCGCTCATCTCGTCGCCGTCCCACGTTGTCCTTCTGCGCTCATCTCGTTGTCGTCCCACGTTGTCCTTCAGCGCTCATCTCGTCGTCGTCCCACGTTGTCCTTCTGCGCTCATCTCGTCGTCGCCCCACGTTGTCCTTCTGCGATCATCTCGTCGTCGTCCCACATTGTCCTTCTGCGCTCATCTCGTCGTCCTTCTATGCTCACCTCGTCGTCGTACCACGTTGTCCTTCTGCGCTCATCTTGTCGTCGTGCCACGTTGTCCTTCTGCGCTCATCTCGTCGTCGTCCCACGTTGTCCTTCTGCGCTCATCTCGTCGTCGTCCCACGTTGTCCTTCTGCGATTATCTCGTCGTCCTTCTGCGCTCATTTCGTCGTCGTCCCACGTTGTCCTTCTGCGCTCATCTAGTCGTCGTCCCACGTTGTCCTTCTGCGCTCATCTCGTTGTTGTCCCACGTTGTCCTTCTGTGCTCATCTCGTCGTCGTCCCACGTTGCCCTTCTGCGCTCATCTCATCGTCGTCCCACGTTGTCCTTCTGAGTTCATCTCGTCGTCGTCCCACGTTGTCCTTCTGCGCTCATCTCGTCGTCGTCCCACGTTTTCCTTCTGCGCTCATCTCGTCGTCGTCCCATGCGATCATCTCGTCGTCGTCCCACGTTGTCCTTCTGCGCTCATCTCGTCGTCGTCCCACGTTGTCCTTCTGCGATTATCTCGTCGTCCTTCTGCGCTCATCTCGTCGTCGTCCCACATTGTCCTTCTGCGCTCATCTCATCGTCCTTCTATGCTCACCTCGTCGTCGTCCCACGTTGTCCTTCTGCGCTCATCTCGTCGTCGTGCCACGTTGTCCTTCTGCGCTCATCTCGTCGTGGTCCCACGTTTTCCTTTTGCGCTCATCTCATCGTCGTCCCACGTTGTCCTTCTGCGATCATCTCGTCGTCCTTCTGCGCTCATCTCGTCGTCGTCCCACGTTGTCCTTCTGCGCTCATCTCGTCGCCGTCCCACGTTGTCCTTCTGCGCTCATCTCGTCGTCGTCCCACGTTGTCCTTCTGCGCTCATCTCGTAGTCGTCCCACGTTGTCCTTCTGCGCTCATCTCGTCGTCGTCCCACGTTGTCCTTCTGCGCTCATCTCGTCGTCGTCCCACGTTTTCCTTCTGCGCTCTTCTCGTCGTCGTCCCACGTTGTCCTTATGCGCTCATCTCATCTTCGTCCCACGTTGTCTTTCTGCGATCATCTCATCGTCGTCCCACGTTGTCCTTCTGCGATCATCTCGTCGTCCTTCTGCGCTCATCTCGTCGTCGTCCCACGTTGTCCTTCTGCGCTCATCTCGTCGCCGTCCCAAGTTGTCCTTCTGCGCTCATCTCGTTGTCGTCCCACGTTGTCCTTCAGCGCTCATCTCGTCGTCGTCCCACGTTGTCCTTCTGCGCTCATCTCGTCGTCGCCCCACGTTGTCCTTCTGCGATCATCTCGTCGTCGTCCCACATTGTCCTTCTGCGCTCATCTCGTCGTCGTCCCACGTTGTCCTTATGCGCTAATCTCATCGTCGTCCCACGTTGTCTTTCTGCGATCATCTCGTCGTCGTCCCACGTTGTCCTTCTGCGCTCATCTCGTCGCCGTCCCACGTTGTCCTTATGCGCTCATCTCGTCGTCGTCCCACGTTGTCCTTCTGCGCTCATCTCGTCGTCGTCCCACGTTGTCCTTCTGCGCTCATATCGTCGTCGCCCCACGTTGTCCTTCTGCGATCATCTCGTCGTCGTCCCACATTGTCCTTCTGCGTTCATCTCGTCGTCCTTCTATGCTCACCTCGTCGTCGTCCCATGTTGTCCTTCTGCGCTCATCTCGTCGTCGTGCCACGTTGTCCTTCTGCGCTCATCTCGTCGTCGTCCCACATTGTCCTTCTGCGCTCATCTCGTCGTCGTCCCACGTTGTCCTTCTGCGATTATCTCGTCGTCCTTCTGCGCTCATTTCGTCGTCGTCCCACGTTGTCCTTCTGCGCTCATCTAGTCGTCGTCCCACGTTGTCCTTCTGCGCTCATCTCATCGTCGTCCCACGTTGTCCTTCTGTGCTCATCTCGTCGTCGTCCCACGTTGCCCTTCTGCGCTCATCTCATCGTCGTCCCACGTTCTCCTTCTGAGCTCATCTCGTCGTCGTCCCACGTTGTCCTTCTGCGCTCATCTCGTCGTCGTCCCACGTTTTCCTTCTGCGCTCATCTCGTCATCGTCCCACGCGATCATCTCGTCGTCGTCCCACGTTGTCCTTCTGCGCTCATCTCGTCGTCGTCCCACGTTGTCCTTCTGCGATTATCTCGTCGTCCTTCTGCGCTCATCTCGTTGTCGTCCCACGTTGTCCTTCTGCGCTCATCTCGTCGTCGTCCCACGTTGTCCTTCTGCGCTCATCTCGTTGTCGTCCCACGTTGTCCTTCTGTGCTCATCTCGTCGTCGTCCCACGTTGTCCTTCTGCGCTCTTCTCGTCGTCGTCCCACGTTGTCCTTCTGCGCTCATCTCGTCGTCGTCCCACGTTGTCCTTCTGCGCTCATCTCGTCGTCGTCCCACGCGATCATCTCGTCGCCGTCCCACGTTGTCCTTCTGCGCTCATCTCGTTGTCCTTCTGCGCTCATCTCGTCGTCGTCCCACGTTGTCCTTCTGCGCTCATCTCGTCGTCGTCCCACGTTGTCCTTCTGCGCTCATCTCGTCGTCGTGCCACGTTGTCCTTCTGCGCTCATCTCGTCGTCGTCCCACGTTATCCTTCTGCGATCATCTCGTCGTCGTCCAACGTTGTCCTTCTGCGATTATCTCGTCGTCCTTCTGCGCTCATCTCGTCGTCGTCCCACGTTGTCCTTCTGCGCTCATCTCGTCGTCGTCCCACGTTGTCCTTCTGTGCTCATCTCGTCGTCATCCCACGTTGTCCTTCTGCGCTCATCTCATCGTCGTCCCACGTTGTCCTTCTGCGCTCATCTCGTCGTCGTCCCACGTTGTCCTTCTGCGCTCATCTCGTCGTCGTCCCACGTTTTCCTTCTGCGCTCTTCTCGTCGTCGTCCCACGTTGTCCTTATGCGCTCATCTCATCGTCGTCCCACGTTGTCTTTCTGCGATCATCTCATCGTCGTCCCACGTTGTCCTTCTGCGATCATCTCGTCGTCCTTCTGCGCTCATCTCGTCGTCGTCCCACGTTGTCCTTCTGAGCTCATCTCGTCGCCGTCCCACGTTGTCCTTCTGCGCTCATCTCGTTGTCGTCCCACGTTGTCCTTCTGCGCTCATCTCGTCGTCGTCCCACGTTGTCCTTCTGCGCTCATCTCGTTGTCGTCCCACGTTGTCCTTCTGCGCTCATCTCGTCGTCGTCCCACGTTGTCCTTCTGCGATCATCTCGTCGTCGTCCCACATTGTCCTTCTGCGCTCATCTCGTCGTCCTTCTATGCTCACCTCGTCGTCGTCCCACGTTGTCCTTCTGCGCTCATCTCGTCGTCGTGCCACGTTGTCGTTCTGCGCTCATCTCGTCGTCGTCCCACATTGTCCTTCTGCGCTCATCTCGTCGTCGTCCCACGTTGTCCTTCTGCGATAATCTCGTTGTCCTTCTGCGATAATCTCGTCGTCCTTCTGCGCTCATCTCGTCGTCGTCCCACGTTGTCCTTCTGCGCTCATCTAGTCGTCGTCCCACATTGTCCTTCTGCGCTCATCTCATCGTCCTTCTATGCTCACCTCGTCGTCGTCCCACGTTGTCCTTCTGCGCTCATCTCGTCGTCGTGCCACGTTGTGTTTCTGCGCTCATCTCGTCGTCGTCCCACATTGTCCTTCTGCGCTCATCTCGTCGTCGTCCCACGTTGTCCTACTGAGATTATCTCGTCGTCCTTCTGCGCTCATCTCGTCGTCGTCCCACGTTGTCCTTCTGCGCTCATCTAGTCGTCGTCCCACGTTGTCCTTCTGCGCTCATCTCGTTGTCGTCCCACGTTGTCCTTCTGCGCTCATCTCGTCGTCGTCCCACGTTGTCCTTCTGTGCTCATCTCGTTGTCGTCCCACGTTGTCCTTCCGCGCTCATCTCGTCGACGTCCCACGTTGTCCTTCTGCGATTATCTCGTCGTCGTCCCACATTGTCCTTCTGCGCTCATCTCATCGTCCTTCTATGCTCACCTCGTCGTCGTCCCACGTTGTCCTTCTGCGCTCATCTCGTCGTCGTGCCACGTTGTGTTTCTGCGCTCATCTCGTCGTCGTCCCACATTGTCCTTCTGCACTCATCTCGTCGTCGTCCCACGTTGTCCTTCTGCGATTATCTCGTCGTCCTTCTGCGCTCATCTCGTCGTCGTCCCACGTTGTCCTTCTGCGCTCATCTAGTCGTCGTCCCACGTTGTCCTTCTGCGCTCATCTCGTTGTCGTCCCACGTTGTCCTTCTGTGCTCATCTCGTCGTCGTCCCACGTTGTCCTTCTGCGCTCATCTCGTCGTCGTCCCACGTTGTCCTTCTGCGCTCATCTCATCGTCGTCCCACGTTGTCCTTCTGCGCTCATCTCGTCGTCGTCCCACGTTGTCCTTCTGCGCTCATCTCGTCGTCGTCCCACGTTTTCCTTCTGCGCTCATCTCGTCGTCGTCCCACGTTGTCCTTATGCGCTAATCTCATCGTCGTCCCACGTTGTCTTTCTGCGATCATCTCGTCGTCGTCCCACGTTGTCCTTCTGCGATCATCTCGTCGTCCTTCTGCGCTCATCTCGTCGTCGTCCCACGTTGTCCTTCTGCGCTCATCTCGTCGCCGTCCCACGTTGTCCTTATGCGCTCATCTCGTCGTCGTCCCACGTTGTCCTTCTGCGCTCATCTCGTCGTCGTCCCACGTTGTCCTTCTGCGCTCATCTCGTCGTCGCCCCACGTTGTCCTTCTGCGATCATCTCGTCGTCGTTCCACATTGTCCTTCTGCGCTCATCTCGTCGTCCTTCTATGCTCACCTCGTCGTCGTCCCACGTTGTCCTTCTGCGCTCATCTAGTCGTCGTCCCACGTTGTCCTTCTGCGCTCATCTCGTTGTCGTCCCACGTTGTCCTTCTGCGCTCATCTCGTCGTCGTCCCACGTTGTCCTTCTGTGCTCATCTCGTTGTCGTCCCACGTTGTCCTTCCGCGCTCATCTCGTCGACGTCCCACGTTGTCCTTCTGCGATTATCTCGTCGTCGTCCCACATTGTCCTTCTGCGCTCATCTCATCGTCCTTCTATGCTCACCTCGTCGTCGTCCCACGTTGTCCTTCTGCGCTCATCTCGTCGTCGTGCCACGTTGTGTTTCTGCGCTCATCTCGTCGTCGTCCCACATTGTCCTTCTGCACTCATCTCGTCGTCGTCCCACGTTGTCCTTCTGCGATTATCTCGTCGTCCTTCTGCGCTCATCTCGTCGTCGTCCCACGTTGTCCTTCTGCGCTCATCTAGTCGTCGTCCCACGTTGTCCTTCTGCGCTCATCTCGTTGTCGTCCCACGTTGTCCTTCTGTGCTCATCTCGTCGTCGTCCCACGTTGTCCTTCTGCGCTCATCTCGTCGTCGTCCCACGTTGTCCTTCTGCGCTCATCTCATCGTCGTCCCACGTTGTCCTTCTGCGCTCATCTCGTCGTCGTCCCACGTTGTCCTTCTGCGCTCATCTCGTCGTCGTCCCACGTTTTCCTTCTGCGCTCATCTCGTCGTCGTCCCACGTTGTCCTTATGCGCTAATCTCATCGTCGTCCCACGTTGTCTTTCTGCGATCATCTCGTCGTCGTCCCACGTTGTCCTTCTGCGATCATCTCGTCGTCCTTCTGCGCTCATCTCGTCGTCGTCCCACGTTGTCCTTCTGCGCTCATCTCGTCGCCGTCCCACGTTGTCCTTATGCGCTCATCTCGTCGTCGTCCCACGTTGTCCTTCTGCGCTCATCTCGTCGTCGTCCCACGTTGTCCTTCTGCGCTCATCTCGTCGTCGCCCCACGTTGTCCTTCTGCGATCATCTCGTCGTCGTCCCACATTGTCCTTCTGCGCTCATCTCGTCGTCCTTCTATGCTCACCTCGTCGTCGTCCCACGTTGTCCTTCTGCGCTCATCTCGTCGTCGTGCCACGTTGTCCTTCTGCGCTCATCTCGTCGTCGTCCCACATTGTCCTTCTGCGCTCATCTCGTCGTCGTCCCACGTTGTCCTTCTGCGATTATCTCGTCGTCCTTCTGCGCTCATTTCGTCGTCGTCCCACGTTGTCCTTCTGCGCTCATCTAGTCGTCGTCCCACGTTGTCCTTCTGCGCTCATCTCGTCGTCGTCCCACGTTGTCCTTCTGTGCTCATCTCGTCGTCGTCCCACGTTGCCCTTCTGCGCTCATCTCATCGTCGTCCCACGTTGTCCTTCTGAGCTCATCTCGTCGTCGTCCCACGTTGTCCTTCTGCGCTCATCTCGTCGTCGTCCCACGTTTTCCTTCTGCGCTCATCTCGTCATCGTCCCACGCGATCATCTCGTCGTCGTCCCACGTTGTCCTTCTGCGCTCATCTCGTCGTCGTCCCACGTTGTCCTTCTGCAATTATCTCGTCGTCCTTCTGCGCTCATCTCGTTGTCGTCCCACGTTGTCCTTCTGCGCTCATCTAGTCGTCGTCCCACGTTGTCCTTCTGCGCTCATCTCGTTTTCGTCCCACGTTGTCCTTCTGTGCTCATCTCGTCGTCGTCCCACGTTGTCCTTCTGCGCTCTTCTCGTCGTCGTCCCACATTGTCCTTCTGCGCTCATCTCGTCGTCGTCCCACGTTGTCCTTCTGCAATTATCTCGTCGTCCTTCTGCGCTCATCTCGTTGTCGTCCCACGTTGTCCTTCTGCGCTCATCTAGTCGTCGTCCCACGTTGTCCTTCTGCGCTCATCTCGTTTTCGTCCCACGTTGTCCTTCTGTGCTCATCTCGTCGTCGTCCCACGTTGTCCTTCTGCGCTCTTCTCGTCGTCGTCCCACATTGTCCTTCTGCGCTCATCTCGTTGTCGTCCCACGTTGTCCTTCTGCGCTCATCTAGTCGTCGTCCCACGTTGTCCTTCTGCGCTCATCTCGTTTTCGTCCCACGTTGTCCTTCTGTGCTCATCTCGTCGTCGTCCCACGTTGTCCTTCTGCGCTCTTCTCGTCGTCGTCCCACGTTGTCCTTCTGCGCTCTTCTCGTCGTCGTCCCACGTTGTCCTTCTGCGCTCATCTCGTCGTCGTCCCACGCGATCATCTCGTCGCCGTCCCACGTTGTCCTTCTGCGCTCATCTCGTTGTCCTTCTGCGCTCATCTCGTCATCGTCCCACGTTGTCCTTCTGCGCTCATCTCGTCGTCGTCCCACGTTGTCCTTCTGCGCTCATCTCGTCGTCGTCCCACGTTGTCCTTCTGCGCTCATCTCGTCGTCGTCCCACGCGATCATCTCGTCGCCGTCCCACGTTGTCCTTCTGCGCTCATCTCGTTGTCCTTCTGCGCTCATCTCGTCATCGTCCCACGTTGTCCTTCTGCGCTCATCTCGTCGTCGTCCCACGTTGTCCTTCTGCGCTCATCTCGTCGTCGTCCCACGCGATCATCTCGTCGCCGTCCCACGTTGTCCTTCTGCGCTCATCTCGTTGTCCTTCTGCGCTCATCTCGTCATCGTCCCACGTTGTCCTTCTGCGCTCATCTCGTCGTCGTCCCACGTTGTCCTTCTGCGCTCATCTCGTCGTCGTGC
Source organism: Coregonus lavaretus (assembly GCF_964263955.1). Taxonomy (NCBI): domain Eukaryota; kingdom Metazoa; phylum Chordata; class Actinopteri; order Salmoniformes; family Salmonidae; genus Coregonus; species Coregonus lavaretus. Next base: position 47,998,252 of record NC_140009.1, on the reverse strand, counting down.
CACGTTGTCCTTCTGCGCTCATCTCGTCGTCGTCCCACGTTATCCTTCTGCGATCATCTCGTCGTCGTCCAACGTTGTCCTTCTGCGATTATCTCGTCGTCCTTCTGCGCTCATCTCGTCGTCGTCCCACGTTGTCCTTCTGCGCTCATCTCGTCGTCGTCCCACGTTGTCCTTCTGTGCTCATCTCGTCGTCATCCCACGTTGTCCTTCTGCACTCATCTCATCGTCGTCCCACGTTGTCTTTCTGCGCTCATCTCGTCGTCGTCCCACGTTGTCCTTCTGCGCTCATCTCGTCGTCGTCCCACGTTTTCCTTCTGCTCTCTTCTCGTCGTCGTCCCACGTTGTCCTTATGCGCTCATCTCATCGTCGTCCCACGTTGTCTTTCTGCGATCATCTCATCGTCGTCCCACGTTGTCCTTCTGCGATCATCTCGTCGTCCTTCTGCGCTCATCTCGTCGTCATCCCACGTTGTCCTTCTGAGCTCATCTCGTCGCCGTCCCACGTTGTCCTTCTGCGCTCATCTCGTTGTCGTCCCACGTTGTCCTTCTGCGCTCATCTCGTCGTCGTCCCACGTTGTCTTTCTGCGCTCATCTCGTTGTCGTCCCACATTGTCCTTCTGCGCTCATCTCGTCGTCGTCCCACGTTGTCCTTCTGCGATCATCTCGTCGTCGTCCCACATTGTCCTTCTGCGCTCATCTCGTCGTCCTTCTATGCTCACCTCGTCGTCGTCCCACGTTGTCCTTCTGCGCTCATCTCGTCGTCGTGCCACGTTGTCCTTCTGCGCTCATCTCGTCGTCGTCCCACATTGTCCTTCTGTGCTCATCTCGTCGTCGTCCCACGTTGTCCTTCTGCGATTATCTCGTCGTCCTTCTGCGCTCATCTCGTCGTCGTCCCACGTTGTCCTTCTGCGCTCATCTAGTCGTCGTCCCACGTTGTCCTTCTGCGCTCATCTCGTTGTCGTCCCACGTTGTCCTTCTGCGCTCATCTCGTCGTCGTCCCACGTTGTCCTTCTGCGCTCATCTCGTTGTCGTCCCACGTTGTCCTTCTGCGCTCATCTCATCGTCGTCCCACGTTGTCCTTCTGCGATCATCTCGTCGTCCTTCTGCGCTCATCTCGTCGTCATCCCACGTTGTCCTTCTGAGCTCATCTCGTCGCCGTCCCACGTTGTCCTTCTGCGCTCATCTCGTTGTCGTCCCACGTTGTCCTTCTGCGCTCATCTCGTCGTCGTCCCACGTTGTCTTTCTGCGCTCATCTCGTTGTCGTCCCACATTGTCCTTCTGCGCTCATCTCGTCGTCGTCCCACGTTGTCCTTCTGCGATCATCTCGTCGTCGTCCCACATTGTCCTTCTGCGCTCATCTCGTCGTCCTTCTATGCTCACCTCGTCGTCGTCCCACGTTGTCCTTCTGCGCTCATCTCGTCGTCGTGCCACGTTGTCCTTCTGCGCTCATCTCGTCGTCGTCCCACATTGTCCTTCTGTGCTCATCTCGTCGTCGTCCCACGTTGTCCTTCTGCGATTATCTCGTCGTCCTTCTGCGCTCATCTCGTCGTCGTCCCACGTTGTCCTTCTGCGCTCATCTAGTCGTCGTCCCACGTTGTCATTCTGCGCTCATCTCGTTGTCGTCCCACATTGTCCTTCTGCGCTCATCTCGTCGTCGTCCCACGTTGTCCTTCTGCGCTCATCTCGTTGTCGTCCCACGTTGTCCTTCTGCGCTCATCTCGTCGTCGTCCCACGTTGTCCTTCTACGATCATCTCGTCGTCGTCCCACATTGTCCTTCTGCGCTCATCTCATCGTCCTTCTATGCTCACCTCGTCGTCGTCCCACGTTGTCCTTCTGCGCTCATCTCGTCGTCGTGCCACGTTGTCCTTCTGCGCTCATCTCGTCGTCGTCCCACATTGTCCTTCTGCGCTAATCTCGTCGTCGTCCCACGTTGTCCTTCTGCGATTATCTCGTCGTCCTTCTGCGCTCATCTCGTCGTCGTCCCACGTTGTCCTTCTGCGCTCATCTAGTCGTTGTCCCACGTTGTCCTTCTGCGCTCATCTCGTTGTCGTCCCACGTTGTCCTTCTGTGCTCATTTCGTCGTCGTCCCACGTTGTCCTTCTGCGCTCATCTCGTCGTCGTCCCACGTTGTCCTTCTGCGCTCATCTCGTCGTCGTGCCACGTTGTCCTTCTGCGCTCATCTCGTCGTCGTCCCACATTGTCCTTCTGCGCTCATCTCGTCGTCGTCCCACGTTGTCCTTCTGCGATTATCTCGTAGTCCTTCTGCGCTCATCTCGTCGTCGTCCCACGTTGTCCTTCTGCGCTCATCTAGTCGTTGTCCCACGTTGTCCTTCTGCGCTCATCTCGTTGTCGTCCCACGTTGTCCTTCTGTGCTCATTTCGTCGTCGTCCCACGTTGTCCTTCTGCGCTCATCTCGTCGTCGTCCCACGTTGTCCTTCTGCGCTCATCTCGTCGTCGTCCCACGTTGTCCTTCTGCGCTCATCTCGTCGTCGTCCCACGTTGTCCTTCTGCGATCATCTCGTCGTCGTCCAACGTTGTCCTTCTGCAATTATCTCGTCGTCCTTCTGCGCTCATCTCGTCGTCGTCCCACGTTGTCCTTCTGCGCTCATCTAGTCGTCGTCCCACGTTGTCCTTCTGCGCTCATCTCGTTGTCGTCCCACGTTGTCCTTCTGTGCTCATCTCGTCGTCGTCCCACGTTGTCCTTCTGCGCTCATCTCGTCGTGGTCCCACGTTGTCCTTCTGCGCTCATCTCATCGTCGTCCCACGTTGTCCTTCTGCGATCATCTCGTCGTCCTTCTGCGCTCATCTCGTCGTCGTCCCACGTTGTCCTTCTGCGCTCATCTCGTCGCCGTCCCACGTTGTCCTTCTGCGCTCATCTCGTCGTCGTCCCACGTTGTCCTTCTGCGCTCATCTCATCGTCGTCCCACGTTGTCCTTCTGCGCTCATCTCGTCGTCGTCCCATGTTGTCCTTCTGCGCTCATCTCGTCGTCGTCCCACGTTGTCCTTCTGCGCTCATCTCGTCGTCGCCCCACGTTGTCCTTCTGCGATCATCTCGTCGTCGTCCCACATTGTCCTTCTGCGCTCATCTCGTCGTCCTTCTATGCTCACCTTGTCGTCGTCCCACGTTGTCCTTCTGCGCTCATCTTGTCGTCGTGCCACGTTGTCCTTCTGCGCTCATCTCGTCGTCGTCCCACGTTGTCCTTCTGCGCTCATCTCGTCGTCGTCCCACGTTGTCCTTCTGCGATTATCTCGTCGTCCTTCTGCGCTCATTTCGTCGTCGTCCCACGTTGTCCTTCTGCGCTCATCTATTCGTCGTCCCACGTTGTCCTTCTGCGCTCATCTCGTTGTCGTCCCACGTTGTCCTTCTGTGCTCATCTCGTCGTCGTCCCACGTTGCCCTTCTGCGCTCATCTCATCGTCGTCCCACGTTGTCCTTCTGAGCTCATCTCGTCGTCGTCCCACGTTGTCCTTCTGCGCTCATCTCGTCGTCGTCCCACGTTGTCCTTCTGCGTTCATCTCATCGTCATCCCACGTTGTCCTTCTGCGCTCATCTCGTCGTCGTCCCACGTTGTCCTTCTGCGCTCATCTATTCGTCGTCATCTCGTCGTCGTCCCACGTTTTCCTTCTGCGCTCACCATCAATCAATCAATCAATCAATTTTATTTTATATAGCCCTTCGTACATCAGCTAATATCTCGAAGTGCTGTACAGAAACCCAGCCTAAAACCCCAAACAGCTAGTAATGCAGGTGTAGAAGCACGGTGGCTAGGAAAAACTCCCTAGAAAGGCCAAAACCTAGGAAGAAACCTAGAGAGGAACCAGGCTATGAGGGGTGGCCAGTCCTCTTCTGGCTGTGCCGGGTGGAGATTATAACAGAACCATGCCAAGATGTTCAAAAATGTTCATAAGTGACAAGCATGGTCAAATAATAATCAGGAATAAATCTCAGTTGGCTTTTCATAGCCGATCATTAAGAGTTGAAAACAGCAGGTCTGGGACAGGTAGGGGTTCCATAACCGCAGGCAGAACAGTTGAAACTGGAATAGCAGCAAGGCCAGGCGGACTGGGGACAGCAAGGAGTCACCACGGCCGGTAGTCCCGACGTATGGTCCTAGGGCTCAGGTCTCTCAGTTGGCTTTTCATAGCCGATCATTAAGAGTTGAAAACAGCAGGTCTGGGACAGGTAGGGGTTTCGTAACCGCAGGCAGAACAGTTGAAACTGGAATAGCAGCAAGGCCAGGCGGACTGGGGACAGCAAGGTGTCAGCATGCCCGGTAGTCCTGACGTATGGTCCTAGGGCTCAGGTTCTCAGAGAGAAAGAGAGAACGAGAGAATTAGAGAGAGCATACTTAAATTCACACAGGACACTGGATAAGACAGGAGAAGTACTCCAGGTATAACCAACTAACCCCAGCCCCGACACATAAACTACTGCAGCATAAATACTGGAGGCTGAGACAGGAGCGGTCCGGAGACACTGTGACACCATCCGAAGAAACCCCCGGACAGGGCCAAACAGGAAGGATATAACCCCACCCACTCTGCCAAAGCACAGCCCCCGCACCACTAGAGGGATATCCTCAACCACCAACTTACAATCCTGAGACAAGGTCGAGTATAGCCCGAGATCTCGTCGTCGTCCCACGTTGTCCTTATGCGCTCATCTCAACGTCGTCCCACGTTGTCTTTCTGCGATCATCTCGTCGTCGTCCCACGTTGTCCTTCTGCGATCATCTCGTCGTCCTTCTGCGCTCATCTCGTCGTCGTCCCACGTTGTCCTTCTGCGCTCATCTCGTCGCCGTCCCACGTTGTCCTTCTGCGCTCATCTCGTTGTTGTCCCACGTTGTCCTTCTGCGCTCATCTCGTCGTCGTCCCACGTTGTCCTTCTGCGCTCATCTCGTCGACGTCCCACATTGTCCTTCTGCGATCATCTCGTCGTCGTCCCACATTGTCCTTCTGCGCTCATCTCGTCGTCCTTCTATGCTCACCTCGTCGTCGTCCCACGTTGTCCTTCTGCGCTCATCTCGTCGTCGTGCCACGTTGTCCTTCTGCGCTCATCTCGTCGTCGTCCCACATTGTCCTTCTGCGCTCATCTCGTCGTCGTCCCACGTTGTCCTTCTGCGATTATCTCGTCGTCCTTCTGCGCTCATCTAGTCGTCGTCCCACGTTGTCCTTCTGCGCTCATCTCGTTGTCGTCCCACGTTGTCCTTCTGTGCTCATCTCGTCGTCGTCCCACGTTGTCCTTCTGCGCTCATCTCGTCGTCGTCACACGTTGTCCTTCTGCGCTCATCTCGTCGTCATCCCACGTTGTCCTTCTGCGCTCATCTCGTCGTCGTCCCACGTTGTCCTTCTGCGATCATCTCGTCGTCGTCCAACATTGTCCTGCGATTATCTCGTTGTCCTTCTGCGCTCATCTAGTCGTCGTCCCACGTTGTCCTTCTGCGCTCATCTCGTTGTCGTCCCAAGTTGTCCTTCTGCGCTCATCTCGTTGTCGTCCCACGTTGTCCTTCTGCGCTCATCTCGTCGTCGTCCCACCTTGTCCTTCTGCGCTCATCTCGTCGACGTCCCACGTTGTCCTTCTGCGATCATCTCGTCGTCGTCCCACATTGTCCTTCTGCGCTCATCTCGTCGTCCTTCTATGCTAACCTCGTCGTCGTCCCACGTTGTCCTTCTGCGCTCATCTCGTCGTCGTGCCACGTTGTCCTTCTGCGCTCATCTCGTCGTCGTCCCACATTGTCCTTCTGCGCTCATCTCGTCGTCGTCCCACGTTGTCCTTCTGCGATTATCTCGTCGTCCTTCTGCGCTCATCTCGTCGTCGTCCCACGTTGTCCTTCTGCGCTCATCTAGTCGTCGTCCCACGTTGTCCTTCTGCGCTCATCTCGTTGTCGTCCCACGTTGTCCTTCTGCGCTCATCTCGTCGCCGTCACACGTTGTCCTTATGCGCTCATCTCGTTGTCATCCCACGTTGTCCTTCTGCGCTCATCTCGTCGTCGTCCCACGTTGTCCTTCTGCGCTCATCTCGTCGTCGCCCCACGTTGTCCTTCTGCGATCATTTCGTCGTCGTCCCACATTGTCCTTCTGCGCTCATCTCGTCGTCCTTCTATGCTCACCTCGTCGTCGTCCCACGTTGTCCTTCTGCGATTATCTCGTCGTCCTTCTGCGCTCATTTCGTCGTCGTCCCACGTTTTCCTTCTGCGCTCATCTAGTCGTCGTCCCACGTTGTCCTTCTGCGCTCATCTCGTTGTCGTCCCACGTTGTCCTTCTGTGCTCATCTCGTCGTCGTCCCACGTTGCCCTTCTGCGCTCATCTCTTCGTCGTCCCACGTTGTCCTTCTGAGCTCATCTCGTCGTCGTCCCACGTTGTCCTTCTGCGCTCATCTCGTCGTCGTCCCTCGTTTTCCTTCTGCGCTCATCTCGTCGTCGTCCCACGTTGTCCTTATGTGCTCATCTCATCGTCATCCCAAGTTGTCTTTCTGCGATCATCAGGTCGTCGTCCCACGTTGTCCTTCTGCGATCATCTCGTCGTCCTTCTGCGCTCATCTCGTCGTCGTCCCACGTTGTCCTTCTGCGCTCATCTCGTCGTCGTCCCACGTTGTCCTTCTGCGCTCATCTCGTCGTTGTCCCACGTTGTCTTTCTGTGCTCATCTCGTCGTCGTCCCACGTTGTCCTTCTGCGATCATCTCGTCGTCGTCCCACGTTGTCCTTCTGCGCTCATCTCGTCGTCGTGCCACGTTGTCCTTCTGCGCTCATCTCGTCGTCCCACGTTGTCCTTCTGCGATCATCTCGTCGTCGTCCCACGTTGTCCTTCTGCTATCATCTCGTCGTCCTTCTGCGCTCATCTCGTCGTCGTCCCACGTTGTCCTTCTGCGCTCATCTCGTCGTCGTCCCACGTTGTCCTTCTGCCCTCATCTCGTTGTCGTCCCACGTTGTCCTTCTGGGCTCATCTCGTCTTCGTCCCACGCTGTCCTTCTGCGCTCATCTCGTCGTCGTCCCACGTTGTCCTTCTGCGCTCATCTCGTCGCCGTCCCACGTTGTCCTTATGCGCTCATCTCGTCGACGTCCCACGTTGTCCTTCTGCGCTCATCTCGTCGCCGTCCCACGTTGTCCTTATGCGCTCATCTCGTTGACGTCCCACGTTGTCCTTCTGCTCTCATCTCGTCGTCCTTCTGCGCTCATCTCGTCGTCGTCCCACGTTGTCCTTCTGCGCTCATCTCGTCGTCGTCCCACGTTGTCCTTATGTGCTCATCTCATCGTCATCCCAAGTTGTCTTTCTGCGATCATCAGGTCGTCGTCCCACGTTGTCCTTCTGCGATCATCTCGTCGTCCTTCTGCGCTCATCTCGTCGTCGTCCCACGTTGTCCTTCTGCGCTCATCTCGTCGTCGTCCCACGTTGTCCTTCTGCGCTCATCTCGTCGTTGTCCCACGTTGTCTTTCTGTGCTCATCTCGTCGTCGTCCCACGTTGTCCTTCTGCGATCATCTCGTCGTCGTCCCACGTTGTCCTTCTGCGCTCATCTCGTCGTCGTGCCACGTTGTCCTTCTGCGCTCATCTCGTCGTCCCACGTTGTCCTTCTGCGATCATCTCGTCGTCGTCCCACGTTGTCCTTCTGCTATCATCTCGTCGTCCTTCTGCGCTCATCTCGTCGTCGTCCCACGTTGTCCTTCTGCGCTCATCTCGTCGTCGTCCCACGTTGTCCTTCTGCCCTCATCTCGTTGTCGTCCCACGTTGTCCTTCTGGGCTCATCTCGTCTTCGTCCCACGCTGTCCTTCTGCGCTCATCTCGTCGTCGTCCCACGTTGTCCTTCTGCGCTCATCTCGTCGCCGTCCCACGTTGTCCTTATGCGCTCATCTCGTCGACGTCCCACGTTGTCCTTCTGCGCTCATCTCGTCGCCGTCCCACGTTGTCCTTATGCGCTCATCTCGTCGACGTCCCACGTTGTCCTTCTGCTCTCATCTCGTCGTCCTTCTGCGCTCATCTCGTCGTCGTCCCACGTTGTCCTTCTGCGCTCATCTCGTCGTCGTCCCACGTTGTCCTTCTGCGTTCATCTCATCGTCATCCCACGTTGTCCTTCTGCGCTCATCTCGTCGTCGTCCCACGTTGTCCTTCTGCGCTCATCTATTCGTCGTCATCTCGTCGTCGTCCCACGTTTTCCTTCTGCGCTCACCATCAATCAATCAATCAATCAATTTTATTTTATATAGCCCTTCGTACATCAGCTAATATCTCGAAGTGCTGTACAGAAACCCAGCCTAAAACCCCAAACAGCTAGTAATGCAGGTGTAGAAGCACGGTGGCTAGGAAAAACTCCCTAGAAAGGCCAAAACCTAGGAAGAAACCTAGAGAGGAACCAGGCTATGAGGGGTGGCCAGTCCTCTTCTGGCTGTGCCGGGTGGAGATTATAACAGAACCATGCCAAGATGTTCAAAAATGTTCATAAGTGACAAGCATGGTCAAATAATAATCAGGAATAAATCTCAGTTGGCTTTTCATAGCCGATCATTAAGAGTTGAAAACAGCAGGTCTGGGACAGGTAGGGGTTCCATAACCGCAGGCAGAACAGTTGAAACTGGAATAGCAGCAAGGCCAGGCGGACTGGGGACAGCAAGGAGTCACCACGGCCGGTAGTCCCGACGTATGGTCCTAGGGCTCAGGTCTCTCAGTTGGCTTTTCATAGCCGATCATTAAGAGTTGAAAACAGCAGGTCTGGGACAGGTAGGGGTTTCGTAACCGCAGGCAGAACAGTTGAAACTGTAATAGCAGCAAGGCCAGGCGGACTGGGGACAGCAAGGTGTCAGCATGCCCGGTAGTCCTGACGTATGGTCCTAGGGCTCAGGTTCTCAGAGAGAAAGAGAGAACGAGAGAATTAGAGAGAGCATACTTAAATTCACACAGGACACTGGATAAGACAGGAGAAGTACTCCAGGTATAACCAACTAACCCCAGCCCCGACACATAAACTACTGCAGCATAAATACTGGAGGCTGAGACAGGAGCGGTCCGGAGACACTGTGACACCATCCGAAGAAACCCCCGGACAGGGCCAAACAGGAAGGATATAACCCCACCCACTCTGCCAAAGCACAGCCCCCGCACCACTAGAGGGATATCCTCAACCACCAACTTACAATCCTGAGACAAGGTCGAGTATAGCCCGAGATCTCGTCGTCGTCCCACGTTGTCCTTATGCGCTCATCTCAACGTCGTCCCACGTTGTCTTTCTGCGATCATCTCGTCGTCGTCCCACGTTGTCCTTCTGCGATCATCTCGTCGTCCTTCTGCGCTCATCTCGTCGTCGTCCCACGTTGTCCTTCTGCGCTCATCTCGTCGCCGTCCCACGTTGTCCTTCTGCGCTCATCTCGTTGTTGTCCCACGTTGTCCTTCTGCGCTCATCTCGTCGTCGTCCCACGTTGTCCTTCTGCGCTCATCTCGTCGACGTCCCACATTGTCCTTCTGCGATCATCTCGTCGTCGTCCCACATTGTCCTTCTGCGCTCATCTCGTCGTCCTTCTATGCTCACCTCGTCGTCGTCCCACGTTGTCCTTCTGCGCTCATCTCGTCGTCGTGCCACGTTGTCCTTCTGCGCTCATCTCGTCGTCGTCCCACATTGTCCTTCTGCGCTCATCTCGTCGTCGTCCCACGTTGTCCTTCTGCGATTATCTCGTCGTCCTTCTGCGCTCATCTAGTCGTCGTCCCACGTTGTCCTTCTGCGCTCATCTCGTTGTCGTCCCACGTTGTCCTTCTGTGCTCATCTCGTCGTCGTCCCACGTTGTCCTTCTGCGCTCATCTCGTCGTCGTCACACGTTGTCCTTCTGCGCTCATCTCGTCGTCATCCCACGTTGTCCTTCTGCGCTCATCTCGTCGTCGTCCCACGTTGTCCTTCTGCGATCATCTCGTCGTCGTCCAACATTGTCCTGCGATTATCTCGTTGTCCTTCTGCGCTCATCTAGTCGTCGTCCCACGTTGTCCTTCTGCGCTCATCTCGTTGTCGTCCCAAGTTGTCCTTCTGCGCTCATCTCGTTGTCGTCCCACGTTGTCCTTCTGCGCTCATCTCGTCGTCGTCCCACCTTGTCCTTCTGCGCTCATCTCGTCGACGTCCCACGTTGTCCTTCTGCGATCATCTCGTCGTCGTCCCACATTGTCCTTCTGCGCTCATCTCGTCGTCCTTCTATTCTAACCTCGTCGTCGTCCCACGTTGTCCTTCTGCGCTCATCTCGTCGTCGTGCCACGTTGTCCTTCTGCGCTCATCTCGTCGTCGTCCCACATTGTCCTTCTGCGCTCATCTCGTCGTCGTCCCACGTTGTCCTTCTGCGATTATCTCGTCGTCCTTCTGCGCTCATCTCGTCGTCGTCCCACGTTGTCCTTCTGCGCTCATCTAGTCGTCGTCCCACGTTGTCCTTCTGCGCTCATCTCGTTGTCGTCCCACGTTGTCCTTCTGCGCTCATCTCGTCGCCGTCACACGTTGTCCTTATGCGCTCATCTCGTTGTCGTCCCACGTTGTCCTTCTGCGCTCATCTCGTCGTCGTCCCACGTTGTCCTTCTGCGCTCATCTCGTCGTCGCCCCACGTTGTCCTTCTGCGATCATTTCGTCGTCGTCCCACATTGTCCTTCTGCGCTCATCTCGTCGTCCTTCTATGCTCACCTCGTCGTCGTCCCACGTTGTCCTTCTGCGATTATCTCGTCGTCCTTCTGCGCTCATTTCGTCGTCGTCCCACGTTTTCCTTCTGCGCTCATCTAGTCGTCGTCCCACGTTGTCCTTCTGCGCTCATCTCGTTGTCGTCCCACGTTGTCCTTCTGTGCTCATCTCGTCGTCGTCCCACGTTGCCCTTCTGCGCTAATCTCTTCGTCGTCCCACGTTGTCCTTCTGAGCTCATCTCGTCGTCGTCCCACGTTGTCCTTCTGCGCTCATCTCGTCGTCGTCCCTCGTTTTCCTTCTGCGCTCATCTCGTCGTCGTCCCACGTTGTCCTTATGTGCTCATCTCATCGTCATCCCACGTTGTCTTTCTGCGATCATCAGGTCGTCGTCCCACGTTGTCCTTCTGCGATCATCTCGTCGTCCTTCTGCGCTCATCTCGTCGTCGTCCCACGTTGTCCTTCTGCGCTCATCTCGTCGTCGTCCCACGTTGTCCTTCTGCGCTCATCTCGTCGTTGTCCCACGTTGTCTTTCTGTGCTCATCTCGTCGTCGTCCCACGTTGTCCTTCTGCGATCATCTCGTCGTCGTCCCACGTTGTCCTTCTGCGCTCATCTCGTCGTCGTGCCACGTTGTCCTTCTGCGCTCATCTCGTCGTCCCACGTTGTCCTTCTGCGATCATCTCGTCGTCGTCCCACGTTGTCCTTCTGCTATCATCTCGTCGTCCTTCTGCGCTCATCTCGTCGTCGTCCCACGTTGTCCTTCTGCGCTCATCTCGTCGTCGTCCCACGTTGTCCTTCTGCCCTCATCTCGTTGTCGTCCCACGTTGTCCTTCTGGGCTCATCTCGTCTTCGTCCCACGCTGTCCTTCTGCGCTCATCTCGTCGTCGTCCCACGTTGTCCTTCTGCGCTCATCTCGTCGCCGTCCCACGTTGTCCTTATGCGCTCATCTCGTCGACGTCCCACGTTGTCCTTCTGCGCTCATCTCGTCGCCGTCCCACGTTGTCCTTATGCGCTCATCTCGTCGACGTCCCACGTTGTCCTTCTGCTCTCATCTCGTCGTCCTTCTGCGCTCATCTCGTCGTCGTCCCACGTTGTCCTTCTGCGCTCATATCGTCGTCGTCCCACGTTGTGTTTCTGCGATCATCTCGTCGTCGTCCCACGTTGTCCTTCTGCGCTCATCTCGTCGTCCTTCTGCGCTCATCTCGTCGTCGTCCCACGTTGTCCTTCTGCGCTCATCTAGTCGTCGTCCCACGTTGTCCTTCTGCGCTCATCTCGTCGTATTCCCACGTTGTCCTTCTGCGCTCATCTCGTCGTCGTCCCACGTTGTCTTTCTGTGCTCATCTCGTCGTCGTCCCACGTTGTCCTTCTGCGATCATCTCGTCGTCGTCCCACGTTGTCCTTCTGCGCTCATCTCGTCGTCGTGCCACGTTGTCCTTCTGCGCTCATCTCGTCGTCGTCCCACGTTGTCCTTCTGCGATCATCTCGTCGTCGTCCCACGTTGTCCTTCTGCTATCATCTCGTCGTCCTTCTGCGCTCATCTCGTCGTCGTCCCACGTTGTCCTTCTGCGCTCATCTCGTCGTCGTCCCACGTTGTCCTTCTGCCCTCATCTCGTTGTCGTCCCACGTTGTCCTTCTGGGCTCATCTTCGTCCCACGTTGTCCTTCTGCGCTCATCTCGTCGTCGTCCCACGTTGTCCTTCTACGCTCATCTCGTCGTCGTCCCACGTTGTCCTTCTGCGCTCATATCGTCGTCGTCCCACGTTGTCCTTCTGCGATCATCTCATAGTCGTCCCACGTTGTCCTTCTGCTCTCATCTCGTCGTCCTTCTGCGCTCATCTCGTCGTCGTCCCACGTTGTCCTTCTGCGCTCATATCGTCGTCGTCCCACGCTGTCCTTCTGCGATCATCTCGTCGTCGTCCCACGTTGTCCTTATGCGCTCATCTCGTCGTCGTCCCACGTTGTGTTTCTGCGCTCATCTCGTCGTCGTCCCACGTTGTCCTTCTGCGATCATCTCGTCGTCGTCCCACGTTGTCCTTCAGCGCTCATCTCGTTGTCGTCCCACGTTGTCCTTCTGCGCTCATCTCATCGTCGTCCCACGTTGTCTTTCTGCGCTCATCTCGTCGTCGTCCCACGATGTCCTTCTGCGATCATCTCGTCGTCATCCCACGTTGTCCTTCTGCGCTCATCTCGTCGTCGTCCCACGTTGTCCTTCTGCGCTCATCTCGTCGTCGTCCCACGTTGTCCTTCTGCGCTCATCTTATCGTCGTCCCACGTTGTCTTTCTGCGCTCATCTCGTCGTCGTCCCACGTTGTCCTTCTGCGATCATCTCGTCGTCGTCCCACGTTGTCCTTCAGCGCTCATCTCGTTGTCGTCCCACGTTGTCCTTCTGCGCTCATCTCATCGTCGTCCCACGTTGTCTTTCTGCGCTCATCTCGTCGTCGTCCCACGATGTCCTTCTGCGATCATCTCGTCGTCGTCCCACGTTGTCCTTCTGCGCTCAGCTCGTCGTCGTCCCACGTTGTCCTTCTGCGCTCATCTCGTCGTCGTCCCACGTTGTACTTATGTGCTCATCTCGTCGTCGTCCCACGTTGTCTTTCTGCGATCATCTCGTCGTCGTCCCACGTTGTCCTTCTGCGATCATCTCGTCGTCCTTCCGCGCTCATCTCGTCGTCGTCCCACGTTGTCCTTCTGCGCTCATCTCGTCGTCGTAACACGTTGTCCTTCTGCGCTCATCTCGTCGTCGTCCCACATTGTCTTTCTGCGCTCATCTCGTCGTCCCACGTTTTCCTTCTGCGCTCATCTCGTCGTCGTCACACGTTGTCCTTATGCGCTCATCTCATCGTCGTCCCACGTTGTCTTTCTGCGATCATCTCGTAGTCGTCCCACGTTGTCCTTCTGCGATTATCTCGTCGTCCTTCTGCGCTCATCTCGTCGTCGTCCCACGTTGTCCTTCTGCGCTCATCTAGTCGTCGTCCCACGTTGTCCTTCTGCGCTCATCTCGTTGTCGTCCCACGTTGTCCTTCTGTGCTCATCTCGTCGTCGTCCCACGTTGTCCTTCTGCGCTCATCTCATCGTCGTCCCACGTTGTCCTTCTGCGCTCATCTCGTCGTCGTCCCACGTTGTCCTTCTGCGCTCATCTCGTCATCGTCCCACGTTTTCCTTCTGCGCTCATCTCGTCGTCGTCCCACGTTGTCCTTATGCGCTCATCTCATCTTCGTCCCACGTTGTCTTTCTGCGATCATCTCGTCGTCGTCCCACGTTGTCCTTCTGCGATCATCTCGTCGTCCTTCTGCGCTCATCTCGTCGTCGTCCCACGTTGTCCTTCAGCGCTCATCTCGTCGCCGTCACACGTTGTCCTTATGCGCTCATCTCGTTGTCGTCCCACGTTGTCCTTCTGCGCTCATCTCGTCGTCGTCCCACGTTGTCCTTCTGCGCTCATCTCGTCGTCGCCCCACGTTGTCCTTCTGTGATCATTTCGTCGTCGTCCCACATTGTCCTTCTGCGCTCATCTCGTCGTCCTTCTATGCTCACCTCGTCGTCGTCCCACGTTGTCCTTCTGCGATTATCTCGTCGTCCTTCTGCGCTCATTTCGTCGTCGTCCCACGTTTTCCTTCTGCGCTCATCTAGTCGTCGTCCCACGTTGTCCTTCTGCGCTCATCTCGTTGTCGTCCCACGTTGTCCTTCTGTGCTCATCTCGTCGTCGTCCCACGTTGCCCTTCTGCGCTCATCTCATCGTCGTCCCACGTTGTCCTTCTGAGCTCATCTCGTCGTCGTCCCACGTTGTCCTTCTGCGCTCATCTCGTCGACGTCCCACGTTGTCCTTCTGCGCTCATCTCGTTGTCGTCCCATGTTGTCCTTCTGTGCTCATCTCGTCGTCGTCCCACGTTTTCCTTCTGCGCTCATCTCGTCATCGTCACACGTTGTCTTTCTGTGCTCATCTCGTCGTCGTCCCACGTTGTCCTTCTGCGATCATCTCGTCGTCGGCCCACGTTGTCCTTCTGCGCTCATCTCGTCGTCGTGCCACGTTGTCCTTCTGCGCTCATCTCGTCGTCGTCCCACGTTGTCCTTCTGCGATCATCTCGTCGTCGTCCCACGTTGTCCTTCTGCTATCATCTCGTCGTCCTTCTGCGCTCATCTCGTCGTCGTCCCACGTTGTCCTTCTGCGCTCATCTCGTCGTCGTCCCACGTTGTCCTTCTGCCCTCATCTCGTTGTCGTCCCACGTTGTCCTTCTGGGCTCATCTCGTCTTCGTCCCACGTTGTCCTTCTGCGCTCATCTCGTCGTCGTCCCACGTTGTCCTTCTGCACTCATCTCGTCGTCGTCCCACGTTGTCCTTCTGCGCTCATATCGTCGTCGTCCCACGTTGTCCTTCTGCGATCATCTCATAGTCGTCCCACGTTGTCCTTCTGCTCTCATCTCGTCGTCCTTCTGCGCTCATCTCGTCGTCGTCCCACGTTGTCCTTCTGCGCTCATATCGTCGTCGTCCCACGTTGTGTTTCTGCGATCATCTCGTCGTCGTCCCACGTTGTCCTTCTGCGCTCATCTCGTCGTCCTTCTGCGCTCATCTCGTCGTCGTCCCACGTTGTCCTTCTGCGCTCATCTAGTCGTCGTCCCACGTTGTCCTTCTGCGCTCATCTCGTCGTATTCCCACGTTGTCCTTCTGCGCTCATCTCGTCGTCGTCCCACGTTGTCTTTCTGTGCTCATCTCGTCGTCGTCCCACGTTGTCCTTCTGCGATCATCTCGTCGTCGTCCCACGTTGTCCTTCTGCGCTCATCTCGTCGTCGTGCCACGTTGTCCTTCTGCGCTCATCTCGTCGTCGTCCCACGTTGTCCTTCTGCGCTCATCTCGTCGTCGTCCCACGTTGTCCTTCTGCGATCATCTCGTCGTCGTCCCACGTTGTCCTTCTGCTATCATCTCGTCGTCCTTCTGCGCTCATCTCGTCGTCGTCCCACGTTGTCCTTCTGCGCTCATCTCGTCGTCGTCCCACGTTGTCCTTCTGCCCTCATCTCGTTGTCGTCCCACGTTGTCCTTCTGGGCTCATCTTCGTCCCACGTTGTCCTTCTGCGCTCATCTCGTCGTCGTCCCACGTTGTCCTTCTACGCTCATCTCGTCGTCGTCCCACGTTGTCCTTTCTGCGCTCATATCGTCGTCGTCCCACGTTGTCCTTCTGCGATCATCTCATAGTCGTCCCACGTTGTCCTTCTGCTCTCATCTCGTCGTCCTTCTGCGCTCATCTCGTCGTCGTCCCACGTTGTCCTTCTGCGCTCATATCGTCGTCGTCCCACGTTGTCCTTCTGCGATCATCTCGTCGTCGTCCCACGTTGTCCTTATGCGCTCATCTCGTCGTCGTCCCACGTTGTGTTTCTGCGCTCATCTCGTCGTCGTCCCACGTTGTCCTTCTGCGATCATCTCGTCGTCGTCCCACGTTGTCCTTCAGCGCTCATCTCGTTGTCGTCCCACGTTGTCCTTCTGCGCTCATCTCATCGTCGTCCCACGTTGTCTTTCTGCGCTCATCTCGTCGTCGTCCCACGATGTCCTTCTGCGATCATCTCGTCGTCATCCCACGTTGTCCTTCTGCGCTCATCTCGTCGTCGTCCCACGTTGTCCTTCTGCGCTCTTCTCGTCGTCGTCCCACGTTGTCCTTCTGCGCTCATCTCGTTGTCGTCCCACGTTGTCCTTCTGCGCTCATCTCATCGTCGTCCCACGTTGTCCTTCAGCGCTCATCTCGTTGTCGTCCCACGTTGTCCTTCTGCGCTCATCTCATCGTCGTCCCACGTTGTCTTTCTGCGCTCATCTCGTCGTCGTCCCACGATGTCCTTCTGCGATCATCTCGTCGTCGTCCCACGTTGTCCTTCTGCGCTCAGCTCGTCGTCGTCCCACGTTGTCCATCTGCGCTCATCTCGTCGTCGTCCCACGTTGTACTTATGCGCTCATCTCGTCGTCGTCCCACGTTGTCTTTCTGCGATCATCTCGTCGTCGTCCCACGTTGTCCTTCTGCGATCATCTCGTCGTCCTTCCGCGCTCATCTCGTCGTCGTCCCACGTTGTCCTTCTGCGCTCATCTCGTCGTCGTAACAAGTTGTCCTTCTGCGCTCATCTCGTCGTCGTCCCACATTGTCTTTCTGCGCTCATCTCGTCGTCCCACGTTTTCCTTCTGCGCTCATCTCGTCGTCGTCACACGTTGTCCTTATGCGCTCATCTCATCGTCGTCCCACGTTGTCTTTCTGCGATCATCTCGTAGTCGTCCCACGTTGTCCTTCTGCGATCATCTCGTCGTCCTTCTGCGCTCATCTCGTCGTCGTCCCACGTTGTCCTTCTGTGCTCATCTCGTCCTCGTCCCACGTTGTCCTTCTGCGATCATCTCGTCGTCGTCCCACGTTGTCCTTCTGCGCTCATCTCGTCGTCGTGCCACGTTGTCCTTCTGCGCTCATCTCGTCGTCGTCCCACGTTGTCCTTCTGCGATCATCTCGTCGTCGTCCCACGTTGTCCTTCTGCTATCATCTCGTCGTCCTTCTGTGCTCATCTCATCGTCATCCCACGTTGTCCTTCTGTGCTCATCTCGTCGTCGTCCCACGTTGTCCTTCTGCGCTCATCTCGTCGTCGTCCCACGTTTTCCTTCTGCGCTCATCTCGTCGTCGACCCACGTTGTCCTTATGCGCTCATCTCATCGTCGTCCCACGTTGTCTTTCTGCGATCATCTCGTCGTCGTCCCACGTTGTCCTTCTGCGATCATCTCGTCGTCCTTCTGCGCTCATCTCGTCGTCGTCCCACGTTGTCCTTCTGCGCTCATCTCGTCGCCGTCCCAAGTTGTCCTTCTGCGCTCATCTCGTTGTCGTCCCACGTTGTCCTTCTGCGCTCATCTCGTCGTCGTCCAACGTTGTCCTTCTGCGCTCATCTCGTCGTCGTCCCACGTTGTCCTTCTGCGATCATCTCGTCGTCGTCCCACATTATCCTTCTGCGCTCATTTCGTCGTCCTTCTATGCTCACCTCGTCGTCGTCCCACGTTGTCCTTCTGCGCTCATCTCGTCGTCGTGCCACGTTGTCCTTCTGCGCTCATCTCGTCGTCGTCCCACATTGTCCTTCTGCGCTCATCTCGTCGTCGTCCCACGTTGTCCTTCTGCGATTATCTCGTCGTCCTTCTGCGCTCATCTCGTCGTCGTCCCACGTTGTACTTCTGCGCTCATCTAGTCGTCGTCCCACGTTGTCCTTCTGCGCTCATCTCGTTGTCGTCCCACGTTGTCCTTCTGTGCTCATCTCGTCGTCGTCCCACGTTGTCCTTCTGCGCTCATCTCGTCGTCATCACACGTTGTCCTTCTGCGCTCATCTCGTCGTCGTCCCACGTTGTCCTTCTGCGCTCATCTCGTCGTCGTCCCACGTTGTCCTTCTGCGATCATCTCGTCGTCGTCCAACGTTGTCCTTCTGCGATTATCTCGTCGTCCTTCTGCGCTCATCTCGTCGTCGTCCCACGTTGTCCTTCTGCGCTCATCTAGTCGTCGTCCCACGTTGTCCTTCTGCGCTCATCTCGTTGTCGTCCCACGTTGTCCTTCTGCGCTCATCTCGTCGTCGTCCCACGTTGTCCTTCTGCGCTCATCTCATCGTCGTCCCACGTTGTCCTTCTGCGCTCATCTCGTCGTCGTCCCACGTTGTCCTTCTGCGCTCATCTCTTCGTCGTCCCACGTTTTCCTTTTGCGCTCATCTCGTCGTCGTCCCACGTTGTCCTTATGCGCTCATCTCATCGTCGTCCCACGTTGTCTTTCTGCGATCATCTCGTCGTCGTCCCACGTTGTCCTTCTGCGCTCATCTCGTCGTCCTTCTATGCTCACCTCGTCGTCGTCCCACGTTGTCCTTCTGCGCTCATCTCGTCGTCGTGCCACGTTGTCCTTCTGCGCTCATCTCGTCGTCATCCCACATTGTCCTTCTGCGCTCATCTCGTCGTCGTCCCACGTTGTCCTTCTGCGATTATCTCGTCGTCCTTCTGCGCTCATCTCGTCGTCGTCCCACGTTGTCCTTCTGCGCTCATCTAGTCGTCGTCCCACGTTGTCCTTCTGCGCTCATCTCGTTGTCGTCCCACGTTGTCCTTCTGTGCTCATCTCGTCGTCGTCCCACGTTGTCCTTCTGCGCTCATCTCGTCGTCGTCCCACGTTGTCCTTCTGCGCTCATCTCGTCGTCGTCCCACGTTGTCCTTCTGCGCTCTTCTCGTCGTCGTCCCACATTGTCCTACTGCGATCATCTCGTCGTCGTCCAACGTTGTCCTTCTGAAATTATCTCGTCGTCCTTCTGCGCTCATCTCGTCGTCGTCCCACGTTGTCCTTCTGCGCTCATCTAGTCGTCGTCCCACGTTGTCCTTCTGCGCTCATCTCGTTGTCGTCCCACGTTGTCCTTCTGTGCTCATCTCGTCGTCGTCCCACGTTGTCCTTCTGCGCTCATCTCATCATCGTCCCACGTTGTCCTTCTGCGCTCATCTCGTCGTCGTCCCACGTTGTCCTTCTGCGCTCACCTCGTCGTCGTCCCACGTTTTCCTTCTGCGCTCATCTCGTCGTCGTCCCACGTTGTCCTTCTGCGCTCATCTCATCGTCGTCCCACGTTGTCCTTCTGCGCTCATCTCGTCGTCGTGCCACGTTGTCCTTCTGCGCTCATCTCGTCGTCGTCCCACGTTGTCCTTCTGCGATTATCTCGTCGTCCTTCTGCGCTCATCTCGTCGTCGTCCCACGTTGTACTTCTGCGCTCATCTAGTCGTCGTCCCACGTTGTCCTTCTGCGCTCATCTCGTTGTCGTCCCACGTTGTCCTTCTGCGATCATCTCGTCGTCGTCCCACGTTGTCCTTCTGCTATCATCTCGTCGTCCTTCTGTGCTCATCTCATCGTCATCCCACGTTGTCCTTCTGTGCTCATCTCGTCGTCGTCCCACGTTGTCCTTCTGCGATCATCTCGTCGTCGTCCCACGTTGTCCTTCTGCTATCATCTCGTCGTCCTTCTGTGCTCATCTCATCGTCATCCCACGTTGTCCTTCTGCGCTCATCTCGTCGTCGTCCCACGTTGTCCTTCTGCGCTCATCTCGTCGTCGTCCCACGTTGTCCTTCTGCGCTCATCTCGTCGTCGTCCCACGTTGTCCTTATGCGCTCATCTCATCGTCGTCCCACGTTGTCTTTCTGCGATCATCTCGTTGTCGTCCCACGTTGTCCTTCTGCGCTCATCTCGTCGTCGTCCCACGTTGTCCTTCTGCGCTCATCTAGTCGTCGTCCCACGTTGTCCTTCTGCGCTCATCTCGTTGTCGTCCCACGTTGTCCTTCTGTGCTCATCTCGTTGTCGTCCCACGTTGTCCTTCTGCGCTCATCTCATCATCGTCCCACGTTGTCCTTCTGCGCTCATCTCGTCGTCGTCCCACGTTGTCCTTCTGCGCTCACCTCGTCGTCGTCCCACGTTTTCCTTCTGCGCTCATCTCGTCGTCGTCCCACGTTGTCCTTCTGCGCTCATCTCATCGTCGTCCCACGTTGTCTTTCTGCGATCATCTCGTCGTCGTCCCACGTTGTCCTTCTGCGCTCATCTCGTCGTCCTTCTATGCTCACCTCGTCGTCGTCCCACGTTGTCCTTCTGCGCTCATCTCGTCGTCGTGCCACGTTGTCCTTCTGCGCTCATCTCGTCGTCATCCCACATTGTCCTTCTGCGCTCATCTCGTCGTCGTCCCACGTTGTCCTTATGCGCTCATCTCATCGTCGTCCCACGTTGTCTTTCTGCGATCATCTCGTCGTCGTCCCACGTTGTCCTTCTGCGCTCATCTCGTCGTCCTTCTATGCTCACCTCGTCGTCGTCCCACGTTGTCCTTCTGCGCTCATCTCGTCGTCGTGCCACGTTGTCCTTCTGCGCTCATCTCGTCGTCATCCCACATTGTCCTTCTGCGCTCATCTCGTCGTCGTCCCACGTTGTCCTTCTGCGATTATCTCGTCGTCCTTCTGCGCTCATCTCGTCGTCGTCCCACGTTGTCCTTCTGCGCTCATCTAGTCGTCGTCCCACGTTGTCCTTCTGCGCTCATCTCGTTGTCGTCCCACGTTGTCCTTCTGTGCTCATCTCGTCGTCGTCCCACGTTGTCCTTCTGCGCTCATCTCGTCGTCGTCCCACGTTGTCCTTCTGCGCTCATCTCGTCGTCGTCCCACGTTGTCCTTCTGCGCTCTTCTCGTCGTCGTCCCACATTGTCCTACTGCGATCATCTCGTCGTCGTCCAACGTTGTCCTTCTGAAATTATCTCGTCGTCCTTCTGCGCTCATCTCGTCGTCGTCCCACGTTGTCCTTCTGCGCTCATCTAGTCGTCGTCCCACGTTGTCCTTCTGCGCTCATCTCGTTGTCGTCCCACGTTGTCCTTCTGTGCTCATCTCGTCGTCGTCCCACGTTGTCCTTCTGCGCTCATCTCATCATCGTCCCACGTTGTCCTTCTGCGCTCATCTCGTCGTCGTCCCACGTTGTCCTTCTGCGCTCACCTCGTCGTCGTCCCACGTTTTCCTTCTGCGCTCATCTCGTCGTCGTCCCACGTTGTCCTTATGCGCTCATCTCATCGTCGTCCCACGTTGTCTTTCTGCGATCATCTCGTCGTCGTCCCACGTTGTCTTTCTGCGATCATCTCGTCGTCCTTCTGCGCTCATCTCGTCGTCGTCCCACGTTGTCCTTCTGCGCTCATCTCGTCGCCGTCCCACATTGTCCTTATGCGCTCATCTCGTCGTCATCCCACGTTGTCCTTCTGCGCTCATCTCGTCGTCGTCCCACGTTGTCCTTCTGCGCTCATCTCGTCGTCGCCCGACGTTGTCCTTCTGCGATCATCTCGTCGTCGTCCCACATTGTCCTTCTGCGCTCATCTCGTCGTCCTTCTATGCTCACCTCGTCGTCGTCCCACGTTGTCCTTCTGCGCTCATCTCGTCGTCGTGCCACGTTGTCCTTCTGCGCTCATCTCGTCGTCGTCCCACGTTGTCCTTCTGCGATTATCTCGTCGTCCTTCTGCGCTCATCTCGTCGTCGTCCCACGTTGTACTTCTGCGCTCATCTAGTCGTCGTCCCACGTTGTCCTTCTGCGCTCATCTCGTTGTCGTCCCACGTTGTCCTTCTGCGATCATCTCGTCGTCGTCCCACGTTGTCCTTCTGCTATCATCTCGTCGTCCTTCTGTGCTCATCTCATCGTCATCCCACGTTGTCCTTCTGTGCTCATCTCGTCGTCGTCCCACGTTGTCCTTCTGCGATCATCTCGTCGTCGTCCCACGTTGTCCTTCTGCTATCATCTCGTCGTCCTTCTGTGCTCATCTCATCGTCATCCCACGTTGTCCTTCTGCGCTCATCTCGTCGTCGTCCCACGTTGTCCTTCTGCGCTCATCTCGTCGTCGTCCCACGTTGTCCTTCTGCGCTCATCTCGTCGTCGTCCCACGTTGTCCTTATGCGCTCATCTCATCGTCGTCCCACGTTGTCTTTCTGCGATCATCTCGTTGTCGTCCCACGTTGTCCTTCTGCGCTCATCTCGTCGTCGTCCCACGTTGTCCTTCTGCGCTCATCTCGTCGTCGTCCCACGTTGTCCTTCTGCGATCATCTCGTCGTCGTCCCACATTGTCCTTCTGCGCTCATTTCGTCGTCCTTCTATGCTCACCTCGTCGTCGTCCCACGTTGTCCTTCTGCGCTCATCTCGTCGTCGTGCCACGTTGTCCTTCTGCGCTCATCTCGTCGTCGTCCCACATTGTCCTTCTGCGCTCATCTCGTCGTCGTCCCACGTTGTCCTTCTGCGATTATCGCGTCGTCCTTCTGCGCTCATCTCGTCGTCGTCCCACGTTGTACTTCTGCGCTCATCTAGTCGTCGTCCCACGTTGTCCTTCTGCGCTCATCTCGTTGTCGTCCCACGTTGTCCTTCTGTGCTCATCTCGTCGTCGTCCCACGTTGTCCTTCTGCGCTCATCTCGTCGTCATCACACGTTGTCCTTCTGCGCTCATCTCGTCGTCGTCCCACGTTGTCCTTCTGCGCTCATCTCGTCGTCGTCCCACGTTGTCCTTCTGCGATCATCTCGTCGTCGTCCAACGTTGTCCTTCTGCGATTATCTCGTCGTCCTTCTGCGCTCATCTCGTCGTCGTCCCACGTTGTCCTTCTGCGCTCATCTAGTCGTCGTCCCACGTTGTCCTTCTGCGCTCATCTCGTTGTCGTCCCACGTTGTCCTTCTGCGCTCATCTCGTCGTCGTCCCACGTTGTCCTTCTGCGCTCATCTCGTCGTCGTCCCACGTTGTCCTTCTGCGCTCATCTCGTCGTCGTCCCACGTTGTCCTTCTGCGCTCATCTCTTCGTCGTCCCACGTTTTCCTTTTGCGCTCATCTCGTCGTCGTCCCACGTTGTCCTTATGCGCTCAT
Source organism: Coregonus lavaretus (assembly GCF_964263955.1). Taxonomy (NCBI): domain Eukaryota; kingdom Metazoa; phylum Chordata; class Actinopteri; order Salmoniformes; family Salmonidae; genus Coregonus; species Coregonus lavaretus. The sequence goes on along the minus strand of NC_140009.1, from coordinate 47,975,265 downwards.
CTCATCGTCGTCCCACGTTGTCTTTCTGCGATCATCTCGTCGTCGTCCCACGTTGTCCTTCTGCGCTCATCTCGTCGTCCTTCTATGCTCACCTCGTCGTCGTCCCACGTTGTCCTTCTGCGCTCATCTCGTCGTCGTGCCACGTTGTCCTTCTGCGCTCATCTCGTCGTCATCCCACATTGTCCTTCTGCGCTCATCTCGTCGTCGTCCCACGTTGTCCTTCTGCGATTATCTCGTCGTCCTTCTGCGCTCATCTCGTCGTCGTCCCACGTTGTCCTTCTGCGCTCATCTAGTCGTCGTCCCACGTTGTCCTTCTGCGCTCATCTCGTTGTCGTCCCACGTTGTCCTTCTGTGCTCATCTCGTCGTCGTCCCACGTTGTCCTTCTGCGCTCATCTCATCATCGTCCCACGTTGTCCTTCTGCGCTCATCTCGTCGTCGTCCCACGTTGTCCTTCTGCGCTCATCTCGTCGTCGTCCCACGTTTTCCTTCTGCGCTCATCTCGTCGTCGTCCCACGTTGTCCTTATGCGCTCATCTCATCGTCGTCCCACGTTGTCTTTCTGCGATCATCTCGTCGTCGTCCCACGTTGTCTTTCTGCGATCATCTCGTCGTCCTTCTGCGCTCATCTCGTCGTCGTCCCACGTTGTCCTTCTGCGCTCATCTCGTCGCCGTCCCACGTTGTCCTTATGCGCTCATCTCGTCGTCATCCCACGTTGTCCTTCTGCGCTCATCTCGTCGTCGTCCCACGTTGTCCTTCTGCGCTCATCTCGTCGTCGCCCGACGTTGTCCTTCTGCGATCATCTCGTCGTCGTCCCACATTGTCCTTCTGCGCTCATCTCGTCGTCCTTCTATGCTCACCTCGTCGTCGTCCCACGTTGTCCTTCTGCGCTCATCTCGTCATCGTGCCACGTTGTCCTTCTGCGCTCATCTCGTCGTCGTCCCACGTTGTCCTTCTGCGATTATCTCGTCGTCCTTCTGCGCTCATTTCGTCGTCGTCCCACGTTGTCCTTCTGCGCTCATCTAGTCGTCGTCCCACGTTGTCCTTCTGCGCTCATCTCGTTGTCGTCCCACGTTGTCCTTCTGTGCTCATCTCGTCGTCGTCCCACGTTGTCCTTCTGTGCTCATCTCGTTGTCGTCCCACGTTGTCCTTCTGTGCTCATCTCGTCGTCGTCCCACGTTGTCCTTCTGCGCTCATCTAGTCGTCGTCCCACGTTGTCCTTCTGCGCTCATCTCGTTGTCGTCCCACGTTGTCCTTCTGCGCTCATCTCGTCGTCGTCCCACGTTGTCCTTCTGCGGTCATCTCATCGTCGTCCCACGTTGTCCTTCTGCGCTCATCTCGTCGTCGTCCCACGTTGTCCTTCTGCGCTCATCTCTTCGTCGTCCCACGTTTTCCTTTTGCGCTCATCTCGTCGTCGTCCCACGTTGTCCTTATGCGCTCATCTCATCGTCGTCCCATGTTGTCTTTCTGCGATCATCTCGTCGTCGTCCCACGTTGTCCTTCTGCGCTCATCTCGTCGTCCTTCTATGCTCACCTCGTCGTCGTCCCACGTTGTCCTTCTGCGCTCATCTCGTCGTCGTGCCACGTTGTCCTTCTGCGCTCATCTCGTCGTCATCCCACATTGTCCTTCTGCGCTCATCTCGTCGTCGTCCCACGTTGTCCTTCTGCGATTATCTCGTCGTCCTTCTGCGCTCATCTCGTCGTCGTCCCACGTTGTCCTTCTGCGCTCATCTAGTCGTCGTCCCACGTTGTCCTTCTGCGCTCATCTCGTTGTCGTCCCACGTTGTCCTTCTGTGCTCATCTCGTCGTCGTCCCACGTTGTCCTTCTGCGCTCATCTCGTCGTCGTCCCACGTTGTCCTTATGCGCTCATCTCGTCGTCGTCCCACGTTGTCCTTCTGCGCTCTTCTCGTCGTCGTCCCACATTGTCCTACTGCGATCATCTCGTCGTCGTCCAACGTTGTCCTTCTGAAATTATCTCGTCGTCCTTCTGCGCTCATCTCGTCGTCGTCCCACGTTGTCCTTCTGCGCTCATCTAGTCGTCGTCCCACGTTGTCCTTCTGCGCTCATCTCGTTGTCGTCCCACGTTGTCCTTCTGTGCTCATCTCGTCGTCGTCCAACGTTGTCCTTCTGCGATTATCTCGTCGTCCTTCTGCGCTCATCTCGTCGTCGTCCCACGTTGTCCTTCTGCGCTCATCTAGTCGTCGTCCCACGTTGTCCTTCTGCGCTCATCTCGTTGTCGTCCCACGTTGTCCTTCTGCGCTCATCTCGTCGTCGTCCCACGTTGTCCTTCTGCGCTCATCTCATCGTCGTCCCACGTTGTCCTTCTGCGCTCATCTCGTCGTCGTCCCACGTTGTCCTTCTGCGCTCATCTCTTCGTCGTCCCACGTTTTCCTTTTGCGCTCATCTCGTCGTCGTCCCACGTTGTCCTTATGCGCTCATCTCATCGTCGTCCCACATTGTCTTTCTGCGATCATCTCGTCGTCGTCCCACGTTGTCCTTCTGCGCTCATCTCGTCGTCCTTCTATGCTCACCTCGTCGTCGTCCCACGTTGTCCTTCTGCGCTCATCTCGTCGTCGTGCCACGTTGTCCTTCTGCGCTCATCTCGTCGTCATCCCACATTGTCCTTCTGCGCTCATCTCGTCGTCGTCCCACGTTGTCCTTCTGCGATTATCTCGTCGTCCTTCTGCGCTCATCTCGTCGTCGTCCCACGTTGTCCTTCTGCGCTCATCTAGTCGTCGTCCCACGTTGTCCTTCTGCGCTCATCTCGTTGTCGTCCCACGTTGTCCTTCTGTGCTCATCTCGTCGTCGTCCCACGTTGTCCTTCTGCGCTCATCTCGTCGTCGTCCCACGTTGTCCTTCTGCGCTCATCTCGTCGTCGTCCCACGTTGTCCTTCTGCGCTCTTCTCGTCGTCGTCCCACATTGTCCTACTGCGATCATCTCGTCGTCGTCCAACGTTGTCCTTCTGAAATTATCTCGTCGTCCTTCTGCGCTCATCTCGTCGTCGTCCCACGTTGTCATTCTGCGCTCATCTAGTCGTCGTCCCACGTTGTCCTTCTGCGCTCATCTCGTTGTCGTCCCACGTTGTCCTTCTGTGCTCATCTCGTCGTCGTCCCACGTTGTCCTTCTGCGCTCATCTCATCATCGTCCCACGTTGTCCTTCTGCGCTCATCTCGTCGTCGTCCCACGTTGTCCTTCTGCGCTCATCTCGTCGTCGTCCCACGTTTTCCTTCTGCGCTCATCTCGTCGTCGTCCCACGTTGTCCTTATGCGCTCATCTCATCGTCGTCCCACGTTGTCTTTCTGCGATCATCTCGTCGTCGTCCCACGTTGTCTTTCTGCGATCATCTCGTCGTCCTTCTGCGCTCATCTCGTCGTCGTCCCACGTTGTCCTTCTGCGCTCATCTCGTCGCCGTCCCACGTTGTCCTTATGCGCTCATCTCGTCGTCATCCCACGTTGTCCTTCTGCGCTCATCTCGTCGTCGTCCCACGTTGTCCTTCTGCGCTCATCTCGTCGTCGCCCGACGTTGTCCTTCTGCGATCATCTCGTCGTCGTCCCACATTGTCCTTCTGCGCTCATCTCGTCGTCCTTCTATGCTCACCTCGTCGTCGTCCCACGTTGTCCTTCTGCGCTCATCTCGTCATCGTGCCACGTTGTCCTTCTGCGCTCATCTCGTCGTCGTCCCACGTTGTCCTTCTGCGATTATCTCGTCGTCCTTCTGCGCTCATTTCGTCGTCGTCCCACGTTGTCCTTCTGCGCTCATCTAGTCATCGTCCCACGTTGTCCTTCTGCGCTCATCTCGTTGTCGTCCCACGTTGTCCTTCTGTGCTCATCTCGTCGTCGTCCCACGTTGTCCTTCTGTGCTCATCTCGTTGTCGTCCCACGTTGTCCTTCTGTGCTCATCTCGTCGTCGTCCCACGTTGTCCTTCTGCGCTCATCTAGTCGTCGTCCCACGTTGTCCTTCTGCGCTCATCTCGTTGTCGTCCCACGTTGTCCTTCTGCGCTCATCTCGTCGTCGTCCCACGTTGTCCTTCTGCGGTCATCTCATCGTCGTCCCACGTTGTCCTTCTGCGCTCATCTCGTCGTCGTCCCACGTTGTCCTTCTGCGCTCATCTCTTCGTCGTCCCACGTTTTCCTTTTGCGCTCATCTCGTCGTCGTCCCACGTTGTCCTTATGCGCTCATCTCATCGTCGTCCCACGTTGTCTTTCTGCGATCATCTCGTCGTCGTCCCACGTTGTCCTTCTGCGCTCATCTCGTCGTCCTTCTATGCTCACCTCGTCGTCGTCCCACGTTGTCCTTCTGCGCTCATCTCGTCGTTGTGCCACGTTGTCCTTCTGCGCTCATCTCGTCGTCATCCCACATTGTCCTTCTGCGCTCATCTCGTCGTCGTCCCACGTTGTCCTTCTGCGATTATCTCGTCGTCCTTCTGCGCTCATCTCGTCGTCGTCCCACGTTGTCCTTCTGCGCTCATCTAGTCGTCGTCCCACGTTGTCCTTCTGCGCTCATCTCGTTGTCGTCCCACGTTGTCCTTCTGTGCTCATCTCGTCGTCGTCCCACGTTGTCCTTCTGCGCTCATCTCGTCGTCGTCCCATGTTGTCCTTATGCGCTCATCTCGTCGTCGTCCCACGTTGTCCTTCTGCGCTCTTCTCGTCGTCGTCCCACATTGTCCTACTGCGATCATCTCGTCGTCGTCCAACGTTGTCCTTCTGAAATTATCTCGTCGTCCTTCTGCGCTCATCTCGTCGTCGTCCCACGTTGTCCTTCTGCGCTCATCTAGTCGTCGTCCCACGTTGTCCTTCTGCGCTCATCTCGTTGTCGTCCCACGTTGTCCTTCTGTGCTCATCTCGTCGTCGTCCCACGTTGTCCTTCTGCGCTCATCTCATCATCGTCCCACGTTGTCCTTCTGCGCTCATCTCGTCGTCGTCCCACGTTGTCTTTACTGCTATCATCTGGTCGTCCTTCTGCGCTCCTCTCGTCGTCGTCCCACGTTGTCCTTCTGCGCTCATCTCGTCGTCGTCCCACGTTGTCCTTCTATCCTCATCTCGTCGTCGTCCCACGTTGTCCTTCTGCGCTCATCTCGTCGTCGTCCCACGTTGTCCTTCTGCGCTCATCTCGTCGTCGTCCCACGTTGTCCTTCTGCGATCATCTCGTCGACGTCCCACGTTGTCCTTCTGCGCTCATATCGTCGTCGTCCCACGTTGTTCTTCTGCGATCATCTCGTCGACGTCCCACGTTGTCCTTCTGCGCTCATCTCGTCGTCCTTCTGCGCTCATCTCGTCGTCGTCCCACGTTGTCCTTCTGCGCTCATCTCGTCGTATTCCCACGTTGTCCTTCTGCGCTCATCTCGTCGTCGTGCCACGTTGTCCTTCTGCGCTCATCTTGTCGTCGTCCCACGTTGTCCTTCTGCGATCATCTCGTCGTCGTCCCACGTTATCCTTCTGCGATTATCTCGTCGTCATTCTGAGCTCATCTCGTCGTCGTCCCACGTTGTCCTTCTGCGCTCATCTCGTCGTTTCTGCGCTCATCTCGTTGTCGTCCCACGTTGTCCTTCAGCGCTAATCTCGTTGTCGTCCCACGTTGTCCTTCTGCGCTCATCTCGTCGTCGTCCCACGTTGTCTTTCTGCGCTCATCTCGTCGTCATCCCACGTTGTCGTTCTGCGCTCATCTCGTCGTCATCCCACGTTGTCCTTCAGCGATCATCTCGTTGTCGTCCCACGTTGTCTTTCTGCTATCATCTGGTCGTCCTTCTGCGCTCCTCTCGTCGTCGTCCCACGTTGTCCTTCCGCGCTCATCTCGTCGTCGTCCCACGTTGTCCTTCTGCCCTCATCTCGTCGTCGTCCCACGTTGTCCTTCTGTGCTCATCTCGTCGTCGTCCCACGTTGTCCTTCTGCGCTCATCTCGTCGTCGTCCCACGTTGTCCTTCTGCGCTCATATCGTCGCCGTCCCACGTTGTCCTTCTGCGATCATCTCGTCGACGTCCCACGTTGTCCTTCTGCACTCATCTCGTCGTCCTTCTGCGCTCATCTCGTCGTCGTCCCACCTTGTCCTTCTGCGCTCATCTCGTCGTATTCCCACGTTGTCCTTCTGCGCTCATCTCGTCGTCGTGCCACGTTGTCCTTCTGCGCTCATCTCGTCGTCGTCCCACGTTGTCCTTCTGCGATCATCTCGTCATCGTCCCACGTTATCCTTCTGCGATTATCTCGTCGTCATTCTGCGCTCATCTCGTCGTCGTCCCACGTTGTCCTTCTGCGCTCATCTCGTCGTCGTCCCACGTTGTCTTTCTGCGCTCATCTCGTCGTCGTCCCACGTTGTCCTTCTGTGATCATCTCGTCGTCGTCCCGCGTTGTCCTTCAGCGATCATCTCGTTGTCGTCCCACGTTGCCCTTCTGCGATTATCTCGTCGTCATTCTGCGCTCATCTCGTCGTCGTCCCACGTTGTCCTTCTGCGCTCATCTCGTCGTCGTCCCACGTTGTCTTTCTGCGCTCATCTCGTCGTCGTCCCACGTTGTCCTTCTGTGATCATCTCGTCGTCGTCCCGCGTTGTCCTTCAGCGATCATCTCGTCGTCGTCCCACGTTGTTCTTCTGCGATCATCTCGTCGACGTCCCACGTTGTCCTTCTGCGCTCATCTCGTCGTCCTTCTGCGCTCATCTCGTCGTCGTCCCACGTTGTCCTTCTGCGCTCATCTCGTCGTATTCCCACGTTGTCCTTCTGCGCTCATCTCGTCGTCGTGCCACGTTGTCCTTCTGCGCTCATCTTGTCGTCGTCCCACGTTGTCCTTCTGCGATCATCTCGTCGTCGTCCCACGTTATCCTTCTGCGATTATCTCGTCGTCATTCTGCGCTCATCTCGTCGTCGTCCCACGTTGTCCTTCTGCGCTCATCTCGTCGTTTCTGCGCTCATCTCGTTGTCGTCCCACGTTGTCCTTCAGCGCTAATCTCGTTGTCGTCCCACGTTGTCCTTCTGCGCTCATCTCGTCGTCGTCCCACGTTGTCTTTCTGCGCTCATCTCGTCGTCATCCCACGTTGTCGTTCTGCGCTCATCTCGTCGTCATCCCACGTTGTCCTTCAGCGATCATCTCGTTGTCGTCCCACGTTGTCTTTCTGCTATCATCTGGTCGTCCTTCTGCGCTCCTCTCGTCGTCGTCCCACGTTGTCCTTCCGCGCTCATCTCGTCGTCGTCCCACGTTGTCCTTCTGCCCTCATCTCGTCGTCGTCCCACGTTGTCCTTCTGTGCTCATCTCGTCGTCGTCCCACGTTGTCCTTCTGCGCTCATCTCGTCGTCGTCCCACGTTGTCCTTCTGCGCTCATATCGTCGCCGTCCCACGTTGTCCTTCTGCGATCATCTCGTCGACGTCCCACGTTGTCCTTCTGCACTCATCTCGTCGTCCTTCTGCGCTCATCTCGTCGTCGTCCCACCTTGTCCTTCTGCGCTCATCTCGTCGTATTCCCACGTTGTCCTTCTGCGCTCATCTCGTCGTCGTGCCACGTTGTCCTTCTGCGCTCATCTCGTCGTCGTCCCACGTTGTCCTTCTGCGATCATCTCGTCATCGTCCCACGTTATCCTTCTGCGATTATCTCGTCGTCATTCTGCGCTCATCTCGTCGTCGTCCCACGTTGTCCTTCTGCGCTCATCTCGTCGTCGTCCCACGTTGTCTTTCTGCGCTCATCTCGTCGTCGTCCCACGTTGTCCTTCTGTGATCATCTCGTCGTCGTCCCGCGTTGTCCTTCAGCGATCATCTCGTTGTCGTCCCACGTTGCCCTTCTGCGCTCATCTCGTCGTCGTCCCACGTATTCTTTCTGCGCTCATCTCGTCGTCGTCCCACGTTGTCCTTCTGCGATCATCTCGTCGTCGTCCCACGTTATCCTTCTGCGATCATCTCGTCGTCGTCCAATGTTGTTCTTCTGCGCTCATCTCGTCGTCGTAACACGTTGTCCTTCTGCGCTCATCTCGTCGTCGTCCCACGTTGTCTTTCTGCGCTCATCTCGTCGTCGTCCCACGTTGTCCTTCTGCGATCATCTCGTCGTCGTCCCACGTTGTCCTTCTGCGCTCATCTCGTCGTCGTGCCACGTTGTCCTTCTGCGCTCATCTCGTCGTCGTCCCACGTTGTCCTTCTGCGATCATCTCGTCGTCGTCCCACGTCGTCCTTCTAAGATCATCTCGTCGTCCTTCTGCGCTCATCTCGTCGTCGTCCCATTTTGTCCTTCTGCGCTCATGTCGTCGTCGTCCCACGTTGTCCTTCTGCGCTCATCTCGTTTTCGTCCCACGTTGTCCTTCTGTGCTCATCTCGTCGTCGTCCCACGTTGTCCTTCTGCGCTCATCTCGTCGTCGTCCCACGTTGTCCTTCTGCGCTCATCTCGTCGTCGTCCCACGTTGTCCTTCTGCGCTCATCTCGTCGTCGTCCCACGCGATCATCTCGTCGTCGTCCCACGTTGTCCTTCTGCGCTCATCTCGTTGTCCTTCTGCGCTCATCTCGTCGTCGTCCCACGTTGTCCTTCTGCGCTCATCTCGTCGTCGTCCCACGTTGTCCTTCTGCGCTCATCTCGTCGTCGTGCCACGTTGTCCTTCTGCGCTCATCTCGTCGTCGTCCCACGTTGTCCTTCTGCGATTATCTCGTCGTCCTTCTGCGCTCATCTCGTCGTCGTCCCACGTTGTCCTTCTGCGCTCATCTAGTCGTCGTCCCACGTTGTCCTTCTGTGCTCATCTCGTTGTTGTCCCACGTTGTACTTCTGTGCTCATCTCGTCGTCGTCCCACGTTGTCCTTCTGCGCTCATCTCATCGTCGTCCCACGTTGTCCTTCTGCGCTCATCTCGTCGTCATCCCACGTTGTCCTTCTGCGCTCATCTCGTCGTCGTCCCACGTTTTCCTTCTGCGCTCATCTCGTCGTCGTCCCACGTTGTCCTTATGCGCTCATCTCATCGTCGTCCCACGTTGTCTTTCTGCGATCATCTCGTCGTCGTCCCACGTTGTCCTTCTGCGATCATCTCGTCATCCTTCTGCGCTCATCTCGTCGTCGTCCCACGTTGTCCTTCTGCGCTCATCTCGTCGCCGTCCCACGTTGTCCTTCTGCGCTCATCTCGTTGTCGTCCCACGTTGTCCTTCTGCGCTCATCTCGTCGTCGTCCCACGTTGTCCTTCTGCGATCATCTCGTCGTCGTCCCACGTTGTTCTTCTGCGATCATCTCGTCGTCCTTCTGCGCTCATCTCGTCGTCGTCCCATTTTGTCCTTCTGCGCTCATGTCGTCGTCGTCCCACGTTGTCCTTCTGCGCTCATCTCGTTGTCGTCCCACGTTGTCCTTCTGTGCTCATCTCATCATCGTCCCACGTTGTCCTTCTGCGCTCATCTCGTCGTCGTCCCACGTTGTCCTTCTGCGCTCATCTCGTCGTCGTCCCACGTTGTCCTTCTGCGCTCATCTCGTCGTCGTCCCACGCGATCATCTCGTCGCCGTCCCACGTTGTCCTTCTGCGCTCATCTCGTTGTCCTTCTGCGCTCATCTCGTCGTCGTCCCACGTTGTCCTTCTGCGCTCATCTCGTCGTCGTCCCACGTTGTCCTTCTGCGCTCATCTCGTCGTCGTGCCACGTTGTCCTTCTGCGCTCATCTCGTCGTCGTCCCACGTTATCCTTCTGCGATCATCTCGTCGTCGTCCAACGTTGTCCTTCTGCGATTATCTCGTCGTCCTTCTGCGCTCATCTCGTCGTCGTCCCACGTTGTCCTTCTGCGCTCATCTAGTCGTCGTCCCACGTTGTCCTTCTGCGCTCATCTCGTTGTCGTCCCACGTTGTCCTTCTGTGCTCATCTCGTCGTCATCCCACGTTGTCCTTCTGCGCTCATCTCATCGTCGTCCCACGTTGTCCTTCTGCGCTCATCTAGTCGTCGTCCCACGTTGTCCTTCTGCGCTCATCTCGTTGTCGTCCCACGTTGTCCTTCTGTGCTCATCTCGTCGTCGTCCCACGTTGTCCTTCTGCGCTCATCTCATCGTCGTCCCACGTTGTCCTTCTGCGCTCATCTCATCGTCGTCCCACGTTGTCCTTCTGCGATCATCTCGTCGTCCTTCTGCGCTCATCTCGTCGTCGTCCCACGTTGTCCTTCTGCGCTCATCACGTCGCCGTCCCACGTTGTCCTTCTGCGCTCATCTCGTCGTCGTCCCACGTTGTCCTTCTGCGCTCATCTCATCGTCGTCCCACGTTGTCCTTCTGCGCTCATCTCGTCGTCGTCCCACGTTGTCCTTCTGCGCTCATCTCGTCGTCGTCCCACGTTTTCCTTCTGCGCTCTTCTCGTCGTCGTCCCACGTTGTCCTTATGCGCTCATCTCATCTTCGTCCCACGTTGTCTTTCTGCGATCATCTCATCGTCGTCCCACGTTGTCCTTCTGCGATCATCTCGTCGTCCTTCTGCGCTCATCTCGTCGTCGTCCCACGTTGTCCTTCTGCGCTCATCTCGTCGCCGTCCCACGTTGTCCTTCTGCGCTCATCTCGTTGTCGTCCCACGTTGTCCTTCTGCGCTCATCTCGTCGTCGTCCCACGTTGTCCTTCTGCGCTCATCTCGTCGTCGTGCCACGTTGTCCTTCTGCGCTCATCTCGTCGTCGTCCCACGTTGTCCTTCTGCGATCATCTCGTCGTCGTCCAACGTTGTCCTTCTGCGATTATCTCGTCGTCCTTCTGCGCTCATCTCGTCGTCGTCCCACGTTGTCCTTCTGCGCTCATCTAGTCGTCGTCCCACGTTGTCCTTCTGCGCTCATCTCGTTGTTGTCCCACGTTGTCCTTCTGTGCTCATCTCGTCGTCGTCCCACGTTGTCCTTCTGCGTTCATCTCATCGTCATCCCACGTTGTCCTTCTGCGCTCATCTCGTTGTCGTCCCACGTTGTCCTTCTGCGCTCATCTCGTCGTCGTCCCACGTTTTCCTTCTGCGCTCATCATCAATCAATCAATCAATCAATTTTATTTTATATAGCCCTTCGTACATCAGCTAATATCTCGAAGTGCTGTACAGAAACCCAGCCTAAAACCCCAAACAGCTAGTAATGCAGGTGTAGAAGCACGGTGGCTAGGAAAAACTCCCTAGAAAGGCCAAAACCTAGGAAGAAACCTAGAGAGGAACCAGGCTATGAGGGGTGGCCAGTCCTCTTCTGGCTGTGCCGGGTGGAGATTATAACAGAACCATGCCAAGATGTTCAAAAATGTTCATAAGTGACAAGCATGGTCAAATAATAATCAGGAATAAATCTCAGTTGGCTTTTCATAGCCGATCATTAAGAGTTGAAAACAGCAGGTCTGGGACAGGTAGGGGTTCCATAACCGCAGGCAGAACAGTTGAAACTGGAATAGCAGCAAGGCCAGGCGGACTGGGGACAGCAAGGAGTCACCACGGCCGGTAGTCCCGACGTATGGTCCTAGGGCTCAGGTCTCTCAGTTGGCTTTTCATAGCCGATCATTAAGAGTTGAAAACAGCAGGTCTGGGACAGGTAGGGGTTTCGTAACCGCAGGCAGAACAGTTGAAACTGGAATAGCAGCAAGGCCAGGCGGACTGGGGACAGCAAGGTGTCAGCATGCCCGGTAGTCCTGACGTATGGTCCTAGGGCTCAGGTTCTCAGAGAGAAAGAGAGAACGAGAGAATTAGAGAGAGCATACTTAAATTCACACAGGACACTGGATAAGACAGGAGAAGTACTCCAGGTATAACCAACTAACCCCAGCCCCCGACACATAAACTACTGCAGCATAAATACCGGAGGCTGAGACAGGAGCGGTCCGGAGAAACTGTGGCCCCATCCGAAGAAACCCCCGGACAGGGCCAAACAGGAAGGATATAACCCCACCCACTCTGCCAAAGCACAGCCCCCGCACCACTAGAGGGATATCCTCAACCACCAACTTACAATCCTGAGACAAGGTCGAGTATAGCCCGAGATCTCGTCGTCGTCCCACGTTGTCCTTATGCGCTCATCTCAACGTCGTCCCACGTTGTCTTTCTGCGATCATCTCGTCGTCGTCCCACGTTGTCCTTCTGCGATCATCTCGTCGTCCTTCTGCGCTCATCTCGTCGTCGTCCCACGTTGTCCTTCTGCGCTCATCTCGTCGCGTCCCACGTTGTCCTTCTGCGCTCATCTCGTTGTCGTCCCACGTTGTCCTTCTGCGCTCATCTCGTCGTCGTCCCACGTTGTCCTTCTGCGCTCATCTCATCGACGTCCCACGTTGTCCTTCTGCGATCATCTCGTCGTCGTCCCACATTGTCCTTCTGCGCTCATCTCGTCGTCCTTCTATGCTCACCTCGTCGTCGTCCCACGTTGTCCTTCTGCGCTCATCTCGTCGTCGTGCCACGTTGTCCTTCTGCGCTCATCTCGTCGTCGTCCCACATTGTCCTTCTGCGCTCATCTCGTCGTCGTCCCACGTTGTCCTTCTGCGATTATCTCGTCGTCCTTCTGCGCTCATCTCGTCGTCGTCCCACGTTGTCCTTCTACGCTCATCTAGTCGTCGTCCCACGTTGTCCTTCTGCGCTCATCTCGTTGTCGTCCCACGTTGTCCTTCTGTGCTCATCTCGTCGTCGTCCCACGTTGTCCTTCTGCGCTCATCTCGTCGTCGTCACACGTTGTCCTTCTGCGCTCATCTCGTCGTCATCCCACGTCCTTCTGCGCTCATCTCGTCGTCGTCCCACGTTGTCCTTCTGCGATCATCTCGTCGTCGTCCAACATTGTCCTGCGATTATCTCGTCGTCCTTCTGCGCTCATCTCGTCGTCGTCCCACGTTGTCCTTCTGCGCTCATCTAGTCGTCGTCCCACATTGTCCTTCTGCGCTCATCTCGTTGTCGTCCCACGTTGTCCTTCTACTCATCTCGTCGTCGTCCCACGTTGTCCTTCTGCGCTCATCTCATCGTCGTCCCACGTTGTCCTTCTGCGCTCATCTCGTCGTCGTCCCACGTTGTCCTTCTGCGCTCATCTCGTCGTCGTCCCACGTTTTCCTTCTGCGCTCATCTCGTCGTCGTCCCACGTTGTCCTTATGCGCTCATCTCATCTTCGTCCCACGTTGTCTTTCTGCGATCATCTCGTCGTCGTCCCACGTTGTCCTTCTGCGATCATCTCGTCGTCCTTCTGCGCTCATCTCGTCGTCGTCCCACGTTGTCCTTCTGCGCTCATCTCGTCGCCGTCCCACGTTGTCCTTATGCGCTCATCTCGTCGTCGTCCCACGTTGTCCTTCTGCGCTCATCTCGTCGTCATCCCACGTTGTCCTTCTGCGCTCATTTCATCGTCGCCCCACGTTGTCCTTCTGCGATCATCTCGTCGTCGTCCCACATTGTCCTTCTGCGCTCATCTCGTCGTCCTTCTACGCTCACCTCGTCGTCGTCCCACGTTGTCCTTCTGCGCTCATCTCGTCGTCGTGCAACGTTGTCCTTCTGCGATTATCTCGTCGTCCTTCTGCGCTCATTTCGTCGTCGTCCCACGTTTTCCTTCTGCGCTCATCCAGTCGTCGTCCCACGTTGTCCTTCTGCGCTCATCTCGTTGTCGTCCCACGTTGTCCTTCTGTGCTCATCTCGTCGTCGTCCCACGTTGCCCTTCTGCGCTCATCTCATCGTCGTCCCACGTTGTCCTTCTGAGCTCATCTCGTCGTCCTCCCACGTTGTCTTTCTGCGCTCATCTCGTCGTCGTCCCACGTTTTCCTTCTGCGCTCATCTCGTCGTCGTCCCACGTTGTCCTTATGCGCTCATCTCATCGTCGTCCCACTTTGTCTTTCTGCGATCATCTCGTCGTCGTCCCACGTTGTCCTTCTGCGATCATCTCGTCGTCCTTCTGCGCTCATCTCGTCGTCGTCCCACGTTGTCCTTCTGCGCTCATCTCGTCGTCGTCCCACGTTGTCCTTCTGCGCTCATCTCGTCGTTGTCCCACGTTGTCTTTCTGTGCTCATCTCGTCGTCGTCCCACGTTGTCCTTCTGCGATCATCTCGTCGTCGTCCCACGTTGTCCTTCTGCGCTCATCTCGTCGTCGTGCCACGTTGTCCTTCTGCGCTCATCTCGTCGTCCCACGTTGTCCTTCTGCGATCATCTCGTCGTCGTCCCACGTTGTCCTTCTGCTATCATCTCGTCGTCCTTCTGCGCTCATCTCGTCGTCGTCCCACGTTGTCCTTCTGCGCTCATCTCGTCGTCGTCCCACGTTGTACTTCTGCCCTCATCTCGTTGTCGTCCCACGTTGTCCTTCTGGGCTCATCTCGTCTTCGTCCCACGTTGTCCTTCTGCGCTCATCTCGTCGTCGTCCCACGTTGTCCTTCTGCGCTCATCTCGTCGCCGTCCCACGTTGTCCTTATGCGCTCATCTCGTCGTCGTCCCACGTTGTCCTTCTGCGCTCATCTCGTTGTCGTCCCATGTTGTCCTTCTGTGCTCATCTCGTCGTCGTCCCACGTTGTCCTTCTGCGCTCATCTCGTCGTCGTCCCACGTTGTCTTTCTGTGCTCATCTCGTCGTCGTCCCACGTTGTCCTTCTGCGATCATCTCGTCGTCGTCCCACGTTGTCCTTCTGCGCTCATCTCGTCGTCGTGCCACGTTGTCCTTCTGCGCTCATCTCGTCGTCGTCCCACGTTGTCCTTCTGCGATCATCTCGTCATCCTTCTGCGCTCATCTCGTCGTCGTCCCACGTTGTCCTTCTGCGCTCATCTCGTCGCCGTCCCACGTTGTCCTTCTGCGCTCATCTCGTTGTCGTCCCACGTTGTCCTTCTGCGCTCATCTCGTCGTCGTCCCACGTTGTCCTTCTGCGATCATCTCGTCGTCGTCCCACGTTGTTCTTCTGCGATCATCTCGTCGTCCTTCTGCGCTCATCTCGTCGTCGTCCCATTTTGTCCTTCTGCGCTCATGTCGTCGTCGTCCCACGTTGTCCTTCTGCGCTCATCTCGTTGTCGTCCCACGTTGTCCTTCTGTGCTCATCTCGTCGTCGTCCCACGTTGTCCTTCTGCGCTCATCTTGTCGTCGTCCCACGTTGTCCTTCTGCGCTCATCTCGTCGTCGTCCCACGTTGTCCTTCTGCGCTCATCTCGTCGTCGTCCCACGCGATCATCTCGTCGCCGTCCCACGTTGTCCTTCTGTGCTCATCTCGTTGTCCTTCTGCGCTCATCTCGTCGTCGTCCCACGTTGTCCTTCTGCGCTCATCTCGTCGTCGTCCCACGTTGTCCTTCTGCGCTCATCTCGTCGTCGTGCCACGTTGTCCTTCTGCGCTCATCTCGTCGTCGTCCCACGTTATCCTTCTGCGATCATCTCGTCGTCGTCCAACGTTGTCCTTCTGCGATTATCTCGTCGTTCTTCTGCGCTCATCTCGTCGTCGTCCCACGCGATCATCTCGTCGTCGTCCCACGTTGTCCTTCTGCGCTCATCTCGTCGTCGTCCCACGCGATCATCTCGTCGTCGTCCCACGTTGTCCTTCTGCGCTCATCTCGTCGTCGTCCCACGTTGTACTTATGCCCTCATCTCGTTGTCGTCCCACGTTGTCCTTCTGGGCTCATCTCGTCTTCGTCCCACGTTGTCCTTCTGCGCTCATCTCGTCGTCGTCCCACGTTGTCCTTCTGCGCTCATCTCGTCGCCGTCCCACGTTGTCCTTATGCGCTCATCTCGTCGTCGTCCCACGTTGTCCTTCTGCGCTCATCTCGTTGTCGTCCCATGTTGTCCTTCTGTGCTCATCTCGTCGTCGTCCCACGTTGTCCTTCTGCGCTCATCTCGTCGTCGTCCCATGTTGTCCTTCTGTGCTCATCTCGTCGTCGTCCCACGTTGTCCTTCTGCGCTCATCTCGTCGTCGTCCCACGTTGTCTTTCTGTGCTCATCTCGTCGTCGTCCCACGTTGTCCTTCTGCGATCATCTCGTCGTCGTCCCACGTTGTCCTTCTGCGCTCATCTCGTCGTCGTGCCACGTTGTCCTTCTGCGCTCATCTCGTCGTCGTCCCACGTTGTCCTTCTGCGATCATCTCGTCATCCTTCTGCGCTCATCTCGTCGTCGTCCCACGTTGTCCTTCTGCGCTCATCTCGTCGCCGTCCCACGTTGTCCTTCTGCGCTCATCTCGTTGTCGTCCCACGTTGTCCTTCTGCGCTCATCTCGTCGTCGTCCCACGTTGTCCTTCTGCGATCATCTCGTCGTCGTCCCACGTTGTTCTTCTGCGATCATCTCGTCGTCCTTCTGCGCTCATCTCGTCGTCGTCCCATTTTGTCCTTCTGCGCTCATGTCGTCGTCGTCCCACGTTGTCCTTCTGCGCTCATCTCGTTGTCGTCCCACGTTGTCCTTCTGTGCTCATCTCGTCGTCGTCCCACGTTGTCCTTCTGCGCTCATCTTGTCGTCGTCCCACGTTGTCCTTCTGCGCTCATCTCGTCGTCGTCCCACGTTGTCCTTCTGCGCTCATCTCGTCGTCGTCCCACGCGATCATCTCGTCGCCGTCCCACGTTGTCCTTCTGCGCTCATCTCGTTGTCCTTCTGCGCTCATCTCGTCGTCGTCCCACGTTGTCCTTCTGCGCTCATCTCGTCGTCGTCCCACGTTGTCCTTCTGCGCTCATCTCGTCGTCGTGCCACGTTGTCCTTCTGCGCTCATCTCGTCGTCGTCCCACGTTGTCCTTCTGCGCTCATCTCGTCGTTGTCCCACGTTGTCTTTCTGTGCTCATCTCGTCGTCGTCCCACGTTGTCCTTCTGCGATCATCTCGTCGTCGTCCCACGTTGTCCTTCTGCGCTCATCTCGTCGTCGTGCCACGTTGTCCTTCTGCGCTCATCTCGTCGTCCCACGTTGTCCTTCTGCGATCATCTCGTCGTCGTCCCACGTTGTCCTTCTGCTATCATCTCGTCGTCCTTCTGCGCTCATCTCGTCGTCGTCCCACGTTGTCCTTCTGCGCTCATCTCGTCGTCGTCCCACGTTGTACTTCTGCCCTCATCTCGTTGTCGTCCCACGTTGTCCTTCTGGGCTCATCTCGTCTTCGTCCCACGTTGTCCTTCTGCGCTCATCTCGTCGTCGTCCCACGTTGTCCTTCTGCGCTCATCTCGTCGCCGTCCCACGTTGTCCTTATGCGCTCATCTCGTCGTCGTCCCACGTTGTCCTTCTGCGCTCATCTCGTTGTCGTCCCATGTTGTCCTTCTGTGCTCATCTCGTCGTCGTCCCACGTTGTCCTTCTGCGCTCATCTCGTCGTCGTCCCACGTTGTCTTTCTGTGCTCATCTCGTCGTCGTCCCACGTTGTCCTTCTGCGATCATCTCGTCGTCGTCCCACGTTGTCCTTCTGCGCTCATCTCGTCGTCGTGCCACGTTGTCCTTCTGCGCTCATCTCGTCGTCGTCCCACGTTGTCCTTCTGCGATCATCTCGTCATCCTTCTGCGCTCATCTCGTCGTCGTCCCACGTTGTCCTTCTGCGCTCATCTCGTCGCCGTCCCACGTTGTCCTTCTGCGCTCATCTCGTTGTCGTCCCACGTTGTCCTTCTGCGCTCATCTCGTCGTCGTCCCACGTTGTCCTTCTGCGATCATCTCGTCGTCGTCCCACGTTGTTCTTCTGCGATCATCTCGTCGTCCTTCTGCGCTCATCTCGTCGTCGTCCCATTTTGTCCTTCTGCGCTCATGTCGTCGTCGTCCCACGTTGTCCTTCTGCGCTCATCTCGTTGTCGTCCCACGTTGTCCTTCTGTGCTCATCTCGTCGTCGTCCCACGTTGTCCTTCTGCGCTCATCTTGTCGTCGTCCCACGTTGTCCTTCTGCGCTCATCTCGTCGTCGTCCCACGTTGTCCTTCTGCGCTCATCTCGTCGTCGTCCCACGCGATCATCTCGTCGCCGTCCCACGTTGTCCTTCTGTGCTCATCTCGTTGTCCTTCTGCGCTCATCTCGTCGTCGTCCCACGTTGTCCTTCTGCGCTCATCTCGTCGTCGTCCCACGTTGTCCTTCTGCGCTCATCTCGTCGTCGTGCCACGTTGTCCTTCTGCGCTCATCTCGTCGTCGTCCCACGTTATCCTTCTGCGATCATCTCGTCGTCGTCCAACGTTGTCCTTCTGCGATTATCTCGTCGTTCTTCTGCGCTCATCTCGTCGTCGTCCCACGCGATCATCTCGTCGTCGTCCCACGTTGTCCTTCTGCGCTCATCTCGTCGTCGTCCCACGCGATCATCTCGTCGTCGTCCCACGTTGTCCTTCTGCGCTCATCTCGTCGTCGTCCCACGTTGTACTTATGCCCTCATCTCGTTGTCGTCCCACGTTGTCCTTCTGGGCTCATCTCGTCTTCGTCCCACGTTGTCCTTCTGCGCTCATCTCGTCGTCGTCCCACGTTGTCCTTCTGCGCTCATCTCGTCGCCGTCCCACGTTGTCCTTATGCGCTCATCTCGTCGTCGTCCCACGTTGTCCTTCTGCGCTCATCTCGTTGTCGTCCCATGTTGTCCTTCTGTGCTCATCTCGTCGTCGTCCCACGTTGTCCTTCTGCGCTCATCTCGTCGTCGTCCCATGTTGTCCTTCTGTGCTCATCTCGTCGTCGTCCCACGTTGTCCTTCTGCGCTCATCTCGTCGTCGTCCCACGTTGTCTTTCTGTGCTCATCTCGTCGTCGTCCCACGTTGTCCTTCTGCGATCATCTCGTCGTCGTCCCACGTTGTCCTTCTGCGCTCATCTCGTCGTCGTGCCACGTTGTCCTTCTGCGCTCATCTCGTCGTCGTCCCACGTTGTCCTTCTGCGATCATCTCGTCATCCTTCTGCGCTCATCTCGTCGTCGTCCCACGTTGTCCTTCTGCGCTCATCTCGTCGCCGTCCCACGTTGTCCTTCTGCGCTCATCTCGTTGTCGTCCCACGTTGTCCTTCTGCGCTCATCTCGTCGTCGTCCCACGTTGTCCTTCTGCGATCATCTCGTCGTCGTCCCACGTTGTTCTTCTGCGATCATCTCGTCGTCCTTCTGCGCTCATCTCGTCGTCGTCCCATTTTGTCCTTCTGCGCTCATGTCGTCGTCGTCCCACGTTGTCCTTCTGCGCTCATCTCGTTGTCGTCCCACGTTGTCCTTCTGTGCTCATCTCGTCGTCGTCCCACGTTGTCCTTCTGCGCTCATCTTGTCGTCGTCCCACGTTGTCCTTCTGCGCTCATCTCGTCGTCGTCCCACGTTGTCCTTCTGCGCTCATCTCGTCGTCGTCCCACGCGATCATCTCGTCGCCGTCCCACGTTGTCCTTCTGCGCTCATCTCGTTGTCCTTCTGCGCTCATCTCGTCGTCGTCCCACGTTGTCCTTCTGCGCTCATCTCGTCGTCGTCCCACGTTGTCCTTCTGCGCTCATCTCGTCGTCGTGCCACGTTGTCCTTCTGCGCTCATCTCGTCGTCGTCCCACGTTATCCTTCTGCGATCATCTCGTCGTCGTCCAACGTTGTCCTTCTGCGATTATCTCGTCGTTCTTCTGCGCTCGTCGTCGTCCCACGTTGTCCTTCTGCGCTCATCTAGTCGTCGTCCCACGTTGTCCTTCTGCGCTCATCTCGTTGTCGTCCCACGTTGTCCTTCTGTGCTCATCTCGTCGTCATCCCACGTTGTCCTTCTGCGCTCATCTCATCGTCGTCCCACGTTGTCCTTCTGCGCTCATCTAGTCGTCGTCCCACGTTGTCCTTCTGCGCTCATCTCGTTGTCGTCCCACGTTGTCCTTCTGTGCTCATCTCGTCGTCGTCCCACGTTGTCCTTCTGCGCTCATCTCATCGTCGTCCCACGTTGTCCTTCTGCGCTCATCTCATTGTCGTCCCACGTTGTCCTTCTGCGATCATCTCGTCGTCCTTCTGCGCTCATCTCGTCGTCGTCCCACGTTGTCCTTCTGCGCTCATCTCGTCGCCGTCCCACGTTGTCCTTCTGCGCTCATCTCGTCGTCGTCCCACGTTGTCCTTCTGCGCTCATCTCATCGTCGTCCCACGTTGTCCTTCTGCGCTCATCTCGTCGTCGTCCCACGTTGTCCTTCTGCGCTCATCTCGTCGTCGTCCCACGTTTTCCTTCTGCGCTCTTCTCGTCGTCGTCCCACGTTGTCCTTATGCGCTCATCTCATCTTCGTCCCACGTTGTCTTTCTGCGATCATCTCATCGTCGTCCCACGTTGTCCTTCTGCGATCATCTCGTCGTCCTTCTGCGCTCATCTCGTCGTCGTCCCACGTTGTCCTTCTGCGCTCATCTCGTCGCCGTCCCACGTTGTCCTTCTGCGCTCATCTCGTTGTCGTCCCACGTTGTCCTTCTGCGCTCATCTCGTCGTCGTCCCACGTTGTCCTTCTGCGCTCATCTCGTCGTCGTGCCACGTTGTCCTTCTGCGCTCATCTCGTCGTCGTCCCACGTTGTCCTTCTGCGATCATCTCGTCGTCGTCCAACGTTGTCCTTCTGCGATTATCTCGTCGTCCTTCTGCGCTCATCTCGTCGTCGTCCCACGTTGTCCTTCTGCGCTCATCTAGTCGTCGTCCCACGTTGTCCTTCTGCGCTCATCTCGTTGTCGTCCCACGTTGTCCTTCTGTGCTCATCTCGTTGTCCTTCTGCGCTCATCTCGTCGTCGTCCCACGTTGTCCTTCTGCGCTCATCTCGTCGTCGTCCCACGTTGTCCTTCTGCGCTCATCTCGTTGTCCTTCTGCGCTCATCTCGTCGTCGTCCCACGTTGTCCTTCTGCGCTCATCTCGTCGTCGTCCCACGTTGTCCTTCTGCGCTCATCTCGTCGTCGTGCCACGTTGTCCTTCTGCGCTCATCTCGTCGTCGTCCCACGTTATCCTTCTGCGATCATCTCGTCGTCGTCCAACGTTGTCCTTCTGCGATTATCTCGTCGTTCTTCTGCGCTCATCTCGTCGTCGTCCCACGTTGTCCTTCTGCGCTCATCTCGTTGTCCTTCTGCGCTCATCTCGTCGTCGTCCCACGTTGTCCTTCTGCGCTCATCTCGTCGTCGTCCCACGTTGTCCTTCTGCGCTCATCTCGTCGTCGTGCCACGTTGTCCTTCTGCGCTCATCTCGTCGTCGTCCCACGTTATCCTTCTGCGATCATCTCGTCGTCGTCCAACGTTGTCCTTCTGCGATTATCTCGTCGTTCTTCTGCGCTCATCTCGTCGTCGTCCCACGTTGTCCTTCTGCGCTCATCTAGTCGTCGTCCCACGTTGTCCTTCTGCGCTCATCTCGTTGTCGTCCCACGTTGTCCTTCTGTGCTCATCTCGCCGTCATCCCACGTTGTCCTTCTGCGCTCATCTCATCGTCGTCCCACGTTGTCCTTCTGCGCTCATCTAGTCGTCGTCCCACGTTGTCCTTCTGCGCTCATCTCGTTGTCGTCCCACGTTGTCCTTCTGTGCTCATCTCGTCGTCGTCCCACGTTGTCCTTCTGCGCTCATCTCATCGTCGTCCCACGTTGTCCTTCTGCGCTCATCTCATCGTCGTCCCACGTTGTCCTTCTGCGATCATCTCGTCGTCCTTCTGCGCTCATCTCGTCGTCGTCCCACGTTGTCCTTCTGCGCTCATCTCGTCGCCGTCCCACGTTGTCCTTCTGCGCTCATCTCGTCGTCGTCCCACGTTGTCCTTCTGCGCTCATCTCATCGTCGTCCCACGTTGTCCTTCTGCGCTCATCTCGTCGTCGTCCCACGTTGTCCTTCTGCGCTCATCTCGTCGTCGTCCCACGTTGTCCTTCTGCGCTCATCTCGTCGTCGTCCCACGCGATCATCTCGTCGTCGTCCCACGTTGTCCTTCTGCGCTCATCTCGTTGTCCTTCTGCGCTCATCTCGTCGTCGTCCCACGTTGTCCTTCTGCGCTCATCTCGTCGTCGTCCCACGTTGTCCTTCTGCGCTCATCTCGTCGTCGTGCCACGTTGTCCTTCTGCGCTCATCTCGTCGTCGTCCCACGTTATCCTTCTGCGATCATCTCGTCGTCGTCCAACGTTGTCCTTCTGCGATTATCTCGTCGTTCTTCTGCGCTCATCTCGTCGTCGTCCCACGTTGTCCTTCTGCGCTCATCTAGTCGTCGTCCCACGTTGTCCTTCTGCGCTCATCTCGTTGTCGTCCCACGTTGTCCTTCTGTGCTCATCTCGTCGTCATCCCACGTTGTCCTTCTGCGCTCATCTCATCGTCGTCCCACGTTGTCCTTCTGCGCTCATCTAGTCGTCGTCCCACGTTGTCCTTCTGAGCTCATCTCGTTGTCGTCCCACGTTGTCCTTCTGCGCTCATCTCGTCGTCGTCCCACGTTGTCCTTCTGCGCTCATCTCATCGTCGTCCCACGTTGTCCTTCTGCGCTCATCTCGTCGCCGTCCCACGTTGTCCTTCTGCCCTCATCTCGTCGTCGTCCCACGTTGTCCTTCTGCGCTCATCTCATCGTCGTCCCACGTTGTCCTTCTGCGCTCATCTCGTCGTCGTCCCACGTTGTCCTTCTGCGCTCATCTCGTCGTCGTCCCACGTTTTCCTTCTGCGCTCTTCTCGTCGTCGTCCCACGTTGTCCTTATGCGCTCATCTCATCTTCGTCCCACGTTGTCTTTCTGCGATCATCTCATCGTCGTCCCACGTTGTCCTTCTGCGATCATCTCGTCGTCCTTCTGCGCTCATCTCGTCGTCGTCCCACGTTGTCCTTCTGCGCTCATCTCGTCGCCGTCCCACGTTGTCCTTCTGCGCTCATCTCGTTGTCGTCCCACGTTGTCCTTCTGCGCTCATCTCGTCGTCGTCCCACGTTGTCCTTCTGCGCTCATCTCGTCGTCGTGCCACGTTGTCCTTCTGCGCTCATCTCGTCGTCGTCCCACGTTGTCCTTCTGCGATCATCTCGTCGTCGTCCAACGTTGTCCTTCTGCGATTATCTCGTCGTCCTTCTGCGCTCATCTCGTCGTCGTCCCACGTTGTCCTTCAGCGCTCATCTAGTCGTCGTCCCACGTTGTCCTTCTGCGCTCATCTCGTTGTCGTCCCACGTTGTCCTTCTGTGCTCATCTCGTCGTCATCCCACGTTGTCCTTCTGCGCTCATCTCATCGTCGTCCCACGTTGTCCTTCTGCGCTCATCTAGTCGTCGTCCCACGTTGTCCTTCTGAGCTCATCTCGTTGTCGTCCCACGTTGTCCTTCTGCGCTCATCTCGTCGTCGTCCCACGTTGTCCTTCTGCGCTCATCTCATCGTCGTCCCACGTTGTCCTTCTGCGCTCATCTCGTCGCCGTCCCACGTTGTCCTTCTGCCCTCATCTCGTCGTCGTCCCACGTTGTCCTTCTGCGCTCATCTCATCGTCGTCCCACGTTGTCCTTCTGCGCTCATCTCGTCGTCGTCCCACGTTGTCCTTCTGCGCTCATCTCGTCGTCGTCCCACGTTTTCCTTCTGCGCTCTTCTCGTCGTCGTCCCACGTTGTCCTTATGCGCTCATCTCATCTTCGTCCCACGTTGTCTTTCTGCGATCATCTCATCGTCGTCCCACGTTGTCCTTCTGCGATCATCTCGTCGTCCTTCTGCGCTCATCTCGTCGTCGTCCCACGTTGTCCTTCTGCGCTCATCTCGTCGCCGTCCCACGTTGTCCTTCTGCGCTCATCTCGTTGTCGTCCCACGTTGTCCTTCTGCGCTCATCTCGTCGTCGTCCCACGTTGTCCTTCTGCGCTCATCTCGTCGTCGTGCCACGTTGTCCTTCTGCGCTCATCTCGTCGTCGTCCCACGTTGTCCTTCTGCGATCATCTCGTCGTCGTCCAACGTTGTCCTTCTGCGATTATCTCGTCGTCCTTCTGCGCTCATCTCGTCGTCGTCCCACGTTGTCCTTCAGCGCTCATCTAGTCGTCGTCCCACGTTGTCCTTCTGCGCTCATCTCGTTGTCATCCCACGTTGTCCTTCTGTGTTCATCTCGTCGTCGTCCCACGTTGTCCTTCTGCGTTCATCTCATCGTCATCCCACGTTGTCCTTCTGCGCTCATCTCGTCGTCGTCCCACGTTGTCCTTCTGCGCTCATCTCGTCGTCGTCCCACGTTTTCCTTCTGCGCTCATCATCAATCAATCAATCAATCAATTTTATTTTATATAGCCCTTCGTACATCAGCTAATATCTCGAAGTGCTGTACAGAAACCCAGCCTAAAACCCCAAACAGCTAGTAATGCAGGTGTAGAAGCACGGTGGCTAGGAAAAACTCCCTAGAAAGGCCAAAACCTAGGAAGAAACCTAGAGAGGAACCAGGCTATGAGGGGTGGCCAGTCCTCTTCTGGCTGTGCTGGGTGGAGATTATAACAGAACCATGCCAAGATGTTCAAAAATGTTCATAAGTGACAAGCATGGTCAAATAATAATCAGGAATAAATCTCAGTTGGCTTTTCATAGCCGATCATTAAGAGTTGAAAACAGCAGGTCTGGGACAGGTAGGGGTTCCATAACCGCAGGCAGAACAGTTGAAACTGGAATAGCAGCAAGGCCAGGCGGACTGGGGACAGCAAGGAGTCACCACGGCCGGTAGTCCCGACGTATGGTCCTAGGGCTCAGGTCTCTCAGTTGGCTTTTCATAGCCGATCATTAAGAGTTGAAAACAGCAGGTCTGGGACAGGTAGGGGTTTCGTAACCGCAGGCAGAACAGTTGAAACTGGAATAGCAGCAAGGCCAGGCGGACTGGGGACAGCAAGGTGTCAGCATGCCCAGTAGTCCTGACGTATGGTCCTAGGGCTCAGGTTCTCAGAGAGAAAGAGAGAACGAGAGAATTAGAGAGAGCATACTTAAATTCACACAGGACACTGGATAAGACAGGAGAAGTACTCCAGGTATAACCAACTAACCCCAGCCCCCGACACATAAACTACTGCAGCATAAATACCGGAGGCTGAGACAGGAGTGGTCCGGAGACACTGTGGCCCCATCCGAAGAAACCCCCGGACAGGGCCAAACAGGAAGGATATAACCCCACCCACTCTGCCAAAGCACAGCCCCCGCACCACTAGAGGGATATCCTCAACCACCAACTTACAATCCTGAGACAAGGTCGAGTATAGCCCGAGATCTCGTCGTCGTCCCACGTTGTCCTTATGCGCTCATCTCAACGTCGTCCCACGTTGTCTTTCTGCGATCATCTCGTCGTCGTCCCACGTTGTCCTTCTGCGATCATCTCGTCGTCCTTCTGCGCTCATCTCGTCGTCGTCCCACGTTGTCCTTCTGCGCTCATCTCGTCGCGTCCCACGTTGTCCTTCTGCGCTCATCTCGTTGTCGTCCCACGTTGTCCTTCTGCGCTCATCTCGTCGTCGTCCCACGTTGTCCTTCTGCGCTCATCTCGTCGACGTCCCACGTTGTCCTTCTGCGATCATCTCGTCGTCGTCCCACATTGTCCTTCTGCGCTCATCTCGTCGTCCTTCTATGCTCACCTCGTCGTCGTCCCACGTTGTCCTTCTGCGCTCATCTCGTCGTCGTGCCACGTTGTCCTTCTGCGCTCATCTCGTCGTCGTCCCACATTGTCCTTCTGCGCTCATCTCGTCGTCGTCCCACGTTGTCCTTCTGCGATTATCTCGTCGTCCTTCTGCGCTCATCTCGTCGTCGTCCCACGTTGTCCTTCTACGCTCATCTAGTCGTCGTCCCACGTTGTCCTTCTGCGCTCATCTCGTTGTCGTCCCACGTTGTCCTTCTGTGCTCATCTCGTCGTCGTCCCACGTTGTCCTTCTGCGCTCATCTCGTCGTCGTCACACGTTGTCCTTCTGCGCTCATCTCGTCGTCATCCCACGTCCTTCTGCGCTCATCTCGTCGTCGTCCCACGTTGTCCTTCTGCGATCATCTCGTCGTCGTCCAACATTGTCCTGCGATTATCTCGTCGTCCTTCTGCGCTCATCTCGTCGTCGTCCCACGTTGTCCTTCTGCGCTCATCTAGTCGTCGTCCCACGTTGTCCTTCTGCGCTCACCTCGTTGTCGTCCCACGTTGTCCTTCTGTGCTCATCTCGTCGTCGTCCCACGTTGTCCTTCTGCGCTCATCTCATCGTCGTCCCACGTTGTCCTTCTGCGCTCATCTCGTCGTCGTCCCACGTTGTCCTTCTGCGCTCATCTCGTCGTCGTCCCACGTTTTCCTTCTGCGCTCATCTCGTCGTCGTCCCACGTTGTCCTTATGCGCTCATCTCATCTTCGTCCCACGTTGTCTTTCTGCGATCATCTCGTCGTCGTCCCACGTTGTCCTTCTGCGATCATCTCGTCGTCCTTCTGCGCTCATCTCGTCGTCGTCCCACGTTGTCCTTCTGCGCTCATCTCGTCGCTGTCCCACGTTGTCCTTATGCGCTCATCTCGTCGTCGTCCCACGTTGTCCTTCTGCGCTCATCTCGTCGTCGTCCCACGTTGTCCTTCTGCGCTCATCTCGTCGTCGCCCCACGTTGTCCTTCTGCGATCATCTCGTCGTCGTCCCACATTGTCCTTCTGCGCTCATCTCGTCGTCCTTCTATGCTCACCTCGTCGTCGTCCCACGTTGTCCTTCTGCGCTCATCTCGTCGTCGTGCCACGTTGTCCTTCTGCGATTATCTCGTCGTCCTTCTGCGCTCATTTCGTCGTCGTCCCACGTTTTCCTTCTGCGCTCATCCAGTCGTCGTCCCACGTTGTCCTTCTGCGCTCATCTCGTTGTCGTCCCACGTTGTCCTTCTGTGCTCATCTCGTCGTCGTCCCACGTTGCCCTTCTGCGCTCATCTCATCGTCGTCCCACGTTGTCCTTCTGAGCTCATCTCGTCGTCCTCCCACGTTGTCCTTCTGCGCTCATCTCGTCGTCGTCCCACGTTTTCCTTCTGCGCTCATCTCGTCGTCGTCCCACGTTGTCCTTATGCGCTCATCTCATCGTCGTCCCACTTTGTCTTTCTGCGATCATCTCGTCGTCGTCCCACGTTGTCCTTCTGCGATCATCTCGTCGTCCTTCTGCGCTCATCTCGTCGTCGTCCCACGTTGTCCTTCTGCGCTCATCTCGTCGTCGTCCCACGTTGTCCTTCTGCGCTCATCTCGTCGTTGTCCCACGTTGTCTTTCTGTGCTCATCTCGTCGTCGTCCCACGTTGTCCTTCTGCGATCATCTCGTCGTCGTCCCACGTTGTCCTTCTGCGCTCATCTCGTCGTCGTGCCACGTTGTCCTTCTGCGCTCATCTCGTCGTCCCACGTTGTCCTTCTGCGATCATCTCGTCGTCGTCCCACGTTGTCCTTCTGCTATCATCTCGTCGTCCTTCTGCGCTCATCTCGTCGTCGTCCCACGTTGTCCTTCTGCGCTCATCTCGTCGTCGTCCCACGTTGTACTTCTGCCCTCATCTCGTAGTCGTCCCACGTTGTCCTTCTGGGCTCATCTCGTCTTCGTCCAACGCTGTCCTTCTGCGCTCATCTCGTCGTCGTCCCACGTTGTCCTTCTGCGCTCATCTCGTCGCCGTCCCACGTTGTCCTTATGCGCTCATCTCGTCGTCGTCCCACGTTGTCCTTCTGCGCTCATCTCGTTGTCGTCCCATGTTGTCCTTCTGTGCTCATCTCGTCGTCGTCCCACGTTGTCCTTCTGCGCTCATCTCGTCGTCGTCCCACGTTGTCTTTCTGTGCTCATCTCGTCGTCGTCCCACGTTGTCCTTCTGCGATCATCTCGTCGTCGTCCCACGTTGTCCTTCTGCGCTCATCTCGTCGTCGTGCCACGTTGTCCTTCTGCGCTCATATCGTCGTCGTCCCACGTTGTCCTTCTGCGATCATCTCGTCATCCTTCTGCGCTCATCTCGTCGTCGTCCCACGTTGTCCTTCTGCGCTCATCTCGTCGCCGTCCCACGTTGTCCTTCTGCGCTCATCTCGTTGTCGTCCCACGTTGTCCTTCTGCGCTCATCTCGTCGTCGTCCCACGTTGTCCTTCTGCGATCATCTCGTCGTCGTCCCACGTTGTTCTTCTGCGATCATCTCGTCGTCCTTCTGCGCTCATCTCGTCGTCGTCCCATTTTGTCCTTCTGCGCTCATGTCGTCGTCGTCCCACGTTGTCCTTCTGCGCTCATCTCGTTGTCGTCCCACGTTGTCCTTCTGTGCTCATCTCGTCGTCGTCCCACGTTGTCCTTCTGCGCTCATCTCGTCGTCGTCCCACGCGATCATCTCGTCGCCGTCCCACGTTGTCCTTCTGCGCTCATCTCGTTGTCCTTCTGCGCTCATCTCGTCGTCGTCCCACGTTGTCCTTCTGCGCTCATCTCGTCGTCGTCCCACGTTGTCCTTCTGCGCTCATCTCGTCGTCGTGCCACGTTGTCCTTCTGCGCTCATCTCGTCGTCGTCCCACGTTATCCTTCTGCGATCATCTCGTCGTCGTCCAACGTTGTCCTTCTGCGATTATCTCGTCGTTCTTCTGCGCTCATCTCGTCGTCGTCCCACGTTGTCCTTCTGCGCTCATCTAGTCGTCGTCCCACGTTGTCCTTCTGCGCTCTTCTCGTTGTCGTCCCACGTTGTCCTTCTGTGCTCATCTCGTCGTCATCCCACGTTGTCCTTCTGCGCTCATCTCATCGTCGTCCCACGTTGTCCTTCTGCGCTCATCTAGTCGTCGTCCCACGTTGTCCTTCTGCGCTCATCTCGTTGTCGTCCCACGTTGTCCTTCTGTGCTCATCTCGTCGTCGTCCCACGTTGTCCTTCTGCGCTCATCTCATCGTCGTCCCACGTTGTCCTTCTGCGCTCATCTCATCGTCGTCCCACGTTGTCCTTCTGCGATCATCTCGTCGTCCTTCTGCGCTCATCTCGTCGTCGTCCCACGTTGTCCTTCTGCGCTCATCTCGTCGCCGTCCCACGTTGTCCTTCTGCGCTCATCTCGTCGTCGTCCCACGTTGTCCTTCTGCGCTCATCTCATCGTCGTCCCACGTTGTCCTTCTGCGCTCATCTCGTCGTCGTCCCACGTTGTCCTTCTGCGCTCATCTCGTCGTCGTCCCACGTTTTCCTTCTGCGCTCTTCTCGTCGTCGTCCCACGTTGTCCTTATGCGCTCATCTCATCTTCGTCCCACGTTGTCTTTCTGCGATCATCTCATCGTCGTCCCACGTTGTCCTTCTGCGATCATCTCGTCGTCCTTCTGCGCTTATCTCGTCGTCGTCCCACGTTGTCCTTCTGCGCTCATCTCGTCGCCGTCCCACGTTGTCCTTCTGCGCTCATCTCGTTGTCGTCCCACGTTGTCCTTCTGCGCTCATCTCGTCGTCGTCCCACGTTGTCCTTCTGCGCTCATCTCGTCGTCGTGCCACGTTGTCCTTCTGCGCTCATCTCGTCGTCGTCCCACGTTGTCCTTCTGCGATCATCTCGTCGTCGTCCAACGTTGTCCTTCTGCGATTATCTCGTCGTCCTTCTGCGCTCATCTCGTCGTCGTCCCACGTTGTCCTTCTGCGCTCATCTAGTCGTCGTCCCACGTTGTCCTTCTGCGCTCATCTCATTGTCGTCCCACGTTGTCCTTCTGTGCTCATCTCGTCGTCGTCCCACGTTGTCCTTCTGCGTTCATCTCATCGTCATCCCACGTTGTCCTTCTGCGCTCATCTCGTCGTCGTCCCACGTTGTCCTTCTGCGCTCATCTCGTCGTCGTCCCACGTTTTCCTTCTGCGCTCATCATCAATCAATCAATCAATCAATTTTATTTTATATAGCCCTTCGTACATCAGCTAATATCTCGAAGTGCTGTACAGAAACCCAGCCTAAAACCCCAAACAGCTAGTAATGCAGGTGTAGAAGCACGGTGGCTAGGAAAAACTCCCTAGAAAGGCCAAAACCTAGGAAGAAACCTAGAGAGGAACCAGGCTATGAGGGGTGGCCAGTCCTCTTCTGGCTGTGCTGGGTGGAGATTATAACAGAACCATGCCAAGATGTTCAAAAATGTTCATAAGTGACAAGCATGGTCAAATAATAATCAGGAATAAATCTCAGTTGGCTTTTCATAGCCGATCATTAAGAGTTGAAAACAGCAGGTCTGGGACAGGTAGGGGTTCCATAACCGCAGGCAGAACAGTTGAAACTGGAATAGCAGCAAGGCCAGGTGGACTGGGGACAGCAAGGAGTCACCACGGCCGGTAGTCCCGACGTATGGTCCTAGGGCTCAGGTCTCTCAGTTGGCTTTTCATAGCCGATCATTAAGAGTTGAAAACAGCAGGTCTGGGACAGGTAGGGGTTTCGTAACCGCAGGCAGAACAGTTGAAACTGGAATAGCAGCAAGGCCAGGCGGACTGGGGACAGCAAGGTGTCAGCATGCCCAGTAGTCCTGACGTATGGTCCTAGGGCTCAGGTTCTCAGAGAGAAAGAGAGAACGAGAGAATTAGAGAGAGCATACTTAAATTCACACAGGACACTGGATAAGACAGGAGAAGTACTCCAGGTATAACCAACTAACCCCAGCCCCCGACACATAAACTACTGCAGCATAAATACCGGAGGCTGAGACAGGAGCGGTCCGGAGACACTGTGGCCCCATCCGAAGAAACCCCCGGACAGGGCCAAACAGGAAGGATATAACCCCACCCACTCTGCCAAAGCACAGCCCCCGCACCACTAGAGGGATATCCTCAACCACCAACTTACAATCCTGAGACAAGGTCGAGTATAGCCCGAGATCTCGTCGTCGTCCCACGTTGTCCTTATGCGCTCATCTCAACGTCGTCCCACGTTGTCTTTCTGCGATCATCTCGTCGTCGTCCCACGTTGTCCTTCTGCGATCATCTCGTCGTCCTTCTGCGCTCATCTCGTCGTCGTCCCACGTTGTCCTTCTGCGCTCATCTCGTCGCGTCCCACGTTGTCCTTCTGCGCTCATCTCATTGTCGTCCCACGTTGTCCTTCTGCGCTCATCTCGTCGTCGTCCCACGTTGTCCTTCTGCGCTCATCTCGTCGACGTCCCACGTTGTCCTTCTGCGATCATCTCGTCGTCGTCCCACATTGTCCTTCTGCGCTCATCTCGTCGTCCTTCTATGCTCATTTCGTCGTCGTCCCACGTTTTCCTTCTGCGCTCATCCAGTCGTCGTCCCACGTTGTCCTTCTGCGCTCATCTCGTTGTCGTCCCACGTTGTCCTTCTGTGCTCATCTCGTCGTCGTCCCACGTTGCCCTTCTGCGCTCATCTCATCGTCGTCCCACGTTGTCCTTCTGAGCTCATCTCGTCGTCCTCCCACGTTGTCCTTCTGCGCTCATCTCGTCGTCGTCCCACGTTTTCCTTCTGCGCTCATCTCGTCGTCGTCCCACGTTGTCCTTATGCGCTCATCTCATCGTCGTCCCACGTTGTCTTTCTGCGATCATCTCGTCGTCGTCCCACGTTGTCCTTCTGCGATCATCTCGTCGTCCTTCTGCGCTCATCTCGTCGTCGTCCCACGTTGTCCTTCTGCGCTCATCTCGTCGTCGTCCCACGTTGTCCTTCTGCGCTCATCTCGTCGTTGTCCCACGTTGTCTTTCTGTGCTCATCTCGTCGTCGTCCCACGTTGTCCTTCTGCGATCATCTCGTCGTCGTCCCACATTGTCCTTCTGCGCTCATCTCGTCGTCGTGCCACGTTGTCCTTCTGCGCTCATCTCGTCGTCCCACGTTGTCCTTCTGCGATCATCTCGTCGTCGTCCCACGTTGTCCTTCTGCTACCATCTCGTCGTCCTTCTGCGCTCATCTCGTCGTCGTCCCACGTTGTCCTTCTGCGCTCATCTCGTCGTCGTCCCACGTTGTACTTCTGCCCTCATCTCGTTGTCGTCCCACATTGTCCTTCTGGGCTCATCTCGTCTTCGTCCCACGCTGTCCTTCTGCGCTCATCTCGTCGTCGTCCCACGTTGTCCTTCTGCGCTCATCTCGTCGCCGTCCCACGTTGTCCTTATGCGCTCATCTCGTCGTCGTCCCACGTTGTCCTTCTGCGCTCATCTCGTTGTCGTCCCATGTTGTCCTTCTGTGCTCATCTCGTCGTCGTCCCACGTTGTCCTTCTGCGCTCATCTCGTCGTCGTCCCACGTTGTCTTTCTGTGCTCATCTCGTCGTCGTCCCACGTTGTCCTTCTGCGATCATCTCGTCGTCGTCCCACGTTGTCCTTCTGCGCTCATCTCGTCGTCGTGCCACGTTGTCCTTCTGCGCTCATCTCGTCGTCGTCCCACGTTGTCCTTCTGCGATCATCTCGTCGTCATCCCACGTTGTCCTTCTGCTATCATCTCGTCGTCCTTCTGCGCTCATCTCGTCGTCGTCCCACGTTGTCCTTCTGCGCTCATCTCGTCGTCGTCCCACGTTGTCCTTCTGCGCTCATCTCGTCGTCGTGCCACGTTGTCCTTCTGCGCTCAACTCGTCGTCCCACGTTGTCCTTCTGCGATCATCTCGTCGTCATCCCACGTTGTCCTTCTGCTATCATCTCGTCGTCCTTCTGCGCTCATCTCGTCGTCGTCCCACGTTGTCCTTCTGCGCTCATCTCGTCGTCGTCCCACGTTGTACTTCTGCCCTCATCTCGTTGTCGTCCCACGTTGTCCTTCTGGGCTCATCTCGTCTTCGTCCCACGCTGTCCTTCTGCGCTCATCTCGTCGTCGTCCCACGTTGTCCTTCTGCGCTCATCTCGTCGCCCTCCCACGTTGTCCTTATGCGCTCATCTCGTCGTCGTCCCACGTTGTCCTTCTGCGCTCATCTCGTTGTCGTCCCACGTTGTCCTTCTGTGCTCATCTCGTCGTCGTCCCACGTTGTCCTTCTGCGCTCATCTCGTCGTCGTCCCACGTTGTCTTTCTGTGCTCATCTCGTCGTCGTCCCACGTTGTCCTTCTGCGATCATCTCGTCGTCGTCCCACGTTGTCCTTCTGCGCTCATCTCGTCGTCGTGCCACGTTGTCCTTCTGCGCTCATCTCGTCGTCGTCCCACGTTGTCCTTCTGCGATCATCTCGTCGTCGTCCCACGTTGTCCTTCTGCTATCATCTCGTCGTCCTTCTGCGCTCATCTCGTCGTCGTCCCACGTTGTCCTTCTGCGCTCATCTCGTCGTCGTCCCACGTTGTCCTTCTGCCCTCATCTCGTTGTCGTCCCACGTTGTCCTTCTGGGCTCATCTCGTCTTCGTCCCACGTTGTCCTTCTGCGCTCATCTCGTCGTCGTCCCACGTTGTCCTTCTGCACTCATCTCGTCGTCGTCCCACGTTGTCCTTCTGCGCTCATATCGTCGTCGTCCCACGTTGTCCTTCTGCGATCATCTCATAGTCGTCCCACGTTGTCCTTCTGCTCTCATCTCGTCGTCCTTCTGCGCTCATCTCGTCGTCGTCCCACGTTGTCCTTCTGCGCTCATATCGTCGTCGTCCCACGTTGTGTTTCTGCGATCATCTCGTCGTCGTCCCACGTTGTCCTTCTGCGCTCATCTCGTCGTCCTTCTGTGCTCATCTCGTCGTCGTCCCACGTTGTCCTTCTGCGCTCATCTAGTCGTCGTCCCACCTTGTCCTTCTGCGCTCATCTCGTCGTATTCCCACGTTGTCCTTCTGCGCTCATCTCGTCGTCGTCCCACGTTGTCTTTCTGTGCTCATCTCGTCGTCGTCCCACGTTGTCCTTCTATGATCATCTCGTCGTCGTCCCACGTTGTCCTTCTGCGCTCATCTCGTCGTCGTGCCACGTTGTCCTTCTGCGCTCATCTCGTCGTCGTCCCACGTTGTCCTTCTGCGATCATCTCGTCGTCGTCCCACGTTGTCCTTCTGCTATCATCTCGTCGTCCTTCTGCGCTCATCTCGTCGTCGTCCCACGTTGTCCTTCTGCGCTCATCTCGTCGTCGTCCCACGTTGTCCTTCTGCCCTCATCTCGTTGTCGTCCCACATTGTCCTTCTGGGCTCATCTTCGTCCCACGTTGTCCTTCTGCGCTCATCTCGTCGTCGTCCCACGTTGTCCTTCTGCGCTCATCTCGTCGTCGTCCCACGTTGTCCTTCTGCGCTCATATCGTCGTCGTCCCACGTTGTCCTTCTGCGATCATCTCATAGTCGTCCCACGTTGTCCTTCTGCTCTCATCTCGTCGTCCTTCTGCGCTCATCTCGTCGTCGTCCCACGTTGTCCTTCTGCGCTCATATCGTCGTCGTCCCACGTTGTCCTTCTGCGATCATCTCGTCGTCATCCCACGTTGTCCTTATGCGCTCATCTCGTCGTCGTCCCACGTTGTCTTTCTGCGCTCATCTCGTCGTCGTCCCACGTTGTCCTTCTGCGATCATCTCGTCGTCGTCCCACGTTGTCCTTCAGCGCTCATCTCGTTGTCGTCCCACGTTGTCCTTATGCGCTCATCTCATCATCGTCCCACGTTGTCTTTCTGCGCTCATCTCGTCGTCGTCCCACGATGTCCTTCTGCGATCATCTCGTCGTCGTCCCACGTTGTCCTTCTGCGCTCATCTCGTCGTCGTCCCACGTTGTCCTTCTGCGCTCATCTCGTCGTCGTCCCACGTTGTCCTTATGCGCTCATCTCGTTGTCGTCCCACGTTGTCTTTCTGCGCTCATCTCGTCGTCGTCCCACGTTGTCCTTCTGCGATCATCTCGTCGTCGTCCCACGTTGTCCTTCAGCGCTCATCTCGTTGTCGTCCCACGTTGTCCTTCTGCGCTCATCTCATCGTCGTCCCACGTTGTCTTTCTGCGCTCATCTCGTCGTCGTCCCACGATGTCCTTCTGCGATCATCTCGTCGTCGTCCCACGTTGTCCTTCTGCGCTCATCTCGTCGTCGTCCCACGTTGTCCTTCAGCGCTCATCTCGTCGTCGTCCCACGTTGTCCTTATGCGCTCATCTCGTCGTCGTCCCACGTTGTCTTTCTGCGATCATCTCGTCGTCGTCCCACGTTGTCCTTCTGCGATCATCTCGTCGTCCTTCCGCGCTCATCTCGTCGTCGTCCCACGTTGTCCTTCTGCGCTCATCTCGTCGTCGTAACACGTTGTCCTTCTGCGCTCATCTCGTCGTCGTCCCACATTGTCTTTCTGCGCTCATCTCGTCGTCGTCCCACGTTTTCCTTCTGCGCTCATCTCGTCGTCGTCACACGTTGTCCTTATGCGCTCATCTCATCGTCGTCCCACGTTGTCTTTCTGCGATCATCTCGTCGTCGTCCCACGTTGTCCTTCTGCGATCATCTCGTCGTCCTTCTGCGCTCATCTCGTCGTCGTCCCACGTTGTCCTTCTGTGCTCATCTCGTCCTCGTCCCACGTTGTCCTTCTGCGCTCATCTCGTCGTCGTCCCACGTTGTCTTTCTGCGCTCATCTCGTCGTCGTCCCACGTTGTCCTTCTGCGATCATCTCGTCGTCGTCCCACGTTGTCCTTCTGCGCTCATCTCGTCGTCGTGCCACGTTGTCCTTCTGCGCTCATCTCGTCGTCGTCCCACGTTGTCCTTCTGCGATCATCTCGTCGTCGTCCCACGTTGTCCTTCTGCTATCATCTCGTCGTCCTTCTGTGCTCATCTCATCGTCATCCCACGTTGTCCTTCTGCGCTCATCTCGTCGTCGTCCCACGTTGTCCTTCTGCGCTCATCTCGTCGTCGTCCCACGTTTTCCTTCTGCGCTCATCTCGTCGTCGTCCCACGTTGTCCTTATGCGCTCATCTCATCGTCGTCCCACGTTGTCTTTCTGCGATCATCTCGTCGTCGTCCCACGTTGTCCTTCTGCGATCATCTCTACGTCCTTCTGCGCTC
The DNA here is from genome assembly GCF_964263955.1 of Coregonus lavaretus. Classification (NCBI taxonomy): domain Eukaryota; kingdom Metazoa; phylum Chordata; class Actinopteri; order Salmoniformes; family Salmonidae; genus Coregonus; species Coregonus lavaretus. Next base: position 47,939,873 of record NC_140009.1, on the reverse strand, counting down.
ATCTCGTCGTCGTCCCACGTTGTCCTTCTACGCTCATCTCGTCGCCGTCCCAAGTTGTCCTTCTGCGCTCATCTCGTTGTCGTCCCACGTTGTCCTTCTGCGCTCATCTCGTCGTCGTCCCACGTTGTCCTTCTGCGCTCATCTCGTCGTCGTCCCACGTTGTCCTTCTGCGATCATCTCGTCGTCGTCCCACATTGTCCTTCTGCGCTCATTTCGTCGTCCTTCTATGCTCACCTCGTCGTCGTCCCACGTTGTCCTTCTGCGCTCATCTCGTCGTCGTGCCACGTTGGGTTTCTGCGCTCATCTCGTCGTCGTCCCACATTGTCCTTCTGCGCTCATCTCGTCGTCGTCCCACGTTGTCCTTCTGCGATTATCTCGTCGTCCTTCTGCGCTCATCTCGTCGTCGTCCCACGTTGTCCTTCTGCGCTCATCTAGTCGTCGTCCCACGTTGTCTTTCTGCGCTCATCTCGTTGTCGTCCCACGTTGTCCTTCTGTGCTCATCTCGTCGTCGTCCCACGTTGTCCTTCTGCGCTCATCTCGTCGTCATCACACGTTGTCCTTCTGCGCTCATCTCGTCGTCGTCCCACGTTGTCCTTCTGCGCTCATCTCGTCGTCGTCCCACGTTGTCCTTCTGCGATCATCTCGTCGTCGTCCAACGTTGTCCTTCTGCGATTATCTCGTCGTATTCCCACGTTGTCCTTCTGCGCTCATCTCGTCGTCGTCCCACGTTGTCTTTCTGTGCTCATCTCGTCGTCGTCCCACGTTGTCCTTCTGCGATCATCTCGTCGTCGTCCCACATTGTCCTTCTGCGCTCATCTCGTCGTCGTGCCACGTTGTCCTTCTGCGCTCATCTCGTCGTCGTCCCACGTTGTCCTTCTGCGATCATCTCGTCGTCGTCCCACGTTGTCCTTCTGCTATCATCTCGTCGTCCTTCTGCGCTCATCTCGTCGTCGTCCCACGTTGTCCTTCTGCGCTCATCTCGTCGTCGTCCCACGTTGTCCTTCTGCCCTCATCTCGTTGTCGTCCCACGTTGTCCTTCTGGGCTCATCTTCGTCCCACGTTGTCCTTCTGCGCTCATCTCGTCATCGTCCCACGTTGTCCTTCTGCGCTCATCTCGTCGTCGTCCCACGTTGTCCTTCTGCGCTCATATCGTCGTCGTCCCACGTTGTCCTTCTGCGATCATCTCATAGTCGTCCCACGTTGTCCTTCTGCTCTCATCTCGTCGTCCTTCTGCGCTCATCTCGTCGTCGTCCCACGTTGTCCTTCTGCGCTCATATCGTCGTCATCCCACGTTGTCCTTCTGCGATCATCTCGTCGTCGTCCCACGTTGTCCTTATGCGCTCATCTCGTCTTCGTCCCACGTTGTCTTTCTGCGCTCATCTCGTCGTCGTCCCACGTTGTCCTTCTGCGATCATCTCGTCGTCGTCCCACGTTGTCCTTCAGCGCTCATCGCGTTGTCGTCCCACGTTGTCCTTATGCGCTCATCTCATCGTTGTCCCACGTTGTCTTTCTGCGCTCATCTCGTCGTCGTCCCACGATGTCCTTCTGCGATCATCTCGTCGTCGTCCCACGTTGTCCTTCTGCGCTCATCTCGTCGTCGTCCCACGTTGTCCTTCTGCGCTCATCTCGTCGTCGTGCCACGTTGTCCTTCTGCGCTCATCTCGTCGTCGTCCCACGTTGTCCTTCTGCGATCATCTCGTCGTCGTCCCACGTTGTCCTTCTGCTATCATCTCGTCGTCCTTCTGCGCTCATCTCGTCGTCGTCCCACGTTGTCCTTCTGCGCTCATCTCGTCGTCGTCCCACGTTGTCCTTCTGCCCTCATCTCGTTGTCGTCCCACGTTGTCCTTCTGGGCTCATCTTCGTCCCACGTTGTCCTTCTGCGCTCATCTCGTCATCGTCCCACGTTGTCCTTCTGCGCTCATCTCGTCGTCGTCCCACGTTGTCCTTCTGCGCTCATATCGTCGTCGTCCCACGTTGTCCTTCTGCGATCATCTCATAGTCGTCCCACGTTGTCCTTCTGCTCTCATCTCGTCGTCCTTCTGCGCTCATCTCGTCGTCGTCCCACGTTGTCCTTCTGCGCTCATATCGTCGTCGTCCCACGTTGTCCTTCTGCGATCATCTCGTCGTCGTCCCACGTTGTCCTTATGCGCTCATCTCGTTGTCGTCCCACGTTGTCTTTTTGCGCTCATCTCGTCGTCGTCCCACGTTGTCCTTCTGCGATCATCTCGTCGTCGTCCCACGTTGTCCTTCAGCGCTCATCTCGTTGTCGTCCCACGTTGTCCTTCTGCGCTCATCTCATTGTCGTCCCACGTTGTCTTTCTGCGCTCATCTCGTCGTCGTCCCACGATGTCCTTCTGCGATCATCTCGTCGTCGTCCCACGTTGTCCTTCTGCGCTCATCTCGCCGTCGTCCCACGTTGTCCTTCTGCGCTCATCTCGTCGTCGTCCCACGTTGTCCTTATGCGCTCATCTCGTCGTCGTCCCACGTTGTCTTTCTGCGATCATCTCGTCGTCGTCCCACGTTGTCCTTCTGCGATCATCTCGTCGTCCTTCCGCGCTCATCTCGTCGTCGTCCCACGTTGTCCTTCTGCGCTCATCTCGTCGTCGTAACACGTTGTCCTTCTGCGCTCATCTCATCGTCGTCCCACATTGTCTTTCTGCGCTCATCTCGTCGTCGTCCCACGTTTTCCTTCTGCGCTCATCTCGTCGTCGTCACACGTTGTCCTTATGCGCTCATCTCATCGTCGTCCCACGTTGTCTTTCTGCGATCATCTCGTCGTCGTCCCACGTTGTCCTTCTGCGATCATCTCATCGTCCTTCTGCGGTCATCTCGTCGTCGTCCCACGTTGTCCTTCTGTGCTCATCTCGTCCTCGTCCCACGTTGTCCTTCTGCGCTCATCTCGTCGTCGTCCCACGTTGTCTTTCTGTGCTCATCTCGTCGTCGTCCCACGTTGTCCTTCTGCGATCATCTCGTCGTCGTCCCACGTTGTCCTTCTGCGCTCATCTCGTCGTCGTGCCACGTTGTCCTTCTGCGCTCATCTCGTCGTCGTCCCACGTTGTCCTTCTGCGATCATCTCGTCGTCGTCCCACGTTGTCCTTCTGCTATCATCTCGTCGTCCTTCTGCGCTCATCTCGTCGTCGTCCCACGTTGTCCTTCTGCGCTCATCTCGTCGTCGTCCCACGTTGTCCTTCTGCCCTCATCTCGTTGTCGTCCCACGTTGTCCTTCTGGGCTCATCTTCGTCCCACGTTGTCCTTCTGCGCTCATCTCGTCGTCGTCCCACGTTGTCCTTCTGCGCTCATCTCGTCGTCGTCCCACGTTGTCCTTCTGCGCTCATATCGTCGTCGTCCCACGTTGTCCTTCTGCGATCAGCTCATAGTCGTCCCACGTTGTCCTTCTGCTCTCATCTCGTCGTCCTTCTGCGCTCATCTCGTCGTCGTCCCACGTTGTCCTTCTGCGCTCATATCGTCGTCGTCCCACGTTGTCCTTCTGCGATCATCTCGTCGTCGTCCCACGTTGTCCTTATGCGCTCATCTCGTCGTCGTCCCACGTTGTCTTTCTGCGCTCATCTCGTCGTCGTCCCACGTTGTCCTTCTGCGATCATCTCGTCGTCGTCCCACGTTGTCCTTCAGCGCTCATCTCGTTGTCGTCCCACGTTGTCCTTATGCGCTCATCTCATCGTCGTCCCACGTTGTCCTTCTGAGCTCATCTCGTCGTCCTCCCACGTTGTCCTTCTGCGCTCATCTCGTCGTCGTCCCACGTTTTCCTTCTGCGCTCATCTCGTCGTCGTCCCACGTTGTCCTTATGCGCTCATCTCATCGTCGTCCCACGTTGTCTTTCTGCGATCATGTCGTCGTCGTCCCACGTTGTCCTTCTGCGATCATCTCGTCGTCCTTCTGCGCTCATCTCGTCGTCGTCCCACGTTGTCCTTCTGCGCTCATCTCGTCGTCGTCCCACGTTGTCCTTCTGCGCTCATCTCGTCGTTGTCCCACGTTGTCTTTCTGTGCTCATCTCGTCGTCGTCCCACGTTGTCCTTCTGCGATCATCTCGTCGTCGTCCCACGTTGTCCTTCTGCGCTCATCTCGTCGTCGTGCCACGTTGTCCTTCTGCGCTCATCTCGTCGTCCCACGTTGTCCTTCTGCGATCATCTCGTCGTCGTCCCACGTTGTCCTTCTGCTATCATCTCGTCGTCCTTCTGCGCTCATCTCGTCGTCGTCCCACGTTGTCCTTCTGCGCTCATCTCGTCGTCGTCCCACGTTGTACTTCTGCCCTCATCTCGTTGTCGTCCCACGTTGTCCTTCTGGGCTCATCTCGTCTTCGTCCCACGCTGTCCTTCTGCGCTCATCTCGTCGTCGTCCCACGTTGTCCTTCTGCGCTCATCTCGTCGCCGTCCCACGTTGTCCTTATGCGCTCATCTCGTCGTCGTCCCACGTTGTCCTTCTGCGCTCATCTCGTTGTCGTCCCATGTTGTCCTTCTGTGCTCATCTCGTCGTCGTCCCACGTTGTCCTTCTGCGCTCATCTCGTCGTCGTCCCACGTTATCTTTCTGTGCTCATCTCGTCGTCGTCCCACGTTGTCCTTCTGCGATCATCTCGTCGTCGTCCCACGTTGTCCTTCTGCGCTCATCTCGTCGTCGTGCCACGTTGTCCTTCTGCGCTCATCTCGTCGTCGTCCCACGTTGTCCTTCTGCGATCATCTCGTCGTCGTCCCACGTTGTCCTTCTGCTATCATCTCGTCGTCCTTCTGCGCTCATCTCGTCGTCGTCCCACGTTGTCCTTCTGCGCTCATCTCGTCGTCGTCCCACGTTGTCCTTCTGCGCTCATCTCGTCGTCGTGCCACGTTGTCCTTCTGCGCTCATCTCGTCGTCCCACGTTGTCCTTCTGCGATCATCTCGTCGTCGTCCCATGTTGTCCTTCTGCTATCATCTCGTCGTCCTTCTGCGCTCATCTCGTCGTCGTCCCACGTTGTCCTTCTGCGCTCATCTCGTCGTCGTCCCACGTTGTACTTCTGCCCTCATCTCGTTGTCGTCCCACGTTGTCCTTCTGGGCTCATCTCGTCTTCGTCCCACGCTGTCCTTCTGCGCTCATCTCGTCGTCGTCCCACGTTGTCCTTCTGCGCTCATCTCGTCGCCGTCCCACGTTGTCCTTATGCGCTCATCTCGTCGTCGTCCCACGTTGTCCTTCTGCGCTCATCTCGTTTTCGTCCCATGTTGTCCTTCTGTGCTCATCTCGTCGTCGTCCCACGTTGTCCTTCTGCGCTCATCTCGTCGTCGTCCCACGTTGTCTTTCTGTGCTCATCTCGTCGTCGTCCCACGTTGTCCTTCTGCGCTCATCTCGTCGTCGTGCCACGTTGTCCTTCTGCGCTCATATCGTCGTCGTCCCACGTTGTCCTTCTGCGATCATCTCATAGTCGTCCCACGTTGTCCTTCTGCTCTCATCTCGTCGTCCTTCTGCGCTCATCTCGTCGTCGTCCCACGTTGTCCTTCTGCGCTCATATCGTCGTCGTCCCACGTTGTCCTTCTGCGATCATCTCGTCGTCGTCCCACGTTGTCCTTATGCGCTCATCTCGTCGTCGTCCCACGTTGTCTTTCTGCGCTCATCTCGTCGTCGTCCCACGTTGTCCTTCTGCGATCATCTCGTCGTCGTCCCACGTTGTCCTTCAGCGCTCATCTCGTTGTCGTCCCACGTTGTCCTTATGCGCTCATCTCATCGTCGTCCCACGTTGTCCTTCTGAGCTCATCTCGTCGTCCTCCCACGTTGTCCTTCTGCGCTCATCTCGTCGTCGTCCCACGTTTTCCTTCTGCGCTCATCTCGTCGTCGTCCCACGTTGTCCTTATGCGCTCATCTCATCGTCGTCCCACGTTGTCTTTCTGCGATCATCTCGTCGTCGTCCCACGTTGTCCTTCTGCCATCATCTCGTCGTCCTTCTGCGCTCATCTCGTCGTCGTCCCACGTTGTCCTTCTGCGCTCATCTCGTCGTCGTCCCACGTTGTCCTTCTGCGCTCATCTCGTCGTTGTCCCACGTTGTCTTTCTGTGCTCATCTCGTCGTCGTCCCACGTTGTCCTTCTGCGATCATCTCGTCGTCGTCCCACGTTGTCCTTCTGCGCTCATCTCGTCGTCGTGCCACGTTGTCCTTCTGCGCTCATCTCGTCGTCCCACGTTGTCCTTCTGCGATCATCTCGTCGTCGTCCCACGTTGTCCTTCTGCTATCATCTCGTCGTCCTTCTGCGCTCATCTCGTTGTCGTCCCACGTTGTCCTTCTGCGCTCATCTCGTCGTCGTCCCACGTTGTCCTTCTGCGCTCATCTCGTCGTCGTGCCACGTTGTCCTTCTGCGCTCATCTCGTCGTCGTCCCACGTTGTCCTTCTGCGATCATCTCGTCGTCGTCCAACGTTGTCCTTCTGCGATTATCTCGTCGTCCTTCTGCGCTCATCTCGTCGTCGTCCCACGTTGTCCTTCTGCGCTCATCTAGTCGTCGTCCCACGTTGTCCTTCTGCGCTCATCTCATTGTCGTCCCACGTTGTCCTTCTGTGCTCATCTCGTCGTCGTCCCACGTTGTCCTTCTGCGTTCATCTCATCGTCATCCCACGTTGTCCTTCTGCGCTCATCTCGTCGTCGTCCCACGTTGTCCTTCTGCGCTCATCTCGTCGTCGTCCCACGTTTTCCTTCTGCGCTCATCATCAATCAATCAATCAATCAATTTTATTTTATATAGCCCTTCGTACATCAGCTAATATCTCGAAGTGCTGTACAGAAACCCAGCCTAAAACCCCAAACAGCTAGTAATGCAGGTGTAGAAGCACGGTGGCTAGGAAAAACTCCCTAGAAAGGCCAAAACCTAGGAAGAAACCTAGAGAGGAACCAGGCTATGAGGGGTGGCCAGTCCTCTTCTGGCTGTGCTGGGTGGAGATTATAACAGAACCATGCCAAGATGTTCAAAAATGTTCATAAGTGACAAGCATGGTCAAATAATAATCAGGAATAAATCTCAGTTGGCTTTTCATAGCCGATCATTAAGAGTTGAAAACAGCAGGTCTGGGACAGGTAGGGGTTCCATAACCGCAGGCAGAACAGTTGAAACTGGAATAGCAGCAAGGCCAGGCGGACTGGGGACAGCAAGGAGTCACCACGGCCGGTAGTCCCGACGTATGGTCCTAGGGCTCAGGTCTCTCAGTTGGCTTTTCATAGCCGATCATTAAGAGTTGAAAACAGCAGGTCTGGGACAGGTAGGGGTTTCGTAACCGCAGGCAGAACAGTTGAAACTGGAATAGCAGCAAGGCCAGGCGGACTGGGGACAGCAAGGTGTCAGCATGCCCAGTAGTCCTGACGTATGGTCCTAGGGCTCAGGTTCTCAGAGAGAAAGAGAGAACGAGAGAATTAGAGAGAGCATACTTAAATTCACACAGGACACTGGATAAGACAGGAGAAGTACTCCAGGTATAACCAACTAACCCCAGCCCCCGACACATAAACTACTGCAGCATAAATACCGGAGGCTGAGACAGGAGCGGTCCGGAGACACTGTGGCCCCATCCGAAGAAACCCCCGGACAGGGCCAAACAGGAAGGATATAACCCCACCCACTCTGCCAAAGCACAGCCCCCGCACCACTAGAGGGATATCCTCAACCACCAACTTACAATCCTGAGACAAGGTCGAGTATAGCCCGAGATCTCGTCGTCGTCCCACGTTGTCCTTATGCGCTCATCTCAACGTCGTCCCACGTTGTCTTTCTGCGATCATCTCGTCGTCGTCCCACGTTGTCCTTCTGCGATCATCTCGTCGTCCTTCTGCGCTCATCTCGTCGTCGTCCCACGTTGTCCTTCTGCGCTCATCTCGTCGCGTCCCACGTTGTCCTTCTGCGCTCATCTCATTGTCGTCCCACGTTGTCCTTCTGCGCTCATCTCGTCGTCGTCCCACGTTGTCCTTCTGCGCTCATCTCGTCGACGTCCCACGTTGTCCTTCTGCGATCATCTCGTCGTCGTCCCACATTGTCCTTCTGCGCTCATCTCGTCGTCCTTCTATGCTCATTTCGTCGTCGTCCCACGTTTTCCTTCTGCGCTCATCCAGTCGTCGTCCCACGTTGTCCTTCTGCGCTCATCTCGTTGTCGTCCCACGTTGTCCTTCTGTGCTCATCTCGTCGTCGTCCCACGTTGCCCTTCTGCGCTCATCTCATCGTCGTCCCACGTTGTCCTTCTGAGCTCATCTCGTCGTCCTCCCACGTTGTCCTTCTGCGCTCATCTCGTCGTCGTCCCACGTTTTCCTTCTGCGCTCATCTCGTCGTCGTCCCACGTTGTCCTTATGCGCTCATCTCATCGTCGTCCCACGTTGTCTTTCTGCGATCATCTCGTCGTCGTCCCACGTTGTCCTTCTGCGATCATCTCGTCGTCCTTCTGCGCTCATCTCGTCGTCGTCCCACGTTGTCCTTCTGCGCTCATCTCGTCGTCGTCCCACGTTGTCCTTCTGCGCTCATCTCGTCGTTGTCCCACGTTGTCTTTCTGTGCTCATCTCGTCGTCGTCCCACGTTGTCCTTCTGCGATCATCTCGTCGTCGTCCCACATTGTCCTTCTGCGCTCATCTCGTCGTCGTGCCACGTTGTCCTTCTGCGCTCATCTCGTCGTCCCACGTTGTCCTTCTGCGATCATCTCGTCGTCGTCCCACGTTGTCCTTCTGCTACCATCTCGTCGTCCTTCTGCGCTCATCTCGTCGTCGTCCCACGTTGTCCTTCTGCGCTCATCTCGTCGTCGTCCCACGTTGTACTTCTGCCCTCATCTCGTTGTCGTCCCACATTGTCCTTCTGGGCTCATCTCGTCTTCGTCCCACGCTGTCCTTCTGCGCTCATCTCGTCGTCGTCCCACGTTGTCCTTCTGCGCTCATCTCGTCGCCGTCCCACGTTGTCCTTATGCGCTCATCTCGTCGTCGTCCCACGTTGTCCTTCTGCGCTCATCTCGTTGTCGTCCCATGTTGTCCTTCTGTGCTCATCTCATCGTCGTCCCACGTTGTCCTTCTGCGCTCATCTCGTCGTCGTCCCACGTTGTCTTTCTGTGCTCATCTCGTCGTCGTCCCACGTTGTCCTTCTGCGATCATCTCGTCGTCGTCCCACGTTGTCCTTCTGCGCTCATCTCGTCGTCGTGCCACGTTGTCCTTCTGCGCTCATCTCGTCGTCGTCCCACGTTGTCCTTCTGCGATCATCTCGTCGTCATCCCACGTTGTCCTTCTGCTATCATCTCGTCGTCCTTCTGCGCTCATCTCGTCGTCGTCCCACGTTGTCCTTCTGCGCTCATCTCGTCGTCGTCCCACGTTGTCCTTCTGCGCTCATCTCGTCGTCGTGCCACGTTGTCCTTCTGCGCTCAACTCGTCGTCCCACGTTGTCCTTCTGCGATCATCTCGTCGTCATCCCACGTTGTCCTTCTGCTATCATCTCGTCGTCCTTCTGCGCTCATCTCGTCGTCGTCCCACGTTGTCCTTCTGCGCTCATCTCGTCGTCGTCCCACGTTGTACTTCTGCCCTCATCTCGTTGTCGTCCCACGTTGTCCTTCTGGGCTCATCTCGTCTTCGTCCCACGCTGTCCTTCTGCGCTCATCTCGTCGTCGTCCCACGTTGTCCTTCTGCGCTCATCTCGTCGCCCTCCCACGTTGTCCTTATGCGCTCATCTCGTCGTCGTCCCACGTTGTCCTTCTGCGCTCATCTCGTTGTCGTCCCACGTTGTCCTTCTGTGCTCATCTCGTCGTCGTCCCACGTTGTCCTTCTGCGCTCATCTCGTCGTCGTCCCACGTTGTCTTTCTGTGCTCATCTCGTCGTCGTCCCACGTTGTCCTTCTGCGATCATCTCGTCGTCGTCCCACGTTGTCCTTCTGCGCTCATCTCGTCGTCGTGCCACGTTGTCCTTCTGCGCTCATCTCGTCGTCGTCCCACGTTGTCCTTCTGCGATCATCTCGTCGTCGTCCCACGTTGTCCTTCTGCTATCATCTCGTCGTCCTTCTGCGCTCATCTCGTCGTCGTCCCACGTTGTCCTTCTGCGCTCATCTCGTCGTCGTCCCACGTTGTCCTTCTGCCCTCATCTCGTTGTCGTCCCACGTTGTCCTTCTGGGCTCATCTCGTCTTCGTCCCACGTTGTCCTTCTGCGCTCATCTCGTCGTCGTCCCACGTTGTCCTTCTGCACTCATCTCGTCGTCGTCCCACGTTGTCCTTCTGCGCTCATATCGTCGTCGTCCCACGTTGTCCTTCTGCGATCATCTCATAGTCGTCCCACGTTGTCCTTCTGCTCTCATCTCGTCGTCCTTCTGCGCTCATCTCGTCGTCGTCCCACGTTGTCCTTCTGCGCTCATATCGTCGTCGTCCCACGTTGTGTTTCTGCGATCATCTCGTCGTCGTCCCACGTTGTCCTTCTGCGCTCATCTCGTCGTCCTTCTGTGCTCATCTCGTCGTCGTCCCACGTTGTCCTTCTGCGCTCATCTAGTCGTCGTCCCACCTTGTCCTTCTGCGCTCATCTCGTCGTATTCCCACGTTGTCCTTCTGCGCTCATCTCGTCGTCGTCCCACGTTGTCTTTCTGTGCTCATCTCGTCGTCGTCCCACGTTGTCCTTCTATGATCATCTCGTCGTCGTCCCACGTTGTCCTTCTGCGCTCATCTCGTCGTCGTGCCACGTTGTCCTTCTGCGCTCATCTCGTCGTCGTCCCACGTTGTCCTTCTGCGATCATCTCGTCGTCGTCCCACGTTGTCCTTCTGCTATCATCTCGTCGTCCTTCTGCGCTCATCTCGTCGTCGTCCCACGTTGTCCTTCTGCGCTCATCTCGTCGTCGTCCCACGTTGTCCTTCTGCCCTCATCTCGTTGTCGTCCCACATTGTCCTTCTGGGCTCATCTTCGTCCCACGTTGTCCTTCTGCGCTCATCTCGTCGTCGTCCCACGTTGTCCTTCTGCGCTCATCTCGTCGTCGTCCCACGTTGTCCTTCTGCGCTCATATCGTCGTCGTCCCACGTTGTCCTTCTGCGATCATCTCATAGTCGTCCCACGTTGTCCTTCTGCTCTCATCTCGTCGTCCTTCTGCGCTCATCTCGTCGTCGTCCCACGTTGTCCTTCTGCGCTCATATCGTCGTCGTCCCACGTTGTCCTTCTGCGATCATCTCGTCGTCATCCCACGTTGTCCTTATGCGCTCATCTCGTCGTCGTCCCACGTTGTCTTTCTGCGCTCATCTCGTCGTCGTCCCACGTTGTCCTTCTGCGATCATCTCGTCGTCGTCCCACGTTGTCCTTCAGCGCTCATCTCGTTGTCGTCCCACGTTGTCCTTATGCGCTCATCTCATCATCGTCCCACGTTGTCTTTCTGCGCTCATCTCGTCGTCGTCCCACGATGTCCTTCTGCGATCATCTCGTCGTCGTCCCACGTTGTCCTTCTGCGCTCATCTCGTCGTCGTCCCACGTTGTCCTTCTGCGCTCATCTCGTCGTCGTCCCACGTTGTCCTTATGCGCTCATCTCGTTGTCGTCCCACGTTGTCTTTCTGCGCTCATCTCGTCGTCGTCCCACGTTGTCCTTCTGCGATCATCTCGTCGTCGTCCCACGTTGTCCTTCAGCGCTCATCTCGTTGTCGTCCCACGTTGTCCTTCTGCGCTCATCTCATCGTCGTCCCACGTTGTCTTTCTGCGCTCATCTCGTCGTCGTCCCACGATGTCCTTCTGCGATCATCTCGTCGTCGTCCCACGTTGTCCTTCTGCGCTCATCTCGTCGTCGTCCCACGTTGTCCTTCAGCGCTCATCTCGTCGTCGTCCCACGTTGTCCTTATGCGCTCATCTCGTCGTCGTCCCACGTTGTCTTTCTGCGATCATCTCGTCGTCGTCCCACGTTGTCCTTCTGCGATCATCTCGTCGTCCTTCCGCGCTCATCTCGTCGTCGTCCCACGTTGTCCTTCTGCGCTCATCTCGTCGTCGTAACACGTTGTCCTTCTGCGCTCATCTCGTCGTCGTCCCACATTGTCTTTCTGCGCTCATCTCGTCGTCGTCCCACGTTTTCCTTCTGCGCTCATCTCGTCGTCGTCACACGTTGTCCTTATGCGCTCATCTCATCGTCGTCCCACGTTGTCTTTCTGCGATCATCTCGTCGTTGTCCCACGTTGTCCTTCTGCGATCATCTCGTCGTCCTTCTGCGCTCATCTCGTCGTCGTCCCACGTTGTCCTTCTGTGCTCATCTCGTCCTCGTCCCACGTTGTCCTTCTGCGCTCATCTCGTCGTCGTCCCACGTTGTCTTTCTGCGCTCATCTCGTCGTCGTCCCACGTTGTCCTTCTGCGATCATCTCGTCGTCGTCCCACGTTGTCCTTCTGCGCTCATCTCGTCGTCGTGCCACGTTGTCCTTCTGCGCTCATCTCGTCGTCGTCCCACGTTGTCCTTCTGCGATCATCTCGTCGTCGTCCCACGTTGTCCTTCTGCTATCATCTCGTCGTCCTTCTGTGCTCATCTCATCGTCATCCCACGTTGTCCTTCTGCGCTCATCTCGTCGTCGTCCCACGTTGTCCTTCTGCGCTCATCTCGTCGTCGTCCCACGTTTTCCTTCTGCGCTCATCTCGTCGTCGTCCCACGTTGTCCTTATGCGCTCATCTCATCGTCGTCCCACGTTGTCTTTCTGCGATCATCTCGTCGTCGTCCCACGTTGTCCTTCTGCGATCATCTCTACGTCCTTCTGCGCTCATCTCGTCGTCGTCCCACGTTGTCCTTCTACGCTCATCTCGTCGCCGTCCCAAGTTGTCCTTCTGCGCTCATCTCGTTGTCGTCCCACGTTGTCCTTCTGCGCTCATCTCGTCGTCGTCCCACGTTGTCCTTCTGCGCTCATCTCGTCGTCGTCCCACGTTGTCCTTCTGCGATCATCTCGTCGTCGTCCCACATTGTCCTTCTGCGCTCATTTCGTCGTCCTTCTATGCTCACCTCGTCGTCGTCCCACGTTGTCCTTCTGCGCTCATCTCGTCGTCGTGCCACGTTGGGTTTCTGCGCTCATCTCGTCGTCGTCCCACATTGTCCTTCTGCGCTCATCTCGTCGTCGTCCCACGTTGTCCTTCTGCGATTATCTCGTCGTCCTTCTGCGCTCATCTCGTCGTCGTCCCACGTTGTCCTTCTGCGCTCATCTAGTCGTCGTCCCACGTTGTCTTTCTGCGCTCATCTCGTTGTCGTCCCACGTTGTCCTTCTGTGCTCATCTCGTCGTCGTCCCACGTTGTCCTTCTGCGCTCATCTCGTCGTCATCACACGTTGTCCTTCTGCGCTCATCTCGTCGTCGTCCCACGTTGTCCTTCTGCGCTCATCTCGTCGTCGTCCCACGTTGTCCTTCTGCGATCATCTCGTCGTCGTCCAACGTTGTCCTTCTGCGATTATCTCGTCGTATTCCCACGTTGTCCTTCTGCGCTCATCTCGTCGTCGTCCCACGTTCTCTTTCTGTGCTCATCTCGTCGTCGTCCCACGTTGTCCTTCTGCGATCATCTCGTCGTCGTCCCACATTGTCCTTCTGCGCTCATCTCGTCGTCGTGCCACGTTGTCCTTCTGCGCTCATCTCGTCGTCGTCCCACGTTGTCCTTCTGCGATCATCTCGTCGTCGTCCCACGTTGTCCTTCTGCTATCATCTCGTCGTCCTTCTGCGCTCATCTCGTCGTCGTCCCACGTTGTCCTTCTGCGCTCATCTCGTCGTCGTCCCACGTTGTCCTTCTGCCCTCATCTCGTTGTCGTCCCACGTTGTCCTTCTGGGCTCATCTTCGTCCCACGTTGTCCTTCTGCGCTCATCTCGTCATCGTCCCACGTTGTCCTTCTGCGCTCATCTCGTCGTCGTCCCACGTTGTCCTTCTGCGCTCATATCGTCGTCGTCCCACGTTGTCCTTCTGCGATCATCTCATAGTCGTCCCACGTTGTCCTTCTGCTCTCATCTCGTCGTCCTTCTGCGCTCATCTCGTCGTCGTCCCACGTTGTCCTTCTGCGCTCATATCGTCGTCATCCCACGTTGTCCTTCTGCGATCATCTCGTCGTCGTCCCACGTTGTCCTTATGCGCTCATCTCGTCTTCGTCCCACGTTGTCTTTCTGCGCTCATCTCGTCGTCGTCCCACGTTGTCCTTCTGCGATCATCTCGTCGTCGTCCCACGTTGTCCTTCAGCGCTCATCGCGTTGTCGTCCCACGTTGTCCTTATGCGCTCATCTCATCGTTGTCCCACGTTGTCTTTCTGCGCTCATCTCGTCGTCGTCCCACGATGTCCTTCTGCGATCATCTCGTCGTCGTCCCACGTTGTCCTTCTGCGCTCATCTCGTCGTCGTCCCACGTTGTCCTTCTGCGCTCATCTCGTCGTCGTGCCACGTTGTCCTTCTGCGCTCATCTCGTCGTCGTCCCACGTTGTCCTTCTGCGATCATCTCGTCGTCGTCCCACGTTGTCCTTCTGCTATCATCTCGTCGTCCTTCTGCGCTCATCTCGTCGTCGTCCCACGTTGTCCTTCTGCGCTCATCTCGTCGTCGTCCCACGTTGTCCTTCTGCCCTCATCTCGTTGTCGTCCCACGTTGTCCTTCTGGGCTCATCTTCGTCCCACGTTGTCCTTCTGCGCTCATCTCGTCATCGTCCCACGTTGTCCTTCTGCGCTCATCTCGTCGTCGTCCCACGTTGTCCTTCTGCGCTCATATCGTCGTCGTCCCACGTTGTCCTTCTGCGATCATCTCATAGTCGTCCCACGTTGTCCTTCTGCTCTCATCTCGTCGTCCTTCTGCGCTCATCTCGTCGTCGTCCCACGTTGTCCTTCTGCGCTCATATCGTCGTCGTCCCACGTTGTCCTTCTGCGATCATCTCGTCGTCGTCCCACGTTGTCCTTATGCGCTCATCTCGTTGTCGTCCCACGTTGTCTTTTTGCGCTCATCTCGTCGTCGTCCCACGTTGTCCTTCTGCGATCATCTCGTCGTCGTCCCACGTTGTCCTTCAGCGCTCATCTCGTTGTCGTCCCACGTTGTCCTTCTGCGCTCATCTCATTGTCGTCCCACGTTGTCTTTCTGCGCTCATCTCGTCGTCGTCCCACGATGTCCTTCTGCGATCATCTCGTCGTCGTCCCACGTTGTCCTTCTGCGCTCATCTCGCCGTCGTCCCACGTTGTCCTTCTGCGCTCATCTCGTCGTCGTCCCACGTTGTCCTTATGCGCTCATCTCGTCGTCGTCCCACGTTGTCTTTCTGCGATCATCTCGTCGTCGTCCCACGTTGTCCTTCTGCGATCATCTCGTCGTCCTTCCGCGCTCATCTCGTCGTCGTCCCACGTTGTCCTTCTGCGCTCATCTCGTCGTCGTAACACGTTGTCCTTCTGCGCTCATCTCATCGTCGTCCCACATTGTCTTTCTGCGCTCATCTCGTCGTCGTCCCACGTTTTCCTTCTGCGCTCATCTCGTCGTCGTCACACGTTGTCCTTATGCGCTCATCTCATCGTCGTCCCACGTTGTCTTTCTGCGATCATCTCGTCGTCGTCCCACGTTGTCCTTCTGCGATCATCTCATCGTCCTTCTGCGGTCATCTCGTCGTCGTCCCACGTTGTCCTTCTGTGCTCATCTCGTCCTCGTCCCACGTTGTCCTTCTGCGCTCATCTCGTCGTCGTCCCACGTTGTCTTTCTGTGCTCATCTCGTCGTCGTCCCACGTTGTCCTTCTGCGATCATCTCGTCGTCGTCCCACGTTGTCCTTCTGCGCTCATCTCGTCGTCGTGCCACGTTGTCCTTCTGCGCTCATCTCGTCGTCGTCCCACGTTGTCCTTCTGCGATCATCTCGTCGTCGTCCCACGTTGTCCTTCTGCTATCATCTCGTCGTCCTTCTGCGCTCATCTCGTCGTCGTCCCACGTTGTCCTTCTGCGCTCATCTCGTCGTCGTCCCACGTTGTCCTTCTGCCCTCATCTCGTTGTCGTCCCACGTTGTCCTTCTGGGCTCATCTTCGTCCCACGTTGTCCTTCTGCGCTCATCTCGTCGTCGTCCCACGTTGTCCTTCTGCGCTCATCTCGTCGTCGTCCCACGTTGTCCTTCTGCGCTCATATCGTCGTCGTCCCACGTTGTCCTTCTGCGATCAGCTCATAGTCGTCCCACGTTGTCCTTCTGCTCTCATCTCGTCGTCCTTCTGCGCTCATCTCGTCGTCGTCCCACGTTGTCCTTCTGCGCTCATATCGTCGTCGTCCCACGTTGTCCTTCTGCGATCATCTCGTCGTCGTCCCACGTTGTCCTTATGCGCTCATCTCGTCGTCGTCCCACGTTGTCTTTCTGCGCTCATCTCGTCGTCGTCCCACGTTGTCCTTCTGCGATCATCTCGTCGTCGTCCCACGTTGTCCTTCAGCGCTCATCTCGTTGTCGTCCCACGTTGTCCTTATGCGCTCATCTCATCGTCGTCCCACGTTGTCCTTCTGAGCTCATCTCGTCGTCCTCCCACGTTGTCCTTCTGCGCTCATCTCGTCGTCGTCCCACGTTTTCCTTCTGCGCTCATCTCGTCGTCGTCCCACGTTGTCCTTATGCGCTCATCTCATCGTCGTCCCACGTTGTCTTTCTGCGATCATGTCGTCGTCGTCCCACGTTGTCCTTCTGCGATCATCTCGTCGTCCTTCTGCGCTCATCTCGTCGTCGTCCCACGTTGTCCTTCTGCGCTCATCTCGTCGTCGTCCCACGTTGTCCTTCTGCGCTCATCTCGTCGTTGTCCCACGTTGTCTTTCTGTGCTCATCTCGTCGTCGTCCCACGTTGTCCTTCTGCGATCATCTCGTCGTCGTCCCACGTTGTCCTTCTGCGCTCATCTCGTCGTCGTGCCACGTTGTCCTTCTGCGCTCATCTCGTCGTCCCACGTTGTCCTTCTGCGATCATCTCGTCGTCGTCCCACGTTGTCCTTCTGCTATCATCTCGTCGTCCTTCTGCGCTCATCTCGTCGTCGTCCCACGTTGTCCTTCTGCGCTCATCTCGTCGTCGTCCCACGTTGTACTTCTGCCCTCATCTCGTTGTCGTCCCACGTTGTCCTTCTGGGCTCATCTCGTCTTCGTCCCACGCTGTCCTTCTGCGCTCATCTCGTCGTCGTCCCACGTTGTCCTTCTGCGCTCATCTCGTCGCCGTCCCACGTTGTCCTTATGCGCTCATCTCGTCGTCGTCCCACGTTGTCCTTCTGCGCTCATCTCGTTGTCGTCCCATGTTGTCCTTCTGTGCTCATCTCGTCGTCGTCCCACGTTGTCCTTCTGCGCTCATCTCGTCGTCGTCCCACGTTATCTTTCTGTGCTCATCTCGTCGTCGTCCCACGTTGTCCTTCTGCGATCATCTCGTCGTCGTCCCACGTTGTCCTTCTGCGCTCATCTCGTCGTCGTGCCACGTTGTCCTTCTGCGCTCATCTCGTCGTCGTCCCACGTTGTCCTTCTGCGATCATCTCGTCGTCGTCCCACGTTGTCCTTCTGCTATCATCTCGTCGTCCTTCTGCGCTCATCTCGTCGTCGTCCCACGTTGTCCTTCTGCGCTCATCTCGTCGTCGTCCCACGTTGTCCTTCTGCGCTCATCTCGTCGTCGTGCCACGTTGTCCTTCTGCGCTCATCTCGTCGTCCCACGTTGTCCTTCTGCGATCATCTCGTCGTCGTCCCACGTTGTCCTTCTGCTATCATCTCGTCGTCCTTCTGCGCTCATCTCGTCGTCGTCCCACGTTGTCCTTCTGCGCTCATCTCGTCGTCGTCCCACGTTGTACTTCTGCCCTCATCTCGTTGTCGTCCCACGTTGTCCTTCTGGGCTCATCTCGTCTTCGTCCCACGCTGTCCTTCTGCGCTCATCTCGTCGTCGTCCCACGTTGTCCTTCTGCGCTCATCTCGTCGCCGTCCCACGTTGTCCTTATGCGCTCATCTCGTCGTCGTCCCACGTTGTCCTTCTGCGCTCATCTCGTTTTCGTCCCATGTTGTCCTTCTGTGCTCATCTCGTCGTCGTCCCACGTTGTCCTTCTGCGCTCATCTCGTCGTCGTCCCACGTTGTCTTTCTGTGCTCATCTCGTCGTCGTCCCACGTTGTCCTTCTGCGCTCATCTCGTCGTCGTGCCACGTTGTCCTTCTGCGCTCATATCGTCGTCGTCCCACGTTGTCCTTCTGCGATCATCTCATAGTCGTCCCACGTTGTCCTTCTGCTCTCATCTCGTCGTCCTTCTGCGCTCATCTCGTCGTCGTCCCACGTTGTCCTTCTGCGCTCATATCGTCGTCGTCCCACGTTGTCCTTCTGCGATCATCTCGTCGTCGTCCCACGTTGTCCTTATGCGCTCATCTCGTCGTCGTCCCACGTTGTCTTTCTGCGCTCATCTCGTCGTCGTCCCACGTTGTCCTTCTGCGATCATCTCGTCGTCGTCCCACGTTGTCCTTCAGCGCTCATCTCGTTGTCGTCCCACGTTGTCCTTATGCGCTCATCTCATCGTCGTCCCACGTTGTCCTTCTGAGCTCATCTCGTCGTCCTCCCACGTTGTCCTTCTGCGCTCATCTCGTCGTCGTCCCACGTTTTCCTTCTGCGCTCATCTCGTCGTCGTCCCACGTTGTCCTTATGCGCTCATCTCATCGTCGTCCCACGTTGTCTTTCTGCGATCATCTCGTCGTCGTCCCACGTTGTCCTTCTGCCATCATCTCGTCGTCCTTCTGCGCTCATCTCGTCGTCGTCCCACGTTGTCCTTCTGCGCTCATCTCGTCGTCGTCCCACGTTGTCCTTCTGCGCTCATCTCGTCGTTGTCCCACGTTGTCTTTCTGTGCTCATCTCGTCGTCGTCCCACGTTGTCCTTCTGCGATCATCTCGTCGTCGTCCCACGTTGTCCTTCTGCGCTCATCTCGTCGTCGTGCCACGTTGTCCTTCTGCGCTCATCTCGTCGTCCCACGTTGTCCTTCTGCGATCATCTCGTCGTCGTCCCACGTTGTCCTTCTGCTATCATCTCGTCGTCCTTCTGCGCTCATCTCGTCGTCGTCCCACGTTGTCCTTCTGCGCTCATCTCGTCGTCGTCCCACGTTGTACTTCTGCCCTCATCTCGTTGTCGTCCCACGTTGTCCTTCTGGGCTCATCTCGTCTTCGTCCCACGCTGTCCTTCTGCGCTCATCTCGTCGTCGTCCCACGTTGTCCTTCTGCGCTCATCTCGTCGCCGTCCCACGTTGTCCTTATGCGCTCATCTCGTCGTCGTCCCACGTTGTCCTTCTGCGCTCATCTCGTTGTCGTCCCATGTTGTCCTTCTGTGCTCATCTCGTCGTCGTCCCACGTTGTCCTTCTGCGCTCATCTCGTCGTCGTCCCACGTTATCTTTCTGTGCTCATCTCGTCGTCGTCCCACGTTGTCCTTCTGCGATCATCTCGTCGTCGTCCCACGTTGTCCTTCTGCGCTCATCTCGTCGTCGTGCCACGTTGTCCTTCTGCGCTCATCTCGTCGTCGTCCCACGTTGTCCTTCTGCGATCATCTCGTCGTCGTCCCACGTTGTCCTTCTGCTATCATCTCGTCGTCCTTCTGCGCTCATCTCGTCGTCGTCCCACGTTGTCCTTCTGCGCTCATCTCGTCGTCGTCCCACGTTGTCCTTCTGCGCTCATCTCGTCGTCGTGCCACGTTGTCCTTCTGCGCTCATCTCGTCGTCCCACGTTGTCCTTCTGCGATCATCTCGTCGTCGTCCCACGTTGTCCTTCTGCTATCATCTCGTCGTCCTTCTGCGCTCATCTCGTCGTCGTCCCACGTTGTCCTTCTGCGCTCATCTCGTCGTCGTCCCACGTTGTACTTCTGCCCTCATCTCGTTGTCGTCCCACGTTGTCCTTCTGGGCTCATCTCGTCTTCGTCCCACGCTGTCCTTCTGCGCTCATCTCGTCGTCGTCCCACGTTGTCCTTCTGCGCTCATCTCGTCGCCGTCCCACGTTGTCCTTATGCGCTCATCTCGTCGTCGTCCCACGTTGTCCTTCTGCGCTCATCTCGTTTTCGTCCCATGTTGTCCTTCTGTGCTCATCTCGTCGTCGTCCCACGTTGTCCTTCTGCGCTCATCTCGTCGTCGTCCCACGTTGTCTTTCTGTGCTCATCTCTTCGTCGTCCCACGTTGTCCTTCTGCGATCATCTCGTCGTCGTCCCACGTTGTCCTTCTGCGCTCATCTCGTCGTCGTGCCACGTTGTCCTTCTGCGCTCATCTCGTCGTCGTCCCACGTTGTCTTTCTGTGCTCATCTCGTCGTCGTCCCACGTTGTCCTTCTGCGATCATCTCGTCGTCGTCCCACGTTGTCCTTCTGCGCTCATCTCGTCGTCGTGCCACGTTGTCCTTCTGCGCTCATCTCGTCGTCGTCCCACGTTGTCCTTCTGCGATCATCTCGTCGTCGTCCCACGTTGTCCTTCTGCGATCATCTCGTCGTCGTCCCACGTTGTCCTTCTGCTATCATCTCGTCGTCCTTCTGCGCTCATCTCGTCGTCGTCCCACGTTGTCCTTCTGCGCTCATCTCGTCGTCGTCCCACGTTGTCCTTCTGCCCTCATCTCGTTGTCGTCCCACGTTGTCCTTCTGGGCTCATCTCGTCTTCGTCCCACGTTGTCCTTCTGCGCTCATCTCGTCGTCGTCCCACGTTGTCCTTCTGCACTCATCTCGTCGTCGTCCCACGTTGTCCTTCTGCGCTCATATCGTCGTCGTCCCACGTTGTCCTTCTGCGATCATCTCATAGTCGTCCCACGTTGTCCTTCTGCTCTCATCTCGTCGTCCTTCTGCGCTCATCTCGTCGTCGTCCCACGTTGTCCTTCTGCGCTCATATCGTCGTCGTCCCACGTTGTGTTTCTGCGATCATCTCGTCGTCGTCCCACGTTGTCCTTCTGCGCTCATCTCGTCGTCCTTCTGTGCTCATCTCGTCGTCGTCCCACGTTGTCCTTCTGCTCTCATCTAGTCGTCGTCCCACGTTGTCCTTCTGCGCTCATCTCGTCGTATTCCCACGTTGTCCTTCTGCGCTCATCTCGTCGTCGTCCCACGTTGTCTTTCTGTGCTCATCTCGTCGTCGTCCCACGTTGTCCTTCTGCGATCATCTCGTAGTCGTCCCACGTTGTCCTTCTGCGCTCATCTCGTCGTCGTGCCACGTGGTCCTTCTGCGCTCATCTCGTCGTCGTCCCACGTTGTCCTTCTGCGATCATCTCGTCGTCGTCCCACGTTGTCCTTCTGCTATCATCTCGTCGTCCTTCTGCGCTCATCTCGTCGTCGTCCCACGTTGTCCTTCTGCGCTCATCTCGTCGTCGTCCCACGTTGTCCTTCTGCCCTCATCTCGTTGTCGTCCCACGTTGTCCTTCTGGGCTCATCTTCGTCCCACGTTGTCCTTCTGCGCTCATCTCGTCGTCGTCCCACGTTGTCCTTCTGCGCTCATCTCGTCGTCGTCCCACGTTGTCCTTCTGCGCTCATATCGTCGTCGTCCCACGTTGTCCTTCTGCGATCATCTCATAGTCGTCCCACGTTGTCCTTCTGCTCTCATCTCGTCGTCCTTCTGCGCTCATCTCGTCGTCGTCCCACGTTGTCCTTCTGCGCTCATATCGTCGTCGTCCCACGTTGTCCTTCTGCGATCATCTCGTCGTCGTCCCACGTTGTCCTTATGCGCTCATCTCGTCATCGTCCCACGTTGTCTTTCTGCGCTCATCTCGTCGTCGTCCCACGTTGTCCTTCTGCGATCATCTCGTCGTCGTCCCACGTTGTCCTTCAGCGCTCATCTCGTTGTCGTCCCACGTTGTCCTTATGCGCTCATCTCATCGTCGTCCCACGTTGTCTTTCTGCGCTCATCTCGTCGTCGTCCCACGATGTCCTTCTGCGATCATCTCGTCGTCGTCCCACGTTGTCCTTCTGCGCTCATCTCGTCGTCGTCCCACGTTGTCCTTCTGCGCTCATCTCGTCGTCGTCCCACGTTGTCCTTATGCGCTCATCTCGTTGTCGTCCCACGTTGTCTTTCTGCGCTCATCTCGTCGTCGTCCCACGTTGTCCTTCTGCGATCATCTCGTCGTCGTCCCACGTTGTCCTTCAGCGCTCATCTCGTTTTCGTCCCACGTTGTCCTTCTGCGCTCATCTCATCGTCGTCCCACGTTGTCTTTCTGCGCTCATCTCGTCGTCGTCCCACGATGTCCTTCTGCGATCATCTCGTCGTCGTCCCACGTTGTCCTTCTGCGCTCATCTCGTCGTCGTCCCACGTTGTCCTTCTGCGCTCATCTCGTCGTCGTCCCACGTTGTCCTTATGCGCTCATCTCGTCGTCGTCCCACGTTGTCTTTCTGCGATCATCTCGTCGTCGTCCCACGTTGTCCTTCTGCGATCATCTCGTCGTCCTTCCGCGCTCATCTCGTCGTCGTCCCACGTTGTCCTTCTGCGCTCATCTCGTCGTCGTAACACGTTGTCCTTCTGCGCTCATCTCGTCGTCGTCCCACATTGTCTTTCTGCGCTCATCTCGTCGTCGTCCCACGTTTTCCTTCTGCGCTCATCTCGTCGTCGTCACACGTTGTCCTTATGCGCTCATCTCATCGTCGTCCCACGTTGTCTTTCTGCGATCATCTCGTCGTCGTCCCACGTTGTCCTTCTGCGATCATCTCGTCGTCCTTCTGCGCTCATCTCGTCGTCGTCCCACGTTGTCCTTCTGTGCTCATCTCGTCCTCGTCCCACGTTGTCCTTCTGCTCTCATCTCGTCGTCGTCCCACGTTGTCTTTCTGCGCTCATCTCGTCGTCGTCCCACGTTGTCCTTCTGCGATCATCTCGTCGTCGTCCCACGTTGTCCTTCTGCGCTCATCTCGTCGTCGTCCCACGTTGTCCTTCTGCTATCATCTCGTCGTCCTTCTGTGCTCATCTCATCGTCATCCCACGTTGTCCTTCTGCGCTCATCTCGTCGTCGTCCCACGTTGTCCTTCTGCGCTCATCTCGTCGTCCCACGTTTTCCTTCTGCGCTCATCTCGTCGTCGTCCCACGTTGTCCTTATGTGCTCATCTCATCGTCGTCCCACGTTGTCTTTCTGCGATCATCTCGTCGTCGTCCCACGTTGTCCTTCTGCGATCATCTCTACGTCCTTCTGCGCTCATCTCGTCGTCGTCCCACGTTGTCCTTCTGCGCTCATCTCGTCGCCGTCCCAAGTTGTCCTTCTGCGCTCATCTCGTTGTCGTCCCACGTTGTCCTTCTGCGCTCATCTCGTCGTCGTCCCACGTTGTCCTTCTGCGCTCATCTCGTCGTCGTCCCACGTTGTCCTTCTGCGATCATCTCGTCGTCGTCCCACATTGTCCTTCTGCGCTCATTTCGTCGTACTTCTATACTCACCTCGTCGTCGTCCCACGTTGTCCTTCTGCGCTCATCTCGTCGTCGTGCCACGTTGTCCTTCTGCGCTCATCTCGTCGTCGTCCCACATTGTCCTTCTGCGCTCATCTCGTCGTCGTCCCACGTTGTCCTTCTGCGATCATCTCGTCGTCGTCCCACATTGTCCTTCTGCGCTCATTTCGTCGTCCTTCTGCGCTCATCTCGTCGTCGTCCCACGTTGTCCTTCTGCGCTCATCTAGTCGTCGTCCCACGTTGTCCTTCTGCGCTCATCTCGTTGTCGTCCCACGTTGTCCTTCTGTGCTCATCTCGTCGTCGTCCCACGTTGTCCTTCTGCGCTCATCTCGTCGTCATCACACGTTGTCCTTCTGCGCTCATCTCGTCGTCGTCCCACGTTGTCCTTCTGCGCTCATCTCGTCGTCGTCCCACGTTGTCCTTCTGCGATCATCTCGTCGTCGTCCAACGTTGTCCTTCTGCGATTATCTCGTCGTATTCCCACGTTGTCCTTCTGCGCTCATCTCGTCGTCGTCCCACGTTGTCTTTCTGTGCTCATCTCGTCGTCGTCCCAAATTGTCCTTCTGCGATCATCTCGTCGTCGTCCCACATTGTCCTTCTGCGTTCATCTCGTCGTCGTGCCACGTTGTCCTTCTGCGCTCATCTCGTCGTCGTCCCACGTTGTCCTTCTGCGATCATCTCGTCGTCGTCCCACGTTGTTCTTCTGCTATCATCTTGTCGTCCTTCTGCGCTCATCTCGTCGTCGTCCCACATTGTCCTTCTGCGCTCATCTCGTCGTCGTCCCACGTTGTCCTTCTGCCCTCATCTCGTTGTCGTCCCACGTTGTCCTTCTGGGCTCATCTTCGTCCCACGTTGTCCTTCTGCGCTCATCTCGTCGTCGTCCCACGTTGTCCTTCTGCGCTCATCTCGTTGTCGTCCCACGTTGTCCTTCTGCGCTCATATCGTCGTCGTCCCACGTTGTCCTTCTGCGATCATCTCATAGTCGTCCCACGTTGTCCTTCTGCTCTCATCTCGTCGTCCTTCTGCGCTCATCTCGTCGTCGTCCCATGTTGTCCTTCTGCGCTCATATCGTCGTCGTCCCACGTTGTCCTTCTGCGATCATCTCGTCGTCGTCCCACGTTGTCCTTATGCGCTCATCTCGTCGTCGTCCCACGTTGTCTTTCTGCGCTCATCTCGTCGTCGTCCCACGTTGTCCTTCTGCGATCATCTCATCGTCGTCCCACGTTGTCCTTCAGCGCTCATCTCGTTGTCGTCCCACGTTGTCCTTATGCGCTCATCTCATCGTCGTCCCACGTTGTCTTTCTGCGCTCATCTCGTCGTCGTCCCACGATGTCCTTCTGCGATCATCTCGTCGTCGTCCCACGTTGTCCTTCTGCGCTCATCTCGTCGCCGTCCCAAGTTGTCCTTCTGCGCTCATCTCGTTGTCGTCCCACGTTGTCCTTCTGCGCTCATCTCGTCGTCGTCCCACGTTGTCCTTCTGCGCTCATCTCGTCGTCGTCCCACGTTGTCCTTCTGCGATCATCTCGTCGTCGTCCCACATTGTCCTTCTGCGCTCATTTCGTCGTCCTTCTATGCTCACCTCGTCGTCGTCCCACGTTGTCCTTCTGCGCTCATCTCGTCGTCGTGCCACGTTGTCCTTCTGCGCTCATCTCGTCGTCGTCCCACATTGTCCTTCTGCGCTCATCTCGTCGTCGTCCCACGTTGTCCTTCTGCGATTATCTCGTCGTCCTTCTGCGCTCATCTCGTCGTCGTCCCACGTTGTCCTTCTGCGCTCATCTAGTCGTCGTCCCACGTTGTCCTTCTGCGCTCATCTCGTTGTCGTCCCACGTTGTCCTTCTGTGCTCATCTCGTCGTCGTCCCACGATGTCCTTCTGCGATCATCTCGTCGTCGTGCCACGTTGTCCTTCTGCGCTCATCTCGTCGTCGTCCCACATTGTCCTTCTGCGCTCATCTCGTCGTCGTCCCACGTTGTCCTTCTGCGATTATCTCGTCGTCCTTCTGCGCTCATCTCGTCGTCGTCCCACGTTGTCCTTCTGCGCTCATCTAGTCGTCGTCCCACGTTGTCCTTCTGCGCTCATCTCGTTGTCGTCCCACGTTGTCTTTCTGCGCTCATCTCGTCGTCGTCCCACGATGTCCTTCTGCGATCATCTCGTCGTCGTCCCACGTTGTCCTTCTGCGCTCATCTCGTCGTCGTCCCACGTTGTCCTTCTGCGCTCATCTCGTCGTCGTCCCACGTTGTCCTCATGCGCTCATCTCGTTGTCGTCCCACGTTGTCTTTCTGCGCTCATCTCGTCGTCGTCCCACGTTGTCCTTCTGCGATCATCTCGTCGTCGTCCCACGTTGTCCTTCAGCGCTCATCTCGTTGTCGTCCCACGTTGTCCTCTGCGCTCATCTCATTGTCGTCCCACGTTGTCTTTCTGCGCTCATCTCGTCGTCGTCCCACGATGTCCTTCTGCGATCATCTCGTCGTCGTCCCACGTTGTCCTTCTGCGCTCATCTCGTCGTCGTCCCACGTTGTCCTTCTGCGCTCATCTCGTCGTCGTCCCACGTTGTCCTTATGCGCTCATCTCGTCGTCGTCCCACGTTGTCTTTCTGCGATCATCTCGTCGTCGTCCCACGTTGTCCTTCTGCGATCATCTCGTCGTCCTTCCGCGCTCATCTCGTCGTCGTCCCACGTTGTCCTTCTGCGCTCATCTCGTCGTCGTAACACGTTGTCCTTCTGCTCTCATCTCGTCGTCGTCCCACATTGTCTTTCTGCGCTCATCTCGTCGTCATCCCACGTTTTCCTTCTGCGCTCATCTCGTCGTCGTCACACGTTGTCCTTATGCGCTCATCTCATCGTCGTCCCACGTTGTCTTTCTGCGATCATCTCGTCGTCGTCCCACGTTGTCCTTCTGCGATCATCTCGTCGTCGTCCCACGTTGTCCTTCTGCGCTCATCTCGTCGTCGTGCCACGTTGTCCTTCTGCGCTCATCTCGTCGTCGTCCCACGTTGTCCTTCTGTGCTCATCTCGTCCTCGTCCCACGTTGTCCTTCTGCGCTCATCTCGTCGTCGTCCCACGTTGTCTTTCTGTGCTCATCTCGTCGTCGTCCCACGTTGTCCTTCTGCGATCATCTCGTCGTCGTCCCACGTTGTCCTTCTGCGCTCATCTCGTCGTCGTGCCACGTTGTCCTTCTGCGCTCATCTCGTCGTCGTCCCACGTTGTCCTTCTGTGATCATCTCGTCGTCGTCCCACGTTGTCCTTCTGCTATCATCTCGTCGTCCTTCTGCGCTCATCTCGTCGTCGTCCCACGTTGTCCTTCTGCGCTCATCTCGTCGTCGTCCCACGTTGTCCTTCTGCCCTCATCTCGTTGTCGTCCCACGTTGTCCTTCTGGGCTCATCTTCGTCCCACGTTGTCCTTCTGCGCTCATCTCGTCGTCGTCCCACGTTGTCCTTCTGCGCTCATCTCGTCGTCGTCCCACGTTGTCCTTCTGCGCTCATATCGTCGTCGTCCCACGTTGTCCTTCTGCGATCATCTCATAGTCGTCCCACGTTGTCCTTCTGCTCTCATCTCGTCGTCCTTCTGCGCTCATCTCGTCGTCGTCCCACGTTGTCCTTCTGCGCTCATATCGTCGTCGTCCCACGTTGTCCTTCTGCGATCATCTCGTCGTCGTCCCACGTTGTCCTTATGCGCTCATCTCGTTGTCGTCCCACGTTGTCTTTCTGCGCTCATCTCGTCGTCGTCCCACGTTGTCCTTCTGCGATCATCTCGTCGTCGTCCCACGTTGTCCTTCAGCGCTCATCTCGTTGTCGTCCCACGTTGTCCTTATGCGCTCATCTCATCGTCGTCCCACGTTGTCTTTCTGCGCTCATCTCGTCGTCGTCCCACGATGTCCTTCTGCGATCATCTCGTCGTCGTCCCACGTTGTCCTTCTGCGCTCATCTCGTCGTCGTCCCACGTTGTCCTTCTGCGCTCATCTCGTCGTCTTCCCACGTTGTCCTTATGCGCTCATCTCGTTGTCGTCCCACGTTGTCTTTCTGCGCTCATCTCGTCGTCGTCCCACGTTGTCCTTCTGCGATCATCTCGTCGTCGTCCCACGTTGTCCTTCAGCGCTCATCTCGTTGTCGTCCCACGTTGTCTTTCTGCGCTCATCTCATCGTCGTCCCACGTTGTCTTTCTGCGCTCATCTCGTCGTCGTCCCACGATGTCCTTCTGCGATCATCTCGTCGTCGTCCCACGTTGTCCTTCTGCGCTCATCTCGTCGTCGTCCCACGTTGTCCTTCTGCGCTCATCTCGTCGTCGTCCCACGTTGTCCTTATGCGCTCATCTCGTCGTCGTCCCACGTTGTCTTTCTGCGATCATCTCGTCGTCGTCCCACGTTGTCCTTCTGCGATCATCTCGTCGTCCTTCCGCGCTCATCTCGTCGTCGTCCCACGTTGTCCTTCTGCGCTCATCTCGTCGTCGTAACACGTTGTCCTTCTGCGCTCATCTCGTCGTCGTCCCACATTGTCTTTCTGCGCTCATCTCGTCGTCGTCCCACGTTTTCCTTCTGCGCTCATCTCGTCGTCGTCACACGTTGTCCTTATGCGCTCATCTCATCGTCGTCCCACGTTGTCTTTCTGCGATCATCTCGTCGTCGTCCCACGTTGTTCTTCTGCGATCATCTCATCGTCCTTCTACGGTCATCTCGTCGTCGTCCCACGTTGTCCTTCTGTGCTCATCTCGTCCTCGTCCCACGTTGTCCTTCTGCGCTCATCTCGTCGTCGTCCCACGTTGTCTTTCTGTGCTCATCTCGTCGTCGTCCCACGTTGTCCTTCTGCGATCATCTCGTCGTCGTCCCACGTTGTCCTTCTGCGCTCATCTCGTCGTCGTGCCACGTTGTCCTTCTGCGCTCATCTCGTCGTCGTCCCACGTTGTCCTTCTGCGATCATCTCGTCGTCGTCCCGCGTTGTCCTTCTGCTATCATCTCGTCGTCCTTCTGTGCTCATCTCATCGTCATCCCACGTTGTCCTTCTGCGCTCATCTCGTCGTCGTTTCACGTTGTCTTTCTGCGCTCATCTCGTCGTCGTCCCACGTTTTCCTTCTGCGCTCATCTCGTCGTCGTCCCACGTTGTCCTTATGCGCTCATCTCATCGTCGTCCCACGTTGTCTTTCTGCGATCATCTCGTCGTCGTCCCACGTTGTCCTTCTGCGATCATCTCGTCGTCCTTCTGCGCTGATCTCGTCGTCGTCCCACGTTGTCCTTCTGCGCTCATCTCGTCGCCGTCCCAAGTTGTCCTTCTGCGCTCATCTCGTTGTCGTCCCACGTTGTCCTTCTGCGCTCATCTCGTCGTCGTCCCACGTTGTCCTTCTGCGCTCATCTCGTCGTCGTCCCACGTTGTCCTTCTGCGCTCATTTCGTCGTCCTTCTATGCTCACCTCGTCGTCGTCCCACGTTGTCCTTCTGCGCTCATCTCGTCGTCGTGCCACGTTGTCCTTCTGCGCTCATCTCGTCGTCGTCCCACATTGTCCTTCTGCGCTCATCTAGTCGTCGTCCCACGTTGTCCTTCTGCGATTATCTTGTCGTCCTTCTGCGCTCATCTCGTCGTCGTCCCACGTTGTCCTTCTGCGCTCATCTAGTCGTCGTCCCACGTTGTCCTTCTGCGCTCATCTCGTCGTCGTCCCACGTTGTCCTTCTGCGCTCATCTCGTTGTCGTCCCACGTTGTCCTTCTGTGCTCATCTCGTCGTCGTCCCACGTTGTCCTTCTGCGCTCATCTCGTCGTCATCACACGTTGTCCTTCTGCGCTCATCTCGTCGTCGTCCCACGTTGTCCTTCTGCGATCATCTCGTCGTCGTCCCACGTTGTCCTTCTGCGCTCATCTCGTCGTCGTAACACGTTGTCCTTCTGCGCTCATCTCGTCGTCGTCCCACATTGTCTTTCTGCGCTCATCTCGTCGTCGTCCCACGTTTTCCTTCTGCGCTCATCTCGTCGTCGTCACACGTTGTCCTTATGCGCTCATCTCATCGTCGTCCCACGTTGTCTTTCTGCGATCATCTCGTCGTCGTCCCACGTTGTTCTTCTGCGATCATCTCATCGTCCTTCTACGGTCATCTCGTCGTCGTCCCACGTTGTCCTTCTGTGCTCATCTCGTCCTCGTCCCACGTTGTCCTTCTGCGCTCATCTCGTCGTCGTCCCACGTTGTCTTTCTGAGCTCATCTCGTCGTCGTCCCACGTTGTCCTTCTGCGATCATCTCGTCGTCGTCCCACGTTGTCCTTCTGCGCTCATCTCGTCGTCGTGCCACGTTGTCCTTCTGCGCTCATCTCGTCGTCGTCCCACGTTGTCCTTCTGCGATCATCTCGTCGTCGTCCCGCGTTGTCCTTCTGCTATCATCTCGTCGTCCTTCTGTGCTCATCTCATCGTCATCCCACGTTGTCCTTCTGCGCTCATCTCGTCGTCGTTTCACGTTGTCTTTCTGCGCTCATCTCGTCGTCGTCCCACGTTTTCCTTCTGCGCTCATCTCGTCGTCGTCCCACGTTGTCCTTATGCGCTCATCTCATCGTCGTCCCACGTTGTCTTTCTGCGATCATCTCGTCGTCGTCCCACGTTGTCCTTCTGCGATCATCTCGTCGTCCTTCTGCGCTGATCTCGTCGTCGTCCCACGTTGTCCTTCTGCGCTCATCTCGTCGCCGTCCCAAGTTGTCCTTCTGCGCTCATTTCGTTGTCGTCCCACGTTGTCCTTCTGCGCTCATCTCGTCGTCGTCCCACGTTGTCCTTCTGCGCTCATCTCGTCGTCGTCCCACGTTGTCCTTCTGCGCTCATTTCGTCGTCCTTCTATGCTCACCTCGTCGTCGTCCCACGTTGTCCTTCTGCGCTCATCTCGTCGTCGTGCCACGTTGTCCTTCTGCGCTCATCTCGTCGTCGTCCCACATTGTCCTTCTGCGCTCATCTAGTCGTCGTCCCACGTTGTCCTTCTGCGATTATCTTGTCGTCCTTCTGCGCTCATCTCGTCGTCGTCCCACGTTGTCCTTCTGCACTCATCTAGTCGTCGTCCCACGTTGTCCTTCTGCGCTCATCTCGTCGTCGTCCCACGTTGTCCTTCTGCGCTCATCTCGTTGTCGTCCCACGTTGTCCTTCTGTGCTCATCTCGTCGTCGTCCCACGTTGTCCTTCTGCGCTCATCTCGTCGTCATCACACGTTGTCCTTCTGCGCTCATCTCGTCGTCGTCCCACGTTGTCCTTCTGCGCTCATCTCGTCGTCGTCCCACGTTGTCCTTCTGTGCTCATCTCGTCGTCGTCCCACGTTGTCCTTCTGCGCTCATCTCGTCGTCATCACACGTTGTCCTTCTGCGCTCATCTCGTCGTCGTCCCAAGTTGTCCTTCTGCGCTCATCTCGTCGTCGTCCCACGTTGTCCTTCTGCGATCATCTCGTCGTCGTCCAACGTTGTCCTTCTGCGATTATCTCGTCGTCCTTCTGCGCTCATCTCGTCGTCGTCCCACGTTGTCCTTCTGCGCTCATCTAGTCGTCGTCCCACGTTGTCCTTCTGCGCTCATCTCGTCGTCGTCCCACGTTGTCCTTCTGCGCTCATCTCGTCGTCGTCCCACGTTGTCCTTCTGCGCTCATCTCATCGTCGTCCCACGTTGTCCTTCTGCGCTCATCTCGTCGTCGTCCCACGTTGTCCTTCTGCGCTCATCTCGTCGTCGTCCCACGTTTTCCTTTTGCGCTCATCTCGTCGTCGTCCCACGTTGTCCTTATGCGCTCATCTCATCGTCGTCCCACGTTGTCTTTCTGCGATCATCTCGTCGTCGTCCCACGTTGTCCTTCTGCGCTCATCTCGTCATCCTTCTATGCTCACCTCGTCGTCGTCCCACGTTGTCCTTCTGCGCTCATCTCGTCGTCGTGCCACGTTGTCCTTCTGCGCTCATCTCGTCGTCATCCCACATTGTCCTTCTGCGCTCATCTCGTCGTCGTCCCACGTTGTCCTTCTGCGATTATCTCGTCGTCCTTCTGCGCTCATCTCGTCGTCGTCCCTCGTTGTCCTTCTGCGCTCATCTAGTCGTCGTCCCACGTTGTCCTTCTGCGCTCATCTCGTTGTCGTCCCACGTTGTCCTTCTGTGCTCATCTCGTCGTCGTCCCACGTTGTCCTTCTGCGCTCATCTCGTCGTCGTCCCACGTTGTCCTTCTGCGCTCATCTCGTCGTCGTCCCACGTTGTCCTTCTGCGCTCTTCTCGTCGTCGTCCCACATTGTCCTACTGCGATCATCTCGTCGTCGTCCAACGTTGTCCTTCTGCAATTATCTCGTCGTCCTTCTGCGCTCATCTCGTCGTCGTCCCACGTTGTCCTTCTGCGCTCATCTAGTCGTCGTCCCACGTTGTCCTTCTGCGCTCATCTCGTTGTCGTCCCACGTTGTCCTTCTGTGCTCATCTCGTCGTCGTCCCACGTTGTCCTTCTGCGCTCATCTCATCATCGTCCCACGTTGTCCTTCTGCGCTCATCTCGTCGTCGTCCCACGTTTTCCTTCTGCGCTCATCTCGTCGTCCCACGTTGTCCTTATGCGCTCATCTCATCGTCGTCCCACGTTGTCTTTCTGCGATCATCTCGTCGTCGTCCCACGTTGTCTTTCTGCGATCATCTCGTCGTCCTTCTGCGCTCATCTCGTCGTCGTCCCACGTTGTCCTTCTGCGCTCATCTCGTCGCCGTCCCACGTTGTCCTTATGCGCTCATCTCGTTGTCGTCCCACGTTGTCCTTCTGTGCTCATCTCGTCGTCGTCCCACGTTGCCCTTCTGCGCTCATCTCATCGTCGTCCCACGTGGTCCTTCTGAGCTCATCTCGTCGTCGTCCCACGTTGTGCTTCTGCGCTCATCTCGTCGTCGTCCCACGTTTTCCTTCTGCGCTCATCTCGTCGTCGTTCCACGCGATCATCTCGTCGTCGTCCCACGTTGTCCTTCTGCGCTCATCTCGTCGTCGTCCCACGTTGTCTTTCTGCGATCATCTCGTCGTCCTTCTGCGCTCATCTCGTCGTCGTCCCACGTTGTCCTTCTGCGCTCATCTCGTCGCCGTCCCACGTTGTCCTTATGCGCTCATCTCATTGTCGTCCCACGTTGTCCTTCTGTGCTCATCTCGTCGTCGTCCCACGTTGTCCTTCTGCGCTCATCTCGTTGTCGTCCCACGTTGTCCTTCTGTGCTCATCTCGTCGTCGTCCCACGTTGTCCTTCTGCGCTCATCTCATCATCGTCCCACGTTGTCCTTCTGGGCTCATCTCGTCGTCGTCCCACGTTGTCCTTCTGCGCTCATCTCGTCGTCGTCCCACGTTTTCCTTCTGCGCTCATCTCGTCGTCCCACGTTGTCCTTATGCGCTCATCTCATCGTCGTCCCACGTTGTCTTTCTGCGATCATCTCGTCGTCGTCCCACGTTGTCTTTCTGCGATCATCTCGTCGTCCTTCTGCGCTCATCTCGTCGTCGTCCCACGTTGTCCTTCTGCGCTCATCTCGTCGCCGTCCCACGTTGTCCTTATGCGCTCATCTCGTTGTCGTCCCACGTTGTCCTTCTGTGCTCATCTCGTCGTCGTCCCACGTTGCCCTTCTGCGCTCATCTCATCGTCGTCCCACGTGGTCCTTCTGAGCTCATCTCGTCGTCGTCCCACGTTGTCCTTCTGCGCTCATCTCGTCGTCGTCCCACGTTTTCCTTCTGCGCTCATCTCGTCGTCGTTCCACGCGATCATCTCGTCGTCGTCCCACGTTGTCCTTCTGTGCTCATCTCGTCGTCGTCCCACGTTGTCCTTCTGCGCTCATCTCGTCGTCATCACACGTTGTCCTTCTGCGCTCATCTCGTCGTCGTCCCACGTTGTCCTTCTGCGCTCATCTCGTCGTCGTCCCACGTTGTCCTTCTGCGATCATCTCGTCGTCGTCCAACGTTGTCCTTCTGCGATTATCTCGTCGTCCTTCTGCGCTCATCTCGTCGTCGTCCCACGTTGTCCTTCTGCGCTCATCTAGTCGTCGTCCCACGTTGTCCTTCTGCGCTCATCTCGTTGTCGTCCCACGTTGTCCTTCTGCGCTCATCTCGTCGTCGTCCCACGTTGTCCTTCTGCGCTCATCTCATCGTCGTCCCACGTTGTCCTTCTGCGCTCATCTCGTCGTCGTCCCACGTTGTCCTTCTGCGCTCATCTCGTCGTCGTCCCACGTTTTCCTTTTGCGCTCATCTCGTCGTCGTCCCACGTTGTCCTTATGCGCTCATCTCATCGTCGTCCCACGTTGTCTTTCTGCGATCATCTCGTCGTCGTCCCACGTTGTCCTTCTGCGCTCATCTCGTCGTCCTTCTATGCTCACCTCGTCGTCGTCCCACGTTGTCCTTCTGCGCTCATCTCGTCGTCGTGCCACGTTGTCCTTCTGCGCTCATCTCGTCGTCATCCCACATTGTCCTTCTGCGCTCATTTCGTCGTCGTCCCACGTTGTCCTTCTGCGATTATCTCGTCGTCCTTCTGCGCTCATCTCGTCGTCGTCCCTCGTTGTCCTTCTGCGCTCATCTAGTCGTCGTCCCACGTTGTCCTTCTGCGCTCATCTCGTTGTCGTCCCACGTTGTCCTTCTGTGCTCATCTCGTCGTCGTCCCACGTTGTCCTTCTGCGCTCATCTCGTCGTCGTCCCACGTTGTCCTTCTGCGCTCGTCTCGTCGTCGTCCCACGTTGTCCTTCTGCGCTCTTCTCGTCGTCGTCCCACATTGTCCTACTGCGATCATCTCGTCGTCGTCCAACGTTGTCCTTCTGCAATTATCTCGTCGTCCTTCTGCGCTCATCTCGTCGTCGTCCCACGTTGTCCTTCTGCGCTCATCTAGTCGTCGTCCCACGTTGTCCTTCTGCGCTCATCTCGTTGTCGTCCCACGTTGTCCTTCTGTGCTCATCTCGTCGTCGTCCCACGTTGTCCTTCTGCGCTCATCTCATCATCGTCCCACGTTGTCCTTCTGCGCTCATCTCGTCGTCGTCCCACGTTGTCCTTCTGCGCTCATCTCGTCGTCGTCCCACGTTTTCCTTCTGCGCTCATCTCGTCGTCCCACGTTGTCCTTATGCGCTCATCTCATCGTCGTCCCACGTTGTCTTTCTGCGATCATCTCGTCGTCGTCCCACGTTGTCTTTCTGCGATCATCTCGTCGTCCTTCTGCGCTCATCTCGTCGTCGTCCCACGTTGTCCTTCTGCGCTCATCTCGTCGCCGTCCCACGTTGTCCTTATGCGCTCATCTCGTTGTCGTCCCACGTTGTCCTTCTGTGCTCATCTCGTCGTCGTCCCACGTTGCCCTTCTGCGCTCATCTCATCGTCGTCCCACGTGGTCCTTCTGAGCTCATCTCGTCGTCGTCCCACGTTGTCCTTCTGCGCTCATCTCGTCGTCGTCCCAAGTTTTCCTTCTGCGCTCATCTCGTCGTCGTTCCACGCGATCATCTCGTCGTCGTCCCACGTTGTCCTTCTGCGCTCATCTCGTCGTCGTCCCACGTTGTCCTTTTGCGATTATCTCGTCGTCCTTCTGCGCTCATCTCATCGTCGTCCCACATTGTCCTTCTAAGCTCATCTAGTCGTCGTCCCACGTTGTCCTTCTGCGCTCATCTCGTTGTCGTCCCACGTTGTCCTTCTGTGCTCATCTCATCGTCGTCCCACGTTGTCCTTCTGCGCTCATCTTATCGTCGTCCCACGTTGTCCTTCTGCGCTCATCTCGTCGTCGTCCCACGTTGTCCTTCTGCGCTCATCTCGTTGTCGTCCCACGTTTTCCTTCTGCGCTCATCTCGTCGTCATCACACGTTGTCCTTCTGCGCTCATCTCGTCGTCGTCCCACGTTGTCCTTCTGCGCTCATCTCGTTGTCGTCCCACGTTGTCCTTCTGTGCTCATCTCGTCGTCGTCCCACGTTGTCCTTCTGCGCTCATCTCGTCGTCATCACACGTTGTCCTTCTGCGCTCATCTCGTCGTCGTCCCACGTTGTCCTTCTGCGCTCATCTCGTCGTCGTCCCACGTTGTCCTTCTGCGCTCATCTCGTCGTCGTCCCACGTTGTCCTTCTGCGCTCATCTCGTCGTCATCACACGTTGTTCTTCTGCGCTCATCTCGTCGTCGTCCCACGTTGTCCTTCTGCGCTCATCTCGTCGTCGTCCCACGTTGTCCTTCTGCGATCATCTCGTCGTCTTCCAACGTTGTCCTTCTGCGATTATCTCGTCGTCCTTCTGCGCTCATCTCGTCGTCGTCCCACGTTGTCCTTCTGCGCTCATCTAGTCGTCGTCCCACGTTGTCCTTCTGCGCTCATCTCGTTGTCGTCCCACGTTGTCCTTCTGCGCTCATCTCGTCGTCGTCCCACGTTGTCCTTCTGCGCTCATCTCATCGTCGTCCCACGTTGTCCTTCTGCGCTCATCTCGTCGTCGTCCCACGTTGTCCTTCTGCGCTCATCTCGTCGTCGTCCCACGTTTTCCTTTTGCGCTCATCTCGTCGTCGTCCCACGTTGTCCTTATGTGCTCATCTCATCGTCGTCCCACGTTGTCTTTCTGCGATCATCTCGTCGTCGTCCCACGTTGTCCTTCTGCGCTCATCTCGTCGTCCTTCTATACTCACCTCGTCGTCGTCCCACGTTGTCCTTCTGCGCTCATCTCGTCGTCGTGCCACGTTGTCCTTCTGCGCTCATCTCGTCGTCATCCCACATTGTCCTTCTGCGCTCATCTCGTCGTCGTCCCACGTTGTCCTTCTGCGATTATCTCATCGTCCTTCTGCGCTCATCTCGTCGTCGTCCCTCGTTGTCCTTCTGCGCTCATCTAGTCGTCGTCCCACGTTGTCCTTCTGCGCTCATCTCGTTGTCGTCCCACGTTGTCCTTCTGTGCTCATCTCGTCGTCGTCCCACGTTGTCCTTCTGCGCTCATCTCGTCGTCGTCCCACGTTGTCCTTCTGCGCTCATCTAGTCGTCGTCCCACGTTGTCCTTCTGCGCTCATCTCGTTGTCGTCCCACGTTGTCCTTCTGTGCTCATCTCGTCGTCGTCCCACGTTGTCCTTCTGCGCTCATCTCATCATCGTCCCACGTTGTCCTTCTGCGCTCATCTCGTCGTCGTCCCACGTTGTCCTTCTGCGCTCATCTCGTCGTCATCCCACGTTTTCCTTCTGCGCTCATCTCGTCGTCGTCCCACGTTGTCCTTATGCGCTCATCTCATCGTCGTCCCACGTTGTCTTTCTGCGATCATCTCGTCGTCGTCCCACGTTGTCTTTCTGCGATCATCTCGTCATCCTTCTGCGCTCATCTCGTCGTCGTCCCACGTTGTCCTTCTGCGCTCATCTCGTCGCCGTCCCACGTTGTCCTTATGCGCTCATCTCGTCGTCATCCCCAGTTGTCCTTCTGCGCTCATCTCGTCGTCGTCCCACGTTGTCCTTCTGCGCTCATCTCGTCGTCGCCCCACGTTGTCCTTCTGCGATCATCTCGTCGTCGTCCCACATTGTCCTTCTGCGCTCATCTCGTCGTCCCTCTATGCTCACCTCGTCGTCGTCCCACGTTGTCCTTCTGCGCTCATCTCGTCGTCGTGCCACGTTGTCCTTCTGCGCTCATCTCGTCGTCGTCCCACATTGTCCTTCTGCGCTCATCTCATCGTCGTCCCACGTTGTCCTTCTGCGCTCATCTCATCGTCGTCCCACGTTGTCCTTCTGCGCTCATCTCGTCGTCGTCCCACGTTGTCCTTCTGCGCTCATCTCGTCGTCGTCCCACGTTTTCCTTCTGCGCTCATCTCGTCGTCATCACACGTTGTCCTTCTGCGCTCATCTCGTCGTCGTCCCACGTTGTCCTTCTGCGCTCATCTCGTTGTCGTCCCACGTTGTCCTTCTGTGCTCATCTCGTCGTCGTCCCACGTTGTCCTTCTGCGCTCATCTCGTCGTCATCACACGTTGTCCTTCTGCGCTCATCTCGTCGTCGTCCCACGTTGTCCTTCTGCGCTCATCTCGTCGTCGTCCCACGTTGTCCTTCTGCGCTCATCTCGTCGTCGTCCCACGTTGTCCTTCTGCGCTCATCTCGTCGTCATCACACGTTGTCCTTCTGCGCTCATCTCGTCGTCGTCCCACGTTGTCCTTCTGCGCTCATCTCGTCGTCGTCCCACGTTGTCCTTCTGCGATCATCTCGTCGTCGTCCAACGTTGTCCTTCTGCGATTATCTCGTCGTCCTTCTGCGCTCATCTCGTCGTCGTCCCACGTTGTCCTTCTGCGCTCATCTAGTCGTCGTCCCACGTTGTCCTTCTGCGCTCATCTCGTTGTCGTCCCACGTTGTCCTTCTGCGCTCATCTCTTCGTCGTCCCACGTTGTCCTTCTGCGCTCATCTCATCGTCGTCCCACGTTGTCCTTCTGCGCTCATCTCGTCGTCGTCCCACGTTGTCCTTCTGCGCTCATCTCGTCGTCGTCCCACGTTTTCCTTTTGCGCTCATCTCGTCGTCGTCCCACGTTGTCCTTATGTGCTCATCTCATCGTCGTCCCACGTTGTCTTTCTGCGATCATCTCGTCGTCGTCCCACGTTGTCCTTCTGCGCTCATCTCGTCGTCCTTCTATGCTCACCTCGTCGTCGTCCCACGTTGTCCTTCTGCGCTCATCTCGTCGTCGTGCCACGTTGTCCTTCTGCGCTCATCTCGTCGTCATCCCACATTGTCCTTCTGCTCTCATCTCGTCGTCGTCCCACGTTGTCCTTCTGCGATTATCTCATCGTCCTTCTGCGCTCATCTCGTCGTCGTCCCTCGTTGTCCTTCTGCGCTCATCTAGTCGTCGTCCCACGTTGTCCTTCTGCGCTCATCTCGTTGTCGTCCCACGTTGTCCTTCTGTGCTCATCTCGTCGTCGTCCCACGTTGTCCTTCTGCGCTCATCTCGTCGTCGTCCCACGTTGTCCTTCTGCGCTCATCTAGTCGTCGTCCCATGTTGTCCTTCTGCGCTCATCTTCCCACGTTGTCCTTCTGTGCTCATCTCGTCGTCGTCCCACGTTGTCCTTCTGCGCTCATCTCATCATCGTCCCACGTTGTCCTTCTGCGCTCATCTCGTCGTCGTCCCACGTTGTCCTTCTGCGCTCATCTCGTCGTCATCCCACGTTTTCCTTCTGCGCTCATCTCGTCGTCGTCCCACGTTGTCCTTATGCGCTCATCTCATCGTCGTCCCACGTTGTCTTTCTGCGATCATCTCGTCGTCGTCCCACGTTGTCTTTCTGCGATCATCTCGTCATCCTTCTGCGCTCATCTCGTCGTCGTCCCACGTTGTCCTTCTGCGCTCATCTCGTCGCCGTCCCACGTTGTCCTTATGCGCTCATCTCGTCGTCATCCCCAGTTGTCCTTCTGCGCTCATCTCGTCGTCGTCCCACGTTGTCCTTCTGCGCTCATCTCGTCGTCGCCCCACGTTGTCCTTCTGCGATCATCTCGTCGTCGTCCCACATTGTCCTTCTGCGCTCATCTCGTCGTCCCTCTATGCTCACCTCGTCGTCGTCCCACGTTGTCCTTCTGCGCTCATCTCGTCGTCGTGCCACGTTGTCCTTCTGCGCTCATCTCGTCGTCGTCCCACATTGTCCTTCTGCGCTCATCTCGTCGTCGTCCCACGTTGTCCTTCTGCGATTATCTCGTCGTCCTTCTGCGCTCATTTCGTCGTCGTCCCACGTTGTCCTTCTGCGCTCATCTAGTCGTCGTCCCACGTTGTCCTTCTGCGCTCATCTCGTTGTCGTCCCACGTTGTCCTTCTGTGCTCATCTCGTCGTCGTCCCACGTTGCCCTTCTGCGCTCATCTCATCGTCGTCCCACGTTGTCCTTCTGAGCTCATCTCGTCGTCGTCCCACGTTCTCCTTCTGCGCTCATCTCATCGTCGTCCCACGTTGTCCTTCTGAGCTCATCTCGTCGTCGTCCCACGTTGTCCTTCTGCGCTCATCTCGTCGTCGTCCCACGTTTTCCTTCTGCGCTCATCTCGTCGTCGTTCCACGCAATCATCTCGTCGTCGTCCCACGTTGTCCTTCTGCGCTCATCTCGTCGTCGTCCCACGTTGTCCTTCTGCGATTATCTCGTCGTCCTTCTGCGCTCATCTCGTCGTCGTCCCACGTTGTCCTTCTGCGCTCATCTCGTCGTCATCCCACATTGTCCTTCTGCGCTCATCTCGTCGTCGTCCCACGTTGTCCTTCTGCGCTCATCTCGTCGTCCTTCTATACTCACCTCGTCGTCGTCCCACGTTGTCCTTCTGCGCTCATCTCGTCGTCGTGCCACGTTGTCCTTCTGCGCTCATCTCGTCGTCATCCCACATTGTCCTTCTGCGCTCATCTCGTCGTCGTCCCACGTTGTCCTTCTGCGATTATCTCATCGTCCTTCTGCGCTCATCTCGTCGTCGTCCCTCGTTGTCCTTCTGCGCTCATCTAGTCGTCGTCCCACGTTGTCCTTCTGCGCTCATCTCGTTGTCGTCCCACGTTGTCCTTCTGTGCTCATCTCGTCGTCGTCCCACGTTGTCCTTCTGCGCTCATCTCGTCGTCGTCCCACGTTGTCCTTCTGCGCTCATCTAGTCGTCGTCCCACGTTGTCCTTCTGCGCTCATCTCGTTGTCGTCCCACGTTGTCCTTCTGTGCTCATCTCGTCGTCGTCCCACGTTGTCCTTCTGCGCTCATCTCATCATCGTCCCACGTTGTCCTTCTGCGCTCATCTCGTCGTCGTCCCACGTTGTCCTTCTGCGCTCATCTCGTCGTCATCCCACGTTTTCCTTCTGCGCTCATCTCGTCGTCGTCCCACGTTGTCCTTATGCGCTCATCTCATTGTCGTCCCACGTTGTCTTTCTGCGATCATCTCGTCGTCGTCCCACGTTGTCTTTCTGCGATCATCTCGTCATCCTTCTGCGCTCATCTCGTCGTCGTCCCACGTTGTCCTTCTGCGCTCATCTCGTCGCCGTCCCACGTTGTCCTTATGCGCTCATCTCGTCGTCATCCCCAGTTGTCCTTCTGCGCTCATCTCGTCGTCGTCCCACGTTGTCCTTCTGCGCTCATCTCGTCGTCGCCCCACGTTGTCCTTCTGCGATCATCTCGTCGTCGTCCCACATTGTCCTTCTGCGCTCATCTCGTCGTCCCTCTATGCTCACCTCGTCGTCGTCCCACGTTGTCCTTCTGCGCTCATCTCGTCGTCGTGCCACGTTGTCCTTCTGCGCTCATCTCGTCGTCGTCCCACATTGTCCTTCTGCGCTCATCTCGTCGTCGTCCCACGTTGTCCTTCTGCGCTCATCTCGTCGTCGCCCCACGTTGTCCTTCTGCGATCATCTCGTCGTCGTCCCACATTGTCCTTCTGCGCTCATCTCGTCGTCCCTCTATGCTCACCTCGTCGTCGTCCCACGTTGTCCTTATGCGCTCATCTCGTTGTCGTCCCACGTTGTCCTTCTGTGCTCATCTCGTCGTCGTCCCACGTTGCCCTTCTGCGCTCATCTCATCGTCGTCCCACGTGGTCCTTCTGAGCTCATCTCGTCGTCGTCCCACGTTGTCCTTCTGCGCTCATCTCGTCGTCGTCCCACGTTTTCCTTCTGCGCTCATCTCGTCGTCGTTCCACGCGATCATCTCGTCGTCGTCCCACGTTGTCCTTCTGTGCTCATCTCGTCGTCGTCCCACGTTGTCCTTCTGCGCTCATCTCGTCGTCATCACACGTTGTCCTTCTGCGCTCATCTCGTCGTCGTCCCACGTTGTCCTTCTGCGCTCATCTCGTCGTCGTCCCACGTTGTCCTTCTGCGATCATCTCGTCGTCGTCCAACGTTGTCCTTCTGCGATTATCTCGTCGTCCTTCTGCGCTCATCTCGTCGTCGTCCCACGTTGTCCTTCTGCGCTCATCTAGTCGTCGTCCCACGTTGTCCTTCTGCGCTCATCTCGTTGTCGTCCCACGTTGTCCTTCTGCGCTCATCTCGTCGTCGTCCCACGTTGTCCTTCTGCGCTCATCTCATCGTCGTCCCACGTTGTCCTTCTGCGCTCATCTCGTCGTCGTCCCACGTTGTCCTTCTGCGCTCATCTCGTCGTCGTCCCACGTTTTCCTTTTGCGCTCATCTCGTCGTCGTCCCACGTTGTCCTTATGCGCTCATCTCATCGTCGTCCCACGTTGTCTTTCTGCGATCATCTCGTCGTCGTCCCACGTTGTCCTTCTGCGCTCATCTCGTCGTCCTTCTATGCTCACCTCGTCGTCGTCCCACGTTGTCCTTCTGCGCTCATCTCGTCGTCGTGCCACGTTGTCCTTCTGCGCTCATCTCGTCGTCATCCCACATTGTCCTTCTGCGCTCATCTCGTCGTCGTCCCACGTTGTCCTTCTGCGATTATCTCGTCGTCCTTCTGCGCTCATCTCGTCGTCGTCCCTCGTTGTCCTTCTGCGCTCATCTAGTCGTCGTCCCACGTTGTCCTTCTGCGCTCATCTCGTTGTCGTCCCACGTTGTCCTTCTGTGCTCATCTCGTCGTCGTCCCACGTTGTCCTTCTGCGCTCATCTCGTCGTCGTCCCACGTTGTCCTTCTGCGCTCATCTAGTCGTCGTCCCACGTTGTCCTTCTGCGCTCATCTCGTTGTCGTCCCACGTTGTCCTTCTGTGCTCATCTCGTCGTCGTCCCACGTTGTCCTTCTGCGCTCATCTCATCATCGTCCCACGTTGTCCTTCTGCGCTCATCTCGTCGTCGTCCCACGTTGTCCTTCTGCGCTCATCTCGTCGTCGTCCCACGTTTTCCTTCTGCGCTCATCTCGTCGTCCCACGTTGTCCTTATGCGCTCATCTCATCGTCGTCCCACGTTGTCTTTCTGCGATCATCTCGTCGTCGTCCCACGTTGTCTTTCTGCGATCATCTCGTCGTCCTTCTGCGCTCATCTCGTCGTCGTCCCACGTTGTCCTTCTGCG
Organism: Coregonus lavaretus; assembly: GCF_964263955.1. Lineage (NCBI taxonomy): Eukaryota > Metazoa > Chordata > Actinopteri > Salmoniformes > Salmonidae > Coregonus > Coregonus lavaretus. The sequence continues at coordinate 47,897,846 of NC_140009.1, read as the reverse complement.
CTCATCTCGTCGCCGTCCCACGTTGTCCTTATGCGCTCATCTCGTTGTTGTCCCACGTTGTCCTTCTGTGCTCATCTCGTCGTCGTCCCACGTTGCCCTTCTGCGCTCATCTCATCATCGTCCCACGTGGTCCTTCTGAGCTCATCTCGTCGTCGTCCCACGTTGTCCTTCTGCGCTCATCTCGTCGTCGTCCCAAGTTTTCCTTCTGCGCTCATCTCGTCGTTGTTCCACGCGATCATCTCGTCGTCGTCCCACGTTGTCCTTCTGCGCTCATCTCGTCGTCGTCCCACGTTGTCCTTCTGCGATTATCTCGTCGTCCTTCTGCGCTCATCTCATCGTCGTCCCACATTGTCCTTCTAAGCTCATCTAGTCGTCGTCCCACGTTGTCCTTCTGCGCTCATCTCGTTGTCGTCCCACGTTGTCCTTCTGTGCTCATCTCATCGTCGTCCCACGTTGTCCTTCTGCGCTCATCTCATCGTCGTCCCACGTTGTCCTTCTGCGCTCATCTCGTCGTCGTCCCACGTTGTCCTTCTGCGCTCATCTCGTCGTCGTCCCACGTTTTCCTTCTGCGCTCATCTCGTCGTCATCACACGTTGTCCTTCTGCGCTCATCTCGTCGTCGTCCCACGTTGTCCTTCTGCGCTCATCTCATCGTCGTCCCACGTTGTCCTTCTGCGCTCATCTCGTCGTCGTCCCACGTTGTCCTTCTGCGCTCATCTCGTCGTCGTCCCACGTTTTCCTTCTGCGCTCATCTCGTCGTCATCACACGTTGTCCTTCTGCGCTCATCTCGTCGTCGTCCCACGTTGTCCTTCTGCGCTCATCTCGTTGTCGTCCCACGTTGTCCTTCTGTGCTCATCTCGTCGTCGTCCCACGTTGTCCTTCTGCGCTCATCTCGTCGTCATCACACGTTGTCCTTCTGCGCTCATCTCGTCGTCGTCCCACGTTGTCCTTCTGCGCTCATCTCGTCGTCGTCCCACGTTGTCCTTCTGCGCTCATCTCGTCGTCGTCCCACGTTGTCCTTCTGCGCTCATCTCGTCGTCATCACACGTTGTCCTTCTGCGCTCATCTCGTCGTCGTCCCACGTTGTCCTTCTGCGCTCATCTCGTCGTCGTCCCACGTTGTCCTTCTGCGATCATCTCGTCGTCGTCCAACGTTGTCCTTCTGCGATTATCTCGTCGTCCTTCTGCGCTCATCTCGTCGTCGTCCCACGTTGTCCTTCTGCGCTCATCTAGTCGTCGTCCCACGTTGTCCTTCTGCGCTCATCTCGTTGTCGTCCCACGTTGTCCTTCTGCGCTCATCTCTTCGTTGTCCCACGTTGTCCTTCTGCGCTCATCTCATCGTCGTCCCACGTTGTCCTTCTGCGCTCATCTCGTCGTCGTCCCACGTTGTCCTTCTGCGCTCATCTCGTCGTCGTCCCACGTTTTCCTTTTGCGCTCATCTCGTCGTCGTCCCACGTTGTCCTTATGTGCTCATCTCATCGTCGTCCCACGTTGTCTTTCTGCGATCATCTCGTCGTCGTCCCACGTTGTCCTTCTGCGCTCATCTCGTCGTCCTTCTATGCTCACCTCGTCGTCGTCCCACGTTGTCCTTCTGCGCTCATCTCGTCGTCGTGCCACGTTGTCCTTCTGCGCTCATCTCGTCGTCATCCCACATTGTCCTTCTGCGCTCATCTCGTCGTCGTCCCACGTTGTCCTTCTGCGATTATCTCATCGTCCTTCTGCGCTCATCTCGTCGTCGTCCCTCGTTGTCCTTCTGCGCTCATCTCGTCGTCGTCCCACGTTGTCCTTATGTGCTCATCTCATCGTCGTCCCACGTTGTCTTTCTGCGATCATCTCGTCGTCGTCCCACGTTGTCCTTCTGCGCTCATCTCGTCGTCCTTCTATGCTCACCTCGTCGTCGTCCCACGTTGTCCTTCTGCGCTCATCTCGTCGTCGTGCCACGTTGTCCTTCTGCGCTCATCTCGTCGTCATCCCACATTGTCCTTCTGCGCTCATCTCGTCGTCGTCCCACGTTGTCCTTCTGCGATTATCTCATCGTCCTTCTGCGCTCATCTCGTCGTCGTCCCTCGTTGTCCTTCTGCGCTCATCTAGTTGTCGTCCCACGTTGTCCTTCTGCGCTCATCTCATTGTCGTCCCACGTTGTCCTTCTGCGCTCATCTCGTCGTCGTCCCACGTTGTCCTTCTGCGCTCATCTAGTCGTCGTCCCATGTTGTCCTTCTGCGCTCATCTTCCCACGTTGTCCTTCTGTGCTCATCTCGTCGTCGTCCCACGTTGTCCTTCTGCGCTCATCTCATCATCGTCCCACGTTGTCCTTCTGCGCTCATCTCGTCGTCGTCCCACGTTGTCCTTCTGCGCTCATCTCGTCGTCATCCCACGTTTTCCTTCTGCGCTCATCTCGTCGTCGTCCCACGTTGTCCTTATGCGCTCATCTCATCGTCGTCCCACGTTGTCTTTCTGCGATCATCTCGTCGTCGTCCCACGTTGTCTTTCTGCGATCATCTCGTCATCCTTCTGCGCTCATCTCGTCGTCGTCCCACGTTGTCCTTCTGCGCTCATCTCGTCGCCGTCCCACGTTGTCCTTATGCGCTCATCTCGTCGTCATCCCCAGTTGTCCTTCTGCGCTCATCTCGTCGTCGTCCCACGTTGTCCTTCTGCGCTCATCTCGTCGTCGCCCCACGTTGTCCTTCTGCGATCATCTCGTCGTCGTCCCACATTGTCCTTCTGCGCTCATCTCGTCGTCCCTCTATGCTCACCTCGTCGTCGTCCCACGTTGTCCTTCTGCGCTCATCTCGTCGTCGTGCCACGTTGTCCTTCTGCGCTCATCTCGTCGTCGTCCCACATTGTCCTTCTGCGCTCATCTCGTCGTCGTCCCACGTTGTCCTTCTGCGATTATCTCGTCGTCCTTCTGCGCTCATTTCGTCGTCGTCCCACGTTGTCCTTCTGCGCTCATCTAGTCGTCGTCCCACGTTGTCCTTCTGCGCTCATCTCGTTGTCGTCCCACGTTGTCCTTCTGTGCTCATCTCGTCGTCGTCCCACGTTGCCCTTCTGCGCTCATCTCATCGTCGTCCCACGTTGTCCTTCTGAGCTCATCTCGTCGTCGTCCCACGTTGTCCTTCTGCGCTCATCTCATCGTCGTCCCACGTTGTCCTTCTGAGCTCATCTCGTTGTCGTCCCACGTTGTCCTTCTGCGCTCATCTCGTCGTCGTCCCACGTTGTCTTTCTGCGCTCATCTCGTCGTCATCCCACGTTGTCCTTCTGCGCTCATCTCGTCGTCATCCCACGTTGTCCTTCAGCGATCATCTCGTCGTCGTCCCACGTTGTCTTTCTGTTCTCATCTGGTCGTCCTTCTGCGCTCCTCTCGTCGTCGTCCCACGTTGTCCTTCTGCGCTCATCTCGTCGTCGTCCCACGTTGTCCTTCTGCCCTCATCTCGTCGTCGTCCCACGTTGTCCTTCTGCGCTCATCTCGTCGTCGTGCCACGTTGTCCTTCTGCGCTCATCTCGTCGTCGTCCCACATTGTCCTTCTGCGCTCATCTCGTCGTCGTCCCACGTTGTCCTTCTGCGATTATTTCGTCGTCCTTCTGCGCTCATCTCGTCGTCGTCCCACGTTGTCCTTCTGCGATCATCTCGTCGTCCTTCTGCGCTCATCTCGTCGTCGTCCCACGTTGTCCTTCTGCGCTCATCTCGTCGTCGTCGCACGTTGTCCTTCTGCGCTCATCTCGTTGTCGCCGCACGTTGTCCTTCTGCGCTCATCTCGTCGTCGTCCCACGTTGTCCTTCTGCGCTCATCTCGTCGTCGTCCCACGTTGTCCTTCTGCGATCATCTCGTCGTCGTCCCACATTGTCCTTCTGCGCTCATCTCGTCGTCCTTCTATGCTCACCTCGTCGTCGTCCCACATTGTCCTTCTGCGCTCATCGCGTCGTCATCCCACGTTGTCCTTCTGCGCTCATCTCGTTGTCGTCCCACATTGTCCTTCTGCGCTCATCTCGTCGTCGTCCCACGTTGTCCTTCTGCGCTCATCTCGTCGTTTCTGCGCTCATCTCGTTGTCGTCCCACGTTGTCCTTCAGCGCTAATCTCGTTGTCGTCCCACGTTGTCCTTCTGCGCTCATCTCGTCGTCGTCCCACGTTGTCTTTCTGCGCTCATCTCGTCGTCATCCCACGTTGTCCTTCTGCGCTCATCTCGTCGTCATCCCACGTTGTCCTTCAGCGATCATCTCGTCGTCGTCCCACGTTGTCTTTCTGCTATCATCTGGTCGTCCTTCTGCGCTCCTCTCGTCGTCGTCCCACGTTGTCCTTCTGCGCTCATCTCGTCGTCGTCCCACGTTGTCCTTCTGCCCTCATCTCGTCGTCGTCCCACGTTGTCCTTCTGCGCTCATCTCGTCGTCGTCCCACGTTGTCCTTCTGCGCTCATCTCGTCGTCGTCCCACGTTGTCCTTCTGCGATCATCTCGTCGACGTCCCACGTTGTCCTTCTGCGCTCATATCGTCGTCGTCCCACGTTGTCCTTCTGCGATCATCTCGTCGACGTCCCACGTTGTCCTTCTGCGCTCATCTCGTCGTCCTTCTGCGCTCATCTCGTCGTCGTCCCACGTTGTCCTTCTGCGCTCATCTCGTCGTATTCCCACGTTGTCCTTCTGCGCTCATCTCGTCGTCGTGCCACGTTGTCGTTCTGCGCTCATCTCGTCGTCGTCCCACGTTGTCCTTCTGCGATCATCTTGTCGTCGTCCCACGTTATCCTTCTGCGATTATCTCGTCGTCATTCTGCGCTCATCTCGTCGTCGTCCCACGTTGTCCTTCTGCGCTCATCTCGTCGTCGTCCCACGTTGTCTTTCTGCGCTCATCTCGTCGTCATCCCACGTTGTCCTTCTGTGATCATCTCGTCGTCGTCCCGCGTTGTCCTTCTGCGCTCATCTCGTCGTCGTCCCACGTATTCTTTCTGCGCTCATCTCGTCGTCGTCCCACGTTGTCCTTCTGCGATCAACTCGTCGTCGTCCCACGTTGTCTTTCTGCGCTCATCTCGTCGTCGTCCAACGTTGTCCTTCTGCGATCATCTCGTCGTCGTCCCACGTTGTCCTTCTGCGCTCATCTCGTCGTCGTGCCACGTTGTCCTTCTGCGCTCATCTCGTCGTCGTCCCACGTTGTCCTTCTGCGCTCATCTCGTCGTCGTCCCACGTTGTCCTTCTGCGATCATCTCGTCGTCGTCCCACATTGTCCTTCTGCGCTCATCTCGTCGTCCTTCTATGCTCACCTCGTCGTCGTCCCACATTGTCCTTCTGCGCTCATCTCGTCGTCATCCCACGTTATCCTTCTGCGCTCATCTCGTTGTCGTCCCACATTGTCCTTCTGCGCTCATCTCGTCGTCGTCCCACGTTGTCCTTCTGCGCTCATCTCGTCGTTTCTGCGCTCATCTCGTTGTCGTCCCACGTTGTCCTTCAGCGCTAATCTCGTCGTCGTCCCACGTTGTCTTTCTGCGCTCATCTTGTCGTCATCCCACGTTGTCCTTCTGCGCTCATCTCGTCGTCATCCCACGTTGTCCTTCAGCGATCATCTCGTCGTCGTCCCACGTTGTCTTTCTGCTATCATCTGGTCGTCCTTCTGCGCTCCTCTCGTCGTCGTCCCACGTTGTCCTTCTGCGCTCATCTCGTCGTCGTCCCACGTTGTCCTTCTGCCCTCATCTCGTCGTCGTCCCACGTTGTCCTTCTGCGCTCATCTCGTCGTCGTCCCACGTTGTCCTTCTGCGCTCATCTCGTCGTCGTCCCACGTTGTCCTTCTGCGATCATCTCGTCGACGTCCCACGTTGTCCTTCTGCGCTCATATCGTCGTCGTCCCACGTTGTCCTTCTGCGATCATCTCGTCGACGTCCCACGTTGTCCTTCTGCGCTCATCTCGTCGTCCTTCTGCGCTCATCTCGTCGTCGTCCCACGTTGTCCTTCTGCGCTCATCTCGTCGTATTCCCACGTTGTCCTTCTGCGCTCATCTCGTCGTCGTGCCACGTTGTCGTTCTGCGCTCATCTCGTCGTCGTCCCACGTTGTCCTTCTGCGATCATCTTGTCGTCGTCCCACGTTATCCTTCTGCGATTATCTCGTCGTCATTCTGCGCTCATCTCGTCGTCGTCCCACGTTGTCCTTCTGCGCTCATCTCGTCGTCGTCCCACGTTGTCTTTCTGCGCTCATCTCGTCGTCATCCCACGTTGTCCTTCTGTGATCATCTCGTCGTCGTCCCGCGTTGTCCTTCAGCGATCATCTCGTTGTCGTCCCACGTTGCCCTTCTGCGCTCATCTCGTCGTCGTCCCACGTATTCTTTCTGCGCTCATCTCGTCGTCGTCCCACGTTGTCCTTCTGCGATCAACTCGTCGTCGTCCCTTGTTGTTCTTCTGCGCTCATCTCGTCGTCGTAACACGTTGTCCTTCTGCGCTCATCTCGTCGTCGTCCCACGTTGTCTTTCTGCGCTCATCTCGTCGTCGTCCAACGTTGTCCTTCTGCGATCATCTCGTCGTCGTCCCACGTTGTCCTTCTGCGCTCATCTCGTCGTCGTGCCACGTTGTCCTTCTGCGCTCATCTCGTCGTCGTCCCACGTTGTCCTTCTGCGATCATCTCCTCGTCGTCCCACGTCGTCCTTCTGCGATCATCTCGTCGTCCTTCTGCGCTCATCTCGTCGTCGTCCCACGTTGTCCTTCTGCGCTCATCTCGTCGTCGTCCCACGTTGTCCTTCTGCGCTCATCTCGTCGTCGTCCCACGTTGTCTTTCTGTGCTCATTTCGTCGTCGTTCCACGTTTTCCTTATGCAATCATCTCGTCGTCGTCCCACGTTGTCCTTCTGCGCTCATCTCGTCGTCGTGCCACGTTGTCCTTCTGCGCTCATCTCGTCGTCGTCCCACGTTGTCCTTCTGCGATCATCTCGTCGTCGTCCCACGTTGTCCTTCTGCTATCATCTCGTCGTCCTTCTGCGCTCATCTCGTCGTCGTGCCACGTTGTCCTTCTGCGCTCATCTCGTCGTCGTCCCACGTTGTCCTTCTGCGCTCATCTCGTCGTCGTCCCATGTTGTCCTTCTGCGATCATCTCGTTGTCGTCCCACCTTGTCCTTCTGCGCTCATCTCGTCGTCCTTCTATGCTCACCTCGTCGTCGTCCCACGTTGTCCTTCTGCGCTCATCTCGTCGTCGTGCCACGTTGTCCTTCTGCGCTCATCTCGTCGTCGTCCCACATTGTCCTTCTGCGCTCATGTCGTCGTCGTCCCACGTTGTCCTTCTGCGATTATCTCGTCGTCCTTCTGCGCTCATCTCGTCGTCGTCCCACGTTGTCCTTCTGCGCTCATCTCGTCGTCCTTCTGCGCTCATCTCGTCGTCGTCCCACGTTGTCCTTCTGCGCTCATCTCGTCGTCGTCGCACGTTGTCCTTCTGCGCTCATCTCGTTGTCGCCCCACGTTGTCCTTCTGCGCTCATCTCGTCGTCGTGCCACGTTGTCCTTCTGCGCTCATCTCGTCGTCGTCCCACGTTGTCCTTCTGCGATCATCTCGTCGTCGTCCCACGTTGTCCTTCTGCTATCATCTCGTCGTCCTTCTGCGCTCATCTCGTCGTCGTGCCACGTTGTCCTTCTGCGCTCATCTCGTCGTCGTCCCACGTTGTCCTTCTGCGCTCATCTCGTCGTCGTCCCATGTTGTCCTTCTGCGATCATCTCGTTGTCGTCCCACCTTGTCCTTCTGCGCTCATCTCGTCGTCCTTCTATGCTCACCTCGTCGTCGTCCCACGTTGTCCTTCTGCGCTCATCTCGTCGTCGTGCCACGTTGTCCTTCTGCGCTCATCTCGTCGTCGTCCCACATTGTCCTTCTGCGCTCATGTCGTCGTCGTCCCACGTTGTCCTTCTGCGATTATCTCGTCGTCCTTCTGCGCTCATCTCGTCGTCGTCCCACGTTGTCCTTCTGCGCTCATCTCGTCGTCCTTCTGCGCTCATCTCGTCGTCGTCCCACGTTGTCCTTCTGCGCTCATCTCGTCGTCGTCGCACGTTGTCCTTCTGCGCTCATCTCGTTGTCGCCCCACGTTGTCCTTCTGCGCTCTTCTCGTAGTCGTCCCACGTTGTCCTTCTGCGCTCATCTCGTCGTCGTCCCACGTTGTCCTTCTGCGATCATCTCGTCGTCGTCCCACATTGTCCTTCTGCGCTCATCTCGTCGTCCTTCTATGCTCACCTCGTCGTCGTCCCACATTGTCCTTCTGCGCTCATCTCGTCGTCATCCCACGTTGTCCTTCTGCGCTCATCTCGTTGTCGTCCCACATTGTCCTTCTGCGCTCATCTCGTCGTCGTCCCACGTTGTCCTTCTGCGCTCATCTCGTCATTTCTGCGCTCATCTCGTTGTCGTCCCACGTTGTCCTTCAGCGCTAATCTCGTTGTCGTCCCACGTTGTCCTTCTGCGCTCATCTCGTCGTCGTCCCACGTTGTCTTTCTGCGCTCATCTCGTCGTCATCCCACGTTGTCCTTCTGCGCTCATCTCGTCGTCATCCCACGTTGTCCTTCAGCGATCATCTCGTCGTCGTCCCACGTTGTCTTTCTGGTTTCATCTGGTCATCCTTCTGCGCTCCTCTCGTCGTCGTCCCACGTTGTCCTTCTGCGCTCATCTCGTCGTCGTCCCACGTTGTCCTTCTGCCCTCATCTCGTCGTCGTCCCACGTTGTCCTTCTGCGCTCATCTCGTCGTCGTGCCACGTTGTCCTTCTGCGCTCATCTCGTCGTCGTCCCACATTGTCCTTCTGCGCTCATCTCGTCGTCGTCCCACGTTGTCCTTCTGCGATTATCTCGTCGTCCTTCTGCGCTCATCTCGTCGTCGTCCCACGTTGTCCTTCTGCGATCAACTCGTCGTCCTTCTGCGCTCATCTCGTCGTCGTCCCACGTTGTCCTTCTGCGCTCATCTCGTCGTCGTCGCACGTTGTCCTTCTGCGCTCATCTCGTTGTCGCCCCACGTTGTCCTTCTGCGCTCATCTCGTCGTCGTCCCACGTTGTCCTTCTGCGCTCATCTCGTCGTCGTCCCACGTTGTCCTTCTGCGATCATCTCGTCGTCGTCCCAAATTGTCCTTCTGCGCTCATCTCGTCGTCCTTCTATGCTCACCTCGTCGTCGTCCCACATTGTCCTTCTGCGCTCATCTCGTCGTCATCCCACGTTGTCCTTCTGCGCTCATCTCGTTGTCGTCCCACATTGTCCTTCTGCGTTCATCTCGTCGTCGTCCCACGTTGTCCTTCTGCGCTCATCTCGTCGTTTCTGCGCTCATCTCGTTGTCGTCCCACGTTGTCCTTCAGCGCTAATCTCGTTGTCGTCCCACGTTGTCCTTCTGCGCTCATCTCGTCGTCCTTCTATGCTCACCTCGTCGTCGTCCCACATTGTCCTTCTGCGCTCATCTCGTCGTCATCCCACGTTGTCCTTCTGCGCTCATCTCGTTGTCGTCCCACATTGTCCTTCTGCGCTCATCTCGTCGTCGTCCCACGTTGTCCTTCTGCGCTCATCTCGTCGTTTCTGCGCTCATCTCGTTGTCGTCCCACGTTGTCCTTCAGCGCTAATCTCGTTGTCGTCCCACGTTGTCCTTCTGCGCTCATCTCGTCGTCGTCCCACGTTGTCTTTCTGCGCTCATCTCGTCGTCATCCCACGTTGTCCTTCTGCGCTCATCTCGTCGTCCTTCTGCGCTCATCTCGTCGTCGTCCCACGTTGTCCTTCTGCGCTCATCTCGTCGTCGTCGCACGTTGTCCTTCTGCGCTCATCTCGTTGTCGCCCCACGTTGTCCTTCTGCGCTCATCTCGTCGTCGTCCCACGTTGTCCTTCTGCGCTCATCTCGTCGTCGTCCCACGTTGTCCTTCTGCGATCATCTCGTCGTCGTCCCACATTGTCCTTCTGCGCTCATCTCGTCGTCCTTCTATGCTCACCTCGTCGTCGTCCCACATTGTCCTTCTGCGCTCATCTCGTCGTCATCCCACGTTGTCCTTCTGCGCTCATCTCGTTGTCCTCCCACATTGTCCTTCTGCGCTCATCTCGTCGTCGTCCCACGTTGTCCTTCTGCGCTCATCTCGTCGTTTCTGCGCTCATCTCGTTGTCGTCCCACGTTGTCCTTCAGCGCTAATCTCGTTGTCGTCCCACGTTGTCCTTCTGCGCTCATCTCGTCGTCGTCCCACGTTGTCTTTCTGCGCTCATCTCGTCGTCATCCCACGTTGTCCTTCAGCGATCATCTCGTCGTCGTCCCACGTTGTCTTTCTGCTATCATCTGGTCGTCCTTCTGCGCTCCTCTCGTCGTCGTCCCACGTTGTCCTTCTGCGCTCATCTCGTCGTCGTCCCACGTTGTCCTTCTGCCCTCATCTCGTCGTCGTCCCACGTTGTTCTTCTGCGCTCATCTCGTCGTCGTCCCACGTTGTCCTTCTGCGCTCATCTCGTCGTCGTCCCACGTTGTCCTTCTGCGATCATCTCGTCGACGTCCCACGTTGTCCTTCTGCGCTCATATCGTCATCGTCCCACGTTGTCCTTCTGCGATCATCTCGTCGACGTCCCACGTTGTCCTTCTGCGCTCATCTCGTCGTCCTTCTGCGCTCATCTCGTCGTCGTCCCACGTTGTCCTTCTGCGCTCATCTCGTCGTATTCCCACGTTGTCCTTCTGCGCTCATCTCGTCGTCGTGCCACGTTGTCCTTCTGCGCTCATCTCGTCGTCGTCCCACGTTGTCCTTCTGCGATCATCTCGTCGTCGTCCCACGTTATCCTTCTCCGATTATCTCGTCGTCATTCTCCGCTCATCTCGTCGTCGTCCCACGTTGTCCTTCTGCGCTCATCTCGTCGTCGTCCCACGTTGTCTTTCTGCGCTCATCTCGTCGTCGTCCCACGTTGTCCTTCTGTGATCATCTCGTCGTCGTCCCGCGTTGTCCTTCAGCGATCATCTCGTTGTCGTCCCACGTTGCCCTTCTGCGCTCATCTCGTCGTCGTCCCACGTATTCTTTCTGCGCTCATCTCGTCGTCGTCCCACGTTGTCCTTCTGCGATCATCTCGTCGTCGTCCCATGTTGTTCTTCTGCGCTCATCTCGTCGTCGTAACACGTTGTCCTTCTGCGCTCATCTCGTCGTCGTCCCACGTTGTCTTTCTGCGCTCATCTCGTCGTCGTCCCACGTTGTCCTTCTGCGATCATCTCGTCGTCGTCCCACGTTGTCCTTCTGCGCTCATCTCGTCGTCGTGCCACGTTGTCCTTCTGCGCTCATCTCGTCGTCGTCCCACGTTGTCCTTCTGCGATCATCTCCTCGTCGTCCCACGTCGTCCTTCTGCGATCATCTCGTCGTCCTTCTGCGCTCATCTCGTCGTCGTCCCATTTTGTCCTTCTGCGCTCATGTCGTCGTCGTCCCACGTTGTCCTTCTGCGCTCATCTCGTCGTCGTCCCACGTTGTCCTTCTGCGCTCATCTCGTCGTCGTGCCACGTTGTCCTTCTGCGCTCATCTCGTCGTCGTCCCACGTTGTCCTTCTGCGATTATCTCGTCGTCCTTCTGCGCTCATCTCGTCGTCGTCCCACGTTGTCCTTCTGCGCTCATCTAGTCGTCATCCCACGTTGTCCTTCTGTGCTCATCTCGTTGTTGTCCCACGTTGTACTTCTGTGCTCATCTCGTCGTCGTCCCACGTTGTCCTTCTGCGCTCATCTCATCGTCGTCCCACGTTGTCCTTCTGCGCTCATCTCGTCGTCATCCCACGTTGTCCTTCTGCGCTCATCTCGTCGTCGTCCCACGTTTTCCTTCTCCGCTCATCTCGTCGTCGTCCCACGTTGTCCTTATGCGCTCATCTCATCGTCGTCCCACGTTGTCTTTCTGCGATCATCTCGTCGTCGTCCCACGTTGTCCTTCTGCGATCATCTCGTCGTCCTTCTGCGCTCATCTCGTCGTCGTCCCACGTTGTCCTTCTGCGCTCATCTCGTCGCCGTCCCACGTTGTCCTTCTGCGCTCATCTCGTTGTCGTCCCACGTTGTCCTTCTGCGCTCATCTCGTCGTAGTCCCACGTTGTCCTTCTGCGATCATCTCGTCGTCGTCCCACGTTGTTCTTCTGCAATCATCTCGTCGTCCTTCTGCGCTCATCTCGTCGTCGTCCCATTTTGTCCTTCTGCGCTCATGTCGTCGTCGTCCCACGTTGTCCTTCTGCGCTCATCTCGTTGTCGTCCCACGTTGTCCTTCTGTGCTCATCTCGTCGTCGTCCCACGTTGTCCTTCTGCGCTCATCTCGTCGTCGTCCCACGTTATCCTTCTGCGATTATCTCGTCGTCATTCTGCGCTCATCTCGTCGTCGTCCCACGTTGTCCTTCTGCGCTCATCTCGTCGTCGTCCCACGTTGTCTTTCTGCGCTCATCTCGTCGTCGTCGCATGTTGTCCTTCTGTGATCATCTCGTCGTCGTCTCGCGTTGTCCTTCAGCGATCATCTCGTTGTCGTCCCACGTTGCCCTTCTGCGCTCATCTCGTCGTCGTCCCACGTATTCTTTCTGCGCTCATCTCGTCGTCGTCCCACGTTGTCCTTCTGCGATCATCTCGTCGTCGTCCCATGTTGTTCTTCTGCGCTCATCTCGTCATCGTAACACGTTGTCCTTCTGCGCTCATCTCGTCGTCGTCCCACGTTGTCTTTCTGCGCTCATCTCGTCGTCGTCCCACGTTGTCCTTCTGCGATCATCTCGTCGTCGTCCCACGTTGTCCTTCTGCGCTCATCTCGTCGTCGTGCCACGTTGTCCTTCTGCGCTCATCTCGTCGTCATCCCACGTTGTCCTTCTGCGCTCATCTCGTCGTCCTTCTGCGCTCATCTCGTCGTCGTCCCACGTTGTCCTTCTGCGCTCATCTCGTCGTCGTCGCACGTTGTCCTTCTGCGCTCATCTCGTTGTCGCCCCACGTTGTCCTTCTGCGCTCATCTCGTCGTCGTCCCACGTTGTCCTTCTGCGCTCATCTCGTCGTCGTCCCACGTTGTCCTTCTGCGATCATCTCGTCGTCGTCCCACATTGTCCTTCTGCGCTCATCTCGTCGTCCTTCTATGCTCACCTCGTCGTCGTCCCACATTGTCCTTCTGCGCTCATCTCGTCGTCATCCCACGTTGTCCTTCTGCGCTCATCTCGTTGTCGTCCCACATTGTCCTTCTGCGCTCATCTCGTCGTCGTCCCACGTTGTCCTTCTGCGCTCATCTCGTCGTTTCTGCGCTCATCTCGTTGTCGTCCCACGTTGTCCTTCAGCGCTAATCTCGTTGTCGTCCCACGTTGTCCTTCTGCGCTCATCTCGTCGTCGTCCCACGTTGTCTTTCTGCGCTCATCTCGTCGTCATCCCACGTTGTCCTTCTGCGCTCATCTCGTCGTCATCCCACGTTGTCCTTCAGCGATCATCTCGTCGTCGTCCCACGTTGTCTTTCTGCTATCATCTGGTCGTCCTTCTGCGCTCCTCTCGTCGTCGTCCCACGTTGTCCTTCTGCGCTCATCTCGTCGTCGTCCCACGTTGTCCTTCTGCCCTCATCTCGTCGTCGTCCCACGTTGTTCTTCTGCGCTCATCTCGTCGTCGTCCCACGTTGTCCTTCTGCGCTCATCTCGTCGTCGTCCCACGTTGTCCTTCTGCGATCATCTCGTCGACGTCCCACGTTGTCCTTCTGCGCTCATATCGTCATCGTCCCACGTTGTCCTTCTGCGATCATCTCGTCGACGTCCCACGTTGTCCTTCTGCGCTCATCTCGTCGTCCTTCTGCGCTCATCTCGTCGTCGTCCCACGTTGTCCTTCTGCGCTCATCTCGTCGTATTCCCACGTTGTCCTTCTGCGCTCATCTCGTCGTCGTGCCACGTTGTCCTTCTGCGCTCATCTCGTCGTCGTCCCACGTTGTCCTTCTGCGATCATCTCGTCGTCGTCCCACGTTATCCTTCTCCGATTATCTCGTCGTCATTCTCCGCTCATCTCGTCGTCGTCCCACGTTGTCCTTCTGCGCTCATCTCGTCGTCGTCCCACGTTGTCTTTCTGCGCTCATCTCGTCGTCGTCCCACGTTGTCCTTCTGTGATCATCTCGTCGTCGTCCCGCGTTGTCCTTCAGCGATCATCTCGTTGTCGTCCCACGTTGCCCTTCTGCGCTCATCTCGTCGTCGTCCCACGTATTCTTTCTGCGCTCATCTCGTCGTCGTCCCACGTTGTCATTCTGCGATCATCTCGTCGTCGTCCCATGTTGTTCTTCTGCGCTCATCTCGTCGTCGTAACACGTTGTCCTTCTGCGCTCATCTCGTCGTCGTCCCACGTTGTCTTTCTGCGATCATCTCCTCGTCGTCCCACGTCGTCCTTCTGCGATCATCTCGTCGTCCTTCTGCGCTCATCTCGTCGTCGTCCCACGTTGTCCTTCTGCGATCATCTCCTCGTCGTCCCACGTCGTCCTTCTGCGATCATCTCGTCGTCCTTCTGCGCTCATCTCGTCGTCGTCCCATTTTGTCCTTCTGCGCTCATGTCGTCGTCGTCCCACGTTGTCCTTCTGCGCTCATCTCGTCGTCGTCCCACGTTGTCCTTCTGCGCTCATCTCGTCGTCGTGCCACGTTGTCCTTCTGCGCTCATCTCGTCGTCGTCCCACGTTGTCCTTCTGCGATTATCTCGTCGTCCTTCTGCGCTCATCTCGTCGTCGTCCCACGTTGTCCTTCTGCGCTCATCTAGTCGTCATCCCACGTTGTCCTTCTGTGCTCATCTCGTTGTTGTCCCACGTTGTACTTCTGTGCTCATCTCGTCGTCGTCCCACGTTGTCCTTCTGCGCTCATCTCATCGTCGTCCCACGTTGTCCTTCTGCGCTCATCTCGTCGTCATCCCACGTTGTCCTTCTGCGCTCATCTCGTCGTCGTCCCACGTTTTCCTTCTCCGCTCATCTCGTCGTCGTCCCACGTTGTCCTTATGCGCTCATCTCATCGTCGTCCCACGTTGTCTTTCTGCGATCATCTCGTCGTCGTCCCACGTTGTCCTTCTGCGATCATCTCGTCGTCCTTCTGCGCTCATCTCGTCGTCGTCCCACGTTGTCCTTCTGCGCTCATCTCGTCGCCGTCCCACGTTGTCTTTCTGCGCTCATCTCGTTGTCGTCCCACGTTGTCCTTCTGCGCTCATCTCGTCGTAGTCCCACGTTGTCCTTCTGCGATCATCTCGTCGTCGTCCCACGTTGTTCTTCTGCGATCATCTCGTCGTCCTTCTGCGCTCATCTCGTCGTCGTCCCATTTTGTCCTTCTGCGCTCATGTCGTCGTCGTCCCACGTTGTCCTTCTGCGCTCATCTCGTTGTCGTCCCACGTTGTCCTTCTGTGCTCATCTCGTCGTCGTCCCACGTTGTCCTTCTGCGCTCATCTCGTCGTCGTCCCACGTTATCCTTCTGCGATTATCTCGTCGTCATTCTGCGCTCATCTCGTCGTCGTCCCACGTTGTCCTTCTGCGCTCATCTCGTCGTCGTCCCACGTTGTCTTTCTGCGCTCATCTCGTCGTCGTCGCATGTTGTCCTTCTGTGATCATCTCGTCGTCGTCCCGCGTTGTCCTTCAGCGATCATCTCGTTGTCGTCCCACGTTGCCCTTCTGCGCTCATCTCGTCGTCGTCCCACGTATTCTTTCTGCGCTCATCTCGTCGTCGTCCCACGTTGTCCTTCTGCGATCATCTCGTCGTCGTCCCATGTTGTTCTTCTGCGCTCATCTCGTCATCGTAACACGTTGTCCTTCTGCGCTCATCTCGTCGTCGTCCCACGTTGTCTTTCTGCGCTCATCTCGTCGTCGTCCCACGTTGTCCTTCTGCGATCATCTCGTCGTCGTCCCACGTTGTCCTTCTGCGCTCATCTCGTCGTCGTGCCACGTTGTCCTTCTGCGCTCATCTCGTCGTCGTCCCACGTTGTCCTTCTGCGATCATCTCGTCGTCGTCCCACGTCGTCCTTCTGCGATCATCTCGTCGTCCTTCTGCGCTCATCTCGTCGTCGTCCCATTTTGTCCTTCTGCGCTCATGTCGTCGTCGTCCCACGTTGTCCTTCTGCGCTCATCTCGTCGTCGTCCCACGTTGTCCTTCTGTGCTCATCTCGTCGTCGTCCCACGTTGTCCTTCTGCGCTCATCTCGTCGTCGTCCCACGTTGTCCTTCTGCGCTCATCTCGTCGTCGTCCCACGTTGTCCTTCTGCGCTCATCTCGTCGTCGTCCCACGCGATCATATCGTCGTCGTCCCACGTTGTCCTTCTGCGCTCATCTCGTTGTCCTTCTGCGCTCATCTCGTTGTCGTCCCATGTTGTCCTTCTGCGCTCATCTCGTCGTCGTCCCACGTTGTCCTTCTGCGCTCATCTCGTCGTCGTGCCACGTTGTCCTTCTGCGCTCATCTCGTCGTCGTCCCACGTTGTCCTTCTGCGATTATCTCGTCGTCCTTCTGCGCTCATCTCGTCGTCGTCCCACGTTGTCCTTCTGCGCTCATCTAGTCGTCGTCCCACGTTGTCCTTCTGTGCTCATCTCGTTGTTGTCCCACGTTGTACTTCTGTGCTCATCTCGTCGTCGTCCCACGTTGTCCTTCTGCACTCATCTCATCGTCGTCCCACGTTGTCCTTCTGCGCTCATCTCGTCGTCATCCCACGTTGTCCTTCTGCGCTCATCTCGTCGTCGTCCCACGTTTTCCTTCTGCGCTCATCTCGTCGTCGTCCCACGTTGTCCTTATGCGCTCATCTCATCGTCGTCCCACGTTGTCTTTCTGCGATCATCTCGTCGTCGTCCCACGTTGTCCTTCTGCGATCATCTCGTCGTCCTTCTGCGCTCATCTCGTCGTCGTCCCACGTTGTCCTTTTGCGCTCATCTCGTCGCCGTCCCACGTTGTCCTTCTGCGCTCATCTCGTTGTCGTCCCACGTTGTCCTTCTGCGCTCATCTCGTCGTCGTCCCACGTTGTCCTTCTGCAATCATCTCGTCGTCGTCCCACGTTGTTCTTCTGCGATCATCTCGTCGTCCTTCTGCGCTCATCTCGTCGTCGTCCCATTTTGTCCTTCTGCGCTCATGTCGTCGTCGTCCCACGTTGTCCTTCTGCGCTCATCTCGTTGTCGTCCCACGTTGTCCTTCTGTGCTCATCTCGTCGTCGTCCCACGTTGTCCTTCTGCGCTCATCTCGTCGTCGTCCCACGTTGTCCTTCTGCGATTATCTCGTCGTCCTTCTGCGCTCATCTCGTCGTCGTCCCACGTTGTCCTTCTAAGCTCATCTAGTCGTCGTCCCACGTTGTCCTTCTGCGCTCATCTCGTTGTCGTCCCACGTTGTCCTTCTGTGCTCATCTCATCGTCGTCCCACGTTGTCCTTCTGCGCTCATCTCATCGTCGTCCCACGTTGTCCTTCTGCGCTCATCTCGTCGTCGTCCCACGTTGTCCTTCTGCGCTCATCTCGTCGTCGTCCCACGTTTTCCTTCTGCGCTCATCTCGTCGTCGTCCCACATTGTCCTTCTGCGCTCATCTCGTCGTCATCCCACGTTGTCCTTCTGCGATTATCTCGTCGTCCTTCTGCGCTCATTTCGTGGTCGTCCCACGTTGTCCTTCTGCGCTCATCTAGTCGTCGTCCCACGTTGTCCTTCTGCGCTCATCTCGTTGTCGTCCCACGTTGTCCTTCTGTGCTCATCTCGTCGTCGTCCCACGTTGCCCTTCTGCGCTCATCTCATCGTCGTCCCACGTTGTCCTTCTGAGCTCATCTCGTCGTCGTCCCACGTTTTCTTTCTGCGCTCATCTCGTCGTCGTCCCACGTTGTCCTTATGCGCTCATCTCATCATCGTCCCACGTTGTCTTTCTGCGATCATCTCGTCGTCCTTCTGCGCTCATCTCGTCGTCGTCCCACGTTGTCCTTCTGCGCTCATCTCATCGTCGTCCCACGTTGTCCTTCTGCGCTCATCTCGTCGTCGTCCCACGTTGTCTTTCTGTACTCATCTCGTCGTCGTCCCACGTTGTCCTTCTGCGATCATCTCGTCGTCGTCCCACGTTGTCCTTCTGCGCTCATCTCGTCGTCGTGCCACGTTGTCCTTCTGCGCTCATCTCGTCGTCGTCCCACGTTGTCCTTCTGCGCTCATCTCGTCGTCGTCCCATGTTGTCCTTCTGCGATCATCTCGTTGTCGTCCCACCTTGTCCTTCTGCGCTCATCTCGTCGTCCTTCTATGCTCACCTCGTCGTCGTCCCACGTTGTCCTTCTGCGCTCATCTCGTCGTCGTCCCACGTTGTCCTTCTGCGATCATCTCGTCGTCCTTCTGCGCTCATCTCGTCGTCGTCCCACGTTGTCCTTCTGCGCTCATCTCGTCGTCGTCGCACGTTGTCCTTCTGCGCTCATCTCGTTGTCGCCCCACGTTGTCCTTCTGCGCTCATCTCGTCGTCGTCCCACGTTGTCCTTCTGCGCTCATCTCGTCGTCGTCCCACGTTGTCCTTCTGCGATCATCTCGTCGTCGTCCCACATATTCCTTCTGCGCTCATCTCATCGTCCTTCTATGCTCACCTCGTCGTCGTCCCACATTGTCCTTCTGCGCTCATCTCGTCGTCATCCCACGTTGTCCTTCTGCGCTCATCTCGTTGTCATCCCACATTGTCCTTCTGCGCTCATCTCGTCGTCGTCCCACGTTGTCCTTCTGCGCTCATCTCGTCGTTTCTGCGCTCATCTCGTTGTCGTCCCACGTTGTCCTTCAGCGCTAATCTCGTTGTCGTCCCACGTTGTCCTTCTGCGCTCATCTCGTCGTCGTCCCACGTTGTCCTTCTGCGATTATCTCGTCGTCCTTCTGCGCTCATCTCGTCGTCGTCCCACGTTGTCCTTCTGCGCTCATCTAGTCGTCGTCCCACGTTGTCCTTCTGCGATCATCTCGTCGTCCTTCTGCGCTCATCTCGTCGTCGTCCCACGTTGTCCTTCTGCGCTCATCTCGTCGTCGTCCCACGTTTTCCTTCTGCGCTCATCTCGTCGTCGTCCCACGTTGTCCTTATGCGCTCATCTCATCGTCGTCCCACGTTGTCTTTCTGCGATCATCTCGTCGTCGTCCCACGTTGTCCTTCTGCGATCATCTCGTCGTCCTTCTGCGCTCATCTCGTCGTCGTCCCACGTTGTCCTTCTGCGATCATCTCGTCGTCGTCCCACGTTGTCCTTCTGCGCTCATCTCGTCGTCGTGCCACGTTGTCCTTCTGCGCTCATCTCGTCGTCGTCCCACGTTGTCCTTCTGCGATCATCTCCTCGTCGTCCCACATCGTCCTTCTGCGATCATCTCGTCGTCCTTCTGCGCTCATCTCGTCGTCGTCCCATTTTGTCCTTCTGCGCTCATGTCGTCGTCGTCCCACGTTGTCCTTCTGCGCTCATCTCGTCGTCGTCCCACGTTGTCCTTCTGCGCTCATCTCGTCGTCGTGCCACGTTGTCCTTCTGCGCTCATCTCGTCGTCGTCCCACGTTGTCCTTCTGCGATTATCTCGTCGTCCTTCTGCGCTCATCTCGTCGTCGTCCCACGTTGTCCTTCTGCGCTCATCTAGTCGTCATCCCACGTTGTCCTTCTGTGCTCATCTCGTTGTTGTCCCACGTTGTACTTCTGTGCTCATCTCGTCGTCGTCCCACGTTGTCCTTCTGCGCTCATCTCATCGTCGTCCCACGTTGTCCTTCTGCGCTCATCTCGTCGTCATCCCACGTTGTCCTTCTGCGCTCATCTCGTCGTCGTCCCACGTTTTCCTTCTCCGCTCATCTCGTCGTCGTCCCACGTTGTCCTTATGCGCTCATCTCATCGTCGTCCCACGTTGTCTTTCTGCGATCATCTCGTCGTCGTCCCACGTTGTCCTTCTGCGATCATCTCGTCGTCCTTCTGCGCTCATCTCGTCGTCGTCCCACGTTGTCCTTCTGCGCTCATCTCGTCGCCGTCCCACGTTGTCTTTCTGCGCTCATCTCGTTGTCGTCCCACGTTGTCCTTCTGCTCTCATCTCGTCGTAGTCCCACGTTGTCCTTCTGCGATCATCTCGTCGTCGTCCCACGTTGTTCTTCTGCGATCATCTCGTCGTCCTTCTGCGCTCATCTCGTCGTCGTCCCATTTTGTCCTTCTGCGCTCATGTCGTCGTCGTCCCACGTTGTCCTTCTGCGCTCATCTCGTTGTCGTCCCACGTTGTCCTTCTGTGCTCATCTCGTCGTCGTCCCACGTTGTCCTTCTGCGCTCATCTCGTCGTCGTCCCACGTTATCCTTCTGCGATTATCTCGTCGTCATTCTGCGCTCATCTCGTCGTCGTCCCACGTTGTCCTTCTGCGCTCATCTCGTCGTCGTCCCACGTTGTCTTTCTGCGCTCATCTCGTCGTCGTCGCATGTTGTCCTTCTGTGATCATCTCGTCGTCGTCCCGCGTTGTCCTTCAGCGATCATCTCGTTGTCGTCCCACGTTGCCCTTCTGCGCTCATCTCGTCGTCGTCCCACGTATTCTTTCTGCGCTCATCTCGTCGTCGTCCCACGTTGTCCTTCTGCGATCATCTCGTCGTCGTCCCATGTTGTTCTTCTGCGCTCATCTCGTCATCGTAACACGTTGTCCTTCTGCGCTCATCTCGTCGTCGTCCCACGTTGTCTTTCTGCGCTCATCTCGTCGTCGTCCCACGTTGTCCTTCTGCGATCATCTCGTCGTCGTCCCACGTTGTCCTTCTGCGCTCATCTCGTCGTCGTGCCACGTTGTCCTTCTGCGCTCATCTCGTCGTCGTCCCACGTTGTCCTTCTGCGATCATCTCGTCGTCGTCCCACGTCGTCCTTCTGCGATCATCTCGTCGTCCTTCTGCGCTCATCTCGTCGTCGTCCCATTTTGTCCTTCTGCGCTCATGTCGTCGTCGTCCCACGTTGTCCTTCTGCGCTCATCTCGTCGTCGTCCCACGTTGTCCTTCTGTGCTCATCTCGTCGTCGTCCCACGTTGTCCTTCTGCGCTCATCTCGTCGTCGTCCCACGTTGTCCTTCTGCGCTCATCTCGTCGTCGTCCCACGTTGTCCTTCTGCGCTCATCTCGTCGTCGTCCCACGCGATCATATCGTCGTCGTCCCACGTTGTCCTTCTGCGCTCATCTCGTTGTCCTTCTGCGCTCATCTCGTCGTCGTCCCATGTTGTCCTTCTGCGCTCATCTCGTCGTCGTCCCACGTTGTCCTTCTGCGCTCATCTCGTCGTCGTGCCACGTTGTCCTTCTGCGCTCATCTCGTCGTCGTCCCACGTTGTCCTTCTGCGATTATCTCGTCGTCCTTCTGCGCTCATCTCGTCGTCGTCCCACGTTGTCCTTCTGCGCTCATCTAGTCGTCGTCCCACGTTGTCCTTCTGTGCTCATCTCGTTGTTGTCCCACGTTGTACTTCTGTGCTCATCTCGTCGTCGTCCCACGTTGTCCTTCTGCACTCATCTCGTCGTCGTCCCACGTTGTCCTTCTGCGCTCATCTCGTTGTCGTCCCACGTTGTCCTTCTGTGCTCATCTCATCGTCGTCCCACGTTGTCCTTCTGCGCTCATCTCATCGTCGTCCCACGTTGTCCTTCTGCGCTCATCTCGTCGTCGTCCCACGTTGTCCTTCTGCGCTCATCTCGTTGTCGTCCCACGTTGTCCTTCTGTGCTCATCTCATCGTCGTCCCACGTTGTCCTTCTGCGCTCATCTCATCGTCGTCCCACGTTGTCCTTCTGCGCTCATCTCGTCGTCGTCCCACGTTGTCCTTCTGCGCTCATCTCGTCGTCGTCCCACGTTGTCCTTCTGCACTCATCTCATCGTCGTCCCACGTTGTCCTTCTGCGCTCATCTCGTCGTCATCCCACGTTGTCCTTCTGCGCTCATCTCGTCGTCGTCCCACGTTTTCCTTCTGCGCTCATCTCGTCGTCGTCCAACGTTGTCCTTATGCGCTCATCTCATCGTCGTCCCACGTTGTCTTTCTGCGATCATCTCGTCGTCGTCCCACGTTGTCCTTCTGCGATCATCTCGTCGTCCTTCTGCGCTCATCTCGTCGTCGTCCCACGTTGTCCTTTTGCGCTCATCTCGTCGCCGTCCCACGTTGTCCTTCTGCGCTCATCTCGTTGTCGTCCCACGTTGTCCTTCTGCGCTCATCTCGTCGTCGTCCCACGTTGTCCTTCTGCGATCATCTCGTCGTCGTCCCACGTTGTTCTTCTGCGATCATCTCGTCGTCCTTCTGCGCTCATCTCGTCGTCGTCCCATTTTGTCCTTCTGCGCTCATGTCGTCGTCGTCCCACGTTGTCCTTCTGCGCTCATCTCGTTGTCGTCCCACGTTGTCCTTCTGTGCTCATCTCGTCGTCGTCCCACGTTGTCCTTCTGCGCTCATCTCGTCGTCGTCCCACGTTGTCCTTCTGCGATTATCTCGTCGTCCTTCTGCGCTCATCTCGTCGTCGTCCCACGTTGTCCTTCTAAGCTCATCTAGTCGTCGTCCCACGTTGTCCTTCTGCGCTCATCTCGTTGTCGTCCCACGTTGTCCTTCTGTGCTCATCTCATCGTCGTCCCACGTTGTCCTTCTGCGCTCATCTCATCGTCGTCCCACGTTGTCCTTCTGCGCTCATCTCGTCGTCGTCCCACGTTGTCCTTCTGCGCTCATCTCGTCGTCGTCCCACGTTTTCCTTCTGCGCTCATCTCGTCGTCGTCCCACATTGTCCTTCTGCGCTCATCTCGTCGTCATCCCACGTTGTCCTTCTGCGATTATCTCGTCGTCCTTCTGCGCTCATTTCGTGGTCGTCCCACGTTGTCCTTCTGCGCTCATCTAGTCGTCGTCCCACGTTGTCCTTCTGCGCTCATCTCGTTGTCGTCCCACGTTGTCCTTCTGTGCTCATCTCGTCGTCGTCCCACGTTGCCCTTCTGCGCTCATCTCATCGTCGTCCCACGTTGTCCTTCTGAGCTCATCTCGTCGTCGTCCCACGTTTTCTTTCTGCGCTCATCTCGTCGTCGTCCCACGTTGTCCTTATGCGCTCATCTCATCATCGTCCCACGTTGTCTTTCTGCGATCATCTCGTCGTCCTTCTGCGCTCATCTCGTCGTCGTCCCACGTTGTCCTTCTGCGCTCATCTCATCGTCGTCCCACGTTGTCCTTCTGCGCTCATCTCGTCGTCGTCCCACGTTGTCTTTCTGTACTCATCTCGTCGTCGTCCCACGTTGTCCTTCTGCGATCATCTCGTCGTCGTCCCACGTTGTCCTTCTGCGCTCATCTCGTCGTCGTGCCACGTTGTCCTTCTGCGCTCATCTCGTCGTCGTCCCACGTTGTCCTTCTGCGATCATCTCGTCGTCGTCCCACGTTGTCCTTCTGCTATCATCTCGTCGTCCTTCTGCGCTCATCTCGTCGTCGTGCCACGTTGTCCTTCTGCGCTCATCTCGTCGTCGTCCCACGTTGTCCTTCTGCGCTCATCTCGTCGTCGTCCCATGTTGTCCTTCTGCGATCATCTCGTTGTCGTCCCACCTTGTCCTTCTGCGCTCATCTCGTCGTCCTTCTATGCTCACCTCGTCGTCGTCCCACGTTGTCCTTCTGCGCTCATCTCGTCGTCGTCCCACGTTGTCCTTCTGCGATCATCTCGTCGTCCTTCTGCGCTCATCTCGTCGTCGTCCCACGTTGTCCTTCTGCGCTCATCTCGTCGTCGTCGCACGTTGTCCTTCTGCGCTCATCTCGTTGTCGCCCCACGTTGTCCTTCTGCGCTCATCTCGTCGTCGTCCCACGTTGTCCTTCTGCGCTCATCTCGTCGTCGTCCCACGTTGTCCTTCTGCGATCATCTCGTCGTCGTCCCACATATTCCTTCTGCGCTCATCTCATCGTCCTTCTATGCTCACCTCGTCGTCGTCCCACATTGTCCTTCTGCGCTCATCTCGTCGTCATCCCACGTTGTCCTTCTGCGCTCATCTCGTTGTCATCCCACATTGTCCTTCTGCGCTCATCTCGTCGTCGTCCCACGTTGTCCTTCTGCGCTCATCTCGGCGTTTCTGCGCTCATCTCGTTGTCGTCCCACGTTGTCCTTCAGCGCTAATCTCGTTGTCGTCCCACGTTGTCCTTCTGCGCTCATCTCGTCGTCGTCCCACGTTGTCCTTCTGCGATTATCTCGTCGTCCTTCTGCGCTCATCTCGTCGTCGTCCCACGTTGTCCTTCTGCGCTCATCTAGTCGTCGTCCCACGTTGTCCTTCTGCGATCATCTCGTCGTCCTTCTGCGCTCATCTCGTCGTCGTCCCACGTTGTCCTTCTGCGCTCATCTCGTCGTCGTCCCACGTTTTCCTTCTGCGCTCATCTCGTCGTCGTCCCACGTTGTCCTTATGCGCTCATCTCATCGTCGTCCCACGTTGTCTTTCTGCGATCATCTCGTCGTCGTCCCACGTTGTCCTTCTGCGATCATCTCGTCGTCCTTCTGCGCTCATCTCGTCGTCGTCCCACGTTGTCCTTCTGCGCTCATCTCGTCGCCGTCCCACGTTGTCCTTCTGCGCTCATCTCGTTGTCGTCCCACGTTGTCCTTCTGCGCTCATCTCGTCGTCGTCCCACGTTGTCCTTCTGCGATCATCTCGTCGTCGTCCCACGTTGTTCTTCTGCGATCATCTCGTCGTCCTTCTGCGCTCATCTCGTCGTCGTCCCATTTTGTCCTTCTGCGCTCATGTCGTCGTCGTCCCACGTTGTCCTTCTGCGCTCATCTCGTTGTCGTCCCACGTTGTCCTTCTGTGCTCATCTCGTCGTCGTCCCACGTTGTCCTTCTGCGCTCATCTCGTCGTCGTCCCACGTTGTCCTTCTGCGATTATCTCGTCGTCCTTCTGCGCTCATCTCGTCGTCGTCCCACGTTGTCCTTCTAAGCTCATCTAGTCGTCGTCCCACGTTGTCCTTCTGCGCTCATCTCGTTGTCGTCCCACGTTGTCCTTCTGTGCTCATCTCATCGTCGTCCCACGTTGTCCTTCTGCGCTCATCTCATCGTCGTCCCACGTTGTCCTTTTGCGCTCATCGCGTCGTCGTCCCACGTTGTCCTTCTGCGCTCATCTCGTCGTCGTCCCACATTTTCCTTCTGCGCTCATCTCGTCGTCGTCCCACGTTGTCCTTATGCGCTCATCTCATCGTCGTCCCACGTTGTCTTTCTGCGCTCATCTCGTCGTCGTCCCACATTGTCCTTCTGCGCTCATCTCGTCGTCATCCCACGTTGTCCTTCTGCGATTATCTCGTCGTCCTTCTGCGCTCATTTCGTGGTCGTCCCACGTTGTCCTTCTGCGCTCATCTAGTCGTCGTCCCACGTTGTCCTTCTGCGCTCATCTCGTTGTCGTCCCACGTTGTCCTTCTGTGCTCATCTCGTCGTCGTCCCACGTTGCCCTTCTGTGCTCATCTCGTCGTCGTCCCACGTTGCCCTTCTGCGCTCATCTCATCGTCGTCCCACGTTGTCCTTCTGAGCTCATCTCGTCGTCGTCCCACGTTTTCTTTCTGCGCTCATCTCGTCGTCGTCCCACGTTGTCCTTATGCGCTCATCTCATCGTCGTCCCACGTTGTCTTTCTGCGATCATCTCGTCGTCCTTCTGCGCTCATCTCGTCGTCGTCCCACGTTGTCCTTCTGCGCTCATCTCATCGTCGTCCCACGTTGTCCTTCTGCGCTCATTTCGTCGTCGTCCCACGTTGTCTTTCTGTGCTCATCTCGTCGTCGTCCCACGTTGTCCTTCTGCGATCATCTCGTCGTCGTCCCACGTTGTCCTTCTGCGCTCATCTCGTCGTCGTGCCACGTTGTCCTTCTGCGCTCATCTCGTCGTCGTCCCACGTTGTCCTTCTGCGATCATCTCGTCGTCGTCCCACGTTGTCCTTCTGCTATCATCTCGTCGTCCTTCTGCGCTCATCTCGTCGTCGTGCCACGTTGTCCTTCTGCGCTCATCTCGTCGTCGTCCCACGTTGTCCTTCTGCGATCATCTCGTTGTCGTCCCACCTTGTCCTTCTGCGCTCATCTCGTCGTCCTTCTATGCTCACCTCGTCGTCGTCCCACGTTGTCCTTCTGCGCTCATCTCGTCGTCGTCCCACGTTGTCCTTCTGCGCTCATCTCGTCGTCGTCCCACATTTTCCTTCTGCGCTCATCTCGTCGTCGTCCCACATTGTCCTTCTGCGCTCATCTCGTCGTCATCCCACGTTGTCCTTCTGCGATTATCTCGTCGTCCTTCTGCGCTCATTTCGTGGTCGTCCCACGTTGTCCTTCTGCGCTCATCTAGTCGTCGTCCCACGTTGCCCTTCTGCGCTCATCTCATCGTCGTCCCACGTTGTCCTTCTGCGCTCATCTCGTCGTCGTCCCACGTTGTCCTTCTGCGCTCATCTCATCGTCGTCCCACGTTTTCCTTCTGCGCTCATCTCGTCGTCGTCCCACATTGTCCTTCTGCGCTCATCTCGTCGTCATCCCACGTTGTCCTTCTGCGATTATCTCGTCGTCCTTCTGCGCTCATTTCGTGGTCGTCCCACGTTGTCCTTCTGCGCTCATCTAGTCGTCGTCCCACGTTGTCCTTCTGCGCTCATCTCGTTGTCGTCCCACGTTGTCCTTCTGTGCTCATCTCGTCGTCGTCCCACGTTGCCCTTCTGCGCTCATCTCATCGTCGTCCCACGTTGTCCTTCTGAGCTCATCTCGTCGTCGTCCCACGTTTTCTTTCTGCGCTCATCTCGTCGTCGTCCCACGTTGTCCTTATGCGCTCATCTCATCATCGTCCCACGTTGTCTTTCTGCGATCATCTCGTCGTCCTTCTGCGCTCATCTCGTCGTCGTCCCACGTTGTCCTTCTGCGCTCATCTCATCGTCGTCCCACGTTGTCCTTCTGCGCTCATCTCGTCGTCGTCCCACGTTGTCTTTCTGTACTCATCTCGTCGTCGTCCCACGTTGTCCTTCTGCGATCATCTCGTCGTCGTCCCACGTTGTCCTTCTGCGCTCATCTCGTCGTCGTGCCACGTTGTCCTTCTGCGCTCATCTCGTCGTCGTCCCACGTTGTCCTTCTGCGATCATCTCGTCGTCGTCCCACGTTGTCCTTCTGCTATCATCTCGTCGTCCTTCTGCGCTCATCTCGTCGTCGTGCCACGTTGTCCTTCTGCGCTCATCTCGTCGTCGTCCCACGTTGTCCTTCTGCGCTCATCTCGTCGTCGTCCCATGTTGTCCTTCTGCGATCATCTCGTTGTCGTCCCACCTTGTCCTTCTGCGCTCATCTCGTCGTCCTTCTATGCTCACCTCGTCGTCGTCCCACGTTGTCCTTCTGCGCTCATCTCGTCGTCGTCCCACGTTGTCCTTCTGCGATCATCTCGTCGTCCTTCTGCGCTCATCTCGTCGTCGTCCCACGTTGTCCTTCTGCGCTCATCTCGTCGTCGTCGCACGTTGTCCTTCTGCGCTCATCTCGTTGTCGCCCCACGTTGTCCTTCTGCGCTCATCTCGTCGTCGTCCCACGTTGTCCTTCTGCGCTCATCTCGTCGTCGTCCCACGTTGTCCTTCTGCGATCATCTCGTCGTCGTCCCACATATTCCTTCTGCGCTCATCTCATCGTCCTTCTATGCTCACCTCGTCGTCGTCCCACATTGTCCTTCTGCGCTCATCTCGTCGTCATCCCACGTTGTCCTTCTGCGCTCATCTCGTTGTCATCCCACATTGTCCTTCTGCGCTCATCTCGTCGTCGTCCCACGTTGTCCTTCTGCGCTCATCTCGGCGTTTCTGCGCTCATCTCGTTGTCGTCCCACGTTGTCCTTCAGCGCTAATCTCGTTGTCGTCCCACGTTGTCCTTCTGCGCTCATCTCGTCGTCGTCCCACGTTGTCCTTCTGCGATTATCTCGTCGTCCTTCTGCGCTCATCTCGTCGTCGTCCCACGTTGTCCTTCTGCGCTCATCTAGTCGTCGTCCCACGTTGTCCTTCTGCGATCATCTCGTCGTCCTTCTGCGCTCATCTCGTCGTCGTCCCACGTTGTCCTTCTGCGCTCATCTCGTCGTCGTCCCACGTTTTCCTTCTGCGCTCATCTCGTCGTCGTCCCACGTTGTCCTTATGCGCTCATCTCATCGTCGTCCCACGTTGTCTTTCTGCGATCATCTCGTCGTCGTCCCACGTTGTCCTTCTGCGATCATCTCGTCGTCCTTCTGCGCTCATCTCGTCGTCGTCCCACGTTGTCCTTCTGCGCTCATCTCGTCGCCGTCCCACGTTGTCCTTCTGCGCTCATCTCGTTGTCGTCCCACGTTGTCCTTCTGCGATCATCTCGTCGTCGTCCCACGTTGTTCTTCTGCGATCATCTCGTCGTCCTTCTGCGCTCATCTCGTCGTCGTCCCATTTTGTCCTTCTGCGCTCATGTCGTCGTCGTCCCACGTTGTCCTTCTGCGCTCATCTCGTTGTCGTCCCACGTTGTCCTTCTGTGCTCATCTCGTCGTCGTCCCACGTTGTCCTTCTGCGCTCATCTCGTCGTCGTCCCACGTTGTCCTTCTGCGATTATCTCGTCGTCCTTCTGCGCTCATCTCGTCGTCGTCCCACGTTGTCCTTCTAAGCTCATCTAGTCGTCGTCCCACGTTGTCCTTCTGCGCTCATCTCGTTGTCGTCCCACGTTGTCCTTCTGTGCTCATCTCATCGTCGTCCCACGTTGTCCTTCTGCGCTCATCTCATCGTCGTCCCACGTTGTCCTTTTGCGCTCATCGCGTCGTCGTCCCACGTTGTCCTTCTGCGCTCATCTCGTCGTCGTCCCACATTTTCCTTCTGCGCTCATCTCGTCGTCGTCCCACGTTGTCCTTATGCGCTCATCTCATCGTCGTCCCACGTTGTCTTTCTGCGCTCATCTCGTCGTCGTCCCACATTGTCCTTCTGCGCTCATCTCGTCGTCATCCCACGTTGTCCTTCTGCGATTATCTCGTCGTCCTTCTGCGCTCATTTCGTGGTCGTCCCACGTTGTCCTTCTGCGCTCATCTAGTCGTCGTCCCACGTTGTCCTTCTGCGCTCATCTCGTTGTCGTCCCACGTTGTCCTTCTGTGCTCATCTCGTCGTCGTCCCACGTTGCCCTTCTGTGCTCATCTCGTCGTCGTCCCACGTTGCCCTTCTGCGCTCATCTCATCGTCGTCCCACGTTGTCCTTCTGAGCTCATCTCGTCGTCGTCCCACGTTTTCTTTCTGCGCTCATCTCGTCGTCGTCCCACGTTGTCCTTATGCGCTCATCTCATCGTCGTCCCACGTTGTCTTTCTTCGATCATCTCGTCGTCCTTCTGCGCTCATCTCGTCGTCGTCCCACGTTGTCCTTCTGCGCTCATCTCATCGTCGTCCCACGTTGTCCTTCTGCGCTCATTTCGTCGTCGTCCCACGTTGTCTTTCTGTGCTCATCTCGTCGTCGTCCCACGTTGTCCTTCTGCGATCATCTCGTCGTCGTCCCACGTTGTCCTTCTGCGCTCATCTCGTCGTCGTGCCACGTTGTCCTTCTGCGCTCATCTCGTCGTCGTCCCACGTTGTCCTTCTGCGATCATCTCGTCGTCGTCCCACGTTGTCCTTCTGCTATCATCTCGTCGTCCTTCTGCGCTCATCTCGTCGTCGTGCCACGTTGTCCTTCTGCGCTCATCTCGTCGTCGTCCCACGTTGTCCTTCTGCGATCATCTCGTTGTCGTCCCACCTTGTCCTTCTGCGCTCATCTCGTCGTCCTTCTATGCTCACCTCGTCGTCGTCCCACGTTGTCCTTCTGCGCTCATCTCGTCGTCGTCCCACGTTGTCCTTCTGCGCTCATCTCGTCGTCGTCCCACATTTTCCTTCTGCGCTCATCTCGTCGTCGTCCCACATTGTCCTTCTGCGCTCATCTCGTCGTCATCCCACGTTGTCCTTCTGCGATTATCTCGTCGTCCTTCTGCGCTCATTTCGTGGTCGTCCCACGTTGTCCTTCTGCGCTCATCTAGTCGTCGTCCCACGTTGTCCTTCTGCGCTCATCTCGTTGTCGTCCCACGTTGTCCTTCTGTGCTCATCTCGTCGTCGTCCCACGTTGCCCTTCTGCGCTCATCTCATCGTCGTCCCACGTTGTCCTTCTGAGCTCATCTCGTCGTCGTCCCACGTTTTCTTTCTGCGCTCATCTCGTCGTCGTCCCACGTTGTCCTTATGCGCTCATCTCATCATCGTCCCACGTTGTCTTTCTGCGATCATCTCGTCGTCCTTCTGCGCTCATCTCGTCGTCGTCCCACGTTGTCCTTCTGCGCTCATCTCATCGTCGTCCCACGTTGTCCTTCTGCGCTCATCTCGTCGTCGTCCCACGTTGTCTTTCTGTACTCATCTCGTCGTCGTCCCACGTTGTCCTTCTGCGATCATCTCGTCGTCGTCCCACGTTGTCCTTCTGCGCTCATCTCGTCGTCGTGCCACGTTGTCCTTCTGCGCTCATCTCGTCGTCGTCCCACGTTGTCCTTCTGCGATCATCTCGTCGTCGTCCCACGTTGTCCTTCTGCTATCATCTCGTCGTCCTTCTGCGCTCATCTCGTCGTCGTGCCACGTTGTCCTTCTGCGCTCATCTCGTCGTCGTCCCACGTTGTCCTTCTGCGCTCATCTCGTCGTCGTCCCATGTTGTCCTTCTGCGATCATCTCGTTGTCGTCCCACCTTGTCCTTCTGCGCTCATCTCGTCGTCCTTCTATGCTCACCTCGTCGTCGTCCCACGTTGTCCTTCTGCGCTCATCTCGTCGTCGTCCCACGTTGTCCTTCTGCGATCATCTCGTCGTCGTCGCACGTTGTCCTTCTGCGCTCATCTCGTTGTCGCCCCACGTTGTCCTTCTGCGCTCATCTCGTCGTCGTCCCACGTTGTCCTTCTGCGCTCATCTCGTCGTCGTCCCACGTTGTCCTTCTGCGATCATCTCGTCGTCGTCCCACATATTCCTTCTGCGCTCATCTCATCGTCCTTCTATGCTCACCTCGTCGTCGTCCCACATTGTCCTTCTGCGCTCATCTCGTCGTCATCCCACGTTGTCCTTCTGCGCTCATCTCGTTGTCATCCCACATTGTCCTTCTGCGCTCATCTCGTCGTCGTCCCACGTTGTCCTTCTGCGCTCATCTCGTCGTTTCTGCGCTCATCTCGTTGTCGTCCCACGTTGTCCTTCAGCGCTAATCTCGTTGTCGTCCCACGTTGTCCTTCTGCGCTCATCTCGTCGTCGTCCCACATTGTCCTTCTGCGATTATCTCGTCGTCCTTCTGCGCTCATCTCGTCGTCGTCCCACGTTGTCCTTCTGCGCTCATCTAGTCGTCGTCCCACGTTGTCCTTCTGCGATCATCTCGTCGTCCTTCTGCGCTCATCTCGTCGTCGTCCCACGTTGTCCTTCTGCGCTCATCTCGTCGTCGTCCCACGTTTTCCTTCTGCGCTCATCTCGTCGTCGTCCCACGTTGTCCTTATGCGCTCATCTCATCGTCGTCCCACGTTGTCTTTCTGCGATCATCTCGTCGTCGTCCCACGTTGTCCTTCTGCGATCATCTCGTCGTCCTTCTGCGCTCATCTCGTCGTCGTCCCACGTTGTCCTTCTGCGCTCATCTCGTCGCCGTCCCACGTTGTCCTTCTGCGCTCATCTCGTTGTCGTCCCACGTTGTCCTTCTGCGCTCATCTCGTCGTCGTCCCACGTTGTCCTTCTGCGATCATCTCGTCGTCGTCCCACGTTGTTCTTCTGCGATCATCTCGTCGTCCTTCTGCGCTCATCTCGTCGTCGTCCCATTTTGTCCTTCTGCGCTCATGTCGTCGTCGTCCCAAGTTGTCCTTCTGCGCTCATCTCGTTGTCGTCCCACGTTGTCCTTCTGTGCTCATCTCGTCGTCGTCCCACGTTGTCCTTCTGCGCTCATCTCGTCGTCGTCCCACGTTGTCCTTCTGCGATTATCTCGTCGTCCTTCTGCGCTCATCTCGTCGTCGTCCCACGTTGTCCTTCTAAGCTCATCTAGTCGTCGTCCCACGTTGTCCTTCTGCGCTCATCTCGTTGTCGTCCCACTTTGTCCTTCTGTGCTCATCTCATCGTCGTCCCACGTTGTCCTTCTGCGCTCATCTCATCGTCGTCCCACGTTGTCCTTCTGCGCTCATCGCGTCGTCGTCCCACGTTGTCCTTCTGCGCTCATCTCGTCGTCGTCCCACATTTTCCTTCTGCGCTCATCTCGTCGTCGTCCCACGTTGTCCTTATGCGCTCATCTCATCGTCGTCCCACGTTGTCTTTCTGCGCTCATCTCGTCGTCGTCCCACATTGTCCTTCTGCGCTCATCTCGTCGTCATCCCACGTTGTCCTTCTGCGATTATCTCGTCGTCCTTCTGCGCTCATTTCGTGGTCGTCCCACGTTGTCCTTCTGCGCTCATCTAGTCGTCGTCCCACGTTGTCCTTCTGCGCTCATCTCGTTGTCGTCCCACGTTGTCCTTCTGTGCTCATCTCGTCGTCGTCCCACGTTGCCCTTCTGTGCTCATCTCGTCGTCGTCCCACGTTGCCCTTCTGCGCTCATCTCATCGTCGTCCCACGTTGTCCTTCTGAGCTCATCTCGTCGTCGTCCCACGTTTTCTTTCTGCGCTCATCTCGTCGTCGTCCCACGTTGTCCTTATGCGCTCATCTCATCGTCGTCCCACGTTGTCTTTCTGCGATCATCTCGTCGTCCTTCTGCGCTCATCTCGTCGTCGTCCCACGTTGTCCTTCTGCGCTCATCTCATCGTCGTCCCACGTTGTCCTTCTGCGCTCATTTCGTCGTCGTCCCACGTTGTCTTTCTGTGCTCATCTCGTCGTCGTCCCACGTTGTCCTTCTGCGATCATCTCGTCGTCGTCCCACGTTGTCCTTCTGCGCTCATCTCGTCGTCGTGCCACGTTGTCCTTCTGCGCTCATCTCGTCGTCGTCCCACGTTGTCCTTCTGCGATCATCTCGTCGTCGTCCCACGTTGTCCTTCTGCTATCATCTCGTCGTCCTTCTGCGCTCATCTCGTCGTCGTGCCACGTTGTCCTTCTGCGCTCATCTCGTCGTCGTCCCACGTTGTCCTTCTGCGATCATCTCGTTGTCGTCCCACCTTGTCCTTCTGCGCTCATCTCGTCGTCCTTCTATGCTCACCTCGTCGTCGTCCCACGTTGTCCTTCTGCGCTCATCTCGTCGTCGTCCCATATTGTCCTTCTGCGCTCATCTCGTCGTCGTCCCACGTTGTCCTTCTGCGATTATCTCGTCGTCCTTCTGCGCTCATCTCGTCGTCGTCCCACGTTGTCCTTCTGCGATCATCTCCTCGTCCTTCTGCGCTCATCTCGTCGTCGTCCCACGTTGTCCTTCTGCGCTCATCTCGTCGTCGTCGCACGTTGTCCTTCTGCGCTCATCTCGTTGTCGCCCCACGTTGTCCTTCTGCGCTCATCTCGTCGTCGTCCCACGTTGTCCTTCTGCGCTCATCTCGTCGTCGTCCCACGTTGTCCTTCTGCGATCATCTCGTCGTCGTCCCACATTGTCCTTCTGCGCTCATCTCGTCGTCCTTCTATGCTCACCTCGTCGTCGTCCCACATTGTCCTTCTGCGCTCATCTCGTCGTCATCCCACGTTGTCCTTCTGCGCTCATCTCGTTGTCGTCCCACATTGTCCTTCTGCGCTCATCTCGTCGTCGTCCCACGTTGTCCTTCTGCACTCATCTCGTCCTTTCTGCGCTCATCTCGTTGTCGTCCCACGTTGTCCTTCAGCGCTAATCTCGTTGTCGTCCCACGTTGTCCTTCTGCGCTCATATCGTCGTCGTCCCACGTTGTCTTTCTGCGCTCATCTCGTCGTCATCCCACGTTGTCCTTCTGCGCTCATCTCGTCGTCATCCCACGTTGTCCTTCAGCGATCATCTCGTCGTCGTCCCACGTATTCTTTCTGCTATCATCTGGTCGTCCTTCTGCCCTCATCTCGTCGTCGTCCCACGTTGTCCTTCTGCGCTCATCTCGTCGTCGTCCCACGTTGTCCTTCTGCCCTCATCTCGTCGTCGTCCCACGTTGTCCTTCTGCGCTCATCTCGTCGTCGTCCCACGTTGTCCTTCTGCGCTCATCTCGTCGTCGTCCCACGTTGTCCTTCTGCGATCATCTCGTCGACGTCCCACGTTGTCCTTCTGCGCTCATATCGTCGTCGTCCCACGTTGTCCTTCTGCGATCATCTCGTCGACGTCCCACGTTGTCCTTCTGCGCTCATCTCGTCGTCCTTCTGCGCTCATCTCGTCGTCGTCCCACGTTGTCCTTCTGCGCTCATCTCGTCGTATTCCCACGTTGTCCTTCTGCGCTCATCTCGTCGTCGTGCCACGTTGTCCTTCTGCGCTCATCTCGTCGTCGTCCCACGTTGTCCTTCTGCGATCATCTCGTCGTCGTCCCACGTTATCCTTCTGCGATTATCTCGTCGTCATTCTGCGCTCATCTCGTCGTCGTCCCACGTTGTCCTTCTGCGCTCATCTCGTCGTCGTCCCACGTTGTCTTTCTGCGCTCATCTCGTCGTCGTCCCACGTTGTCCTTCTGCGCTCATCTCATCGTCGTCCCACGTTGTCCTTCTGCGCTCATCTCGTCGTCATCCCACGTTGTCCTTCTGCGCTCATCTCGTCGTCGTCCCACGTTTTCCTTCTGCGCTCATCTCGTCGTCGTCCCACGTTGTCCTTATGCGCTCATCTCATCGTCGTCCCACGTTGTCTTTCTGCGATCATCTCGTCGTCGTCCCACGTTGTCCTTCTGCGATCATCTCGTCGTCCTTCTGCGCTCATCTCGTCGTCGTCCCACGTTGTCCTTCTGCGCTCATCTCGTCGCCGTCCCACGTTGTCCTTCTGCGCTCATCTCGTTGTCGTCCCACGTTGTCCTTCTGCGCTCATCTCGTCGTCGTCCCACGTTGTCCTTCTGCGATCATCTCGTCGTCGTCCCACGTTGTTCTTCTGCGATCATCTCGTCGTCCTTCTGCGCTCATCTCGTCGTCGTCCCATTTTGTCCTTCTGCGCTCATGTCGTCGTCGTCCCACGTTGTCCTTCTGCGCTCATCTCGTTGTCGTCCCACGTTGTCCTTCTGTGCTCATCTCGTCGTCGTCCCACGTTGTCCTTCTGCGCTCATCTCGTCGTCGTCCCACGTTGTCCTTCTGCGATTATCTCGTCGTCCTTCTGCGCTCATCTCGTCGTCGTCCCACGTTGTCCTTCTAAGCTCATCTAGTCGTCGTCCCGCGTTGTCCTTCTGCGCTCATCTCGTTGTCGTCCCACGTTGTCCTTCTGTGCTCATCTCATCGTCGTCCCACGTTGTCCTTCTGCGCTCATCTCATCGTCGTCCCACATTGTCCTTCTGCGCTCATCGCGTCGTCGTCCCACGTTGTCCTTCTGCGCTCATCTCGTCGTCGTCCCACGTTTTCCTTCTGCGCTCATCTCGTCGTCGTCCCACGTTGTCCTTATGCGCTCATCTCATCGTCGTCCCACGTTGTCTTTCTGCGCTCATCTCGTCGTCGTCCCACATTGTCCTTCTGCGCTCATCTCGTCGTCATCCCACGTTGTCCTTCTGCGATTATCTCGTCGTCCTTCTGCGCTCATTTCGTGGTCGTCCCACGTTGTCCTTCTGCGCTCATCTAGTCGTCGTCCCACGTTGTCCTTCTGCGCTCATCTCGTTGTCGTCCCACGTTGTCCTTCTGTGCTCATCTCGTTGTCGTCCCACGTTGTCCTTCTTCGCTCATCTCGTCGTCGTCCCACGTTGTCCTTCTGCGATTATCTCGTCGTCCTTCTGCGCTCATCTCGTCGTCGTCCCACGTTGTCCTTCTAAGCTCATCTAGTCGTCGTCCCGCGTTGTCCTTCTGCGCTCATCTCGTTGTCGTCCCACGTTGTCCTTCTGTGCTCATCTCATCGTCGTCCCACGTTGTCCTTCTGCGCTCATCTCATCGTCGTCCCACATTGTCCTTCTGCGCTCATCGCGTCGTCGTCCCACGTTGTCCTTCTGCGCTCATCTCGTCGTCGTCCCACGTTTTCCTTCTGCGCTCATCTCGTCGTCGTCCCACGTTGTCCTTATGCGCTCATCTCATCGTCGTCCCACGTTGTCTTTCTGCGCTCATCTCGTCGTCGTCCCACATTGTCCTTCTGCGCTCATCTCGTCGTCATCCCACGTTGTCCTTCTGCGATTATCTCGTCGTCCTTCTGCGCTCATTTCGTGGTCGTCCCACGTTGTCCTTCTGCGCTCATCTAGTCGTCGTCCCACGTTGTCCTTCTGCGCTCATCTCGTTGTCGTCCCACGTTGTCCTTCTGTGCTCATCTCGTCGTCGTCCCACGTTGCCCTTCTGCGCTCATCTCATCGTCGTCCCACGTTGTCCTTCTGAGCTCATCTCGTCGTCGTCCCACGTTTTCTTTCTGCGCTCATCTCGTCGTCGTCCCACGTTGTCCTTATGCGCTCATCTCATCGTCGTCCCACGTTGTCTTTCTGCGATCATCTCGTCGTCCTTCTGCGCTCATCTCGTCGTCGTCCCACGTTGTCCTTCTGCGCTCATCTCATCGTCGTCCCACGTTGTCCTTCTGCGCTCATCTCGTCGTCGTCCCACGTTGTCTTTCTGTGCTCATCTCGTCGTCGTCCCACGTTGTCCTTCTGCGATCATCTCGTCGTCGTCCCACGTTGTCCTTCTGCGCTCATCTCGTCGTCGTGCCACGTTGTCCTTCTGCGCTCATCTCGTCGTCGTCCCACGTTGTCCTTCTGCGATCATCTCGTTGTCGTCCCACCTTGTCCTTCTGCGCTCATCTCGTCGTCCTTCTATGCTCACCTCGTCGTCGTCCCACGTTGTCCTTCTGCGCTCATCTCGTCGTCGTCCCACATTGTCCTTCTGCGCTCATCTCGTCGTCGTCCCACGTTGTCCTTCTGCGATTATCTCGTCGTCCTTCTGCGCTCATCTCGTCGTCGTCCCACGTTGTCCTTCTGCGATCATCTCGTCGTCCTTCTGCGCTCATCTCGTCGTCGTCCCACGTTGTCCTTCTGCGCTCATCTCGTCGTCGTCGCACGTTGTCCTTCTGCGCTCATCTCGTTGTCGCCCCACGTTGTCCTTCTGCGCTCATCTCGTCGTCGTCCCACGTTGTCCTTCTGCGCTCATCTCGTCGTCGTCCCACGTTGTCCTTCTGCGATCATCTCGTCGTCGTCCCACATTGTCCTTCTGCGCTCATCTCGTCGTCCTTCTATGCTCACCTCGTCGTCGTCCCACATTGTCCTTCTGCGCTCATCTCGTCGTCATCCCACGTTGTCCTTCTGCGCTCATCTCGTTGTCGTCCCACATTGTCCTTCTGCGCTCATCTCGTCGTCGTCCCACGTTGTCCTTCTGCGCTCATCTCGTCCTTTCTGCGCTCATCTCGTTGTCGTCCCACGTTGTCCTTCAGCGCTAATCTCGTTGTCGTCCCACGTTGTCCTTCTGCGCTCATATCGTCGTCGTCCCACGTTGTCTTTCTGCGCTCATCTCGTCGTCATCCCACGTTGTCCTTCTGCGCTCATCTCGTCGTCATCCCACGTTGTCCTTCAGCGATCATCTCGTCGTCGTCCCACGTATTCTTTCTGCTATCATCTGGTCGTCCTTCTGCGCTCCTCTCGTCGTCGTCCCACGTTGTCCTTCTGCGCTCATCTCGTCGTCGTCCCACGTTGTCCTTCTGCCCTCATCTCGTCGTCGTCCCACGTTGTCCTTCTGCGCTCATCTCGTCGTCGTCCCACGTTGTCCTTCTGCGCTCATCTCGTCGTCGTCCCACGTTGTCATTCTGCGATCATCTCGTCGAAGTCCCACGTTGTCCTTCTGCGCTCATATCGTCGTCGTTCCACGTTGTCCTTCTGCGATCATCTCGTCGACGTCCCACGTTGTCCTTCTGCGCTCATCTCGTCGTCATTCTGCGCTCATCTCGTCGTCGTCCCACGTTGTCCTTCTGCGCTCATCTCGTCGTCGTCCCACGTTGTCTTTTTGCGCTCATCTCGTCGTCGTCCCACGTTGTCCTTCTGCGCTCATCTCATCGTCGTCCCACGTTGTCCTTCTGCGCTCATCTCGTCGTCATCCCACGTTGTCCTTCTGCGCTCATCTCGTCGTCGTCCCACGTTTTCCTTCTGCGCTCATCTCGTCGTCGTCCCACGTTGTCCTTATGCGCTCATCTCGTCGTCGTCCCACGTTGTCCTTCTAAGCTCATCTAGTCGTCGTCCCACGTTGTCCTTCTGCGCTCATCTCGTTGTCGTCCCACGTTGTCCTTCTGTGCTCATCTCATCGTCGTCCCACGTTGTCCTTCTGCGCTCATCTCATCGTCGTCCCACATTGTCCTTCTGCGCTCATCGCGTCGTCGTCCCACGTTGTCCTTCTGCGCTCATCTCGTCGTCGTCCCACGTTTTCCTTCTGCGCTCATCTCGTCGTTGTCCCACGTTGTCCTTATGCGCTCATCTCATCGTCGTCCCACGTTGTCTTTCTGCGCTCATCTCGTCGTCGTCCCACATTGTCCTTCTGCGCTCATCTCGTCGTCATCCCACGTTGTCCTTCTGCGATTATCTCGTCGTCCTTCTGCGCTCATTTCGTGGTCGTCCCACGTTGTCCTTCTGCGCTCATCTAGTCGTCGTCCCACGTTGTCCTTCTGCGCTCATCTCGTTGTCGTCCCACGTTGTCCTTCTGTGCTCATCTCGTCGTCGTCCCACGTTGCCCTTCTGCGCTCATCTCATCGTCGTCCCACGTTGTCCTTCTGAGCTCATCTCGTCGTCGTCCCACGTTTTCTTTCTGCGCTCATCTCGTCGTCGTCCCACGTTGTCCTTATGCGCTCATCTCATCGTCGTCCCACGTTGTCTTTCTGCGATCATCTCGTCGTCCTTCTGCGCTCATCTCGTCGTCGTCCCACGTTGTCCTTCTGCGCTCATCTCATCGTCGTCCCACGTTGTCCTTCTGCGCTCATCTCGTCGTCGTCCCACGTTGTCTTTCTGTGCTCATCTCGTCGTCGTCCCACGTTGTCCTTCTGCGATCATCTCGTCGTCGTCCCACGTTGTCCTTCTGCGCTCATCTCGTCGTCGTGCCACGTTGTCCTTCTGCGCTCATCTCGTCGTCGTCCCACGTTGTCCTTCTGCGATCATCTCGTCGTCGTCCCACGTTGTCCTTCTGCTATCATCTCGTCGTCCTTCTGCGCTCATCTCGTCGTCGTGCCACGTTGTCCTTCTGCGCTCATCTCGTCGTCGTCCCACGTTGTCCTTCTGCGATCATCTCGTTGTCGTCCCACCTTGTCCTTCTGCGCTCATCTCGTCGTCCTTCTATGCTCACCTCGTCGTCGTCCCACGTTGTCCTTCTGCGCTCATCTCGTCGTCGTCCCACATTGTCCTTCTGCGCTCATCTCGTCGTCGTCCCACGTTGTCCTTCTGCGATCATCTCGTCGTCCTTCTGCGCTCATCTCGTCGTCGTCCCACGTTGTCCTTCTGCGCTCATCTCGTCGTCGTCGCACGTTGTCCTTCTGCGCTCATCTCGTTGTCGCCCCACGTTGTCCTTCTGCGCTCATCTCGTCGTCGTCCCACGTTGTCCTTCTGCGCTCATCTCGTCGTCGTCCCACGTTGTCCTTCTGCGATCATCTCGTCGTCGTCCCACATTGTCCTTCTGCGCTCATCTCGTCGTCCTTCTATGCTCACCTCGTCGTCGTCCCACATTGTCCTTCTGCGCTAATCTCGTCGTCATCCCACGTTGTCCTTCTGCGCTCATCTCGTTGTCGTCCCACATTGTCCTTCTGCGCTCATCTCGTCGTCGTCCCACGTTGTCCTTCTGCGCTCATCTCGTCCTTTCTGCGCTCATCTCGTTGTCGTCCCACGTTGTCCTTCAGCGCTAATCTCGTTGTCGTCCCACGTTGTCCTTCTGCGCTCATATCGTCGTCGTCCCACGTTGTCTTTCTGCGCTCATCTCGTCGTCATCCCACGTTGTCCTTCTGCGCTCATCTCGTCGTCATCCCACGTTGTCCTTCAGCGATCATCTCGTCGTCGTCCCACGTATTCTTTCTGCTATCATCTGGTCGTCCTTCTGCGCTCCTCTCGTCGTCGTCCCACGTTGTCCTTCTGCGCTCATCTCGTCGTCGTCCCACGTTGTCCTTCTGCCCTCATCTCGTCGTCGTCCCACGTTGTCCTTCTGCGCTCATCTCGTCGTCGTCCCACGTTGTCCTTCTGCGCTCATCTCGTCGTCGTCCCACGTTGTCCTTCTGCGATCATCTCGTCGACGTCCCACGTTGTCCTTCTGCGCTCATATCGTCGTCGTTCCACGTTGTCCTTCTGCGATCATCTCGTCGACGTCCCACGTTGTCCTTCTGCGCTCATCTCGTCGTCCTTCTGCGCTCATCTCGTCGTCGTCCCACGTTGTCCTTCTGCGCTCATCTCGTCGTATTCCCACGTTGTCCTTCTGCGCTCATCTCGTCGTCGTGCCACGTTGTCCTTCTGCGCTCATCTCGTCGTCGTCCGACGTTGTCCTTCTGCGATCATCTCGTCGTCGTCCCACGTTATCCTTCTGCGATTATCTCGTCGTCATTCTGCGCTCATCTCGTCGTCGTCCCACGTTGTCCTTCTGCGCTCATCTCGTCGTCGTCCCACGTTGTCTTTCTGCGCTCATCTCGTCGTCGTCCCACGTTGTCCTTCTGCGCTCATCTCATCGTCGTCCCACGTTGTCCTTCTGCGCTCATCTCGTCGTCATCCCACGTTGTCCTTCTGCGCTCATCTCGTCGTCGTCCCACGTTTTCCTTCTGCGCTCATCTCGTCGTCGTCCCACGTTGTCCTTATGCGCTCATCTCATCGTCGTCCCACGTTGTCTTTCTGCGATCATCTCGTCGTCGTCCCACGTTGTCCTTCTGCGATCATCTCGTCGTCCTTCTGCGCTCATCTCGTCGTCGTCCCACGTTG
Organism: Coregonus lavaretus; assembly: GCF_964263955.1. Classification (NCBI taxonomy): domain Eukaryota; kingdom Metazoa; phylum Chordata; class Actinopteri; order Salmoniformes; family Salmonidae; genus Coregonus; species Coregonus lavaretus. The sequence continues at coordinate 47,857,212 of NC_140009.1, read as the reverse complement.
TCCTTCTGCGCTCATCTCGTCGCCGTCCCACGTTGTCCTTCTGCGCTCATCTCGTTGTCGTCCCACGTTGTCCTTCTGCGCTCATCTCGTCGTCGTCCCACGTTGTCCTTCTGCGATCATCTCGACGTCGTCCCACGTTGTTCTTCTGCGATCATCTCGTCGTCCTTCTGCACTCATCTCGTCGTCGTCCCATTTTGTCCTTCTGCGCTCATGTCGTCGTCGTCCCACGTTGTCCTTCTGCGCTCATCTCGTTGTCGTCCCACGTTGTCCTTCTGTGCTCATCTCGTCGTCGTCCCACGTTGTCCTTCTGCGCTCATCTCGTCGTCGTCCCACGTTGTCCTTCTGCGCTCATCTCGTCGTCGTCCCACGTTGTCCTTCTGCGATCATCTCGACGTCGTCCCACGTTGTTCTTCTGCGATCATCTCGTCGTCCTTCTGCACTCATCTCGTCGTCGTCCCATTTTGTCCTTCTGCGCTCATGTCGTCGTCGTCCCACGTTGTCCTTCTGCGCTCATCTCGTTGTCGTCCCACGTTGTCCTTCTGTGCTCATCTCGTCGTCGTCCCACGTTGTCCTTCTGCGCTCATCTCGTCGTCGTCCCACGTTGTCCTTCTGCGCTCATCTCGTCGTCGTCCCACGTTGTCCTTCTAAGCTCATCTAGTCGTCGTCCCACGTTGTCCTTCTGCGCTCATCTCGTTGTCGTCCCACGTTGTCCTTCTGTGCTCATCTCATCGTCGTCCCACGTTGTCCTTCTGCGCTCATCTCATCGTCGTCCCACGTTGTCCTTCTGCGCTCATCGCGTCGTCGTCCCACGTTGTCCTTCTGCGCTCATCTCGTCGTCGTCCCACGTTTTCCTTCTGCGCTCATCTCGTCGTCGTCCCACGTTGTCCTTATGCGCTCATCTCATCGTCGTCCCACGTTGTCTTTCTGCGCTCATCTCGTCGTCGTCCCACATTGTCCTTCTGCGCTCATCTCGTCGTCATCCCACGTTGTCCTTCTGCGATTATCTCGTCGTCCTTCTGCGCTCATTTCGTGGTCGTCCCACGTTGTCCTTCTGCGCTCATCTAGTCGTCGTCCCACGTTGTCCTTCTGCGCTCATCTCGTTGTCGTCCCACGTTGTCCTTCTGTGCTCATCTCGTCGTCGTCCCACGTTGCCCTTCTGCGCTCATCTCATCGTCGTCCCACGTTGTCCTTCTGAGCTCATCTCGTCGTCGTCCCACGTTTTCTTTCTGCGCTCATCTCGTCGTCGTCCCACGTTGTCTTTCTGCGATCATCTCGTCGTCCTTCTGCGCTCATCTCGTCGTCGTCCCACGTTGTCCTTCTGCGCTCATCTCATCGTCGTCCCACGTTGTCCTTCTGCGCTCATCTCGTCGTCGTCCCACCTTGTCTTTCTGTGCTCATCTCGTCGTCGTCCCACGTTGTCCTTCTGCGATCATCTCGTCGTCGTCCCACGTTGTCCTTCTGCGCTCATCTCGTCGTCGTGCCACGTTGTCCTTCTGCGCTGATCTCGTCGTCGTCCCACGTTGTCCTTCTGCGATCATCTCGTCGTCGTCCCACGTTGTCCTTCTGCGCTCATCTCGTTGTCGTCCCACGTTGTCCTTCTGTGCTCATCTCGTCGTCGTCCCACGTTGCCCTTCTGCGCTCATCTCATCGTCGTCCCACGTTGTCCTTCTGAGCTAATCTCGTCGTCGTCCCACGTTTTCTTTCTGCGATCATCTCGTCGTCCTTCTGCGCTCATCTCGTCGTCGTCCCACGTTGTCCTTCTGCGCTCATCTCATCGTCGTCCCACGTTGTCCTTCTGCGCTCATCTCGTCGTCGTCCCACCTTGTCTTTCTGTGCTCATCTCGTCGTCGTCCCACGTTGTCCTTCTGCGATCATCTCGTCGTCGTCTCACGTTGTCCTTCTGCGCTCATCTCGTCGTCGTGCCACGTTGTCCTTCTGCGCTCATCTCGTCGTCGTCCCACGTTGTCCTTCTGCGATCATCTCGTCGTCGTCCCACGTTGTCCTTCTGCGATCATCTCGTCGTCCTTCTGCGCTCATCTCGTCGTCGTCCCACGTTGTCCTTCTGCGCTCATCTCATCGTCGTCCCACGTTGTCCTTCTGTGCTCATCTCGTCGTCGTCCCACCTTGTCTTTCTGTGCTCATCTCGTCGTCGTCCCACGTTGTCCTTCTGCGATCATCTCGTCGTCGTCCCACGTTGTCCTTCTGCGCTCATCTCGTCGTCGTGCCACGTTGTCCTTCTGCGCTCATCTCGTCGTCGTCCCACGTTGTCCTTCTGCGATCATCTCGTCGTCGTCCCACGTTGTCCTTCTGCGATTATCTCGTCGTCCTTCTGCGCTCATTTCGTGGTCGTCCCACGTTGTCCTTCTGCGCTCATCTAGTCGTCGTCCCACGTTGTCCTTCTGTGCTCATCTCGTCGTCGTCCCACGTTGCCCTTCTGCGCTCATCTCATCGTCGTCCCACGTTGTCCTTCTGAGCTCATCTCGTCGTCGTCCCACGTTTTCTTTCTGCGCTCATCTCGTCGTCGTCCCACGTTGTCTTTCTGCGATCATCTCGTCGTCCTTCTGCGCTCATCTCGTCGTCGTCCCACGTTGTCCTTCTGCGCTCATCTCATCGTCGTCCCACGTTGTCCTTCTGCGCTCATCTCGTCGTCGTCCCACCTTGTCTTTCTGTGCTCATCTCGTCGTCGTCCCACGTTGTCCTTCTGCGATCATCTCGTCGTCGTCCCACGTTGTCCTTCTGCGCTCATCTCGTCGTCGTGCCACGTTGTCCTTCTGCGCTCATCTCGTCGTCGTCCCACGTTGTCCTTCTGCGATCATCTCGTCGTCGTCCCACGTTGTCCTTCTGCTATCATCTCGTCGTCCTTCTGCGCTCATCTCGTCGTCGTGCCACGTTGTCCTTCTGCGGTCATCTCGTCGTCGTCCCACGTTGTCCTTCTGCGATCATCTCGTTGTCGGCCCACCTTGTCCTTCTGCGCTCATCTCGTTGTCCTTCTATGCTCACCTCGTCGTCGTCCCACGTTGTCCTTCTGCGCTCATCTCGTCGTCGTCCCACATTGTCCTTCTGCGCTCATCTCGTCGTCGTCCCACGTTGTCCTTCTGCGATTATCTCGTCGTCCTTCTGCGCTCATCTCGTCGTCGTCCCACGTTGTCCTTCTGCGATCTTCTCGTCGTCCTTCTGCGCTCATCTCGTCGTCGTCCCACGTTGTCCTTCTGCGCTCATCTCGTCGTCGTCGCACGTTGTCCTTCTGCGCTCATCTCGTTGTCGCCCCACGTTGTCCTTCTGCGCTCATCTCGTCGTCGTCCCACGTTGTCCTTCTGCGCTCATCTCGTCGTCGTCCCACGTTGTCCTTCTGCGCTCATCTCGTCGTCGTCCCACGTTGTCCTTCTGCGATCATCTCGTCGTCGTCCCACATTGTCCTTCTGCGATCATCTCGTCGTCCTTCTGCGCTCATCTCGTCGTCGTCCCACGTTGTCCTTCTGCGCTCATCTCGTCGCTGTCCCACGTTGTCCTTCTGCGCTCATCTCGTTGTCGTCCCACGTTGTCCTTCTGCGCTCATCTCGTCGTCGTCCCACGTTGTCCTTCTGCGATCATCTCGACGTCGTCCCACGTTGTTCTTCTGCGATCATCTCGTCGTCCTTCTGCACTCATCTCGTCGTCGTCCCATTTTGTCCTTCTGCGCTCATGTCGTCGTCGTCCCACGTTGTCCTTCTGCGCTCATCTCGTTGTCGTCCCACGTTGTCCTTCTGTGCTCATCTCGTCGTCGTCCCACGTTGTCCTTCTGCGCTCATCTCGTCGTCGTCCCACGTTGTCCTTCTGCGATTATCTCGTCGTCCTTCTGCGCTCATCTCGTCGTCGTCCCACGTTGTCCTTCTAAGCTCATCTAGTCATCGTCCCACGTTGTCCTTCTGCGCTCATCTCGTTGTCGTCCCACGTTGTCCTTCTGTGCTCATCTCATCGTCGTCCCACGTTGTCCTTCTGCGCTCATCTCATCGTCGTCCACGTTGTCCTTCTGCGCTCATCGCGTCGTCGTCCCACGTTGTCCTTCTGCGCTCATCTCGTCGTCGTCCCACGTTTTCCTTCTGCGCTCATCTCGTCGTCGTCCCACGTTGTCCTTATGCGCTCATCTCATCGTCGTCCCACGTTGTCTTTCTGCGCTCATCTCGTCGTCGTCCCACATTGTCCTTCTGCGCTCATCTCGTCGTCATCCCACGTTGTCCTTCTGCGATTATCTCGTCGTCCTTCTGCGCTCATTTCGTGGTCGTCCCACGTTGTCCTTCTGCGCTCATCTAGTCGTAGTCCCACGTTGTCCTTCTGCGCTCATCTCGTTGTCGTCCCACGTTGTCCTTCTGTGCTCATCTCGTCGTCGTCCCACGTTGCCCTTCTGCGCTCATCTCATCGTCGTCCCACGTTGTCCTTCTGAGCTCATCTCGTCGTCGTCCCACGTTTTCTTTCTGCGCTCATCTCGTCGTCGTCCCACGTTGTCTTTCTGCGATCATCTCGTCGTCCTTCTGCGCTCATCTCGTCGTCGTCCCACGTTGTCCTTCTGCGCTCATCTCATCGTCGTCCCACGTTGTCCTTCTGCGCTCATCTCGTCGTCGTCCCACCTTGTCTTTCTGCGCTCATCTCGTCGTCGTCCCACGTTGTCCTTCTGCGATCATCTCGTCGTCGTCCCACGTTGTCCTTCTGCGCTCATCTCGTCGTCGTGCCACGTTGTCCTTCTGCGCTCATCTCGTCGTCGTCCCACGTTGTCCTTCTGCGATCATCTCGTCGTCGTCCCACGTTGTCCTTCTGCGCTCATCTCGTTGTCGTCCCACGTTGTCCTTCTGTGCTCATCTCGTCGTCGTCCCACGTTGCCCTTCTGCGCTCATCTCATCGTCGTCCCATGTTGTCCTTCTGAGCTCATCTCGTCGTCGTCCCACGTTTTCTTTCTGCGCTCATCTCGTCGTCGTCCCACGTTGTCTTTCTGCGATCATCTCGTCGTCCTTCTGCGCTCATCTCGTCGTCGTCCCACGTTGTCCTTCTGCGCTCATCTCATCGTCGTCCCACGTTGTCCTTCTGCGCTCATCTCGTCGTCGTCCCACCTTGTCTTTCTGTGCTCATCTCGTCGTCGTCCCACGTTGTCCTTCTGCGATCATCTCGTCGTCGTCCCACGTTGTCCTTCTGCGCTCATCTCGTCGTCGTGCCACGTTGTCCTTCTGCGCTCATCTCGTCGTCGTCCCACGTTGTCCTTCTGCGATCATCTCGTCGTCGTCCCACGTTGTCCTTCTGCGATCATCTCGTCGTCCTTCTGCGCTCATCTCGTCGTCGTCCCACGTTGTCCTTCTGCGCTCATCTCATCGTCGTCCCACGTTGTCCTTCTGCGCTCATCTCGTCGTCGTCCCACCTTGTCTTTCTGTGCTCATCTCGTCGTCGTCCCACGTTGTCCTTCTGCGATCATCTCGTCGTCGTCCCACGTTGTCCTTCTGCGCTCATCTCGTCGTCGTGCCACGTTGTCCTTCTGCGCTCATCTCGTCGTCGTCCCACGTTGTCCTTCTGCGATCATCTCGTCGTCGTCCCACGTTGTCCTTCTGCGATTATCTCGTCGTCCTTCTGCGCTCATTTCGTGGTCGTCCCACGTTGTCCTTCTGCGCTCATCTAGTCGTCGTCCCACGTTGTCCTTCTGCGCTCATCTCGTTGTCGTCCCACGTTGTCCTTCTGTGCTCATCTCGTCGTCGTCCCACGTTGCCCTTCTGCGCTCATCTCATCGTCGTCCCACGTTGTCCTTCTGAGCTCATCTCGTCGTCGTCCCACGTTTTCTTTCTGCGCTCATCTCGTCGTCGTCCCACGTTGTCTTTCTGCGATCATCTCGTCGTCCTTCTGCGCTCATCTCGTCGTCGTCCCACGTTGTCCTTCTGCGCTCATCTCATCGTCGTCCCACGTTGTCCTTCTGCGCTCATCTCGTCGTCGTCCCACCTTGTCTTTCTGTGCTCATCTCGTCGTCGTCCCACGTTGTCCTTCTGCGATCATCTCGTCGTCATCCCACGTTGTCCTTCTGCGCTCATCTCGTCGTCGTGCCACGTTGTCCTTCTGCGCTCATCTCGTCGTCGTCCCACGTTGTCCTTCTGCGATCATCTCGTCGTCGTCCCACGTTGTCCTTCTGCTATCATCTCGTCGTCCTTCTGCGCTCATCTCGTCGTCGTGCCACGTTGTCCTTCTGCGGTCATCTCGTCGTCGTCCCACGTTGTCCTTCTGCGATCATCTCGTTGTCGTCCCACCTTGTCCTTCTGCGCTCATCTCGTCGTCCTTCTATGCTCACCTCGTCGTCGTCCCACGTTGTCCTTCTGCGCTCATCTCGTCGTCGTCCCACATTGTCCTTCTGCGCTCATCTCGTCGTCGTCCCACGTTGTCCTTCTGCGATTATCTCGTCGTCCTTCTGCGCTCATCTCGTCGTCGTCCCACGTTGTCCTTCTGCGATCTTCTCGTCGTCCTTCTGCGCTCATCTCGTCGTCGTCCCACGTTGTCCTTCTGCGCTCATCTCGTCGTCGTCGCACGTTGTCCTTCTGCGCTCATCTCGTTGTCGCCCCACGTTGTCCTTCTGCGCTCATCTCGTCGTCGTCCCACGTTGTCCTTCTGCGCTCATCTCGTCGTCGTCCCACGTTGTCCTTCTGCGATCATCTCGTCGTCGTCCCACATTGTCCTTCTGCGCTCATCTCGTCGTCCTTCTATGCTCACCTCGTCGTCCCACATTGTCCTTCAGCGCTCATCTCGTCGTCATCCCACGTTGTCCTTCTGCGCTCATCTCGTTGTCGTCCCACATTGTCCTTCTGCGCTCATCTCGTCGTCGTCCCACGTTGTCCTTCTGCGCTCATCTCGTCCTTTCTGCGCTCATCTCGTTGTCGTCCCACGTTGTCCTTCAGCGCTAATCTCGTTGTCGTCCCACGTTGTCCTTCTGCGCTCATATCGTCGTCGTCCCACGTTGTCTTTCTGCGCTCATCTCGTCGTCATCCCACGTTGTCCTTCTGCGCTCATCTCGTCGTCATCCCACGTTGTCCTTCTGCGCTCATCTCGTCGTCGTCCCACGTTGTCCTTCTGCCCTCATCTCGTCGTCGTCCCACGTTGTCCTTCTGCGCTCATCTCGTCGTCGTCCCACGTTGTCCTTCTGCGCTCATCTCGTCGTCGTCCCACGTTGTCCTTCTGCGATCATCTCGTCGACGTCCCACGTTGTCCTTCTGCGCTCATATCGTCGTCATCCCACATTGTCCTTCTGCGATCATCTCGTCGACGTCCCACGTTGTCCTTCTGCGCTCATCTCGTCGTCCTTCTGCGCTCATCTCGTCGTCGTCCCACGTTGTCCTTCTGCGCTCATCTCGTCGTATTCCCACGTTGTCCTTCTGCGCTCATCTCGTCGTCGTGCCACGTTGTCCTTCTGCGCTCATCTCGTCGTCGTCCCACGTTGTCCTTCTGCGATCATCTCGTCGTCGTCCCACGTTATCCTTCTGCGATTATCTCGTCGTCATTCTGCGCTCATCTCGTCGTCGTCCCACGTTGTCCTTCTGCGCTCATCTCGTCGTCGTCCCACGTTGTCTTTCTGCGCTCATCTCGTCGTCGTCCCACGTTGTCCTTCTGTGATCATCTCGTCGTCGTCCCGCGTTGTCCTTCAGCGATCATCTCGTTGTCGTCCCACGTTGCCCTTCTGCGCTCATCTCGTCGTCGTCCCACGTATTCTTTCTGCGCTCATCTCGTCGTCGTCCCACGTTGTCCTTCTGCGATCATCTCGTCGTCGTCCCATGTTGTTCTTCTGCGCTCATCTCGTCGTCGTAACACGTTGTCCTTCTGCGCTCATCTCGTCGTCGTCCCACGTTGTCTTTCTGCGCTCATCTCGTCGTCATCCCACGTTGTCCTTCTGCGCTCATCTCGTCGTCATCCCACGTTGTCCTTCTGCGCTCATCTCGTCGTCGTCCCACGTTGTCCTTCTGCCCTCATCTCGTCGTCGTCCCACGTTGTCCTTCTGCGCTCATCTCGTCGTCGTCCCACGTTGTCCTTCTGCGCTCATCTCGTCGTCGTCCCACGTTGTCCTTCTGCGATCATCTCGTCGACGTCCCACGTTGTCCTTCTGCGCTCATATCGTCGTCATCCCACATTGTCCTTCTGCGATCATCTCGTCGACGTCCCACGTTGTCCTTCTGCGCTCATCTCGTCGTCCTTCTGCGCTCATCTCGTCGTCGTCCCACGTTGTCCTTCTGCGCTCATCTCGTCGTATTCCCACGTTGTCCTTCTGCGCTCATCTCGTCGTCGTGCCACGTTGTCCTTCTGCGCTCATCTCGTCGTCGTCCCACGTTGTCCTTCTGCGATCATCTCGTCGTCGTCCCACGTTATCCTTCTGCGATTATCTCGTCGTCATTCTGCGCTCATCTCGTCGTCGTCCCACGTTGTCCTTCTGCGCTCATCTCGTCGTCGTCCCACGTTGTCTTTCTGCGCTCATCTCGTCGTCGTCCCACGTTGTCCTTCTGTGATCATCTCGTCGTCGTCCCGCGTTGTCCTTCAGCGATCATCTCGTTGTCGTCCCACGTTGCCCTTCTGCGCTCATCTCGTCGTCGTCCCACGTATTCTTTCTGCGCTCATCTCGTCGTCGTCCCACGTTGTCCTTCTGCGATCATCTCGTCGTCGTCCCATGTTGTTCTTCTGCGCTCATCTCGTCGTCGTAACACGTTGTCCTTCTGCGCTCATCTCGTCGTCGTCCCACGTTGTCTTTCTGCGCTCATCTCGTCGTCGTCCCACGTTGTCCTTCTGCGATCATCTCGTCGTCGTCCCACGTTGTCCTTCTGCGCTCATCTCGTCGTCGTGCCACGTTGTCCTTCTGCGCTCATCTCGTCGTCGTCCCACGTCGTCCTTCTGCGATCATCTCGTCGTCCTTCTGCGCTCATCTCGTCGTCGTCCCATTTTGTCCTTCTGCGCTCATGTCGTCGTCGTCCCACGTTGTCCTTCTGCGCTCATCTCGTTGTCGTCCCACGTTGTCCTTCTGTGCTCATCTCGTCGTCGTCCCACGTTGTCCTTCTGCGCTCATCTCGTCGTCGTCCCACGTTGTCCTTCTGCGCTCATCTCTTCGTCGTCCCACGTTGTCCGTCTGCGCTCATCTCGTCGTCGTCCCACGCGATCATCTCGTCGTCGTCCCACGTTGTCCTTCTGCGCTCATCTCGTTGTCCTTCTGCGCTCATCTCGTCGTCGTCCCACGTTGTCCTTCTGCGCTCATCTCGTCATCGTCCCACGTTGTCCTTCTGCGCTCATCTCGTCGTCGTGCCACGTTGTCCTTCTGCGCTCATCTCGTCGTCGTCCCACGTTGTCCTTCTGCGATTATCTCGTCCTCCTTCTGCGCTCATCTCGTCGTCGTCCCACGTTGTCCTTCTGCGCTCATCTAGTCGTCGTCCCACGTTGACCTTCTGTGCTCATCTCGTTGTTGTCCCACGTTGTACTTCTGTGCTCATCTCGTCGTCGTCCCACGTTGTCCTTCTGCGCTCATCTCATCGTCGTCCCACATTGTCCTTCTGCGCTCATCTCGTCGTTTTCCCACGTTGTCCTTCTGCGCTCATCTCGTCGTCGTCCCACGTTTTCCTTCTGCGCTCATCTCGTTGTCGTCCCACGTTGTCCTTATGCGCTCATCTCATCGTCGTCCCACGTTGTCCTTCTGCGATCATCTCGTCGTTGTCCCACATTGTCCTTCTGCGATCATCTCGTCGTCCTTCTGCGCTCATCTCGTCGTCGTCCCACGTTGTCCTTCTGCGCTCATCTCGTCGCTGTCCCACGTTGTCCTTCTGCGCTCATCTCGTTGTCGTCCCACGTTGTCCTTCTGCGCTCATCTCGTCGTCGTCCCACGTTGTCCTTCTGCGATCATCTCGACGTCGTCCCACGTTGTTCTTCTGCGATCATCTCGTCGTCCTTCTGCACTCATCTCGTCGTCGTCCCATTTTGTCCTTCTGCGCTCATGTCGTCGTCGTCCCACGTTGTCCTTCTGCGCTCATCTCGTTGTCGTCCCACGTTGTCCTTCTGTGCTCATCTCGTCGTCGTCCCACGTTGTCCTTCTGCGCTCATCTCGTCGTCGTCCCACGTTGTCCTTCTGCGATTATCTCGTCGTCCTTCTGCGCTCATCTCGTCGTCGTCCCACGTTGTCCTTCTAAGCTCATCTAGTCATCGTCCCACGTTGTCCTTCTGCGCTCATCTCGTTGTCGTCCCACGTTGTCCTTCTGTGCTCATCTCATCGTCGTCCCACGTTGTCCTTCTGCGCTCATCTCATCGTCGTCCACGTTGTCCTTCTGCGCTCATCGCGTCGTCGTCCCACGTTGTCCTTCTGCGCTCATCTCGTCGTCGTCCCACGTTTTCCTTCTGCGCTCATCTCGTCGTCGTCCCACGTTGTCCTTATGCGCTCATCTCATCGTCGTCCCACGTTGTCTTTCTGCGCTCATCTCGTCGTCGTCCCACATTGTCCTTCTGCGCTCATCTCGTCGTCATCCCACGTTGTCCTTCTGCGATTATCTCGTCGTCCTTCTGCGCTCATTTCGTGGTCGTCCCACGTTGTCCTTCTGCGCTCATCTAGTCGTCGTCCCACGTTGTCCTTCTGCGCTCATCTCGTTGTCGTCCCACGTTGTCCTTCTGTGCTCATCTCGTCGTCGTCCCACGTTGCCCTTCTGCGCTCATCTCATCGTCGTCCCACGTTGTCCTTCTGAGCTCATCTCGTCGTCGTCCCACGTTTTCTTTCTGCGCTCATCTCGTCGTCGTCCCACGTTGTCTTTCTGCGATCATCTCGTCGTCCTTCTGCGCTCATCTCGTCGTCGTCCCACGTTGTCCTTCTGCGCTCATCTCATCGTCGTCCCACGTTGTCCTTCTGCGCTCATCTCGTCGTCGTCCCACCTTGTCTTTCTGCGCTCATCTCGTCGTCGTCCCACGTTGTCCTTCTGCGATCATCTCGTCGTCGTCCCACGTTGTCCTTCTGCGCTCATCTCGTCGTCGTGCCACGTTGTCCTTCTGCGCTCATCTCGTCGTCGTCCCACGTTGTCCTTCTGCGATCATCTCGTCGTCGTCCCACGTTGTCCTTCTGCGCTCATCTCGTTGTCGTCCCACGTTGTCCTTCTGTGCTCATCTCGTCGTCGTCCCACGTTGCCCTTCTGCGCTCATCTCATCGTCGTCCCATGTTGTCCTTCTGAGCTCATCTCGTCGTCGTCCCACGTTTTCTTTCTGCGCTCATCTCGTCGTCGTCCCACGTTGTCTTTCTGCGATCATCTCGTCGTCCTTCTGCGCTCATCTCGTCGTCGTCCCACGTTGTCCTTCTGCGCTCATCTCATCGTCGTCCCACGTTGTCCTTCTGCGCTCATCTCGTCGTCGTCCCACCTTGTCTTTCTGTGCTCATCTCGTCGTCGTCCCACGTTGTCCTTCTGCGATCATCTCGTCGTCGTCCCACGTTGTCCTTCTGCGCTCATCTCGTCGTCGTGCCACGTTGTCCTTCTGCGCTCATCTCGTCGTCGTCCCACGTTGTCCTTCTGCGATCATCTCGTCGTCGTCCCACGTTGTCCTTCTGCGATCATCTCGTCGTCCTTCTGCGCTCATCTCGTCGTCGTCCCACGTTGTCCTTCTGCGCTCATCTCATCGTCGTCCCACGTTGTCCTTCTGCGCTCATCTCGTCGTCGTCCCACCTTGTCTTTCTGTGCTCATCTCGTCGTCGTCCCACGTTGTCCTTCTGCGATCATCTCGTCGTCGTCCCACGTTGTCCTTCTGCGCTCATCTCGTCGTCGTGCCACGTTGTCCTTCTGCGCTCATCTCGTCGTCGTCCCACGTTGTCCTTCTGCGATCATCTCGTCGTCGTCCCACGTTGTCCTTCTGCGATTATCTCGTCGTCCTTCTGCGCTCATTTCGTGGTCGTCCCACGTTGTCCTTCTGCGCTCATCTAGTCGTCGTCCCACGTTGTCCTTCTGCGCTCATCTCGTTGTCGTCCCACGTTGTCCTTCTGTGCTCATCTCGTCGTCGTCCCACGTTGCCCTTCTGCGCTCATCTCATCGTCGTCCCACGTTGTCCTTCTGAGCTCATCTCGTCGTCGTCCCACGTTTTCTTTCTGCGCTCATCTCGTCGTCGTCCCACGTTGTCTTTCTGCGATCATCTCGTCGTCCTTCTGCGCTCATCTCGTCGTCGTCCCACGTTGTCCTTCTGCGCTCATCTCATCGTCGTCCCACGTTGTCCTTCTGCGCTCATCTCGTCGTCGTCCCACCTTGTCTTTCTGTGCTCATCTCGTCGTCGTCCCACGTTGTCCTTCTGCGATCATCTCGTCGTCATCCCACGTTGTCCTTCTGCGCTCATCTCGTCGTCGTGCCACGTTGTCCTTCTGCGCTCATCTCGTCGTCGTCCCACGTTGTCCTTCTGCGATCATCTCGTCGTCGTCCCACGTTGTCCTTCTGCTATCATCTCGTCGTCCTTCTGCGCTCATCTCGTCGTCGTGCCACGTTGTCCTTCTGCGGTCATCTCGTCGTCGTCCCACGTTGTCCTTCTGCGATCATCTCGTTGTCGTCCCACCTTGTCCTTCTGCGCTCATCTCGTCGTCCTTCTATGCTCACCTCGTCGTCGTCCCACGTTGTCCTTCTGCGCTCATCTCGTCGTCGTCCCACATTGTCCTTCTGCGCTCATCTCGTCGTCGTCCCACGTTGTCCTTCTGCGATTATCTCGTCGTCCTTCTGCGCTCATCTCGTCGTCGTCCCACGTTGTCCTTCTGCGATTATCTCGTCGTCCTTCTGCGCTCATTTCGTGGTCGTCCCACGTTGTCCTTCTGCGCTCATCTAGTCGTCGTCCCACGTTGTCCTTCTGCGCTCATCTCGTTGTCGTCCCACGTTGTCCTTCTGTGCTCATCTCGTCGTCGTCCCACGTTGCCCTTCTGCGCTCATCTCATCGTCGTCCCACGTTGTCCTTCTGAGCTCATCTCGTCGTCGTCCCACGTTTTCTTTCTGCGCTCATCTCGTCGTCGTCCCACGTTGTCTTTCTGCGATCATCTCGTCGTCCTTCTGCGCTCATCTCGTCGTCGTCCCACGTTGTCCTTCTGCGCTCATCTCATCGTCGTCCCACGTTGTCCTTCTGCGCTCATCTCGTCGTCGTCCCACCTTGTCTTTCTGTGCTCATCTCGTCGTCGTCCCACGTTGTCCTTCTGCGATCATCTCGTCGTCATCCCACGTTGTCCTTCTGCGCTCATCTCGTCGTCGTGCCACGTTGTCCTTCTGCGATCATCTCGTCGTCGTCCCACGTTGTCCTTCTGCTATCATCTCGTCGTCCTTCTGCGCTCATCTCGTCGTCGTGCCACGTTGTCCTTCTGCGGTCATCTCGTCGTCGTCCCACGTTGTCCTTCTGCGATCATCTCGTTGTCGTCCCACCTTGTCCTTCTGCGCTCATCTCGTCGTCCTTCTATGCTCACCTCGTCGTCGTCCCACGTTGTCCTTCTGCGCTCATCTCGTCGTCGTCCCACATTGTCCTTCTGCGCTCATCTCGTCGTCGTCCCACGTTGTCCTTCTGCGATTATCTCGTCGTCCTTCTGCGCTCATCTCGTCGTCGTCCCACGTTGTCCTTCTGCGATCTTCTCGTCGTCCTTCTGCGCTCATCTCGTCGTCGTCCCACGTTGTCCTTCTGCGCTCATCTCGTCGTCGTCGCACGTTGTCCTTCTGCGCTCATCTCGTTGTCGCCCCACGTTGTCCTTCTGCGCTCATCTCGTCGTCGTCCCACGTTGTCCTTCTGCGCTCATCTCGTCGTCGTCCCACGTTGTCCTTCTGCGATCATCTCGTCGTCGTCCCACATTGTCCTTCTGCGCTCATCTCGTCGTCCTTCTATGCTCACCTCGTCGTCCCACATTGTCCTTCAGCGCTCATCTCGTCGTCATCCCACGTTGTCCTTCTGCGCTCATCTCGTTGTCGTCCCACATTGTCCTTCTGCGCTCATCTCGTCGTCGTCCCACGTTGTCCTTCTGCGCTCATCTCGTCCTTTCTGCGCTCATCTCGTTGTCGTCCCACGTTGTCCTTCAGCGCTAATCTCGTTGTCGTCCCACGTTGTCCTTCTGCGCTCATATCGTCGTCGTCCCACGTTGTCTTTCTGCGCTCATCTCGTCGTCATCCCACGTTGTCCTTCTGCGCTCATCTCGTCGTCATCCCACGTTGTCCTTCTGCGCTCATCTCGTCGTCGTCCCACGTTGTCCTTCTGCCCTCATCTCGTCGTCGTCCCACGTTGTCCTTCTGCGCTCATCTCGTCGTCGTCCCACGTTGTCCTTCTGCGCTCATCTCGTCGTCGTCCCACGTTGTCCTTCTGCGATCATCTCGTCGACGTCCCACGTTGTCCTTCTGCGCTCATATCGTCGTCATCCCACATTGTCCTTCTGCGATCATCTCGTCGACGTCCCACGTTGTCCTTCTGCGCTCATCTCGTCGTCCTTCTGCGCTCATCTCGTCGTCGTCCCACGTTGTCCTTCTGCGCTCATCTCGTCGTATTCCCACGTTGTCCTTCTGCGCTCATCTCGTCGTCGTGCCACGTTGTCCTTCTGCGCTCATCTCGTCGTCGTCCCACGTTGTCCTTCTGCGATCATCTCGTCGTCGTCCCACGTTATCCTTCTGCGATTATCTCGTCGTCATTCTGCGCTCATCTCGTCGTCGTCCCACGTTGTCCTTCTGCGCTCATCTCGTCGTCGTCCCACGTTGTCTTTCTGCGCTCATCTCGTCGTCGTCCCACGTTGTCCTTCTGTGATCATCTCGTCGTCGTCCCGCGTTGTCCTTCAGCGATCATCTCGTTGTCGTCCCACGTTGCCCTTCTGCGCTCATCTCGTCGTCGTCCCACGTATTCTTTCTGCGCTCATCTCGTCGTCGTCCCACGTTGTCCTTCTGCGATCATCTCGTCGTCGTCCCATGTTGTTCTTCTGCGCTCATCTCGTCGTCGTAACACGTTGTCCTTCTGCGCTCATCTCGTCGTCGTCCCACGTTGTCTTTCTGCGCTCATCTCGTCGTCGTCCCACGTTGTCCTTCTGCGATCATCTCGTCGTCGTCCCACGTTGTCCTTCTGCGCTCATCTCGTCGTCGTGCCACGTTGTCCTTCTGCGCTCATCTCGTCGTCGTCCCACGTCGTCCTTCTGCGATCATCTCGTCGTCCTTCTGCGCTCATCTCGTCGTCGTCCCATTTTGTCCTTCTGCGCTCATGTCGTCGTCGTCCCACGTTGTCCTTCTGCGCTCATCTCGTTGTCGTCCCACGTTGTCCTTCTGTGCTCATCTCGTCGTCGTCCCACGTTGTCCTTCTGCGCTCATCTCGTCGTCGTCCCACGTTGTCCTTCTGCGCTCATCTCGTCGTCGTCCCACGTTGTCCGTCTGCGCTCATCTCGTCGTCGTCCCACGCGATCATCTCGTCGTCGTCCCACGTTGTCCTTCTGCGCTCATCTCGTTGTCCTTCTGCGCTCATCTCGTCGTCGTCCCACGTTGTCCTTCTGCGCTCATCTCGTCATCGTCCCACGTTGTCCTTCTGCGCTCATCTCGTCGTCGTGCCACGTTGTCCTTCTGCGCTCATCTCGTCGTCGTCCCACGTTGTCCTTCTGCGATTATCTCGTCCTCCTTCTGCGCTCATCTCGTCGTCGTCCCACGTTGTCCTTCTGCGCTCATCTAGTCGTCGTCCCACGTTGACCTTCTGTGCTCATCTCGTTGTTGTCCCACGTTGTACTTCTGTGCTCATCTCGTCGTCGTCCCACGTTGTCCTTCTGCGCTCATCTCATCGTCGTCCCACATTGTCCTTCTGCGCTCATCTCGTCGTTTTCCCACGTTGTCCTTCTGCGCTCATCTCGTCGTCGTCCCACGTTTTCCTTCTGCGCTCATCTCGTTGTCGTCCCACGTTGTCCTTATGCGCTCATCTCATCGTCGTCCCACGTTATCTTTCTGCGATCATCTCGTCGTCGTCCCACGTTGTCTTTCTGCTATCATCTGGTCGTCCTTCTGTGCTCCTCTCGTCGTCGTCCCACGTTGTCCTTCTGCGCTCATCTCGTCGTCGTCCCACGTTGTCCTTCTGCCCTCATCTCGTCGTCGTCCCACGTTGTCCTTCTGCGCTCATCTCGTCGTCGTCCCACGTTGTCCTTCTGCGCTCATCTCGTCGTCGTCCCACGTTGTCCTTCTGCGATCATCTCGTCGACGTCCCACGTTGTCTTTCTGCGCTCATATCGTCGTCGTCCCACGTTGTCCTTCTGCGATCATCTCGTCGACGTCCCACGTTGTCCTTCTGCGCTCATCTCGTCGTCCTTCTGCGCTCATCTCGTCGTCGTCCCACGTTGTCCTTCTGCGCTCATCTCGTCGTATTCCCACGTTGTCCTTCTGCGCTCATCTCGTCGTCGTGCCACGTTGTCCTTCTGCGCTCATCTCGTCGTCGTCCCACGTTGTCCTTCTGCGATCATCTCGTCGTCGTCCCACGTTATCCTTCTGCGATTATCTCGTCGTCATTCTGCGCTCATCTCGTCGTCGTCCCACGTTGTCCTTCTGCGCTCATCTCGTCGTCGTCCCACGTTGTCTTTCTGCGCTCATCTCGTTGTCGTCCCACGTTGCCCTTCTGCGCTCATCTCGTCGTCGTCCCACGTATTCTTTCTGCGCTCTCTCGTCGTCGTCCCACGTTGTCCTTCTGCGCTCATCTCGTCGTCGTCCCACGCGATCATCTCGTCGTCGTCCCACGTTGTCCTTCTGCGCTCATCTCGTTGTCCTTCTGCGCTCATCTCGTCGTCGTCCCACGTTGTCCTTCTGCGCTCATCTCGTCATCGTCCCACGTTGTCCTTCTGCGCTCATCTCGTCGTCGTGCCACGTTGTCCTTCTGCGCTCATCTCGTCGTCGTCCCACGTTGTCCTTCTGCGATTATCTCGTCGTCCTTCTGCGCTCATCTCGTCGTCGTCCCACGTTGTCCTTCTGCGCTCATCTAGTCGTCGTCCCACGTTGACCTTCTGTGCTCATCTCGTTGTTGTCCCACGTTGTACTTCTGTGCTCATCTCGTCGTCGTCCCACGTTGTCCTTCTGCGCTCATCTCATCGTCGTCCCACATTGTCCTTCTGCGCTCATCTCGTCGTTTTCCCACGTTGTCCTTCTGCGCTCATCTCGTCGTCGTCCCACGTTTTCCTTCTGCGCTCATCTCGTTGTCGTCCCACGTTGTCCTTATGCGCTCATCTCATCGTCGTCCCACGTTATCTTTCTGCGATCATCTCGTCGTCGTCCCACGTTGTCTTTCTGCTATCATCTGGTCGTCCTTCTGTGCTCCTCTCGTCGTCGTCCCACGTTGTCCTTCTGCGCTCATCTCGTCGTCGTCCCACGTTGTCCTTCTGCCCTCATCTCGTCGTCGTCCCACGTTGTCCTTCTGCGCTCATCTCGTCGTCGTCCCACGTTGTCCTTCTGCGCTCATCTCGTCGTCGTCCCACGTTGTCCTTCTGCGATCATCTCGTCGACGTCCCACGTTGTCTTTCTGCGCTCATATCGTCGTCGTCCCACGTTGTCCTTCTGCGATCATCTCGTCGACGTCCCACGTTGTCCTTCTGCGCTCATCTCGTCGTCCTTCTGCGCTCATCTCGTCGTCGTCCCACGTTGTCCTTCTGCGCTCATCTCGTCGTATTCCCACGTTGTCCTTCTGCGCTCATCTCGTCGTCGTGCCACGTTGTCCTTCTGCGCTCATCTCGTCGTCGTCCCACGTTGTCCTTCTGCGATCATCTCGTCGTCGTCCCACGTTATCCTTCTGCGATTATCTCGTCGTCATTCTGCGCTCATCTCGTCGTCGTCCCACGTTGTCCTTCTGCGCTCATCTCGTCGTCGTCCCACGTTGTCTTTCTGCGCTCATCTCGTCGTCGTCCCACGTTGTCCTTCTGTGATCATCTCGTCGTCGTCCCGCGTTGTCCTTCAGCGATCATCTCGTTGTCGTCCCACGTTGCCCTTCTGCGCTCATCTCGTCGTCGTCCCACGTATTCTTTCTGCGCTCTCTCGTCGTCGTCCCACGTTGTCCTTCTGCGATCATCTCGTCGTCGTCCCATGTTGTTCTTCTGCGCTCATCTCGTCGTCGTAACACGTTGTCCTTCTGCGCTCATCTCGTCGTCGTCCCACGTTGTCTTTCTGCGCTCATCTCGTCGTCGTCCCACGTTGTCCTTCTGCGATCATCTCGTCGTCGTCCCACGTTGTCCTTCTGCGCTCATCTCGTCGTCGTGCCATGTTGTCCTTCTGCGCTCATCTCGTCGTCGTCCCACGTCGTCCTTCTGCGATCATCTCGTCGTCCTTCTGCTCTCATCTCGTCGTCGTCCCATTTTGTCCTTCTGCGCTCATGTCGTCGTCGTCCCACGTTGTCCTTCTGCGCTCATCTCATCGTCGTCCCACATTGTCCTTCTGCGCTCATCTCGTCGTTTTCCCACGTTGTCCTTCTGCGCTCATCTCGTCGTCGTCCCACGTTGTCCTTCTGCGATCATCTCGTCGACGTCCCACGTTGTCCTTCTGCGCTCATCTCGTCGTCCTTCTGCGCTCATCTCGTCGTCGTCCCACGTTGTCCTTCTGCGCTCATCTCGTCGTATTCCCACGTTGTCCTTCTGCGCTCATCTCGTCGTCGTGCCACGTTGTCCTTCTGCGCTCATCTCGTCGTCGTCCCACGTTGTCCTTCTGCGATCATCTCGTCGTCGTCCCACGTTATCCTTCTGCGATTATCTCGTCGTCATTCTGCGCTCATCTCGTCGTCGTCCCACGTTGTCCTTCTGCGCTCATCTCGTCGTCGTCCCACGTTGTCTTTCTGCGCTCATCTCGTCGTCGTCCCACGTTGTCCTTCTGTGATCATCTCGTCGTCGTCCCGCGTTGTCCTTCAGCGATCATCTCGTTGTCGTCCCACGTTGCCCTTCTGCGCTCATCTCGTCGTCGTCCCACGTATTCTTTCTGCGCTCTCTCGTCGTCGTCCCACGTTGTCCTTCTGCGATCATCTCGTCGTCGTCCCATGTTGTTCTTCTGCGCTCATCTCGTCGTCGTAACACGTTGTCCTTCTGCGCTCATCTCGTCGTCGTCCCACGTTGTCTTTCTGCGCTCATCTCGTCGTCGTCCCACGTTGTCCTTCTGCGATCATCTCGTCGTCGTCCCACGTTGTCCTTCTGCGCTCATCTCGTCGTCGTGCCATGTTGTCCTTCTGCGCTCATCTCGTCGTCGTCCCACGTCGTCCTTCTGCGATCATCTCGTCGTCCTTCTGCTCTCATCTCGTCGTCGTCCCATTTTGTCCTTCTGCGCTCATGTCGTCGTCGTCCCACGTTGTCCTTCTGCGCTCATCTCATCGTCGTCCCACATTGTCCTTCTGCGCTCATCTCGTCGTTTTCCCACGTTGTCCTTCTGCGCTCATCTCGTCGTCGTCCCACGTTTTCCTTCTGCGCTCATCTCGTTGTCGTCCCACGTTGTCCTTATGCGCTCATCTCATCGTCGTCCCACGTTATCTTTCTGCGATCATCTCGTCGTCGTCCCACGTTGTCTTTCTGCTATCATCTGGTCGTCCTTCTGTGCTCCTCTCGTCGTCGTCCCACGTTGTCCTTCTGCGCTCATCTCGTCGTCGTCCCACGTTGTCCTTCTGCCCTCATCTCGTCGTCGTCCCACGTTGTCCTTCTGCGCTCATCTCGTCGTCGTCCCACGTTGTCCTTCTGCGCTCATCTCGTCGTCGTCCCACGTTGTCCTTCTGCGATCATCTCGTCGACGTCCCACGTTGTCTTTCTGCGCTCATATCGTCGTCGTCCCACGTTGTCCTTCTGCGATCATCTCGTCGACGTCCCACGTTGTCCTTCTGCGCTCATCTCGTCGTCCTTCTGCGCTCATCTCGTCGTCGTCCCACGTTGTCCTTCTGCGCTCATCTCGTCGTATTCCCACGTTGTCCTTCTGCGCTCATCTCGTCGTCGTGCCACGTTGTCCTTCTGCGCTCATCTCGTCGTCGTCCCACGTTGTCCTTCTGCGATCATCTCGTCGTCGTCCCACGTTATCCTTCTGCGATTATCTCGTCGTCATTCTGCGCTCATCTCGTCGTCGTCCCACGTTGTCCTTCTGCGCTCATCTCGTCGTCGTCCCACGTTGTCTTTCTGCGCTCATCTCGTCGTCGTCCCACGTTGTCCTTCTGTGATCATCTCGTCGTCGTCCCGCGTTGTCCTTCAGCGATCATCTCGTTGTCGTCCCACGTTGCCCTTCTGCGCTCATCTCGTCGTCGTCCCACGTATTCTTTCTGCGCTCTCTCGTCGTCGTCCCACGTTGTCCTTCTGCGCTCATCTCGTCGTCGTCCCACGCGATCATCTCGTCGTCGTCCCACGTTGTCCTTCTGCGCTCATCTCGTTGTCCTTCTGCGCTCATCTCGTCGTCGTCCCACGTTGTCCTTCTGCGCTCATCTCGTCATCGTCCCACGTTGTCCTTCTGCGCTCATCTCGTCGTCGTGCCACGTTGTCCTTCTGCGCTCATCTCGTCGTCGTCCCACGTTGTCCTTCTGCGATTATCTCGTCGTCCTTCTGCGCTCATCTCGTCGTCGTCCCACGTTGTCCTTCTGCGCTCATCTAGTCGTCGTCCCACGTTGACCTTCTGTGCTCATCTCGTTGTTGTCCCACGTTGTACTTCTGTGCTCATCTCGTCGTCGTCCCACGTTGTCCTTCTGCGCTCATCTCATCGTCGTCCCACATTGTCCTTCTGCGCTCATCTCGTCGTTTTCCCACGTTGTCCTTCTGCGCTCATCTCGTCGTCGTCCCACGTTTTCCTTCTGCGCTCATCTCGTTGTCGTCCCACGTTGTCCTTATGCGCTCATCTCATCGTCGTCCCACGTTATCTTTCTGCGATCATCTCGTCGTCGTCCCACGTTGTCTTTCTGCTATCATCTGGTCGTGCTTCTGTGCTCCTCTCGTCGTCGTCCCACGTTGTCCTTCTGCGCTCATCTCGTCGTCGTCCCACGTTGTCCTTCTGCCCTCATCTCGTCGTCGTCCCACGTTGTCCTTCTGCGCTCATCTCGTCGTCGTCCCACGTTGTCCTTCTGCGCTCATCTCGTCGTCGTCCCACGTTGTCCTTCTGCGATCATCTCGTCGACGTCCCACGTTGTCTTTCTGCGCTCATATCGTCGTTGTCCCACGTTGTCCTTCTGCGATCATCTCGTCGACGTCCCACGTTGTCCTTCTGCGCTCATCTCGTCGTCCTTCTGCGCTCATCTCGTCGTCGTCCCACGTTGTCCTTCTGCGCTCATCTCGTCGTATTCCCACGTTGTCCTTCTGCGCTCATCTCGTCGTCGTGCCACGTTGTCCTTCTGCGCTCATCTCGTCGTCGTCCCACGTTGTCCTTCTGCGATCATCTCGTCGTCGTCCCACGTTATCCTTCTGCGATTATCTCGTCGTCATTCTGCGCTCATCTCGTCGTCGTCCCACGTTGTCCTTCTGCGCTCATCTCGTCGTCGTCCCACGTTGTCTTTCTGCGCTCATCTCGTCGTCGTCCCACGTTGTCCTTCTGTGATCATCTCGTCGTCGTCCCGCGTTGTCCTTCAGCGATCATCTCGTTGTCGTCCCACGTTGCCCTTCTGCGCTCATCTCGTCGTCGTCCCACGTATTCTTTCTGCGCTCTCTCGTCGTCGTCCCACGTTGTCCTTCTGCGATCATCTCGTCGTCGTCCCATGTTGTTCTTCTGCGCTCATCTCGTCGTCGTAACACGTTGTCCTTCTGCGCTCATCTCGTCGTCGTCCCACGTTGTCTTTCTGCGCTCATCTCGTCGTCGTCCCACGTTGTCCTTCTGCGATCATCTCGTCGTCGTCCCACGTTGTCCTTCTGCGCTCATCTCGTCGTCGTGCCATGTTGTCCTTCTGCGCTCATCTCGTCGTCGTCCCACGTCGTCCTTCTGCGATCATCTCGTCGTCCTTCTGCTCTCATCTCGTCGTCGTCCCATTTTGTCCTTCTGCGCTCATGTCGTCGTCGTCCCACGTTGTCCTTCTGCGCTCATCTCGTTGTCGTCCCACGTTGTCCTTCTGTGCTCATCTCGTCGTCGTCCCACGTTGTCCTTCTGCGCTCATCTCGTCGTCGTCCCACGTTGTCCTTCTGCGCTCATCTCGTCGTCGTCCCACGTTGTCCTTCTGCGCTCATCTCTTCGTCGTCCCACGCGATCATCTCGTCGTCGTCCCACGTTGTCCTTCTGCGCTCATCTCGTTGTCCTTCTGCGCTCATCTCGTCGTCGTCCCACGTTGTCCTTCTGCGCTCATCTCGTCGTCGTCCCACGTTGTCCTTCTGCGCTCATCTCGTCGTCGTGCCACGTTGTCCTTCTGCGCTCATCTCGTCGTCGTCCCACGTTGTCCTTCTGCGATTATCTCGTCGTCCTTCTGCGCTCATCTCGTCGTCGTCCCACGTCGTCCTTCTACGCTCATCTAGTCGTCGTCCCACGTTGTCCTTCTGTGCTCATCTCGTTGTTGTCCCACGTTGTACTTCTGTGCTCATCTCGTCGTCGTCCCACGTTGTCCTTCTGCGCTCATCTCATCGTCGTCCCACGTTGTCCTTCTGCGCTCATCTCGTCGTCATCCCACGTTGTCCTTCTGCGCTCATCTCGTCGTCGTCCCACGTTTTCCTTCTGCGCTCATCTCGTTGTCGTCCCACATTGTCCTTATGCGCTCATCTCATCGTCGTCCCACGTTGTCTTTCTGCGATCATCTCGTCGTCGTCCCACGTTGTCCTTCTGCGATCATCTCGTCGTCCTTCTGCGCTCATCTCGTCGTCGTCCCACGTTGTCCTTCTGCGCTCATCTCGTCGCCGTCCCACGTTGTCCTTCTGCGCTCATCTCGTTGTCGTCCCACGTATTCCTTCTGCGCTCATCTCGTCGTCGTCCCACGTTGTCCTTCTGCGATCATCTCGTCGTCGTCCCACGTTGTTCTTCTGCGATCATCTCGTCGTCCTTCTGCGCTCATCTCGTCGTCGTCCCATTTTGTCCTTCTGCGCTCATCTCGTCGTCGTCCCACGTTGTCCTTCTGCGCTCATCTCGTCGTCGTCCCACGTTGTCCTTCTGCGCTCATCTCGTCGTCGTCCCACGCGATCATCTCGTCGCCGTCCCACGTTGTCCTTCTGCGCTCATCTCGTTGTCCTTCTGCGCTCATCTCGTCGTCGTCCCACGTTGTCCTTCTGCGCTCATCTCGTCGTCGTCCCACGTTGTCCTTCTGCGCTCATCTCGTTGTCGTCCCACGTTGTCCTTCTGCGCTCATCTCGTCGTCGTCCCACGTTGTCCTTCTGCGATCATCTCGTCGTCGTCCCACGTTGTTCTTCTGCGATCATCTCGTCGTCCTTCTGCGCTCATCTCGTCGTCGTCCCATTTTGTCCTTCTGCGCTCATCTCGTCGTCGTCCCACGTTGTCCTTCTGCGCTCATCTCGTCGTCGTCCCACGTTGTCCTTCTGCGCTCATCTCGTCGTCGTCCCACGCGATCATCTCGTCGCCGTCCCACGTTGTCCTTCTGCGCTCATCTCGTTGTCCTTCTGCGCTCATCTCGTCGTCGTCCCACGTTGTCCTTCTGCGCTCATCTCGTCGTCGTCCCACGTTGTCCTTCTGCGCTCATCTCGTCGTCGTCCCACGTTGTCCTTCTGCGATTATCTCGTCGTCCTTCTGCGCTCATCTCGTCGTCGTCCCACGTTGTCCTTCTAAGCTCATCTAGTCGTCGTCCCACGTTGTCCTTCTGCGCTCATCTCGTCGTCGTCCCACGTTGTCCTTCTGTGCTCATCTCATCGTCGTCCCACGTTGTCCTTCTGCGCTCATCTCATCGTCGTCCCACGTTGTCCTTCTGCGCTCATCTCGTCGTCGTCCCACGTTGTCCTTCTGCGCTCATCTCGTCGTCGTCCCACGTTTTCCTTCTGCGCTCATCTCGTCGTCGTCCCACGTTGTCCTTATGCGCTCATCTCATCGTCGTCCCACGTTGTCTTTCTGCGCTCATCTCGTCGTCGTCCCACATTGTCCTTCTGCGCTCATCTCGTCGTCATCCCACGTTGTCCTTCTGCGATTATCTCGTCGTCCTTCTGCGCTCATTTCGTGGTCGTCCCACGTTGTCCTTCTGCGCTCATCTAGTCGTCGTCCCACGTTGTCCTTCTGCGCTCATCTCGTTGTCGTCCCACGTTGTCCTTCTGTGCTCATCTCGTCGTCGTCCCACGTTGCCCTTCTGCGCTCATCTCGTCGTCGTCCCACGTTGTCCTTCTGCGCTCATCTCGTCGTCGTCCCACGTTGTCCTTCTGCGATCATCTCGTCGTCGTCCCACGTTGTCCTTCTGCGCTCATCTCGTCGTCGTCCCACGCGATCATCTCGTCGTCGTCCCACGTTGTCCTTCTGCGCTCATCTCGTTGTCCTTCTGCGCTCATCTCGTCGTCGTCCCACGTTGTCCTTCTGCGCTCATCTCGTCATCGTCCCACGTTGTCCTTCTGCGCTCATCTCGTCGTCGTGCCACGTTGTCCTTCTGCGCTCATCTCGTCGTCGTCCCACGTTGTCCTTCTGCGATTATCTCGTCGTCCTTCTGCGCTCATCTCGTCGTCGTCCCACGTTGTCCTTCTGCGCTCATCTAGTCGTCATCCCACGTTGACCTTCTGTGCTCATCTCGTTGTTGTCCCACGTTGTACTTCTGTGCTCATCTCGTCGTCGTCCCACGTTGTCCTTCTGCGCTCATCTCATCGTCGTCCCACATTGTCCTTCTGCGCTCATCTCGTCGTCATCCAACGTTGTCCTTCTGCGCTCATCTCGTCGTCGTCCCACGTTTTCCTTCTGCGCTCATCTCGTTGTCGTCCCACGTTGTCCTTATGCGCTCATCTCATCGTCGTCCCACGTTATCTTTCTGCGATCATCTCGTCGTCGTCCCACGTTGTCTTTCTGCTATCATCTGGTCGTCCTTCTGCGCTCCTCTCGTCGTCGTCCCACGTTGTCCTTCTGCGCTCATCTCGTCGTCGTCCCACGTTGTCCTTCTGCCCTCATCTCGTCGTCGTCCCACGTTGTCCTTCTGCGCTCATCTCGTCGTCGTCCCACGTTGTCCTTCTGCGCTCATCTCGTCGTCGTCCCACGTTGTCCTTCTGTGATCATCTCGTCGACGTCCCACGTTGTCTTTCTGCGCTCATATCGTCGTCGTCCCACGTTGTCCTTCTGCGATCATCTCGTCGACGTCCCACGTTGTCCTTCTGCGCTCATCTCGTCGTCCTTCTGCGTTCATCTCGTCGTCGTCCCACGTTGTCCTTCTGCGCTCATCTCGTCGTATTCCCACGTTGTCCATCTGCGCTCATCTCGTCGTCGTGCCACGTTGTCCTTCTGCGCTCATCTCGTCGTCGTCCCACGTTGTCCTTCTGCGATCATCTCGTCGTCGTCCCACGTTATCCTTCTGCGATTATCTCGTCGTCATTCTGCGCTCATCTCGTCGTCGTCCCACGTTGTTCTTCTGCGCTCATCTCGTCGTCGTCCCACGTTGTCTTTCTGCGCTCATCTCGTCGTCGTCCCACGTTGTCCTTCTGTGATCATCTCGTCGTCGTCCCGCGTTGTCCTTCAGCGATCATCTCGTTGTCGTCCCACGTTGTCCTTCTGCGCTCATCTCGTCGTCGTCCCACGTTGTCCTTCTGCCCTCATCTCGTCGTCGTCCCACGTTGTCCTTCTGCGCTCATCTCGTCGTCGTCCCACGTTGTCCTTCTGCGCTCATCTCGTCGTCGTCCCACGTTGTCCTTCTGCGATCATCTCGTCGACGTCCCACGTTGTCTTTCTGCGCTCATATCGTCGTTGTCCCACGTTGTCCTTCTGCGATCATCTCGTCGACGTCCCACGTTGTCCTTCTGCGCTCATCTCGTCGTCCTTCTGCGCTCATCTCGTCGTCGTCCCACGTTGTCCTTCTGCGCTCATCTCGTCGTATTCCCACGTTGTCCTTCTGCGCTCATCTCGTCGTCGTGCCACGTTGTCCTTCTGCGCTCATCTCGTCGTCGTCCCACGTTGTCCTTCTGCGATCATCTCGTCGTCGTCCCACGTTATCCTTCTGCGATTATCTCGTCGTCATTCTGCGCTCATCTCGTCGTCGTCCCACGTTGTCCTTCTGCGCTCATCTCGTCGTCGTCCCACGTTGTCTTTCTGCGCTCATCTCGTCGTCGTCCCACGTTGTCCTTCTGTGATCATCTCGTCGTCGTCCCGCGTTGTCCTTCAGCGATCATCTCGTTGTCGTCCCACGTTGCCCTTCTGCGCTCATCTCGTCGTCGTCCCACGTATTCTTTCTGCGCTCTCTCGTCGTCGTCCCACGTTGTCCTTCTGCGATCATCTCGTCGTCGTCCCATGTTGTTCTTCTGCGCTCATCTCGTCGTCGTAACACGTTGTCCTTCTGCGCTCATCTCGTCGTCGTCCCACGTTGTCTTTCTGCGCTCATCTCGTCGTCGTCCCACGTTGTCCTTCTGCGATCATCTCGTCGTCGTCCCACGTTGTCCTTCTGCGCTCATCTCGTCGTCGTGCCATGTTGTCCTTCTGCGCTCATCTCGTCGTCGTCCCACGTCGTCCTTCTGCGATCATCTCGTCGTCCTTCTGCTCTCATCTCGTCGTCGTCCCATTTTGTCCTTCTGCGCTCATGTCGTCGTCGTCCCACGTTGTCCTTCTGCGCTCATCTCGTTGTCGTCCCACGTTGTCCTTCTGTGCTCATCTCGTCGTCGTCCCACGTTGTCCTTCTGCGCTCATCTCGTCGTCGTCCCACGTTGTCCTTCTGCGCTCATCTCGTCGTCGTCCCACGTTGTCCTTCTGCGCTCATCTCTTCGTCGTCCCACGCGATCATCTCGTCGTCGTCCCACGTTGTCCTTCTGCGCTCATCTCGTTGTCCTTCTGCGCTCATCTCGTCGTCGTCCCACGTTGTCCTTCTGCGCTCATCTCGTCGTCGTCCCACGTTGTCCTTCTGCGCTCATCTCGTCGTCGTGCCACGTTGTCCTTCTGCGCTCATCTCGTCGTCGTCCCACGTTGTCCTTCTGCGATTATCTCGTCGTCCTTCTGCGCTCATCTCGTCGTCGTCCCACGTCGTCCTTCTACGCTCATCTAGTCGTCGTCCCACGTTGTCCTTCTGTGCTCATCTCGTTGTTGTCCCACGTTGTACTTCTGTGCTCATCTCGTCGTCGTCCCACGTTGTCCTTCTGCGCTCATCTCATCGTCGTCCCACGTTGTCCTTCTGCGCTCATCTCGTCGTCATCCCACGTTGTCCTTCTGCGCTCATCTCGTCGTCGTCCCACGTTTTCCTTCTGCGCTCATCTCGTTGTCGTCCCACATTGTCCTTATGCGCTCATCTCATCGTCGTCCCACGTTGTCTTTCTGCGATCATCTCGTCGTCGTCCCACGTTGTCCTTCTGCGATCATCTCGTCGTCCTTCTGCGCTCATCTCGTCGCCGTCCCACGTTGTCCTTCTGCGCTCATCTCGTTGTCGTCCCACGTATTCCTTCTGCGCTCATCTCGTCGTCGTCCCACGTTGTCCTTCTGCGATCATCTCGTCGTCGTCCCACGTTGTTCTTCTGCGATCATCTCGTCGTCCTTCTGCGCTCATCTCGTCGTCGTCCCATTTTGTCCTTCTGCGCTCATCTCGTCGTCGTCCCACGTTGTCCTTCTGCGCTCATCTCGTCGTCGTCCCACGTTGTCCTTCTGCGCTCATCTCGTCGTCGTCCCACGCGATCATCTCGTCGCCGTCCCACGTTGTCCTTCTGCGCTCATCTCGTTGTCCTTCTGCGCTCATCTCGTCGTCGTCCCACGTTGTCCTTCTGCGCTCATCTCGTCGTCGTCCCACGTTGTCCTTCTGCGCTCATCTCGTTGTCGTCCCAAGTTGTCCTTCTGCGCTCATCTCGTCGTCGTCCCACGTTGTCCTTCTGCGATCATCTCGTCGTCGTCCCACGTTGTTCTTCTGCGATCATCTCGTCGTCCTTCTGCGCTCATCTCGTCGTCGTCCCATTTTGTCCTTCTGCGCTCATCTCGTCGTCGTCCCACGTTGTCCTTCTGCGCTCATCTCGTCGTCGTCCCACGTTGTCCTTCTGCGCTCATCTCGTCGTCGTCCCACGCGATCATCTCGTCGCCGTCCCACGTTGTCCTTCTGCGCTCATCTCGTTGTCCTTCTGCGCTCATCTCGTCGTCGTCCCACGTTGTCCTTCTGCGCTCATCTCGTCGTCGTCCCACGTTGTCCTTCTGCGCTCATCTCGTCGTCGTCCCACGTTGTCCTTCTGCGATTATCTCGTCGTCCTTCTGCGCTCATCTCGTCGTCGTCCCACGTTGTCCTTCTAAGCTCATCTAGTCGTCGTCCCACGTTGTCCTTCTGCGCTCATCTCGTCGTCGTCCCACGTTGTCCTTCTGTGCTCATCTCATCGTCGTCCCACGTTGTCCTTCTGCGCTCATCTCATCGTCGTCCCACGTTGTCCTTCTGCGCTCATCTCGTCGTCGTCCCACGTTGTCCTTCTGCGCTCATCTCGTCGTCGTCCCACGTTTTCCTTCTGCGCTCATCTCGTCGTCGTCCCACGTTGTCCTTATGCGCTCATCTCATCGTCGTCCCACGTTGTCTTTCTGCGCTCATCTCGTCGTCGTCCCACATTGTCCTTCTGCGCTCATCTCGTCGTCATCCCACGTTGTCCTTCTGCGATTATCTCGTCGTCCTTCTGCGCTCATTTCGTGGTCGTCCCACGTTGTCCTTCTGCGCTCATCTAGTCGTCGTCCCACGTTGTCCTTCTGCGCTCATCTCGTTGTCGTCCCACGTTGTCCTTCTGTGCTCATCTCGTCGTCGTCCCACGTTGCCCTTCTGCGCTCATCTCGTCGTCGTCCCACGTTGTCCTTCTGCGCTCATCTCGTCGTCGTCCCACGTTGTCCTTCTGCGATCATCTCGTCGTCGTCCCACGTTGTCCTTCTGCGCTCATCTCGTCGTCGTCCCACGCGATCATCTCGTCGTCGTCCCACGTTGTCCTTCTGCGCTCATCTCGTTGTCCTTCTGCGCTCATCTCGTCGTCGTCCCACGTTGTCCTTCTGCGCTCATCTCGTCATCGTCCCACGTTGTCCTTCTGCGCTCATCTCGTCGTCGTGCCACGTTGTCCTTCTGCGCTCATCTCGTCGTCGTCCCACGTTGTCCTTCTGCGATTATCTCGTCGTCCTTCTGCGCTCATCTCGTCGTCGTCCCACGTTGTCCTTCTGCGCTCATCTAGTCGTCATCCCACGTTGACCTTCTGTGCTCATCTCGTTGTTGTCCCACGTTGTACTTCTGTGCTCATCTCGTCGTCGTCCCACGTTGTCCTTCTGCGCTCATCTCATCGTCGTCCCACATTGTCCTTCTGCGCTCATCTCGTCGTCATCCAACGTTGTCCTTCTGCGCTCATCTCGTCGTCGTCCCACGTTTTCCTTCTGCGCTCATCTCGTTGTCGTCCCACGTTGTCCTTATGCGCTCATCTCATCGTCGTCCCACGTTATCTTTCTGCGATCATCTCGTCGTCGTCCCACGTTGTCTTTCTGCTATCATCTGGTCGTCCTTCTGCGCTCCTCTCGTCGTCGTCCCACGTTGTCCTTCTGCGCTCATCTCGTCGTCGTCCCACGTTGTCCTTCTGCCCTCATCTCGTCGTCGTCCCACGTTGTCCTTCTGCGCTCATCTCGTCGTCGTCCCACGTTGTCCTTCTGCGCTCATCTCGTCGTCGTCCCACGTTGTCCTTCTGTGATCATCTCGTCGACGTCCCACGTTGTCTTTCTGCGCTCATATCGTCGTCGTCCCACGTTGTCCTTCTGCGATCATCTCGTCGACGTCCCACGTTGTCCTTCTGCGCTCATCTCGTCGTCCTTCTGCGTTCATCTCGTCGTCGTCCCACGTTGTCCTTCTGCGCTCATCTCGTCGTATTCCCACGTTGTCCATCTGCGCTCATCTCGTCGTCGTGCCACGTTGTCCTTCTGCGCTCATCTCGTCGTCGTCCCACGTTGTCCTTCTGCGATCATCTCGTCGTCGTCCCACGTTATCCTTCTGCGATTATCTCGTCGTCATTCTGCGCTCATCTCGTCGTCGTCCCACGTTGTTCTTCTGCGCTCATCTCGTCGTCGTCCCACGTTGTCTTTCTGCGCTCATCTCGTCGTCGTCCCACGTTGTCCTTCTGTGATCATCTCGTCGTCGTCCCGCGTTGTCCTTCAGCGATCATCTCGTTGTCGTCCCACGTTGCCCTTCTGCGCTCATCTCGTCGTCGTCCCACGTATTCTTTCTGCGCTCTCTCGTCGTCGTCCCACGTTGTCCTTCTGCGATCATCTCGTCGTCGTCCCATGTTGTTCTTCTGCGCTCATCTCGTCGTCGTAACACGTTGTCCTTCTGCGCTCATCTCGTCGTCGTCCCACGTTGTCTTTCTGTGCTCATCTCGTCGTCGTCCCACGTTGTCCTTCTGCGATCATCTCGTCGTCGTCCCACGTTGTCCTTCTGCGCTCATCTCGTCGTCGTGCCACGTTGTCCTTCTGCGCTCATCTCGTCGTCGTCCCACGTCGTCCTTCTGCGATCATCTCGTCGTCCTTCTGCGCTCATCTCGTCGTCGTCCCATTTTGTCATTCTGCGCTCATGTCGTCGTCGTCCCACGTTGTCCTTCTGCGCTCATCTCGTTGTCGTCCCACGTTGTCCTTCTGTGCTCATTTCGTCGTCGTCCCACGTTGTCCTTCTGCGCTCATCTCGTCGTCGTCCCACGTTGTCCTTCTGCGCTCATCTCGTCGTCGTCCCACGTTGTCATTCTGCGCTCATCTCGTCGTCGTCCCACGCGATCATCTCGTCGTCGTCCCACGTTGTCCTTCTGCGCTCATCTCGTTGTCCTTCTGCGCTCATCTCGTCGTCGTCCCACGTTGTCCTTCAGCGCTCATCTCGTCGTCGTCCCACGTTGTCCTTCTGCGCTCATCTCGTCGTCGTGCCACGTTGTCCTTCTGCGCTCATCTCGTCGTCGTCCCACGTTGTCCTTCTGCGATTATCTCGTCGTCCTTCTGCGCTCATCTCGTCGTCGTCCCACGTTGTCCTTCTGCGCTCATCTAGTCGTCGTCCCACGTTGTCCTTCTGTGCTCATCTCGTTGTTGTCCCACGTTGTACTTCTGTGCTCATCTCGTCGTCGTCCCACGTTGTCCTTCTGCGCTCATCTCATCGTCGTCCCACGTTGTCCTTCTGCGCTCATCTCGTCGTCATCCCACGTTGTCCTTCTGCGCTCATCTCGTCGTCGTCCCACGTTTTCCTTCTGCGCTCATCTCGTTGTCGTCCCACGTTGTCCTTATGCGCTCATCTCATCGTCGTCCCACGTTGTCTTTCTGCGATCATCTCGTCGTCGTCCCACGTTGTCCTTCTGCGATCATCTCGTCGTCCTTCTGCGCTCATCTCGTCGTCGTCCCACGTTGTCCTTCTGCGCTCATCTCGTCGCCGTCCCACGTTGTCCTTCTGCGCTCATCTCGTTGTCGTCCCACGTTGTCCTTCTGCGCTCATCTCGTCGTCGTCCCACGTTGTCCTTCTGCGATCATCTCGTCGTCGTCCCACGTTGTTCTTCTGCGATCATCTCGTCGTCCTTCTGCGCTCATCTCGTCGTCGTCCCATTTTGTCCTTCTGCGCTCATCTCGTCGTCGTCCCACGTTGTCCTTCTGCGCTCATCTCGTCGTCGTCCCACGTTGTCCTTCTGCGCTCATCTCGTCGTCGTCCCACGTTGTCCTTCTGCGATTATCTCGTCGTCCTTCTGCGCTCATCTCGTCGTCGTCCCACGTTGTCCTTCTAAGCTCATCTAGTCGTCGTCCCACGTTGTCCTTCTGCGCTCATCTCGTCGTATTCCCACGTTGTCCATCTGCGCTCATCTCGTCGTCGTGCCACGTTGTCCTTCTGCGCTCATCTCGTCGTCGTCCCACGTTGTCCTTCTGCGATCATCTCGTCGTCGTCCCACGTTATCCTTCTGCGATTATCTCGTCGTCATTCTGCGCTCATCTCGTCGTCGTCCCACGTTGTTCTTCTGCGCTCATCTCGTCGTCGTCCCACGTTGTCTTTCTGCGCTCATCTCGTCGTCGTCCCACGTTGTCCTTCTGTGATCATCTCGTCGTCGTCCCGCGTTGTCCTTCAGCGATCATCTCGTTGTCGTCCCACGTTGCCCTTCTGCGCTCATCTCGTCGTCGTCCCACGTATTCTTTCTGCGCTCTCTCGTCGTCGTCCCACGTTGTCCTTCTGCGATCATCTCGTCGTCGTCCCATGTTGTTCTTCTGCGCTCATCTCGTCGTCGTAACACGTTGTCCTTCTGCGCTCATCTCGTCGTCGTCCCACGTTGTCTTTCTGTGCTCATCTCGTCGTCGTCCCACGTTGTCCTTCTGCGATCATCTCGTCGTCGTCCCACGTTGTCCTTCTGCGCTCATCTCGTCGTCGTGCCACGTTGTCCTTCTGCGCTCATCTCGTCGTCGTCCCACGTCGTCCTTCTGCGATCATCTCGTCGTCCTTCTGCGCTCATCTCGTCGTCGTCCCATTTTGTCATTCTGCGCTCATGTCGTCGTCGTCCCACGTTGTCCTTCTGCGCTCATCTCGTTGTCGTCCCACGTTGTCCTTCTGTGCTCATTTCGTCGTCGTCCCACGTTGTCCTTCTGCGCTCATCTCGTCGTCGTCCCACGTTGTCCTTCTGCGCTCATCTCGTCGTCGTCCCACGTTGTCATTCTGCGCTCATCTCGTCGTCGTCCCACGCGATCATCTCGTCGTCGTCCCACGTTGTCCTTCTGCGCTCATCTCGTTGTCCTTCTGCGCTCATCTCGTCGTCGTCCCACGTTGTCCTTCAGCGCTCATCTCGTCGTCGTCCCACGTTGTCCTTCTGCGCTCATCTCGTCGTCGTGCCACGTTGTCCTTCTGCGCTCATCTCGTCGTCGTCCCACGTTGTCCTTCTGCGATTATCTCGTCGTCCTTCTGCGCTCATCTCGTCGTCGTCCCACGTTGTCCTTCTGCGCTCATCTAGTCGTCGTCCCACGTTGTCCTTCTGTGCTCATCTCGTTGTTGTCCCACGTTGTACTTCTGTGCTCATCTCGTCGTCGTCCCACGTTGTCCTTCTGCGCTCATCTCATCGTCGTCCCACGTTGTCCTTCTGCGCTCATCTCGTCGTCATCCCACGTTGTCCTTCTGCGCTCATCTCGTCGTCGTCCCACGTTTTCCTTCTGCGCTCATCTCGTTGTCGTCCCACGTTGTCCTTATGCGCTCATCTCATCGTCGTCCCACGTTGTCTTTCTGCGATCATCTCGTCGTCGTCCCACGTTGTCCTTCTGCGATCATCTCGTCGTCCTTCTGCGCTCATCTCGTCGTCGTCCCACGTTGTCCTTCTGCGCTCATCTCGTCGCCGTCCCACGTTGTCCTTCTGCGCTCATCTCGTTGTCGTCCCACGTTGTCCTTCTGCGCTCATCTCGTCGTCGTCCCACGTTGTCCTTCTGCGATCATCTCGTCGTCGTCCCACGTTGTTCTTCTGCGATCATCTCGTCGTCCTTCTGCGCTCATCTCGTCGTCGTCCCATTTTGTCCTTCTGCGCTCATCTCGTCGTCGTCCCACGTTGTCCTTCTGCGCTCATCTCGTCGTCGTCCCACGTTGTCCTTCTGCGCTCATCTCGTCGTCGTCCCACGTTGTCCTTCTGCGATTATCTCGTCGTCCTTCTGCGCTCATCTCGTCGTCGTCCCACGTTGTCCTTCTAAGCTCATCTAGTCGTCGTCCCACGTTGTCCTTCTGCGCTCATCTCGTTGTCGTCCCACGTTGTCCTTCTGTGCTCATCTCATCGTCGTCCCACGTTGTCCTTCTGCGCTCATCTCATCGTCGTCCCACGTTGTCCTTCTGCGCTCATCTCGTCGTCGTCCCACGTTGTCCTTCTGCGCTCATCTCGTCGTCGTCCCACGTTTTCCTTCTGCGCTCATCTCGTCGTCCCACGTTGTCCTTATGCGCTCATCTCATCGTCGTCCCACGTTGTCTTTCTGCGCTCATCTCGTCGTCGTCCCACATTGTCCTTCTGCGCTCATCTCGTCGTCATCCCACGTTGTCCTTCTGCGATTATCTCGTCGTCCTTCTGCGCTCATTTCGTGGTCGTCCCACGTTGTCCTTCTGCGCTCATCTAGTCGTCGTCCCACGTTGTCCTTCTGCGCTCATCTCGTTGTCGTCCCACGTTGTCCTTCTGTGCTCATCTCGTCGTCGTCCCACGTTGCCCTTCTGCGCTCATCTCATCGTCGTCCCACGTTGTCCTTCTGAGCTCATCTCGTCGTCGTCCCACGTTTTCTTTCTGCGCTCATCTCGTCGTCGTCCCACGTTGTCCTTATGCGCTCATCTCATCGTCGTCCCACGTTGTCTTTCTGCGATCATCTCGTCGTCCTTCTGCGCTCATCTCGTCGTCGTCCCACGTTGTCCTTCTGCGCTCATCTCATCGTCGTCCCACGTTGTCCTTCTGCGCTCATCTCGTCGTCGTCCCACGTTGTCTTTCTGTGCTCATCTCGTCGTCGTCCCACGTTGTCCTTCTGCGATCATCTCGTCGTCGTCCCACGTTGTCCTTCTGCGATCATCTCGTCGTCGTCCCACGTTGTTCTTCTGCGATCATCTCGTCGTCCTTCTGCGCTCATCTCGTCGTCGTCCCATTTTGTCCTTCTGCGCTCATGTCGTCGTCGTCCCACGTTGTCCTTCTGCGCTCATCTCGTTGTCGTCCCACGTTGTCCTTCTGTGCTCATCTCGTCGTCGTCCCACGTTGTCCTTCTGCGCTCATCTCGTCGTCGTCCCACGTTGTCCTTCTGCGCTCATCTCGTCGTCGTCCCACGTTGTCCTTCTGCGCTCATCTCGTCGTCGTCCCACGCGATCATCTCGTCGCCGTCCCACGTTGTCCTTCTGCGCTCATCTCGTTGTCCTTCTGCGCTCATCTCGTCGTCGTCCCACGTTGTCTTTCTGCGCTCATATCGTCGTCGTCCCACGTTGTCCTTCTGCGATCATCTCGTCGACGTCCCACGTTGTCCTTCTGCGCTCATCTCGTCGTCCTTCTGCGCTCATCTCGTCGTCGTCCCACGTTGTCCTTCTGCGCTCATCTCGTCGTATTCCCACGTTGTCCTTCTGCGCTCATCTCGTCGTCGTGCCACGTTGTCCTTCTGCGCTCATCTCGTCGTCGTCCCACGTTGTCCTTCTGCGATCATCTCGTCGTCGTCCCACGTTATCCTTCTGCGATTATCTCGTCGTCATTCTGCGCTCATCTCGTCGTCGTCCCACGTTGTCCTTCTGCGCTCATCTCGTCGTCGTCCCACGTTGTCTTTCTGCGCTCATCTCGTCGTCGTCCCACGTTGTCCTTCTGTGATCATCTCGTCGTCGTCCCGCGTTGTCCTTCAGCGATCATCTCGTTGTCGTCCCACGTTGCCCTTCTGCGCTCATCTCGTCGTCGTCCCACGTATTCTTTCTGCGCTCATCTCGTCGTCGTCCCACGTTGTCCTTCTGCGATCATCTCGTCGTCGTCCCATGTTGTTCTTCTGCGCTCATCTCGTCGTCGTAACACGTTGTCCTTCTGCGCTCATCTCGTCGTCGTCCCACGTTGTCCTTCTGCGCTCATCTCGTCGTCGTGCCACGTTGTCCTTCTGCGCTCATTTCGTCGTCGTCCCACGTCGTCCTTCTGCGATCATCTCGTCGTCCTTCTGCGCTCATCTCGTCGTCGTCCCATTTTGTCCTTCTGCGCTCATGTCGTCGTCGTCCCACGTTGTCCTTCTGCGCTCATCTCGTTGTCGTCCCACGTTGTCCTTCTGTGCTCATCTCGTCGTCGTCCCACGTTGTCCTTCTGCGCTCATCTCGTCGTCGTCCCACGTTGTACTTCTGCGTTCATCTCGTCGTCGTCCCACGTTGTCCTTCTGCGCTCATCTCGTCGTCGTCCCACGCGATCATCTCGTCGTCGTCCCACGTTGTCCTTCTGCGCTCATCTCGTTGTCCTTCTGCGCTCATCTCGTCGTCGTCCCACGTTGTCCTTCTGCGCTCATCTCGTCGTCGTCCCACGTTGTCCTTCTGCGCTCATCTCGTCGTCGTGCCACGTTGTCCTTCTGCGCTCATCTCGTCGTCGTCCCACGTTGTCCTTCTGCGATTATCTCGTCGTCCTTCTGCGCTCATCTCGTCGTCGTCCCACGTTGTCCTTCTGCGCTCATCTAGTCGTCTTCCCACGTTGTCCTTCTGTGCTCATCTCGTTGTTGTCCCACGTTGTACTTCTGTGCTCATCTCGTCGTCGTCCCACGTTGTCCTTCTGCGCTCATCTCATCGTCGTCCCACGTTGTCCTTCTGCGCTCATCTCGTCGTCATCCCACGTTGTCCTTCTGCGCTCATCTCGTCGTCGTCCCACGTTTTCCTTCTGCGCTCATCTCGTTGTCCTTCTGCGCTCATCTTGTCGTCGTCCCACGTTGTCTTTCTGCGCTCATATCGTCGTCGTCCCACGTTGTCCTTCTGCGATCATCTCGTCGACGTCCCACGTTGTCCTTCTGTGCTCATCTCGTCGTCCTTCTGCGCTCATCTCGTCGTCGTCCCACGTTGTCCTTCTGCGCTCATCTCGTCGTATTCCCACGTTGTCCTTCTGCGCTCATCTCGTCGTCGTGCCATGTTGTCCTTCTGCGCTCATCTCGTCGTCGTCCCACGTTGTCCTTCTGCGATCATCTCGTCGTCGTCCCACGTTATCCTTCTGCGATTATCTCGTCGTCATTCTGCGCTCATCTCGTCGTCGTCCCACGTTGTCCTTCTGCGCTCATCTCGTCGTCGTCCCACGTTGTCTTTCTGCGCTCATCTCGTCGTCGTCCCACGTTGTCCTTCTGTGATCATCTCGTCGTCGTCCCGCGTTGTCCTTCAGCGATCATCTCGTTGTCGTCCCACGTTGCCCTTCTGCGCTCATCTCGTCGTCGTCCCACGTATTCTTTCTGCACTCATCTCGTCGTCGTCCCACGTTGTCCTTCTGCGATCATCTCGTCGTCGTCCCATGTTGTTCTTCTGCGCTCATCTCGTCGTCGTAACACGTTGTCCTTCTGCGCTCATCTCGTCGTCGTCCCACGTTGTCTTTCTGCGCTCATCTCGTCGTCGTCCCACGTTGTCCTTCTGCGATCATCTCGTCGTCGTCCCACGTTGTCCTTCTGCGCTCATCTCGTCGTCGTGCCACGTTGTCCTTCTGCTCTCATCTCGTCGTCGTCCCACGTCGTCCTTCTGCGATCATCTCGTCGTCCTTCTGCGCTCATCTCGTCGTCGTCCCACGTTGTCCTTCTGCGCTCATCTCGTTGTCGTCCCACGTTGTCCTTCTGTGCTCATCTCGTCGTCGTCCCACGTTGTCCTTCTGCGCTCATCTCGTCGTCGTCCCACGTTGTCCTTCTGCGTTCATCTCGTCGTCGTCCCACGTTGTCCTTCTGCGCTCATCTCGTCGTCGTCCCACGCGATCATCTCGTCGTCGTCCCACGTTGTCCTTCTGCGCTCATCTCGTTGTCCTTCTGCGCTCATCTCGTCGTCGTCCCACGTTGTCCTTCTGCGCTCATCTCATCGTCGTCCCACATTGTCCTTCTGCGCTCATCTCGTCGTCGTGCCACGTTGTCCTTCTGCGCTCATCTCGTCGTCGTCCCACGTTGTCCTTCTGCGATTATCTCGTCGTCCTTCTGCGCTCATCTCGTCGTCGTCCCACGTTGTCCTTCTGCGCTCATCTAGTCGTCGTCCCACGTTGTCCTTCTGTGCTCATCTCGTTGTTGTCCCACGTTGTACTTCTGTGCTCATCTCGTCGTCGTCCCACGTTGTCCTTCTGCGCTCATCTCATCGTCGTCCCACGTTGTCCTTCTGCGCTCATCTCGTCGTCATCCCACGTTGTCCTTCTGCGCTCATCTCGTCGTCGTCCCACGTTTTCCTTCTGCGCTCATCTCGTTGTCGTCCCACGTTGTCCTTATGCGCTCATCTCATCGTCGTCCCACGTTGTCTTTCTGCGATCATCTCGTCGTCGTCCCACGTTGTCCTTCTGCGATCATCTCGTCGTCCTTCTGCGCTCATCTCGTCGTCGTCCCACGTTGTCCTTCTGCGCTCATCTCGTCGCCGTCCCACGTTGTCCTTCTGCGCTCATCTCGTTGTCGTCCCACGTTGTCCTTCTGCGCTCATCTCGTCGTCGTCCCACGTTGTCCTTCTGCGATCATCTCGTCGTCGTCCCACGTTGTTCTTCTGCGATCATCTCGTCGTCCTTCTGCGCTCATCTCGTCGTCGTCCCATTTTGTCCTTTTGCGCTCATCTCGTCGTCGTCCCACGTTGTCCTTCTGCGCTCATCTCTTCGTCGTCCCACATTGTCCTTCTGCGCTCATCTCGTCGTCGTCCCACGCGATCATCTCGTCGCCGTCCCACGTTGTCCTTCTGCGCTCATCTCGTTGTCCTTCTGCGCTCATC
The DNA here is from genome assembly GCF_964263955.1 of Coregonus lavaretus. Lineage (NCBI taxonomy): Eukaryota > Metazoa > Chordata > Actinopteri > Salmoniformes > Salmonidae > Coregonus > Coregonus lavaretus. The sequence continues at coordinate 47,818,908 of NC_140009.1, read as the reverse complement.
TCGTCGTCGTCCCACGTTGTCCTTCTGCGCTCATCTCGTCGTCGTCCCACGTTGTCCTTCTGCGCTCATCTCGTCGTCGTCCCACGTTGTCCTTCTGCGATTATCTCGTCGTCCTTCTGCGCTCATCTCGTCGTCGTCCCACGTTGTCCTTCTAAGCTCATCTAGTCGTCGTCCCACGTTGTCCTTCTGCGCTCATCTCGTTGTCGTCCCACGTTGTCCTTCTGTGCTCATCTCATCGTCGTCCCACGTTGTCCTTCTGCGCTCATCTCATCGTCGTCCCACGTTGTCCTTCTGCGCTCATCTCGTCGTCGTCCCACGTTGTCCTTCTGCGCTCATCTCGTCGTCGTCCCACGTTTTCCTTCTGCGCTCATCTCGTCGTCGTCCCACGTTGTCCTTATGCGCTCATCTCATCGTCGTCCCACGTTGTCTTTCTGCGCTCATCTCGTCGTCGTCCCACATTGTCCTTCTGCGCTCATCTCGTCGTCATCCCACGTTGTCCTTCTGCGATTATCTCGTCGTCCTTCTGCGCTCATTTCGTGGTCGTCCCACGTTGTCCTTCTGCGCTCATCTAGTCGTCGTCCCACGTTGTCCTTCTGCGCTCATCTCGTTGTCGTCCCACGTTGTCCTTCTGTGCTAATCTCGTCGTCGTCCCACGTTGCCCTTCTGCGCTCATCTCATCGTCGTCCCACGTTGTCCTTCTGAGCTCATCTCGTCGTCGTCCCACGTTTTCTTTCTGCGCTCATCTCGTCGTCGTCCCACGTTGTCCTTATGCGCTCATCTCATCGTCGTCCCACGTTGTCTTTCTGCGATCATCTCGTCGTCCTTCTGCGCTCATCTCGTCGTCGTCCCACGTTGTCCTTCTGCGCTCATCTCATCGTCGTCCCACGTTGTCCTTCTGCGCTCATCTCGTCGTCGTCCCACGTTGTCTTTCTGTGCTCATCTCGTCGTCGTCCCACGTTGTCCTTCTGCGATCATCTCGTCGTCGTCCCACGTTGTCCTTCTGCGATCATCTCGTCGTCGTCCCACGTTGTTCTTCTGCGATCATCTCGTCGTCCTTCTGCGCTCATCTCGTCGTCGTCCCATTTTGTCCTTCTGCGCTCATGTCGTCGTCGTCCCACGTTGTCCTTCTGCGCTCATCTCGTTGTCGTCCCACGTTGTCCTTCTGTGCTCATCTCGTCGTCGTCCCACGTTGTCCTTCTGCGCTCATCTCGTCGTCGTCCCACGTTGTCCTTCTGCGCTCATCTCGTCGTCGTCCCACGTTGTCCTTCTGCGCTCATCTCGTCGTCGTCCCACGCGATCATCTCGTCGTCGTCCCACGTTGTTCTTCTGCGATCATCTCGTCGTCCTTCTGCGCTCATCTCGTCGTCGTCCCATTTTGTCCTTCTGCGCTCATCTCGTCGTCGTCCCACGTTGTCCTTCTGCGCTCATCTCTTCGTCGTCCCACATTGTCCTTCTGCGCTCATCTCGTCGTCGTCCCACGCGATCATCTCGTCGCCGTCCCACGTTGTCCTTCTGCGCTCATCTCGTTGTCCTTCTGCGCTCATCTCGTCGTCGTCCCACGTTGTCCTTCTGCGCTCATCTCGTCGTCGTCCCACGTTGTCCTTCTGCGCTCATCTCGTCGTCGTCCCACGTTGTCCTTCTGCGATTATCTCGTCGTCCTTCTGCGCTCATCTCGTCGTCGTCCCACGTTGTCCTTCTAAGCTCATCTAGTCGTCGTCCCACGTTGTCCTTCTGCGCTCATCTCGTTGTCGTCCCACGTTGTCCTTCTGTGCTCATCTCATCGTCGTCCCACGTTGTCCTTCTGCGCTCATCTCATCGTCGTCCCACGTTGTCCTTCTGCGCTCATCTCGTCGTCGTCCCACGTTGTCCTTCTGCGCTCATCTCGTCGTCGTCCCACGTTTTCCTTCTGCGCTCATCTCGTCGTCGTCCCACGTTGTCCTTATGCGCTCATCTCATCGTCGTCCCACGTTGTCTTTCTGCGCTCATCTCGTCGTCGTCCCACATTGTCCTTCTGCGCTCATCTCGTCGTCATCCCACGTTGTCCTTCTGCGATTATCTCGTCGTCCTTCTGCGCTCATTTCGTGGTCGTCCCACGTTGTCCTTCTGCGCTCATCTAGTCGTCGTCCCACGTTGTCCTTCTGCGCTCATCTCGTTGTCGTCCCACGTTGTCCTTCTGTGCTAATCTCGTCGTCGTCCCACGTTGCCCTTCTGCGCTCATCTCATCGTCGTCCCACGTTGTCCTTCTGAGCTCATCTCGTCGTCGTCCCACGTTTTCTTTCTGCGCTCATCTCGTCGTCGTCCCACGTTGTCCTTATGCGCTCATCTCATCGTCGTCCCACGTTGTCTTTCTGCGATCATCTCGTCGTCCTTCTGCGCTCATCTCGTCGTCGTCTCACGTTGTCCTTCTGCGCTCATCTCATCGTCGTCCCACGTTGTCCTTCTGCGCTCATCTCGTCGTCGTCCCACGTTGTCTTTCTGTGCTCATCTCGTCGTCGTCCCACGTTGTCCTTCTGCGATCATCTCGTCGTCGTCCCACGTTGTCCTTCTGCGATCATCTCGTCGTCGTCCCACGTTGTTCTTCTGCGATCATCTCGTCGTCCTTCTGCGCTCATCTCGTCGTCGTCCCATTTTGTCCTTCTGCGCTCATGTCGTCGTCGTCCCACGTTGTCCTTCTGCGCTCATCTCGTTGTCGTCCCACGTTGTCCTTCTGTGCTCATCTCGTCGTCGTCCCACGTTGTCCTTCTGCGCTCATCTCGTCGTCGTCCCACGTTGTCCTTCTGCGCTCATCTCGTCGTCGTCCCACGTTGTCCTTCTGCGCTCATCTCGTCGTCGTCCCACGCGATCATCTCGTCGCCGTCCCACGTTGTCCTTCTGCGATCATCTCGTCGTCGTCCCACGTTGTCCTTCTGCGCTCATCTCGTCGTCGTGCCACGTTGTCCTTCTGCTCTCATCTCGTCGTCGTCCCACGTCGTCCTTCTGCGATCATCTCGTCGTCCTTCTGCGCTCATCTCGTCGTCGTCCCACGTTGTCCTTCTGCGCTCATCTCGTTGTCGTCCCACGTTGTCCTTCTGTGCTCATCTCGTCGTCGTCCCACGTTGTCCTTCTGCGCTCATCTCGTCGTCGTCCCACGTTGTCCTTCTGCGTTCATCTCGTCGTCGTCCCACGTTGTCCTTCTGCGCTCATCTCGTCGTCGTCCCACGCGATCATCTCGTCGTCGTCCCACGTTGTCCTTCTGCGCTCATCTCGTTGTCCTTCTGCGCTCATCTCGTCGTCGTCCCACGTTGTCCTTCTGCGCTCATCTCATCGTCGTCCCACATTGTCCTTCTGCGCTCATCTCGTCGTCGTGCCACGTTGTCCTTCTGCGCTCATCTCGTCGTCGTCCCACGTTGTCCTTCTGCGATTATCTCGTCGTCCTTCTGCGCTCATCTCGTCGTCGTCCCACGTTGTCCTTCTGCGCTCATCTAGTCGTCGTCCCACGTTGTCCTTCTGTGCTCATCTCGTTGTTGTCCCACGTTGTACTTCTGTGCTCATCTCGTCGTCGTCCCACGTTGTCCTTCTGCGCTCATCTCATTGTCGTCCCACGTTGTCCTTCTGCGCTCATCTCGTCGTCATCCCACATTGTCCTTCTGCGCTCATCTCGTCGTCGTCCCACGTTTTCCTTCTGCGCTCATCTCGTTGTCGTCCCACGTTGTCCTTATGCGCTCATCTCATCGTCGTCCCACGTTGTCTTTCTGCGATCATCTCGTCGTCGTCCCACGTTGTCCTTCTGCGATCATCTCGTCGTCCTTCTGCGCTCATCTCGTCGTCGTCCCACGTTGTCCTTCTGCGCTCATCTCGTCGCCGTCCCACGTTGTCCTTCTGCGCTCATCTCGTTGTCGTCCCACGTTGTCCTTCTGCGCTCATCTCGTCGTCGTCCCACGTTGTCCTTCTGCGATCATCTCGTCGTCGTCCCACGTTGTTCTTCTGCGATCATCTCGTCGTCCTTCTGCGCTCATCTCGTCGTCGTCCCATTTTGTCCTTCTGCGCTCATCTCGTCGTCGTCCCACGTTGTCCTTCTGCGCTCATCTCTTCGTCGTCCCACATTGTCCTTCTGCGCTCATCTCGTCGTCGTCCCACGCGATCATCTCGTCGCCGTCCCACGTTGTCCTTCTGCGCTCATCTCGTTGTCCTTCTGCGCTCATCTCGTCGTCGTCCCACGTTGTCCTTCTGCGCTCATCTCGTCGTCGTCCCACGTTGTCCTTCTGCGCTCATCTCGTCGTCGTCCCACGTTGTCCTTCTGCGATTATCTCGTCGTCCTTCTGCGCTCATCTCGTCGTCGTCCCACGTTGTCCTTCTAAGCTCATCTAGTCGTCGTCCCACGTTGTCCTTCTGCGCTCATCTCGTTGTCGTCCCACGTTGTCCTTCTGTGCTCATCTCATCGTCGTCCCACGTTGTCCTTCTGCGCTCATCTCATCGTCGTCCCACGTTGTCCTTCTGCGCTCATCTCGTCGTCGTCCCACGTTGTCCTTCTGCGCTCATCTCGTCGTCGTCCCACGTTTTCCTTCTGCGCTCATCTCGTCGTCGTCCCACGTTGTCCTTATGCGCTCATCTCATCGTCGTCCCACGTTGTCTTTCTGCGCTCATCTCGTCGTCGTCCCACATTGTCCTTCTGCGCTCATCTCGTCGTCATCCCACGTTGTCCTTCTGCGATTATCTCGTCGTCCTTCTGCGCTCATTTCGTGGTCGTCCCACGTTGTCCTTCTGCGCTCATCTAGTCGTCGTCCCACGTTGTCCTTCTGCGCTCATCTCGTTGTCGTCCCACGTTGTCCTTCTGTGCTCATCTCGTCGTCGTCCCACGTTGCCCTTCTGCGCTCATCTCAACATCGTCCCACGTTGTCCTTCTGAGCTCATCTCGTCGTCGTCCCACGTTTTCTTTCTGCGCTCATCTCGTCGTCGTCCCACGTTGTCCTTATGCGCTCATCTCATCGTCGTCCCACGTTGTCTTTCTGCGATCATCTCGTCGTCCTTCTGCGCTCATCTCGTCGTCGTCCCACGTTGTCCTTCTGCGCTCATCTCATCGTCGTCCCACGTTGTTCTTCTGCGCTCATCTCGTCGTCGTCCCACGTTGTCTTTCTGTGCTCATCTCGTCGTCGTCCCACGTTGTCCTTCTGCGATCATCTCGTCGTCGTCCCACGTTGTCCTTCTGCGATCATCTCGTCGTCGTCCCACGTTGTTCTTCTGCGATCATCTCGTCGTCCTTCTGCGCTCATCTCGTCGTCGTCCCATTTTGTCCTTCTGCGCTCATGTCGTCGTCGTCCCACGTTGTCCTTCTGCGCTCATCTCGTTGTCGTCCCACGTTGTCCTTCTGTGCTCATCTCATCGTCGTCCCACGTTGTCCCTCTGCGCTCATCTCATCGTCGTCCCACGTTGTCCTTCTGCGCTCATCTCGTCGTCGTCCCACGTTGTCCTTCTGCGCTCATCTCGTCGTCGTCCCACGTTTTCCTTCTGCGCTCATCTCGTCGTCGTCCCACGTTGTCCTTATGCGCTCATCTCATCGTCGTCCCACGTTGTCTTTCTGCGCTCATCTCGTCGTCGTCCCACATTGTCCTTCTGCGCTCATCTCGTCGTCATCCCACGTTGTCCTTCTGCGATTATCTCGTCGTCCTTCTGCGCTCATTTCGTGGTCGTCCCACGTTGTCCTTCTGCGCTCATCTAGTCGTCGTCCCACGTTGTCCTTCTGCGCTCATCTCGTTGTCGTCCCACGTTGTCCTTCTGAGCTCATCTCGTCGTCGTCCCACGTTTTCTTTCTGCGCTCATCTCGTCGTCGTCCCACGTTGTCCTTATGCGCTCATCTCATCGTCGTCCCACGTTGTCTTTCTGCGATCATCTCGTCGTCCTTCTGCGCTCATCTCGTCGTCGTCCCACGTTGTCCTTCTGCGCTCATCTCATCGTCGTCCCACGTTGTCCTTCTGCGCTCATCTCGTCGTCGTCCCACGTTGTCTTTCTGTGCTCATCTCGTCGTCGTCCCACGTTGTCCTTCTGCGATCATCTCGTCGTCGTCCCACATTGTCCTTCTGCGATCATCTCGTCGTCGTCCCACGTTGTTCTTCTGCGATCATCTCGTCGTCCTTCTGCGCTCATCTCGTCGTCGTCCCATTTTGTCCTTCTGCGCTCATGTCGTCGTCGTCCCACGTTGTCCTTCTGCGCTCATCTCGTTGTCGTCCCACGTTGTCCTTCTGTGCTCATCTCGTCGTCGTCCCACGTTGTCCTTCTGCGCTCATCTCGTCGTCGTCCCACGTTGTCCTTCTGCGCTCATCTCGTCGTCGTCCCACGTTGTCCTTCTGCGCTCATCTCGTCGTCGTCCCACGCGATCATCTCGTCGCCGTCCCACGTTGTCCTTCTGCGCTCATCTCGTTGTCCTTCTGCGCTCATCTCGTCGTCGTCCCACGTTGTCCTTCTGCGCTCATCTCGTCGTCGTCCCACGTTGTCCTTCTGCACTCATCTCATCGTCGTCCCACGTTGTCCTTCTGCGATTATCTCGTCGTCCTTCTGCGCTCATCTCGTCGTCGTCCCACGTTGTCCTTCTAAGCTCATCTAGTCGTCGTCCCACGTTGTCCTTCTGCGCTCATCTCGTTGTCGTCCCACGTTGTCCTTCTGTGCTCATCTCATCGTCGTCCCACGTTGTCCCTCTGCGCTCATCTCATCGTCGTCCCACGTTGTCCTTCTGCGCTCATCTCGTCGTCGTCCCACGTTGTCCTTCTGCGCTCATCTCGTCGTCGTCCCACGTTTTCCTTCTGCGCTCATCTCGTCGTCGTCCCACGTTGTCCTTATGCGCTCATCTCATCGTCGTCCCACGTTGTCTTTCTGCGCTCATCTCGTCGTCGTCCCACATTGTCCTTCTGCGCTCATCTCGTCGTCATCCCACGTTGTCCTTCTGCGATTATCTCGTCGTCCTTCTGCGCTCATTTCGTGGTCGTCCCACGTTGTCCTTCTGCGCTCATCTAGTCGTCGTCCCACGTTGTCCTTCTGCGCTCATCTCGTTGTCGTCCCACGTTGTCCTTCTGTGCTCATCTCGTCGTCGTCCCACGTTGCCCTTCTGCGCTCATCTCATCGTCGTCCCACGTTGTCCTTCTGAGCTCATCTTGTCGTCGTCCCACGTTGTCCTTCTGCGCTCATCTCGTTGTCGTCCCACGTTGTCCTTCTGTGCTCATCTCATCGTCGTCCCACGTTGTCCCTCTGCGCTCATCTCATCGTCGTCCCACGTTGTCATTCTGCGCTCATCTCGTCGTCGTCCCACGTTGTCCTTCTGCGCTCATCTCGTCGTCGTCCCACGTTTTCCTTCTGCGCTCATCTCGTCGTCGTCCCACGTTGTCCTTATGCGCTCATCTCATCGTCGTCCCACGTTGTCTTTCTGCGCTCATCTCGTCGTCGTCCCACATTGTCCTTCTGCGCTCATCTCGTCGTCATCCCACGTTGTCCTTCTGCGATTATCTCGTCGTCCTTCTGCGCTCATTTCGTGGTCGTCCCACGTTGTCCTTCTGCGCTCATCTAGTCGTCGTCCCACGTTGTCCTTCTGCGCTCATCTCGTTGTCGTCCCACGTTGTCCTTCTGTGCTCATCTCGTCGTCGTCCCACGTTGCCCTTCTGCGCTCATCTCATCGTCGTCCCACGTTGTCCTTCTGAGCTCATCTCGTCGTCGTCCCACGTTTTCTTTCTGCGCTCATCTCGTCGTCGTCCCACGTTGTCCTTATGCGCTCATCTCATCGTCGTCCCACGTTGTCTTTCTGCGATCATCTCGTCGTCCTTCTGCGCTCATCTCGTCGTCGTCCCACGTTGTCCTTCTGCGCTCATCTCATCGTCGTCCCACGTTGTCCTTCTGCGCTCATCTCGTCGTCGTCCCACGTTGTCTTTCTGTGCTCATCTCGTCGTCGTCCCACGTTGTCCTTCTGCGATCATCTCGTCGTCGTCCCACGTTGTCCTTCTGCGCTCATCTCGTCGTCGTGCCACGTTGTCCTTCTGCGCTCATCTCGTCGTCGTCCCACGTTGTCCTTCTGCGATCATCTCGTCGTCGTCCCACGTTGTCCTTCTGCTATCATCTCGTCGTCCTTCTGCGCTCATCTCGTCGTCGTGCCACGTTGTCCTTCTGCGCTCATCTCGTCGTCGTCCCACGTTGTCCTTCTGCGCTCATCTCGTCGTCGTCCCATGTTGTCCTTCTGCGATCATCTCGTTGTCGTCCCACCTTGTCCTTCTGCGCTCATCTCGTCGTCCTTCTATGCTCACCTCGTCGTCGTCCCACGTTGTCCTTCTGCGCTCATCTCGTCGTCGTCCCACATTGTCCTTCTGCGCTCATCTCGTCGTCGTCCCACGTTGTCCTTCTGCGATTATCTCGTCGTCCTTCTGCGCTCATCTCGTCGTCGTCCCACGTTGTCCTTCTGCGATCATCTCGTCGTCCTTCTGCGCTCATCTCGTTGTCGTCCCACGTTGTCCTTCTGCGCTCATCTCGTCGTCGTCGCACGTTGTCCTTCTGCGCTCATCTCGTTGTCGCCCCACGTTGTCCTTCTGCGCTCATCTCGTCGTCGTCCCACGTTGTCCTTCTGCGCTCATCTCGTCGTCGTCCCACGTTGTCCTTCTGCGCTCATCTCGTCGTCGTCCCACGTTGTCCTTCTGCGCTCATCTCGTCGTCGTCCCACGCGATCATCTCGTCGCCGTCCCACGTTGTCCTTCTGCGCTCATCTCGTTGTCCTTCTGCGCTCATCTCGTCGTCGTCCCACGTTGTCCTTCTGCGCTCATCTTGTCGTCGTCCCACGTTGTCCTTCTGCGCTCATCTCGTCGTCGTCCCACGTTGTCCTTCTAAGCTCATCTAGTCGTCGTCCCACGTTGTCCTTCTGCGCTCATCTCGTTGTCGTCCCACGTTGTCCTTCTGTGCTCATCTCATCGTCGTCCCACGTTGTCCCTCTGCGCTCATCTCATCGTCGTCCCACGTTGTCCTTCTGCGCTCATCTCGTCGTCGTCCCACGTTGTCCTTCTGCGCTCATCTCGTCGTCGTCCCACGTTTTCCTTCTGCGCTCATCTCGTCGTCGTCCCACGTTGTCCTTATGCGCTCATCTCATCGTCGTCCCACGTTGTCTTTCTGCGCTCATCTCGTCGTCGTCCCACATTGTCCTTCTGCGCTCATCTCGTCGTCATCCCACGTTGTCCTTCTGCGATTATCTCGTCGTCCTTCTGCGCTCATTTCGTGGTCGTCCCACGTTGTCCTTCTGCGCTCATCTAGTCGTCGTCCCACATTGTCCTTCTGCGCTCATCTCGTTGTCGTCCCACGTTGTCCTTCTGTGCTCATCTCGTCGTCGTCCCACGTTGCCCTTCTGCGCTCATCTCATCGTCGTCCCACGTTGTCCTTCTGAGCTCATCTCGTCGTCGTCCCACGTTTTCTTTCTGCGCTCATCTCGTCATCGTCCCACGTTGTCCTTATGCGCTCATCTCATCGTCGTCCCACGTTGTCTTTCTGCGATCATCTCGTCGTCCTTCTGCGCTCATCTCGTCGTCGTCCCACGATGTCCTTCTGCGCTCATCTCATCGTCGTCCCACGTTGTCCTTCTGCGCTCATCTCGTCGTCGTCCCACGTTGTCTTTCTGTGCTCATCTCGTCGTCGTCCCACGTTGTCCTTCTGCGATCATCTCGTCGTCGTCCCACATTGTCCTTCTGCGATCATCTCGTCGTCGTCCCACGTTGTTCTTCTGCGATCATCTCGTCGTCCTTCTGCGCTCATCTCGTCGTCGTCCCATTTTGTCCTTCTGCGCTCATGTCGTCGTCGTCCCACGTTGTCCTTCTGCGCTCATCTCGTTGTCGTCCCACGTTGTCCTTCTGTGCTCATCTCGTCGTCGTCCCACGTTGTCCTTCTGCGCTCATCTCGTCGTCGTCCCACGTTGTCCTTCTGCGCTCATCTCGTCGTCGTCCCACGTTGTCCTTCTGCGCTCATCTCGTCGTCGTCCCACGCGATCATCTCGTCGCCGTCCCACGTTGTCCTTCTGCGCTCATCTCGTTGTCCTTCTGCGCTCATCTCGTCGTCGTCCCACGTTGTCCTTCTGCGCTCATCTCGTCGTCGTCCCACGTTGTCCTTCTGCGCTCATCTCATCGTCGTCCCACGTTGTCCTTCTGCGATTATCTCGTCGTCCTTCTGCGCTCATCTCGTCGTCGTCCCACGTTGTCCTTCTAAGCTCATCTAGTCGTCGTCCCACGTTGTCCTTCTGCGCTCATCTCGTTGTCGTCCCACGTTGTCCTTCTGTGCTCATCTCATCGTCGTCCCACGTTGTCCCTCTGCGCTCATCTCATCGTCGTCCCACGTTGTCCTTCTGCGCTCATCTCGTCGTCGTCCCACGTTGTCCTTCTGCGCTCATCTCGTCGTCGTCCCACGTTTTCCTTCTGCGCTCATCTCGTCGTCGTCCCACGTTGTCCTTATGCGCTCATCTCATCGTCGTCCCACGTTGTCTTTCTGCGCTCATCTCGTCGTCGTCCCACATTGTCCTTCTGCGCTCATCTCGTCGTCATCCCACGTTGTCCTTCTGCGATTATCTCGTCGTCCTTCTGCGCTCATTTCGTGGTCGTCCCACGTTGTCCTTCTGCGCTCATCTAGTCGTCGTCCCACGTTGTCCTTCTGCGCTCATCTCGTTGTCGTCCCACGTTGTCCTTCTGTGCTCATCTCGTCGTCGTCCCACGTTGCCCTTCTGCGCTCATCTCATCGTCGTCCCACGTTGTCCTTCTGAGCTCATCTTGTCGTCGTCCCACGTTGTCCTTCTGCGCTCATCTCGTTGTCGTCCCTCGTTGTCCTTCTGTGCTCATCTCATCGTCGTCCCACGTTGTCCCTCTGCGCTCATCTCATCGTCGTCCCACGTTGTCATTCTGCGCTCATCTCGTCGTCGTCCCACGTTGTCCTTCTGCGCTCATCTCGTCGTCGTCCCACGTTTTCCTTCTGCGCTCATCTCGTCGTCGTCCCACGTTGTCCTTATGCGCTCATCTCATCGTCGTCCCACGTTGTCTTTCTGCGCTCATCTCGTCGTCGTCCCACATTGTCCTTCTGCGCTCATCTCGTCGTCATCCCACGTTGTCCTTCTGCGATTATCTCGTCGTCCTTCTGCGCTCATTTCGTGGTCGTCCCACGTTGTCCTTCTGCGCTCATCTAGTCGTCGTCCCACGTTGTCCTTCTGCGCTCATCTCGTTGTCGTCCCACGTTGTCCTTCTGTGCTCATCTCGTCGTCGTCCCACGTTGCCCTTCTGCGCTCATCTCATCGTCGTCCCACGTTGTCCTTCTGAGCTCATCTCGTCGTCGTCCCACGTTTTCTTTCTGCGCTCATCTCGTCGTCGTCCCACGTTGTCCTTATGCGCTCATCTCATCGTCGTCCCACGTTGTCTTTCTGCGATCATCTCGTCGTCCTTCTGCGCTCATCTCGTCGTCGTCCCACGTTGTCCTTCTGCGCTCATCTCATCGTCGTCCCACGTTGTCCTTCTGCGCTCATCTCGTCGTCGTCCCACGTTGTCTTTCTGTGCTCATCTCGTCGTCGTCCCACGTTGTCCTTCTGCGATCATCTCGTCGTCGTCCCACGTTGTCCTTCTGCGCTCATCTCGTCGTCGTGCCACGTTGTCCTTCTGCGCTCATCTCGTCGTCGTCCCACGTTGTCCTTCTGCGATCATCTCGTCGTCGTCCCACGTTGTCCTTCTGCTATCATCTCGTCGTCCTTCTGCGCTCATCTCGTCGTCGTGCCACGTTGTCCTTCTGCGCTCATCTCGTCGTCGTCCCACGTTGTCCTTCTGCGCTCATCTCGTCGTCGTCCCATGTTGTCCTTCTGCGATCATCTCGTTGTCGTCCCACCTTGTCCTTCTGCGCTCATCTCGTCGTCCTTCTATGCTCACCTCGTCGTCGTCCCACGTTGTCCTTCTGCGCTCATCTCGTCGTCGTCCCACATTGTCCTTCTGCGCTCATCTCGTCGTCGTCCCACGTTGTCCTTCTGCGATTATCTCGTCGTCCTTCTGCGCTCATCTCGTCGTCGTCCCACGTTGTCCTTCTGCGATCATCTCGTCGTCCTTCTGCGCTCATCTCGTTGTCGTCCCACGTTGTCCTTCTGCGCTCATCTCGTCGTCGTCGCACGTTGTCCTTCTGCGCTCATCTCGTTGTCGCCCCACGTTGTCCTTCTGCGCTCATCTCGTCGTCGTCCCACGTTGTCCTTCTGCGCTCATCTCGTCGTCGTCCCACGTTGTCCTTCTGCGACCATCTCGTCGTCGTCCCACATTGTCCTTCTGCGCTCATCTCGTCGTCCTTCTATGCTCACCTCGTCGTCGTCCCACATTGTCCTTCTGCGCTCATCTCGTCGTCATCCCACGTTGTCCTTCTGCGCTCATCTCGTTGTCGTCCCACATTGTCCTTCTGCGCTCATCTCGTCGTCGTCCCACGTTGTCCTTCTGCGCTCATCTCGTAGTTTCTGCGCTCATCTCGTTGTCGTCCCACGTTGTCCTTCAGCGCTAATCTCGTTGTCGTCCCACGTTGTCCTTCTGCGCTCGTCTCGTCGTCGTCCCACGTTGTCTTTCTGCGCTCATCTCGTCGTCATCCCACGTTGTCCTTCTGCGCTCATTTCGTCGTCATCCCAAGTTGTCCTTCAGCGATCATCTCGTCGTCGTCCCACGTTGTCTTTCTGCTATCATCTGGTCGTCCTTCTGCGCTCCTCTCGTCGTCGTCCCACGTTGTCCTTCTGCGCTCATCTCGTCGTCGTCCCACGTTGTCCTTCTGCCCTCATCTCGTCGTCGTCCCACGTTGTCCTTCTGCGCTCATCTCGTCGTCGTCCCACATTGTCCTTCTGCGCTCATCTCGTCGTCGTCCCACGTTGTCCTTCTGCGATCATCTCGTCGACGTCCCACGTTGTCCTTCTGCGCTCATCTCGTCGTCGTCCCATTTTGTCCTTCTGCGCTCATGTCGTCGTCGTCCCACGTTGTCCTTCTGCGCTCATCTCGTTGTCGTCCCACGTTGTCCTTCTGTGCTCATCTCGTCGTCGTCCCACGTTGTCCTTCTGCGCTCATCTCGTCGTCGTCCCACGTTGTCCTTCTGCGCTCATCTCGTCGTCGTCCCACGTTGTCCTTCTGCGCTCATCTCGTCGTCGTCCCACGCGATCATCTCGTCGCCGTCCCACGTTGTCCTTCTGCGCTCATCTCGTTGTCCTTCTGCGCTCATCTCGTCGTCGTCCCACGTTGTCCTTCTGCGCTCATCTCGTCGTCGTCCCACGTTGTCCTTCTGCGCTCATCTCATCGTCGTCCCACGTTGTCCTTCTGCGATTATCTCGTCGTCCTTCTGCGCTCATCTCGTCGTCGTCCCACGTTGTCCTTCTAAGCTCATCTAGTCGTCGTCCCACGTTGTCCTTCTGCGCTCATCTCGTTGTCGTCCCACGTTGTCCTTCTGTGCTCATCTCATCGTCGTCCCACGTTGTCCCTCTGCGCTCATCTCATCGTCGTCCCACGTTGTCCTTCTGCGCTCATCTCGTCGTCGTCCCACGTTGTCCTTCTGCGCTCCTCTCGTCGTCGTCCCACGTTGTCCTTCTGCGCTCATCTCGTCGTCGTCCCACGTTGTCCTTCTGCCCTCATCTCGTCGTCGTCCCACGTTGTCCTTCTGCGCTCATCTCGTCGTCGTCCCACATTGTCCTTCTGCGCTCATCTCGTCGTCGTCCCACGTTGTCCTTCTGCGATCATCTCGTCGACGTCCCACGTTGTCCTTCTGCGCTCATATCGTCGTCGTCCCACGTTGTCCTTCTGCGATCATCTCGTCGATGTCCCACGTTGTCCTTCTGCGCTCATTTCGTCGTCCTTCTGCGCTCATCTCGTCGTCGTCCCACGTTGTCCTTCTGCGCTCATCTCGTCGTATTCCCACGTTGTCCTTCTGCGCTCATCTCGTCGTCGTGCCACGTTGTCCTTCTGCGCTCATCTCGTCGTCGTCCCACGTTGTCCTTCTGCGATCATCTCGTCGTCGTCCCACGCTATCCTTCTGCTATTATCTCGTCGTCATTCTGCGCTCATCTCGTCGTCGTCCCACGTTGTCCTTCTGCGCAAATCTCGTCGTCGTCCCACGTTGTCTTTCTGCGCTCATCTCGTCGTCGTCCCACGTTGTCCTTCTGTGATCATCTCGTCGTCGTCCCGCGTTGTCCTTCAGCGATCATCTCGTTGTCGTCCCACGTTGCCCTTCTGCGCTCATCTCGTCGTCGTCCCACGTATTCTTTCTGCGCTCATCTCGTCGTCGTCCCACGTTGTCCTTCTGCGATCATCTCGTCGTCGTCCCATGTTGTTCTTCTGCACTCATCTCGTCGTCGTAACACGTTGTCCTTCTGCGCTCATCTCGTCGTCGTCCCACGTTGTCCTTCTGCGATCATCTCGTCGTCGTCCCACGTTGTCCTTCTGCGCTCATCTCGTCGTCGTGCCACGTTGTCCTTCTGCGCTCATCTCGTCGTCGTCCCACGTTGTCCTTCTGCGATCATCTCGTCGTCGTCCCACGTTGTCCTTCTGCTATCATCTCGTCGTCCTTCTGCGCTCATCTCGTCGTCGTGCCACGTTGTCCTTCTGCGCTCATCTCGTCGTCGTCCCACGTTGTCCTTCTGCGCTCATCTCGTCGTCGTCCCATGTTGTCCTTCTGCGATCATCTCGTTGTCGTCCCACCTTGTCCTTCTGCGCTCATCTCGTCGTCCTTCTATGCTCACCTCGTCGTCGTCCCACGTTGTCCTTCTGCGCTCATCTCGTCGTCGTCCCACATTGTCCTTCTGCGCTCATCTCGTCGTCGTCCCACGTTGTCCTTCTGCGATTATCTCGTTGTCCTTCTGCGCTCATCTCGTCGTCGTCCCACGTTGTCCTTCTGCGATCATCTCGTCGTCCTTCTGCGCTCATCTCGTTGTCGTCCCACGTTGTCCTTCTGCGCTCATCTCGTCGTCGTCGCACGTTGTCCTTCTGCGCTCATCTCGTTGTCGCCCCACGTTGTCCTTCTGCGCTCATCTCGTCGTCGTCCCACGTTGTCCTTCTGCGCTCATCTCGTCGTCGTCCCACGTTGTCCTTCTGCGCTCATCTCGTCGTATTCCCACGTTGTCCTTCTGCGCTCATCTCGTCGTCGTGCCACGTTGTCCTTCTGCGCTCATCTCGTCGTCGTCCCACGTTATCCTTCTGCTATTATCTCGTCGTCATTCTGCGCTCATCTCGTCGTCGTCCCACGTTGTCCTTCTGCGCAAATCTCGTCGTCGTCCCACGTTGTCTTTCTGCGCTCATCTCGTCGTCGTCCCACGTTGTCCTTCTGTGATCATCTCGTCGTCGTCCCGCGTTGTCCTTCAGCGATCATCTCGTTGTCGTCCCACGTTGCCCTTCTGCGCTCATCTCGTCGTCGTCCCACGTATTCTTTCTGCGCTCATCTCGTCGTCGTCCCACGTTGTCCTTCTGCGATCATCTCGTCGTCGTCCCATGTTGTTCTTCTGCACTCATCTCGTCGTCGTAACACGTTGTCCTTCTGCGCTCATCTCGTCGTCGTCCCACGTTGTCCTTCTGCGATCATCTCGTCGTCGTCCCACGTTGTCCTTCTGCGCTCATCTCGTCGTCGTGCCACGTTGTCCTTCTGCGCTCATCTCGTCGTCGTCCCACGTTGTCCTTCTGCGATCATCTCGTCGTCGTCCCACGTTGTCCTTCTGCTATCATCTCGTCGTCCTTCTGCGCTCATCTCGTCGTCGTGCCACGTTGTCCTTCTGCGCTCATCTCGTCGTCGTCCCACGTTGTCCTTCTGCGCTCATCTCGTCGTCGTCCCATGTTGTCCTTCTGCGATCATCTCGTTGTCGTCCCACCTTGTCCTTCTGCGCTCATCTCGTCGTCCTTCTATGCTCACCTCGTCGTCGTCCCACGTTGTCCTTCTGCGCTCATCTCGTCGTCGTCCCACATTGTCCTTCTGCGCTCATCTCGTCGTCGTCCCACGTTGTCCTTCTGCGATTATCTCGTTGTCCTTCTGCGCTCATCTCGTCGTCGTCCCACGTTGTCCTTCTGCGATCATCTCGTCGTCCTTCTGCGCTCATCTCGTTGTCGTCCCACGTTGTCCTTCTGCGCTCATCTCGTCGTCGTCGCACGTTGTCCTTCTGCGCTCATCTCGTTGTCGCCCCACGTTGTCCTTCTGCGCTCATCTCGTCGTCGTCCCACGTTGTCCTTCTGCGCTCATCTCGTCGTCGTCCCACGTTGTCCTTCTGCGATCATCTCGTCGTCGTCCCACATTGTCCTTCTGCGCTCATCTCGTCGTCCTTCTATGCTCACCTCGTCGCCGTCCCACATTGTCCTTCTGCGCTCATCTCGTCGTCATCCCACGTTGTCCTTCTGCGCTCATCTCGTTGTCGTCCCACATTGTCCTTCTGCGCTCATCTCGTCGTCGTCCCACGTTGTCCTTCTGCGCTCATCTCGTCGTTTCTGCGCTCATCTCGTTGTCGTCCCACGTTGTCCTTCAGCGCTAATCTTGTTGTCGTCCCACGTTGTCCTTCTGCGCTCGTCTCGTCGTCGTCCCATGTTGTCTTTCTGCGCTCATCTCGTCGTCATCCCACGTTGTCCTTCTGCGCTCATTTCGTCGTCATCCCAAGTTGTCCTTCAGCGATCATCTCGTCGTCGTCCCACGTTGTCTTTCTGCTATCATCTGGTCGTCCTTCTGCGCTCCTCTCGTCGTCGTCCCACGTTGTCCTTCTGCGCTCATCTCGTCGTCGTCCCACGTTGTCCTTCTGCCCTCATCTCGTCGTCGTCCCACGTTGTCCTTCTGCGCTCATCTCGTCGTCGTCCCACATTGTCCTTCTGCGCTCATCTCGTCGTCGTCCCACGTTGTCCTTCTGCGATCATCTCGTCGACGTCCCACGTTGTCCTTCTGCGCTCATATCGTCGTCGTCCCACGTTGTCCTTCTGCGATCATCTCGTCGATGTCCCACGTTGTCCTTCTGCGCTCATTTCGTCGTCCTTCTGCGCTCATCTCGTCGTCGTCCCACGTTGTCCTTCTGCGCTCATCTCGTCGTATTCCCACGTTGTCCTTCTGCGCTCATCTCGTCGTCGTGCCACGTTGTCCTTCTGCGCTCATCTCGTCGTCGTCCCACGTTGTCCTTCTGCGATCATCTCGTCGTCGTCCCACGTTATCCTTCTGCTATTATCTCGTCGTCATTCTGCGCTCATCTCGTCGTCGTCCCACGTTGTCCTTCTGCGCAAATCTCGTCGTCGTCCCACGTTGTCTTTCTGCGCTCATCTCGTCGTCGTCCCACGTTGTCCTTCTGTGATCATCTCGTCGTCGTCCCGCGTTGTCCTTCAGCGATCATCTCGTTGTCGTCCCACGTTGCCCTTCTGCGCTCATCTCGTCGTCGTCCCACGTATTCTTTCTGCGCTCATCTCGTCGTCGTCCCACGTTGTCCTTCTGCGATCATCTCGTCGTCGTCCCATGTTGTTCTTCTGCACTCATCTCGTCGTCGTAACACGTTGTCCTTCTGCGCTCATCTCGTCGTCGTCCCACGTTGTCCTTCTGCGATCATCTCGTCGTCGTCCCACGTTGTCCTTCTGCGCTCATCTCGTCGTCGTGCCACGTTGTCCTTCTGCGCTCATCTCGTCGTCGTCCCACGTCGTCCTTCTGCGATCATCTCGTCGTCCTTCTGCGCTCATCTCGTCGTCGTCCCATTTTGTCCTTCTGCGCTCATGTCGTCGTCGTCCCACGTTGTCCTTCTGCGCTCATCTCGTTGTCGTCCTACGTTGCCCTTCTGTGCTCATTTCGTCGTTGTCCCACGTTGTCCTTCTGCGCTCATCTCGTCGTCGTCCCACGTTGTCCTTCTGCGCTCATCTCGTCGTCGTCCAACGTTGTCCTTCTGCGCTCATCTCGTCGTCGTCCCACGCGATCATCTCGTCGTCGTCCCACGTTGTCCTTCTGCGCTCATCTCGTTGTCCTTCTGCGCTCATCTCGTCGTCGTCCCACGTTGTCCTTCTGCGCTCATCTCGTCGTCGTGCCACGTTGTCCTTCTGCGCTCATCTCGTCGTCGTCCCACGTTGTCCTTCTGCGATTATCTCGTCGTCCTTCTGCGCTCATCTCGTCGTCGTCCCACGTTGTCCTTCTGCGCTCATCTAGTCGTCATCCCACGTTGTCCTTCTGTGCTCATCTCGTTGTTGTCCCACGTTGTACTTCTGTGCTCATCTCGTCGTCGTCCCACGTTGTCCTTCTGCGCTCATCTCATCGTCGTCCCACGTTGTCCTTCTGCGCTCATCTCGTCGTCATCCCACGTTGTCCTTCTGCGCTCATCTCGTCGTCGTCCCACGTTTTCCTTCTGCGCTCATCTCGTCGTCGTCCCACGTTGTCCTTATGCGCTCATCTCATCGTCGTCCCACGTTGTCTTTCTGCGATCATCTCGTCGTCGTCCCACGTTGTCCTTCTGCGATCATCTCGTCGTCCTTCTGCGCTCATCTCGTCGTCGTCCCACGTTGTCCTTCTGCGCTCATCTCGTCGTCGTCCCACGTTGTCCTTCTGCGCTCATCTCGTTGTCGTCCCACGTTGTCCTTCTGCGCTCATCTCGTCGTCGTCCCACGTTGTTCTTCTGCGATCATCTCGTCGTCCTTCTGCGCTCATCTCGTCGTCGTCCCATTTTGTCCTTCTGCGCTCATGTCGTCGTCGTCCCACGTTGTCCTTCTGCGCTCATCTCGTTGTCCTTCTGCGCTCATCTCGTCGTCGTCCCACGTTGTCCTTCTGCGCTCATCTCGTCGTCGTCCCACGTTGTCCTTCTGCGCTCATCTCGTCGTCATGCCACGTTGTCCTTCTGCGCTCATCTCGTCGTCGTCCCACGTTATCCTTCTGCGATCATCTCGTCGTCGTCCAACGTTGTCCTTCTGCGATTATCTCGTCGTCGTTCTGCGCTCATCTCGTCGTCGTCCCACGTTGTCCTTCTGCGCTCATCTAGTCGTCGTCCCACGTTGTCCTTCTGCGCTCATCTCGTTGTCGTCCCACGTTGTCCTTCTGCGCTCATCTAGTCGTCGTCCCACGTTGTCCTTCTGCGCTCATCTCGTTGTCGTCCCACGTTGTCCTTCTGTGCTCATCTCGTCGTCGTCCCACGTTGTCCTTCTGCGCTCATCTCATCGTCGTCCCACGTTGTCCTTCTGCGCTCATCTCATCGTCGTCCCACGTTGTCCTTCTGCGATCATCTCGTCGTCCTTCTGCGCTCATCTCGTCGTCTTCCCACGTTTTCCTTCTGCGCTCATCTCGTCGCCGTCCCACGTTGTCCTTCTGCGCTCATCTCGTCGTCGTCCCACGTTGTCCTTCTGTGCTCATCTCATCGTCGTCCCACGTTGTCCTTCTGCGCTCATCTCGTCGTCGTCCCACGTTGTCCTTCTGCGCTCATCTCGTCGTCGTCCCACATTTTCCTTCTGCGCTCTTCTCGTCGTCGTCCCACGTTGTCCTTATGCGCTCATCTCATCTTCGTCCCACGTTGTCTTTCTGCGATCATCTCATCGTCGTCCCACGTTGTCCTTCTGCTATCATCTCGTCGTCCTTCTGCGCTCATCTCGTCGTCGTCCCACGTTGTCCTTCTGCGCTCATCTCGTCGCCGTCCCACGTTGTCCTTCTGCGCTCATCTCGTTGTCGTCCCACGTTGTCCTTCTGCGCTCATCTCGTCGTCGTCCCACGTTGTCCTTCTGCGCTCATCTCGTCGTTGTCCCACGTTGTCCTTATGCGCTCATCTCATCGTCGTCCCACGTTGTCTTTCTGCGATCATCTCGTCGTCGTCCCACGTTGTCCTTCTGCGATCATCTCGTCGTCCTTCTGCGCTCATCTCGTCGTCGTCCCACGTTGTCCTTCTGCGCTCATCTCGTCATCGTCCCACGTTGTCCTTCTGCGCTCATCTCGTCGTCGTCCCACGTTGACCTTCTGCGCTCATCTCGTCGTCGTCCCACGTTGTCCTTCTGCGATCATCTCGTCGTCGTCCAACGTTGTCCTTCTGCAATTATCTCGTCGTCCTTCTGCGCTCATCTCGTCGTCGTCCCACGTTGTCCTTCTGCGCTCATCTAGTCGTCGTCCCACGTTGTCCTTCTGCGCTCATCTCGTTGTCGTCCCACGTTGTCCTTCTGCGCTCATCTCGTCGTCGTCTCACGTTGTCCTTCTGCGCTCATCTCGTCGTCGTCCCACGTTGTCCTTCTGCGCTCATCTCATCGTCGTCCCACGTTGTCCTTCTGCGCTCATCTCGTCGTCGTCCCACGTTGTCCTTCTGCGCTCATCTCGTCGTCGTCCCACGTTTTCCTTCTGCGCTCATCTCGTCGTCGTCCCACGTTGTCCTTATGCGCTCATCTCATCGTCGTCCCACGTTGTCTTTCTGCGATCATCTCGTCGTCGTCCCACGTTGTCCTTCTGCGATCATCTCGTCGTCCTTCTGCGCTCATCTCGTCGTCGTCCCACGTTGTCCTTCTGCGCTCATCTCGTCGCCGTCCCACGTTGTCCTTATGCGCTCATCTCGTCGTCGTCCCACGTTGTCCTTCTGCGCTCATCTCGTCGTCGTCCCACGTTGTCCTTCTGCGCTCATCTCGTCGTCGCCCCACGTTGTCCTTATGCGATCATCTCGTCGTCGTCCCACATTGTCCTTCTGCGCTCATCTCGTCGTCCTTCTATGCTCACCTCGTCGTCGTCCCACGTTGTCCTTCTGCGCTCATCTCGTCGTCGTGCCACGTTGTCCTTCTGCGCTCATCTCGTCGTCGTCCCACATTGTCCTTCTGCGCTCATCTCGTCGTCGTGCCACGTTGTCCTTCTGCGATTATCTCGTCGTCCTTCTGCGCTCATTTCGTCGTCGTCCCACGTTGTCCTTCTGCGCTCATCTCGTTGTCGTCCCACGTTGTCCTTCTGTGCTCATCTCGTCGTCATCCCACGTTGTCCTTCTGCTCTCATCTCATCGTCGTCCCACGTTGTCCTTCTGCGCTCATCTCGTCGTCGTCCCACGTTGTCCTTCTGCGCTCATCTCGTCGTCGTCCCACGTTTTCCTTCTGCGCTCTTCTCGTCGTCGTCCCACGTTGTCCTTATGCGCTCATCTCATCGTCGTCCCACGTTATCTTTCTGCGATCATCTCATCGTCGTCCCACGTTGTCCTTCTGCGATCATCTCGTCGTCCTTCTGCGCTCATCTCGTCGTCGTCCCACGTTGTCCTTCTGAGCTCATCTCGTCGCCGTCCCACGTTGTCCTTCTGCGCTCATCTCGTTGTCGTCCCACGTTGTCCTTCTGCGCTCATCTCGTCGTCGTCCCACGTTGTCCTTCTGCGCTCATCTCGTTGTCGTCCCACGTTGTCCTTCTGCGCTCATCTCGTCGTCGTCCCACGTTGTCCTTCTGCGCTCATCTCGTCGTCGTCCCACATTGTCCTTCTGCGCTCATCTCGTCGTCGTCCCACGTTGTCCTTCTGCGATTATCTCGTCGTCCTTCTGCGCTCATCTCGTCGTCGTCCCACGTTGTCCTTCTGCGCTCATCTAGTCGTCGTCCCACGTTGTCCTTCTGCGCTCATCTCGTTGTCGTCCCACGTTGTCCTTCTGCGCTCATCTCGTCGTCGTCCCACGTTGTCCTTCTGCGCTCATCTCGTTGTCGTCCCACGTTGTCCTTCTGCGCTCATCTCGTCGTCGTCCCACGTTGTCCTTCTGCGATCATCTCGTCGTCGTCCCACATTGTCCTTCTGCGCTCATCTCGTCGTCCTTCTATGCTCACCTCGTCGTCGTCCCACGTTGTCCTTCTGCGCTCATCTCGTCGTCGTGCCACGTTGTCCTTCTGCGCTCATCTCGTCGTCGTCCCACATTGTCCTTCTGCGCTCATCTCGTCGTCGCCCCACGTTGTCCTTCTGCGATTATCTCGTCGTCCTTCTGCGCTCATCTCGTCGTCGTCCCACGTTGTCCTTCTGCGCTCATATAGTCGTTGTCCCACGTTGTCCTTCTGCGCTCATCTCGTTGTCGTCCCACGTTGTCCTTCTGTGCTCATTTCGTCGTCGTCCCACGTTGTCCTTCTGCGCTCATCTCGTCGTCGTCCCACGTTGTCCTTCTGCGCTCATCTCGTCGTCGTCCCACGTTGTCCTTCTGCGCTCATCTCGTCGTCGTCCCACGTTGTCCTTCTGCGATCATCTCGTCGTCGTCCAACGTTGTCCTTCTGCAATTATCTCGTCGTCCTTCTGCGCTCATCTCGTCGTCGTCCCACGTTGTCCTTCTGCGCTCATCTCATCGTCGTCCCACGTTGTCCTTCTGCGCTCATCTCGTCGTCGTCCCACGTTGTCCTTCTGCGCTCATCTCGTCGTCGTCCCACGTTTTCCTTCTGCGCTCATCTCGTCGTCGTCCCACGTTGTCCTTATGCGCTCATCTCATCGTCGTCCCACGTTGTCTTTCTGCGATCATCTCGTCGTCGTCCCACGTTGTCCTTCTGCGATCATCTCGTCGTCCTTCTGCGCTCATCTCGTCGTCGTCCCACGTTGTCCTTCTGCGCTCATCTCGTCATCGTCCCACGTTGTCCTTCTGCGCTCATCTCGTCGTCGTCCCACGTTGACCTTCTGCGCTCATCTCGTCGTCGTCCCACGTTGTCCTTCTGCGATCATCTCGTCGTCGTCCAACGTTGTCCTTCTGCAATTATCTCGTCGTCCTTCTGCGCTCATCTCGTCGTCGTCCCACGTTGTCCTTCTGCGCTCATCTAGTCGTCGTCCCACGTTGTCCTTCTGCGCTCAACTCGTTGTCGTCCCACGTTGTCCTTCTGCGCTCATCTCGTCGTCGTCTCACGTTGTCCTTCTGCGCTCATCTCGTCGTCGTCCCACGTTGTCCTTCTGCGCTCATCTCATCGTCGTCCCACGTTGTCCTTCTGCGCTCATCTCGTCGTCGTCCCACGTTGTCCTTCTGCGCTCATCTCGTCGTCGTCCCACGTTTTCCTTCTGCGCTCATCTCGTCGTCGTCCCACGTTGTCCTTATGCGCTCATCTCATCGTCGTCCCACGTTGTCTTTCTGCGATCATCTCGTCGTCGTCCCACGTTGTCCTTCTGCGATCATCTCGTCGTCCTTCTGCGCTCATCTCGTCGTCGTCCCACGTTGTCCTTCTGCGCTCATCTCGTCGCCGTCCCACGTTGTCCTTATGCGCTCATCTCGTCGTCGTCCCACGTTGTCCTTCTGCGCTCATCTCGTCGTCGTCCCACGTTGTCCTTCTGCGCTCATCTCGTCGTCGCCCCACGTTGTCCTTCTGCGATCATCTCGTCGTCGTCCCACATTGTCCTTCTGCGCTCATCTCGTCGTCCTTCTATGCTCACCTCGTCGTCGTCCCACGTTGTCCTTCTGCGCTCATCTCGTCGTCGTGCCACGTTGTCCTTCTGCGCTCATCTCGTCGTCGTCCCACATTGTCCTTCTGCGCTCATCTCGTCGTCGTGCCACGTTGTCCTTCTGCGATTATCTCGTCGTCCTTCTGCGCTCATTTCGTCGTCGTCCCACGTTGTCCTTCTGCGCTCATCTAGTCGTCGTCCCACGTTGTCCTTCTGCGCTCATCTCGTCGTCGTGCCACGTTGTCCTTCTGCGCTCATCTCGTCGTCGTCCCACGTTATCCTTCTGCGATCATCTCGTCGTCGTCCAACGTTGTCCTTCTGCGATTATCTCGTCGTCCTTCTGCGCTCATCTCGTCGTCGTCCCACGTTGTCCTTCTGCGCTCATCTCGTTGTCGTCCCACGTTGTCCTTCTGTGCTCATCTCGTCGTCATCCCACGTTGTCCTTCTGCTCTCATCTCATCGTCGTCCCACGTTGTCCTTCTGCGCTCATCTCGTCGTCGTCCCACGTTGTCCTTCTGCGCTCATCTCGTCGTCGTCCCACGTTTTCCTTCTGCGCTCTTCTCGTCGTCGTCCCACGTTGTCCTTATGCGCTCATCTCATCGTCGTCCCACGTTATCTTTCTGCGATCATCTCATCGTCGTCCCACGTTGTCCTTCTGCGATCATCTCGTCGTCCTTCTGCGCTCATCTCGTCGTCGTCCCACGTTGTCCTTCTGAGCTCATCTCGTCGCCGTCCCACGTTGTCCTTCTGCGCTCATCTCGTTGTCGTCCCACGTTGTCCTTCTGCGCTCATCTCGTCGTCGTCCCACGTTGTCCTTCTGCGCTCATCTCGTTGTCGTCCCACGTTGTCCTTCTGCGCTCATCTCGTCGTCGTCCCACGTTGTCCTTCTGCGCTCATCTCGTCGTCGTCCCACATTGTCCTTCTGCGCTCATCTCGTCGTCGTCCCACGTTGTCCTTCTGCGATTATCTCGTCGTCCTTCTGCGCTCATCTCGTCGTCGTCCCACGTTGTCCTTCTGCGCTCATCTAGTCGTCGTCCCACGTTGTCCTTCTGCGCTCATCTCGTTGTCGTCCCACGTTGTCCTTCTGCGCTCATCTCGTCGTCGTCCCACGTTGTCCTTCTGCGCTCATCTCGTTGTCGTCCCACGTTGTCCTTCTGCGCTCATCTCGTCGTCGTCCCACGTTGTCCTTCTGCGATCATCTCGTCGTCGTCCCACATTGTCCTTCTGCGCTCATCTCGTCGTCCTTCTATGCTCACCTCGTCGTCGTCCCACGTTGTCCTTCTGCGCTCATCTCGTCGTCGTGCCACGTTGTCCTTCTGCGCTCATCTCGTCGTCGTCCCACATTGTCCTTCTGCGCTCATCTCGTCGTCGCCCCACGTTGTCCTTCTGCGATCATCTCGTCGTCCTTCTGCGCTCATCTCGTCGTCGTCCCACGTTGTCCTTCTGCGCTCATCTCGTCATCGTCCCACGTTGTCCTTCTGCGCTCATCTCGTCGTCGTCCCACGTTGACCTTCTGCGCTCATCTCGTCGTCGTCCCACGTTGTCCTTCTGCGATCATCTCGTCGTCGTCCAACGTTGTCCTTCTGCAATTATCTCGTCGTCCTTCTGCGCTCATCTCGTCGTCGTCCCACGTTGTCCTTCTGCGCTCATCTAGTCGTCGTCCCACGTTGTCCTTCTGCGCTCATCTCGTTGTCGTCCCACGTTGTCCTTCTGCGCTCATCTCGTCGTCGTCTCACGTTGTCCTTCTGCGCTCATCTCGTCGTCGTCCCACGTTGTCCTTCTGCGCTCATCTCATCGTCGTCCCACGTTGTCCTTCTGCGCTCATCTCGTCGTCGTCCCACGTTGTCCTTCTGCGCTCATCTCGTCGTCGTCCCACGTTTTCCTTCTGCGCTCATCTCGTCGTCGTCCCACGTTGTCCTTATGCGCTCATCTCATCGTCGTCCCACGTTGTCTTTCTGCGATCATCTCGTTGTCGTCCCACGTTGTCCTTCTGCGCTCATCTCGTCGTCGTCCCACGTTGTCCTTCTGCGATCATCTCGTCGTCGTCCCACATTGTCCTTCTGCGCTCATCTCGTCGTCCTTCTATGCTCACCTCGTCGTCGTCCCACGTTGTCCTTCTGCGCTCATCTCGTCGTCGTGCCACGTTGTCCTTCTGCGCTCATCTCGTCGTCGTCCCACATTGTCCTTCTGCGCTCATCTCGTCGTCGCCCCACGTTGTCCTTCTGCGATCATCTCGTCGTCCTTCTGCGCTCATCTCGTCGTCGTCCCACGTTGTCCTTCTGCGCTCATCTCGTCATCGTCCCACGTTGTCCTTCTGCGCTCATCTCGTCGTCGTCCCACGTTGACCTTCTGCGCTCATCTCGTCGTCGTCCCACGTTGTCCTTCTGCGATCATCTCGTCGTCGTCCAACGTTGTCCTTCTGCAATTATCTCGTCGTCCTTCTGCGCTCATCTCGTCGTCGTCCCACGTTGTCCTTCTGCGCTCATCTAGTCGTCGTCCCACGTTGTCCTTCTGCGCTCATCTCGTTGTCGTCCCACGTTGTCCTTCTGCGCTCATCTCGTCGTCGTCTCACGTTGTCCTTCTGCGCTCATCTCGTCGTCGTCCCACGTTGTCCTTCTGCGCTCATCTCATCGTCGTCCCACGTTGTCCTTCTGCGCTCATCTCGTCGTCGTCCCACGTTGTCCTTCTGCGCTCATCTCGTCGTCGTCCCACGTTTTCCTTCTGCGCTCATCTCGTCGTCGTCCCACGTTGTCCTTATGCGCTCATCTCATCGTCGTCCCACGTTGTCTTTCTGCGATCATCTCGTCGTCGTCCCACGTTGTCCTTCTGCGATCATCTCGTCGTCCTTCTGCGCTCATCTCGTCGTCGTCCCACGTTGTCCTTCTGCGCTCATCTCGTCGCCGTCCCACGTTGTCCTTATGCGCTCATCTCGTCGTCGTCCCACGTTGTCCTTCTGCGCTCATCTCGTCGTCGTCCCACGTTGTCCTTCTGCGCTCATCTCGTCGTCGCCCCACGTTGTCCTTATGCGATCATCTCGTCGTCGTCCCACATTGTCCTTCTGCGCTCATCTCGTCGTCCTTCTATGCTCACCTCGTCGTCGTCCCACGTTGTCCTTCTGCGCTCATCTCGTCGTCGTGCCACGTTGTCCTTCTGCGCTCATCTCGTCGTCGTCCCACATTGTCCTTCTGCGCTCATCTCGTCGTCGTGCCACGTTGTCCTTCTGCGATTATCTCGTCGTCCTTCTGCGCTCATTTCGTCGTCGTCCCACGTTGTCCTTCTGCGCTCATCTCGTTGTCGTCCCACGTTGTCCTTCTGTGCTCATCTCGTCGTCATCCCACGTTGTCCTTCTGCTCTCATCTCATCGTCGTCCCACGTTGTCCTTCTGCGCTCATCTCGTCGTCGTCCCACGTTGTCCTTCTGCGCTCATCTCGTCGTCGTCCCACGTTTTCCTTCTGCGCTCTTCTCGTCGTCGTCCCACGTTGTCCTTATGCGCTCATCTCATCGTCGTCCCACGTTATCTTTCTGCGATCATCTCATCGTCGTCCCACGTTGTCCTTCTGCGATCATCTCGTCGTCCTTCTGCGCTCATCTCGTCGTCGTCCCACGTTGTCCTTCTGAGCTCATCTCGTCGCCGTCCCACGTTGTCCTTCTGCGCTCATCTCGTTGTCGTCCAACGTTGTCCTTCTGCGCTCATCTCGTCGTCGTCCCACGTTGTCCTTCTGCGCTCATCTCGTTGTCGTCCCACGTTGTCCTTCTGCGCTCATCTCGTCGTCGTCCCACGTTGTCCTTCTGCGCTCATCTCGTCGTCGTCCCACATTGTCCTTCTGCGCTCATCTCGTCGTCGTCCCACGTTGTCCTTCTGCGATTATCTCGTCGTCCTTCTGCGCTCATCTCGTCGTCGTCCCACGTTGTCCTTCTGCGCTCATCTAGTCGTCGTCCCACGTTGTCCTTCTGCGCTCATCTCGTTGTCGTCCCACGTTGTCCTTCTGCGCTCATCTCGTCGTCGTCCCACGTTGTCCTTCTGCGCTCATCTCGTTGTCGTCCCACGTTGTCCTTCTGCGCTCATCTCGTCGTCGTCCCACGTTGTCCTTCTGCGATCATCTCGTCGTCGTCCCACATTGTCCTTCTGCGCTCATCTCGTCGTCCTTCTATGCTCACCTCGTCGTCGTCCCACGTTGTCCTTCTGCGCTCATCTCGTCGTCGTGCCACGTTGTCCTTCTGCGCTCATCTCGTCGTCGTCCCACATTGTCCTTCTGCGCTCATCTCGTCGTCGCCCCACGTTGTCCTTCTGCGATTATCTCGTCGTCCTTCTGCGCTCATCTCGTCGTCGTCCCACGTTGTCCTTCTGCGCTCATATAGTCGTTGTCCCACGTTGTCCTTCTGCGCTCATCTCGTTGTCGTCCCACGTTGTCCTTCTGTGCTCATTTCGTCGTCGTCCCACGTTGTCCTTCTGCGCTCATCTCGTCGTCGTCCCACGTTGTCCTTCTGCGCTCATCTCGTCGTCGTCCCACGTTGTCCTTCTGCGCTCATCTCGTCGTCGTCCCACGTTGTCCTTCTGCGATCATCTCGTCGTCGTCCAACGTTGTCCTTCTGCAATTATCTCGTCGTCCTTCTGCGCTCATCTCGTCGTCGTCCCACGTTGTCCTTCTGCGCTCATCTCATCGTCGTCCCACGTTGTCCTTCTGCGCTCATCTCGTCGTCGTCCCACGTTGTCCTTCTGCGCTCATCTCGTCGTCGTCCCACGTTTTCCTTCTGCGCTCATCTCGTCGTCGTCCCACGTTGTCCTTATGCGCTCATCTCATCGTCGTCCCACGTTGTCTTTCTGCGATCATCTCGTCGTCGTCCCACGTTGTCCTTCTGCGATCATCTCGTCGTCCTTCTGCGCTCATCTCGTCGTCGTCCCACGTTGTCCTTCTGCGCTCATCTCGTCATCGTCCCACGTTGTCCTTCTGCGCTCATCTCGTCGTCGTCCCACGTTGTCCTTCTGCGATCATCTCGTCGTCGTCCAACGTTGTCCTTCTGCAATTATCTCGTCGTCCTTCTGCGCTCATCTCGTCGTCGTCCCACGTTGTCCTTCTGCGCTCATCTAGTCGTCGTCCCACGTTGTCCTTCTGCGCTCATCTCGTTGTCGTCCCACGTTGTCCTTCTGCGCTCATCTCGTCGTCGTCTCACGTTGTCCTTCTGCGCTCATCTCGTCGTCGTCCCACGTTGTCCTTCTGCGCTCATCTCATCGTCGTCCCACGTTGTCCTTCTGCGCTCATCTCGTCGTCGTCCCACGTTGTCCTTCTGCGCTCATCTCGTCGTCGTCCCACGTTTTCCTTCTGCGCTCATCTCGTCGTCGTCCCACGTTGTCCTTATGCGCTCATCTCATCGTCGTCCCACGTTGTCTTTCTGCGATCATCTCGTCGTCGTCCCACGTTGTCCTTCTGCGATCATCTCGTCGTCCTTCTGCGCTCATCTCGTCGTCGTCCCACGTTGTCCTTCTGCGCTCATCTCGTCGCCGTCCCACGTTGTCCTTATGCGCTCATCTCGTCGTCGTCCCACGTTGTCCTTCTGCGCTCATCTCGTCGTCGTCCCACGTTGTCCTTCTGCGCTCATCTCGTCGTCGCCCCACGTTGTCCTTCTGCGATCATCTCGTCGTCGTCCCACATTGTCCTTCTGCGCTCATCTCGTCGTCCTTCTATGCTCACCTCGTCGTCGTCCCACGTTGTCCTTCTGCGCTCATCTCGTCGTCGTGCCACGTTGTCCTTCTGCGCTCATCTCGTCGTCGTCCCACATTGTCCTTCTGCGCTCATCTCGTCGTCGTGCCACGTTGTCCTTCTGCGATTATCTCGTCGTCCTTCTGCGCTCATTTCGTCGTCGTCCCACGTTGTCCTTCTGCGCTCATCTAGTCGTCGTCCCACGTTGTCCTTCTGCGCTCATCTCGTCGTCGTGCCACGTTGTCCTTCTGCGCTCATCTCGTCGTCGTCCCACGTTATCCTTCTGCGATCATCTCGTCGTCGTCCAACGTTGTCCTTCTGCGATTATCTGGTCGTCCTTCTGCGCTCATCTCGTCGTCGTCCCACGTTGTCCTTCTGCGCTCATCTCGTTGTCGTCCCACGTTGTCCTTCTGTGCTCATCTCGTCGTCATCCCACGTTGTCCTTCTGCTCTCATCTCATCGTCGTCCCACGTTGTCCTTCTGCGCTCATCTCGTCGTCGTCCCACGTTGTCCTTCTGCGCTCATCTCGTCGTCGTCCCACGTTTTCCTTCT
Source organism: Coregonus lavaretus (assembly GCF_964263955.1). Taxonomy (NCBI): domain Eukaryota; kingdom Metazoa; phylum Chordata; class Actinopteri; order Salmoniformes; family Salmonidae; genus Coregonus; species Coregonus lavaretus. Next base: position 47,789,385 of record NC_140009.1, on the reverse strand, counting down.
GCGCTCTTCTCGTCGTCGTCCCACGTTGTCCTTATGCGCTCATCTCATCGTCGTCCCACGTTATCTTTCTGCGATCATCTCATCGTCGTCCCACGTTGTCCTTCTGCGATCATCTCGTCGTCCTTCTGCGCTCATCTCGTCGTCGTCCCACGTTGTCCTTCTGAGCTCATCTCGTCGCCGTCCCACGTTGTCCTTCTGCGCTCATCTCGTTGTCGTCCCACGTTGTCCTTCTGCGCTCATCTCGTCGTCGTCCCACGTTGTCCTTCTGCGCTCATCTCGTTGTCATCCCACGTTGTCCTTCTGCGCTCATCTCGTCGTCGTCCCACGTTGTCCTTCTGCGCTCATCTCGTCGTCGTCCCACATTGTCCTTCTGCGCTCATCTCGTCGTCGTCCCACGTTGTCCTTCTGCGATTATCTCGTCGTCCTTCTGCGCTCATCTCGTCGTCGTCCCACGTTGTCCTTCTGCGCTCATCTAGTCGTCGTCCCACGTTGTCCTTCTGCGCTCATCTCGTTGTCGTCCCACGTTGTCCTTCTGCGCTCATCTCGTCGTCGTCCCACGTTGTCCTTCTGCGCTCATCTCGTTGTCGTCCCACGTTGTCCTTCTGCGCTCATCTCGTCGTCGTCCCACGTTGTCCTTCTGCGATCATCTCGTCGTCGTCCCACATTGTCCTTCTGCGCTCATCTCGTCGTCCTTCTATGCTCACCTCGTCGTCGTCCCACGTTGTCCTTCTGCGCTCATCTCGTCGTCGTGCCACGTTGTCCTTCTGCGCTCATCTCGTCGTCGTCCCACATTGTCCTTCTGCGCTCATCTCGTCGTCGCCCCACGTTGTCCTTCTGCGATTATCTCGTCGTCCTTCTGCGCTCATCTCGTCGTCGTCCCACGTTGTCCTTCTGCGCTCATATAGTCGTTGTCCCACGTTGTCCTTCTGCGCTCATCTCGTTGTCGTCCCACGTTGTCCTTCTGTGCTCATTTCGTCGTCGTCCCACGTTGTCCTTCTGCGCTCATCTCGTCGTCGTCCCACGTTGTCCTTCTGCGCTCATCTCGTCGTCGTCCCACGTTGTCCTTCTGCGCTCATCTCGTCGTCGTCCCACGTTGTCCTTCTGCGATCATCTCGTCGTCGTCCAACGTTGTCCTTCTGCAATTATCTCGTCGTCCTTCTGCGCTCATCTCGTCGTCGTCCCACGTTGTCCTTCTGCGCTCATCTAGTCGTCGTCCCACGTTGTCCTTCTGCGCTCATCTCGTTGTCGTCCCACGTTGTCCTTCTGTGCTCATCTCGTCGTCGTCCCACGTTGTCCTTCTGCGCTCATCTCGTCGTGGTCCCACGTTGTCCTTCTGCGCTCATCTCATCGTCGTCCCACGTTGTCCTTCTGCGATCATCTCGTCGTCCTTCTGCGCTCATCTCGTCGTCGTCCCACGTTGTCCTTCTGCGCTCATCTCGTCGCCGTCCCACGTTGTCCTTCTGCGCTCATCTCGTCGTCGTCCCACGTTGTCCTTCTGCGCTCATCTCATCGTCATCCCACGTTGTCCTTCTGCGCTCATCTCGTCGTCGTCCCACGTTGTCCTTATGCGCTCATCTCATCTTCGTCCCACGTTGTCTTTCTGCGATCATCTCATCGTCGTCCCACGTTGTCCTTCTGCGATCATCTCGTCGTCCTTCTGCGCTCATCTCGTCGTCGTCCCACGTTGTCCTTCTGCGCTCATCTCGTCGCCGTCCCACGTTGTCCTTCTGCGCTCATCTCGTTGTCGTCCCACGTTGTCCTTCTGCGCTCATCTCGTCGTCGTCCCACGTTGTCCTTCTGCGCTCATCTCGTCGTCGCCCCACGTTGTCCTTCTGCGATCATCTCGTCGTCGTCCCACATTGTCCTTCTGCGCTCATCTCGTCGTCCTTCTATGCTCACCTCGTCGTCGTCCCACGTTGTCCTTCTTCGCTCATCTTGTCGTCGTGCCACGTTGTCCTTCTGCGCTCATCTCGTCGTCGTCCCACGTTGCCCTTCTGCGCTCATCTCATCGTCGTCCCACGTTGTCCTTCTGAGCTCATCTCGTCGTCGTCCCACGTTGTCCTTCTGCGCTCATCTCGTCGTCGTCCCACGTTTTCCTTCTGCGCTCATCTCGTCGTCGTCCCACGCGATCATCTCGTCGTCGTCCCACGTTGTCCTTCTGCGCTCATCTCATCGTCGTCCCACGTTGTCCTTCTGCGATTATCTCGTCGTCCTTCTGCGCTCATCTCGTTGTCGTCCCACGTTGTCCTTCTGCGCTCATCTAGTCGTCGTCCCACGTTGTCCTTCTGCGCTCATCTCGTTGTCGTCCCACGTTGTCCTTCTGTGCTCCTCTCGCCGTCGTCCCACGTTGTCCTTCTGCGCTCATCTCATCGTCGTCCCACGTTGTCCTTCTGCGCTCATCTCGTCGTCGTCCCACGTTTTCCTTCTGCGCTCATCTCGTCGTCGTCCCACGTTGTCCTTATGCGCTCATCTCATCGTCGTCCCACGTTGTCTTTCTGCGATCATCTCGTCGTCGTCCCACGTTGTCCTTCTGCGATCATCTCGTCGTCCTTCTGCGCTCATCTCGTCGTCGTCCCACGTTGACCTTCTGCGCTCATCTCGTCGTCGTCCCACGTTGTCCTTCTGCGATCATCTCGTCGTCGTCCAACGTTGTCCTTCTGCAATTATCTCGTCGTCCTTCTGCGCTCATCTCGTCGTCGTCCCACGTTGTCCTTCTGCGCTCATCTAGTCGTCGTCCCACGTTGTCCTTCTGCGCTCATCTCGTCGTCGTCCCACGTTGTCCTTCTGCGCTCATCTCGTCGTCGTCTCACGTTGTCCTTCTGCGCTCATCTCGTCGTCGTCCCACGTTGTCCTTTTGCGCTCATCTCATCGTCGTCCCACGTTGTCCTTCTGCGCTCATCTCGTCGTCGTCCCACGTTGTCCTTCTGCGCTCATCTCGTCATCGTCCCACGTTTTCCTTCTGCGCTCATCTCGTCGTCGTCCCACGTTGTCCTTATGCGCTCATCTCATCGTCGTCCCACGTTGTCTTTCTGCGATCATCTCGTCGTCGTCCCACGTTGTCCTTCTGCGATCATCTCGTCGTCCTTCTGCGCTCATCTCGTCGTCGTCCCACGTTGTCCTTCTGCGCTCATCTCGTCGCCGTCCCACGTTGTCCTTATGCGCTCATCTCATCGTCGTCCCACGTTGTCCTTCTGCGCTCATCTCGTCGTCGTCCCACGTTGTCCTTCTGCGCTCATCTCGTCGTCGCCCCACGTTGTCCTTCTGCGATCATCTCGTCGTCGTCCCACATTGTCCTTCTGCGCTCATCTCGTCGTCCTTCTATGCTCACCTCGTCGTCGTCCCACGTTGTCCTTCTGCGCTCATCTCGTCGTCGTGCCACGTTGTCCTTCTGCGCTCATCTCGTCGTCGTCCCACATTGTCCTTCTGCGCTCATCTCGTCGTCGTGCCACGTTGTCCTTCTGCGATTATCTCGTCGTCCTTCTGCGCTCATTTCGTCGTCGTCCCACGTTGTCCTTCTGCGCTCATCTAGTCGTCGTCCCACGTTGTCCTTATGCGCTCATCTCGTCGTCGTGCCACGTTGTCCTTCTGCGCTCATCTCGTCGTCGTCCCACGTTATCCTTCTGCGATCATCTCGTCGTCGTCCAACGTTGTCCTTCTGCGATTATCTGGTCGTCCTTCTGCGCTCATCTCGTCGTCGTCCCACGTTGTCCTTCTGCGCTCATCTCGTTGTCGTCCCACGTTGTCCTTCTGTGCTCATCTCGTCGTCATCCCACGTTGTCCTTCTGCTCTCATCTCATCGTCGTCCCACGTTGTCCTTCTGCGCTCATCTCGTCGTCGTCCCACGTTGTCCTTCTGCGCTCATCTCGTCGTCGTCCCACGTTTTCCTTCTGCACTCTTCTCGTCGTCGTCCCACGTTGTCCTTATGCGCTCATCTCATCGTCGTCCCACGTTATCTTTCTGCGATCATCTCATCGTCGTCCCACGTTGTCCTTCTGCGATCATCTCGTCGTCCTTCTGCGCTCATCTCGTCGTCGTCCCACGTTGTCCTTCTGAGCTCATCTCGTCGCCGTCCCACGTTGTCCTTCTGCGCTCATCTCGTTGTCGTCCCACGTTGTCCTTCTGCGCTCATCTCGTCGTCGTCCCACGTTGTCCTTCTGCGCTCATCTCGTTGTCATCCCACGTTGTCCTTCTGCGCTCATCTCGTCGTCGTCCCACGTTGTCCTTCTGCGCTCATCTCGTCGTCGTCCCACATTGTCCTTCTGCGCTCATCTCGTCGTCGTCCCACGTTGTCCTTCTGCGATTATCTCGTCGTCCTTCTGCGCTCATCTCGTCGTCGTCCCACGTTGTCCTTCTGCGCTCATCTAGTCGTCGTCCCACGTTGTCCTTCTGCGCTCATCTCGTTGTCGTCCCACGTTGTCCTTCTGCGCTCATCTCGTCGTCGTCCCACGTTGTCCTTCTGCGCTCATCTCGTTGTCGTCCCACGTTGTCCTTCTGCGCTCATCTCGTCGTCGTCCCACGTTGTCCTTCTGCGATCATCTCGTCGTCGTCCCACATTGTCCTTCTGCGCTCATCTCGTCGTCCTTCTATGCTCACCTCGTCGTCGTCCCACGTTGTCCTTCTGCGCTCATCTCGTCGTCGTGCCACGTTGTCCTTCTGCGCTCATCTCGTCGTCGTCCCACATTGTCCTTCTGCGCTCATCTCGTCGTCGCCCCACGTTGTCCTTCTGCGATTATCTCGTCGTCCTTCTGCGCTCATCTCGTCGTCGTCCCACGTTGTCCTTCTGCGCTCATATAGTCGTTGTCCCACGTTGTCCTTCTGCGCTCATCTCGTTGTCGTCCCACGTTGTCCTTCTGTGCTCATTTCGTCGTCGTCCCACGTTGTCCTTCTGCGCTCATCTCGTCGTCGTCCCACGTTGTCCTTCTGCGCTCATCTCGTCGTCGTCCCACGTTGTCCTTCTGCGCTCATCTCGTCGTCGTCCCACGTTGTCCTTCTGCGATCATCTCGTCGTCGTCCAACGTTGTCCTTCTGCAATTATCTCGTCGTCCTTCTGCGCTCATCTCGTCGTCGTCCCACGTTGTCCTTCTGCGCTCATCTAGTCGTCGTCCCACGTTGTCCTTCTGCGCTCATCTCGTTGTCGTCCCACGTTGTCCTTCTGTGCTCATCTCGTCGTCGTCCCACGTTGTCCTTCTGCGCTCATCTCGTCGTGGTCCCACGTTGTCCTTCTGCGCTCATCTCATCGTCGTCCCACGTTGTCCTTCTGCGATCATCTCGTCGTCCTTCTGCGCTCATCTCGTCGTCGTCCCACGTTGTCCTTCTGCGCTCATCTCGTCGCCGTCCCACGTTGTCCTTCTGCGCTCATCTCGTCGTCGTCCCACGTTGTCCTTCTGCGCTCATCTCATCGTCATCCCACGTTGTCCTTCTGCGCTCATCTCGTCGTCGTCCCACGTTGTCCTTCTGCGCTCATCTCGTCGTCCCACGTTTTCCTTCTGCGCTCTTCTCGTCGTCGTCCCACGTTGTCCTTATGCGCTCATCTCATCTTCGTCCCACGTTGTCTTTCTGCGATCATCTCATCGTCGTCCCACGTTGTCCTTCTGCGATCATCTCGTCGTCCTTCTGCGCTCATCTCGTCGTCGTCCCACGTTGTCCTTCTGCGCTCATCTCGTCGCCGTCCCACGTTGTCCTTCTGCGCTCATCTCGTTGTCGTCCCACGTTGTCCTTCTGCGCTCATCTCGTCGTCGTCCCACGTTGTCCTTCTGCGCTCATCTCGTCGTCGCCCCACGTTGTCCTTCTGCGATCATCTCGTCGTCGTCCCACATTGTCCTTCTGCGCTCATCTCGTCGTCCTTCTATGCTCACCTCGTCGTCGTCCCACGTTGTCCTTCTTCGCTCATCTTGTCGTCGTGCCACGTTGTCCTTCTGCGCTCATCTCGTCGTCGTCCCACGTTGCCCTTCTGCGCTCATCTCATCGTCGTCCCACGTTGTCCTTCTGAGCTCATCTCGTCGTCGTCCCACGTTGTCCTTCTGCGCTCATCTCGTCGTCGTCCCACGTTTTCCTTCTGCGCTCATCTCGTCGTCGTCCCACGCGATCATCTCGTCGTCGTCCCACGTTGTCCTTCTGCGCTCATCTCATCGTCGTCCCACGTTGTCCTTCTGCGATTATCTCGTCGTCCTTCTGCGCTCATCTCGTTGTCGTCCCACGTTGTCCTTCTGCGCTCATCTAGTCGTCGTCCCACGTTGTCCTTCTGCGCTCATCTCGTTGTCGTCCCACGTTGTCCTTCTGTGCTCCTCTCGCCGTCGTCCCACGTTGTCCTTCTGCGCTCATCTCATCGTCGTCCCACGTTGTCCTTCTGCGCTCATCTCGTCGTCGTCCCACGTTTTCCTTCTGCGCTCATCTCGTCGTCGTCCCACGTTGTCCTTATGCGCTCATCTCATCGTCGTCCCACGTTGTCTTTCTGCGATCATCTCGTCGTCGTCCCACGTTGTCCTTCTGCGATCATCTCGTCGTCCTTCTGCGCTCATCTCGTCGTCGTCCCACGTTGACCTTCTGCGCTCATCTCGTCGTCGTCCCACGTTGTCCTTCTGCGATCATCTCGTCGTCGTCCAACGTTGTCCTTCTGCAATTATCTCGTCGTCCTTCTGCGCTCATCTCGTCGTCGTCCCACGTTGTCCTTCTGCGCTCATCTAGTCGTCGTCCCACGTTGTCCTTCTGCGCTCATCTCGTCGTCGTCCCACGTTGTCCTTCTGCGCTCATCTCGTCGTCGTCTCACGTTGTCCTTCTGCGCTCATCTCGTCGTCGTCCCACGTTGTCCTTTTGCGCTCATCTCATCGTCGTCCCACGTTGTCCTTCTGCGCTCATCTCGTCGTCGTCCCACGTTGTCCTTCTGCGCTCATCTCGTCATCGTCCCACGTTTTCCTTCTGCGCTCATCTCGTCGTCGTCCCACGTTGTCCTTATGCGCTCATCTCATCGTCGTCCCACGTTGTCTTTCTGCGATCATCTCGTCGTCGTCCCACGTTGTCCTTCTGCGATCATCTCGTCGTCCTTCTGCGCTCATCTCGTCGTCGTCCCACGTTGTCCTTCTGCGCTCATCTCGTCGCCGTCCCACGTTGTCCTTATGCGCTCATCTCATCGTCGTCCCACGTTGTCCTTCTGCGCTCATCTCGTCGTCGTCCCACGTTGTCCTTCTGCGCTCATCTCGTCGTCGCCCCACGTTGTCCTTCTGCGATCATCTCGTCGTCGTCCCACATTGTCCTTCTGCGCTCATCTCGTCGTCCTTCTATGCTCACCTCGTCGTCGTCCCACGTTGTCCTTCTGCGCTCATCTCGTCGTCGTGCCACGTTGTCCTTCTGCGCTCATCTCGTCGTCGTCCCACATTGTCCTTCTGCGCTCATCTCGTCGTCGTGCCACGTTGTCCTTCTGCGATTATCTCGTCGTCCTTCTGCGCTCATTTCGTCGTCGTCCCACGTTGTCCTTCTGCGCTCATCTAGTCGTCGTCCCACGTTGTCCTTCTGCGCTCATCTCGTCGTCGTGCCACGTTGTCCTTCTGCGCTCATCTCGTCGTCGTCCCACGTTATCCTTCTGCGATCATCTCGTCGTCGTCCAACGTTGTCCTTCTGCGATTATCTCGTCGTCCTTCTGCGCTCATCTCGTCGTCGTCCCACGTTGTCCTTCTGCGCTCATCTCGTTGTCGTCCCACGTTGTCCTTCTGTGCTCATCTCGTCGTCATCCCACGTTGTCCTTCTGCTCTCATCTCATCGTTGTCCCACGTTGTCCTTCTGCGCTCATCTCGTCGTCGTCCCACGTTGTCCTTCTGCGCTCATCTCGTCGTCGTCCCACGTTTTCCTTCTGCGCTCTTCTCGTCGTCGTCCCACGTTGTCCTTATGCGCTCATCTCATCGTCGTCCCACATTATCTTTCTGCGATCATCTCATCGTCGTCCCACGTTGTCCTTCTGCGATCATCTCGTCGTCCTTCTGCGCTCATCTCGTCGTCGTCCCACGTTGTCCTTCTGAGCTCATCTCGTCGCCGTCCCACGTTGTCCTTCTGCGCTCATCTCGTTGTCGTCCCACGTTGTCCTTCTGCGCTCATCTCGTCGTCGTCCCACGTTGTCCTTCTGCGCTCATCTCGTTGTCGTCCCACGTTGTCCTTCTGCGCTCATCTCGTCGTCGTCCCACATTGTCCTTCTGCGCTCATCTCGTCGTCGTCCCACATTGTCCTTCTGCGCTCATCTCGTCGTCGTCCCACGTTGTCCTTCTGCGATTATCTCGTCGTCCTTCTGCGCTCATCTCGTCGTCGTCCCACGTTGTCCTTCTGCGCTCATCTAGTCGTCGTCCCACGTTGTCCTTCTGCGCTCATCTCGTTGTCGTCCCACGTTGTCCTTTTGCGCTCATCTCGTCGTCGTCCCACGTTGTCCTTCTGCGCTCATCTCGTTGTCGTCCCACGTTGTCCTTCTGCGCTCATCTCGTCGTCGTCCCACGTTGTCCTTCTGCGATCATCTCGTCGTCGTCCCACATTGTCCTTCTGCGCTCATCTCGTCGTCCTTCTATGCTCACCTCGTCGTCGTCCCACGTTGTCCTTCTGCGCTCATCTCGTCGTCGTGCCACGTTGTCCTTCTGCGCTCATCTCGTCGTCGTCCCACATTGTCCTTCTGCGCTCATCTCGTCGTCGTCCCACGTTGTCCTTCTGCGATTATCTCGTCGTCCTTCTGCGCTCATCTCGTCGTCGTCCCACGTTGTCCTTCTGCGCTCATATAGTCGTTGTCCCACGTTGTCCTTCTGCGCTCATCTCGTCGTCGTCCCACGTTGTCCTTCTGTGCTCATTTCGTCGTCGTCCCACGTTGTCCTTCTGCGCTCATCTCGTCGTCGTCCCACGTTGTCCTTCTGCACTCATCTCGTCGTCGTCCCACGTTGTCCTTCTGCGCTCATCTCGTCGTCGTCCCACGTTGTCCTTCTGCGATCATCTCGTCGTCGTCCAACGTTGTCCTTCTGCAATTATCTCGTCGTCCTTCTGCGCTCATCTCGTCGTCGTCCCACGTTGTCCTTCTGCGCTCATCTAGTCGTCGTCCCACGTTGTCCTTCTGCGCTCATCTCGTTGTCGTCCCACGTTGTCCTTCTGTGCTCATCTCGTCGTCGTCCCACGTTGTCCTTCTGCGCTCATCTCGTCGTGGTCCCACGTTGTCTTTCTGCGCTCATCTCATCGTCGTCCCACGTTGTCCTTCTGCGATCATCTCGTCGTCCTTCTGCGCTCATCTCGTCGTCGTCCCACGTTGTCCTTCTGCGCTCATCTCGTCGCCGTCCCACGTTGTTCTTCTGCGCTCATCTCGTCGTCGTCCCACGTTGTCCTTATGCGCTCATCTCATCGTCGTCCCACGTTGTCTTTCTGCGATCATCTCGTCGTCGTCCCACGTTGTCCTTCTGCGATCATCTCGTCGTCCTTCTGCGCTCATCTCGTCGTCGTCCCACGTTGTCCTTCTGCGCTCATCTCGTCGCCGTCCCACGTTGTCCTTATGCGCTCATCTCATCGTCGTCCCACGTTGTCCTTCTGCGCTCATCTCGTCGTCGTCCCACGTTGTCCTTCTGCGCTCATCTCGTCGTCGCCCCACGTTGTCCTTCTGCGATCATCTCGTCGTCGTCCCACATTGTCCTTCTGCGCTCATCTCGTCGTCCTTCTATGCTCACCTCGTCGTCGTCCCACGTTGTCCTTCTGCGCTCATCTCGTCGTCGTGCCACGTTGTCCTTCTGCGCTCATCTCGTCGTCGTCCCACATTGTCCTTCTGCGCTCATCTCGTCGTCGTGCCACGTTGTCCTTCTGCGATTATCTCGTCGTCCTTCTGCGCTCATTTCGTCGTCGTCCCACGTTGTCCTTCTGCGCTCATCTAGTCGTCGTCCCACGTTGTCCTTCTGCGCTCATCTCGTCGTCGTGCCACGTTGTCCTTCTGCGCTCATCTCGTCGTCGTCCCACGTTATCCTTCTGCGATCATCTCGTCGTCGTCCAACGTTGTCCTTCTGCGATTATCTCGTCGTCCTTCTGCGCTCATCTCGTCGTCGTCCCACGTTGTCCTTCTGCGCTCATCTCGTTGTCGTCCCACGTTGTCCTTCTGTGCTCATCTCGTCGTCATCCCACGTTGTCCTTCTGCTCTCATCTCATCGTCGTCCCACGTTGTCCTTCTGCGCTCATCTCGTCGTCGTCCCACGTTGTCCTTCTGCGCTCATCTCGTCGTCGTCCCACGTTTTCCTTCTGCGCTCTTCTCGTCGTCGTCCCACGTTGTCCTTATGCGCTCATCTCATCGTCGTCCCACGTTATCTTTCTGCGATCATCTCATCGTCGTCCCACGTTGTCCTTCTGCGATCATCTCGTCGTCCTTCTGCGCTCATCTCGTCGTCGTCCCACGTTGTCCTTCTGAGCTCATCTCGTCGCCGTCCCACGTTGTCCTTCTGCGCTCATCTCGTTGTCGTCCCACGTTGTCCTTCTGCGCTCATCTCGTCGTCGTCCCACGTTGTCCTTCTGCGCTCATCTCGTTGTCGTCCCACGTTGTCCTTCTGCGCTCATCTCGTCGTCGTCCCACGTTGTCCTTCTGCGCTCATCTCGTCGTCGTCCCACATTGTCCTTCTGCGCTCATCTCGTCGTCGTCCCACGTTGTCCTTCTGCGATTATCTCGTCGTCCTTCTGCGCTCATCTCGTCGTCGTCCCACGTTGTCCTTCTGCGCTCATCTAGTCGTCGTCCCACGTTGTCCTTCTGCGCTCATCTCGTTGTCGTCCCACGTTGTCCTTTTGCGCTCATCTCGTCGTCGTCCCACGTTGTCCTTCTGCGCTCATCTCGTTGTCGTCCCACGTTGTCCTTCTGCGCTCATCTCGTCGTCGTCCCACGTTGTCCTTCTGCGATCATCTCGTCGTCGTCCCACATTGTCCTTCTGCGCTCATCTCGTCGTCCTTCTATGCTCACCTCGTCGTCGTCCCACGTTGTCCTTCTGCGCTCATCTCGTCGTCGTGCCACGTTGTCCTTCTGCGCTCATCTCGTCGTCGTCCCACATTGTCCTTCTGCGCTCATCTCGTCGTCGTCCCACGTTGTCCTTCTGCGATTATCTCGTCGTCCTTCTGCGCTCATCTCGTCGTCGTCCCACGTTGTCCTTCTGCGCTCATATAGTCGTTGTTCCACGTTGTCCTTCTGCGCTCATCTCGTCGTCGTCCCACGTTGTCCTTCTGTGCTCATTTCGTCGTCGTCCCACGTTGTCCTTCTGCGCTCATCTCGTCGTCGTCCCACGTTGTCCTTCTGCACTCATCTCGTCGTCGTCCCACGTTGTCCTTCTGCGCTCATCTCGTCGTCGTCCCACGTTGTCCTTCTGCGATCATCTCGTCGTCGTCCAACGTTGTCCTTCTGCAATTATCTCGTCGTCCTTCTGCGCTCATCTCGTCGTCGTCCCACGTTGTCCTTCTGCGCTCATCTAGTCGTCGTCCCACGTTGTCCTTCTGCGCTCATCTCGTTGTCGTCCCACGTTGTCCTTCTGTGCTCATCTCGTCGTCGTCCCACGTTGTCCTTCTGCGCTCATCTCGTCGTGGTCCCACGTTGTCTTTCTGCGCTCATCTCATCGTCGTCCCACGTTGTCCTTCTGCGATCATCTCGTCGTCCTTCTGCGCTCATCTCGTCGTCGTCCCACGTTGTCCTTCTGCGCTCATCTCGTCGCCGTCCCACGTTGTTCTTCTGCGCTCATCTCATCGTCATCCCACGTTGTCCTTCTGCGCTCATCTCGTCGTCGTCCCACGTTGTCCTTCTGCGCTCATCTCGTCGTCCCACGTTTTCCTTCTGCGCTCTTCTCGTCGTCGTCCCACGTTGTCCTTATGCGCTCATCTCATCTTCGTCCCACGTTGTCTTTCTGCGATCATCTCATCGTCGTCCCACGTTGTCCTTCTGCGATCATCTCGTCGTCCTTCTGCGCTCATCTCGTCGTCGTCCCACGTTGTCCTTCTGCGCTCATCTCGTCGCCGTCCCACGTTGTCCTTCTGCGCTCATCTCGTTGTCGTCCCACGTTGTCCTTCTGCGCTCATCTCGTCGTCGTCCCACGTTGTCCTTCTGCGCTCATCTCGTCGTCGCCCCACGTTGTCCTTCTGCGATCATCTCGTCGTCGTCCCACATTGTCCTTCTGCGCTCATCTCGTCGTCGTCCCACGTTGTCCTTCTGCGATCATCTCGTCGTCGTCCAACGTTGTCCTTCTGCAATTATCTCGTCGTCCTTCTGCGCTCATCTCGTTGTCGTCCCACGTTGTCCTTCTGCGCTCATCTAGTCGTCGTCCCACGTTGTCCTTCTGCGCTCATCTCGTTGTCGTCCCACGTTGTCCTTCTGTGCTCATCTCGTCGTCGTCCCACGTTGTCCTTCTGCGCTCATCTCGTCGTGGTCCCACGTTGTCTTTCTGCGCTCATCTCATCGTCGTCCCACGTTGTCCTTCTGCGATCATCTCGTCGTCCTTCTGCGCTCATCTCGTCGTCGTCCCACGTTGTCCTTCTGCGCTCATCTCGTCGCCGTCCCACGTTGTTCTTCTGCGCTCATCTCGTCGTCGTCCCACGTTGTCCTTCTGCGCTCATCTCATCGTCGTCCCACGTTGTCCTTCTGCGCTCATCTCGTCGTCGTCCCACGTTGTCCTTTTGCGCTCATCTCGTCGTCCCACGTTTTCCTTCTGCGCTCTTCTCGTCGTCGTCCCATGTTGTCCTTATGCGCTCATCTCATCTTCGTCCCACGTTGTCTTTCTGCGATCATCTCATCGTCGTCCCACGTTGTCCTTCTGCGATCATCTCGTCGTCCTTCTGCGCTCATCTCGTCGTCGTCCCACGTTGTCCTTCTGCGCTCATCTCGTCGCCGTCCCACGTTGTCCTTCTGCGCTCATCTCGTTGTCGTCCCACGTTGTCCTTCTGCGCTCATCTCGTCGTCGTCCCACGTTGTCCTTCTGCGCTCATCTCGTCGTCGCCCCACGTTGTCCTTCTGCGATCATCTCGTCGTCGTCCCACATTGTCCTTCTGCGCTCATCTCGTCGTCCTTCTATGCTCACCTCGTCGTCGTCCCACGTTGTCCTTCTGCGCTCATCTTGTCGTCGTGCCACGTTGTCCTTCTGCGCTCATCTCGTCGTCGTCCCACGTTGCCCTTCTGCGCTCATCTCATCGTCGTCCCACGTTGTCCTTCTGAGCTCATCTCGTCGTCGTCCCACGTTGTCCTTCTGCGCTCATCTCGTCGTCGTCCCACGTTTTCCTTCTGCGCTCATCTCGTCGTCGTCCCACGCGATCATCTCGTCGTCGTCCCACGTTGTCCTTCTGCGCTCATCTCATCGTCGTCCCACGTTGTCCTTCTGCGATTATCTCGTCGTCCTTCTGCGCTCATCTCGTTGTCGTCCCACGTTGTCCTTCTGCGCTCATCTAGTCGTCGTCCCACGTTGTCCTTCTGCGCTCATCTCGTTGTCGTCCCACGTTGTCCTTCTGTGCTCCTCTCGCCGTCGTCCCACGTTGTCCTTCTGCGCTCATCTCATCGTCGTCCCACGTTGTCCTTCTGCGCTCATCTCGTCGTCGTCCCACGTTTTCCTTCTGCGCTCATCTCGTCGTCGTCCCACGTTGTCCTTATGCGCTCATCTCATCGTCGTCCCACGTTGTCTTTCTGCGATCATCTCGTCGTCGTCCCACGTTGTCCTTCTGCGATCATCTCGTCGTCCTTCTGCGCTCATCTCGTCGTCGTCCCACGTTGTCCTTCTGCGCTCATCTCGTCGCGTCCCACGTTGTCCTTCTGCGCTCATCTCGTTGTCGTCCCACGTTGTCCTTCTGCGCTCATCTCGTCGTCGTCCCACGTTGTCCTTCTGCGATCATCTCGTCGTCGTCCCACGTTGTCCTTCTGCGATCATCTCGTCGTCCTTCTGCGCTCATCTCGTCGTCGTCCCATTTTGTCCTTCTGCGCTCATGTCATCGTCGTCCCACGTTGTCTTTCTGCGCTCATCTCGTTGTCATCCCACGTTGTCCTTCTGTGCTCATCTCGTCGTCGTCCCACGTTGTCCTTCTGCGCTCATCTCGTCGTCGTCCCACGTTTTCCTTCTGCGCTCATCTCGTCGTCGTCCCACGTTGTCCTTCTGCGCTCATCTCGTCGTCGTCCCACGCGATCATCTCGTCGTCGTCCCACGTTGTCCTTCTGCGCTCATCTCGTCGTCGTCCCACGTTGTCCTTCTGCGCTCATCTCGTCGTCGTCCCACGTTGTCCTTCTTGTGCGCTCATCTCGTCGTCGTGCCACGTTGTCCTTCTGCGCTCATCTCGTCGTCGTCCCATGTTGTCCTTCTGCGATCATCTCGTCGTCGTCCAACGTTGTCCTTCTGCGATTATCTCGTCGTCCTTCTGCGCTCATCTCGTCGTCGTCCCACGTTGTCCTTCTGCGCTCATCTCGTCGTCGTCCCACGTTGTCCTTCTGCGATCATCTCGTCGTCGTCCCACGTTGTTCTTCTGCGATCATCTCGTCGTCCTTCTGCGCTCATCTCGTCGTCGTCCCATTTTGTCCTTCTGCGCTCATCTCGTCGTCGTCCCACGTTGTCCTTCTGCGCTCATCTCGTCGTCGTCCCACGTTGTCCTTCTGCGCTCATCTCGTCGTCGTCCCACGCGATCATCTCGTCGCCGTCCCACGTTGTCCTTCTGCGCTCATCTCGTTGTCCTTCTGCGCTCATCTCGTCGTCGTCCCACGTTGTCCTTCTGCGCTCATCTCGTCGTCGTCCCACGTTGTCCTTCTGCGCTCATCTCGTCGTCGTCCCACGTTGTCCTTCTGCGATTATCTCGTCGTCCTTCTGCGCTCATCTCGTCGTCGTCCCACGTTGTCCTTCTAAGCTCATCTAGTCGTCGTCCCACGTTGTCCTTCTGCGCTCATCTCGTTGTCGTCCCACGTTGTCCTTCTGTGCTCATCTCATCGTCGTCCCACGTTGTCCTTCTGCGCTCATCTCATCGTCGTCCCACGTTGTCCTTCTGCGCTCATCTCGTCGTCGTCCCACATTGTCCTTCTGCGCTCATCTCGTCGTCGTCCCACGTTTTCCTTCTGCGCTCATCTCGTCGTCGTCCCACGTTGTCCTTATGCGCTCATCTCATCGTCGTCCCACGTTGTCTTTCTGCGCTCATCTCGTCGTCGTCCCACATTGTCCTTCTGCGCTCATCTCGTCGTCATCCCACGTTGTCCTTCTGCGATTATCTCGTCGTCCTTCTGCGCTCATTTCGTGGTCGTCCCACGTTGTCCTTCTGCGCTCATCTAGTCGTCGTCCCACGTTGTCCTTCTGCGCTCATCTCGTTGTCGTCCCACGTTGTCCTTCTGTGCTCATCTCGTCGTCGTCCCACGTTGCCCTTCTGCGCTCATCTCATCGTCGTCCCACGTTTTCTTTCTGCGCTCATCTCGTCGTCGTCCCACGTTGTCCTTATGCGCTCATCTCATCGTCGTCCCACGTTGTCTTTCTGCGATCGTCTCGTCGTCCTTCTGCGCTCATCTCGTCGTCGTCCCACGTTGTCCTTCTGCGCTCATCTCATCGTCGTCCCACGTTGTCCTTCTGCGCTCATCTCGTCGTCGTCCCACGTTGTCTTTCTGTGCTCATCTCGTCGTCGTCCCACGTTGTCCTTCTGCGATCATCTCGTCGTCGTCCCAAGTTGTCCTTCTGCGCTCATCTCGTCGTCGTGCCACGTTGTCCTTCTGCGCTCATCTCGTCGTCGTCCCACGTTGTCCTTCTGCGCTCATCTCGTCGTCGTCCCACGTTGTCCTTCTGCGATCATCTCGTCGTCGTCCCACGTTGTCCTTCTGCTATCATCTCGTCGTCCTTCTGCGCTCATCTCGTCGTCGTGCCACGTTGTCCTTCTGCGCTCATCTCGTCGTCGTCCCACGTTGTCCTTCTGCGCTCATCTCGTCGTCGTCCCATGTTGTCCTTCTGCGATCATCTCGTTGTCGTCCCACCTTGTCCTTCTGCGCTCATCTCGTCGTCCTTCTATGCTCACCTCGTCGTCGTCCCACGTTGTCCTTCTGCGCTCATCTCGTCGTCGTCCCACATTGTCCTTCTGCGCTCATCTCGTCGTCGTCCCACGTTGTCCTTCTGCGATTATCTCGTTGTCCTTCTGCGCTCATCTCGTCGTCGTCCCACGTTGTCCTTCTGCGATCATCTCGTCGTCCTTCTGCGCTCATCTCGTTGTCGTCCCACGTTGTCCTTCTGCGCTCATCTCGTCGTCGTCGCACGTTGTCCTTCTGCGCTCATCTCGTTGTCGCCCCACGTTGTCCTGCGCTCATCTCGTCGTCGTCCCACGTTGTCCTTCTGCGCTCATCTCGTCGTCGTCCCACGTTGTCCTTCTGCGATCATCTCGTCGTCGTCCCACATTGTCCTTCTGCGCTCATCTCGTCGTCCTTCTATGCTCACCTCGTCGTCGTCCCACATTGTCCTTCTGCGCTCATCTCGTCGTCATCCCACGTTGTCCTTCTGCGCTCATCTCGTTGTCGTCCCACATTGTCCTTCTGCGCTCATCTCGTCGTCGTGCCACGTTGTCCTTCTGCGCTCATCTCGTCGTTTCTGCGCTCATCTCGTTGTCGTCCCACGTTGTCCTTCAGCGCTAATCTCGTTGTCGTCCCACGTTGTCCTTCTGCGCTCATCTCGTCGTCGTCCCACGTTGTCTTTCTGCGCTCATCTCGTCGTCATCCCACGTTGTCCTTCTGCGCTCATTTCGTCGTCATCCCAAGTTGTCCTTCAGCGATCATCTCGTCGTCGTCCCACGTTGTCTTTCTGCTATCATCTGGTCGTCCTTCTGCGCTCCTCTCGTCGTCGTCCCACGTTGTCCTTCTGCGCTCATCTCGTCGTCGTCCCACGTTGTCCTTCTGCCCTCATCTCGTCGTCGTCCCACGTTGTCCTTCTGCGCTCATCTCGTCGTCGTCCCACGTTGTCCTTCTGCGCTCATCTCGTCGTCTTCCCACGTTGTCCTTCTGCGATCATCTCGTCGACGTCCCACGTTGTCCTTCTGCGCTCATATCGTCGTCGTCCCACGTTGTCCTTCTGCGATCATCTCGTCGACGTCCCACGTTGTCCTTCTGTTCTCATCTCGTCGTCCTTCTGCGCTCATCTCGTCGTCGTCCCACGTTGTCCTTCTGCGCTCATCTCGTCGTATTCCCACGTTGTCCTTCTGCGCTCATCTCGTCGTCGTGCCACGTTGTCCTTCTGCGCTCATCTCGTCGTCGTCCCACATTGTCCTTCTGCGCTCATCTCGTCGTCGTCCCACGTTGTCCTTCTGCGATTATCTCGTCGTCCTTCTGCGCTCATCTCGTCGTCGTCCCACGTTGTCCTTCTGCGATCATCTCGTCGTCCTTCTGCGCTCATCTCGTTGTCGTCCCACGTTGTCCTTCTGCGCTCATCTCGTCGTCGTCGCACGTTGTCCTTCTGCGCTCATCTCGTTGTCGCCCCACGTTGTCCTTCTGCGCTCATCTCGTCGTCGTCCCACGTTGTCCTTCTGCGCTCATCTCGTCGTCGTCCCACGTTGTCCTTCTGCGATCATCTCGTCGTCGTCCCACATTGTCCTTCTGCGCTCATCTCGTCGTCCTTCTATGCTCACCTCGTCGTCGTCCCACATTGTCCTTCTGCGCTCATCTCGTCGCCGTCCCACGTTGTCCTTCTGCGCTCATCTCGTCGTCGTCCCACGTTGTCCTTCTGCGCTCATCTCATCGTCATCCCACGTTGTCCTTCTGCGCTCATCTCGTCGTCGTCCCACGTTGTCCTTCTGCGCTCATCTCGTCGTCCCACGTTTTCCTTCTGCGCTCTTCTCGTCGTCGTCCCACATTGTCCTTATGCGCTCATCTCATCTTCGTCCCACGTTGTCTTTCTGCGATCATCTCATCGTCGTCCCACGTTGTCCTTCTGCGATCATCTCGTCGTCCTTCTGCGCTCATCTCGTCGTCGTCCCACGTTGTCCTTCTGCGCTCATCTCGTCGCCGTCCCACGTTGTCCTTCTGCGCTCATCTCGTTGTCGTCCCACGTTGTCCTTCTGCGCTCATCTCGTCGTCGTCCCACGTTGTCCTTCTGCGCTCATCTCGTCGTCGCCCCACGTTGTCCTTCTGCGATCATCTCGTCGTCGTCCCACATTGTCCTTCTGCGCTCATCTCGTCGTCCTTCTATGCTCACCTCGTCGTCGTCCCACGTTGTCCTTCTGCGCTCATCTTGTCGTCGTGCCACGTTGTCCTTCTGCGCTCATCTCGTCGTCGTCCCACGTTGCCCTTCTGCGCTCATCTCATCGTCGTCCCACGTTGTCCTTCTGAGCTCATCTCGTCGTCGTCCCACGTTGTCCTTCTGCGCTCATCTCGTCGTCGTCCCACGTTTTCCTTCTGCGCTCATCTCGTCGTCGTCCCACGCGATCATCTCGTCGTCGTCCCACGTTGTCCTTCTGCGCTCATCTCATCGTCGTCCCACGTTGTCCTTCTGCGATTATCTCGTCGTCCTTCTGCGCTCATCTCGTTGTCGTCCCACGTTGTCCTTCTGCGCTCATCTAGTCGTCGTCCCACGTTGTCCTTCTGCGCTCATCTCGTTGTCGTCCCACGTTGTCCTTCTGTGCTCCTCTCGCCGTCGTCCCACGTTGTCCTTCTGCGCTCATCTCATCGTCGTCCCACGTTGTCCTTCTGCGCTCATCTCGTCGTCGTCCCACGTTTTCCTTCTGCGCTCATCTCGTTGTCGTCCCACGTTGTCCTTCTGTGCTCATCTCATCGTCGTCCCACGTTGTCCTTCTGCGCTCATCTCATCGTCGTCCCACGTTGTCCTTCTGCGCTCATCTCGTCGTCGTCCCACGTTGTCCTTCTGCGCTCATCTCGTCGTCGTCCCACGTTTTCCTTCTGCGCTCATCTCGTCGTCGTCCCACGTTGTCCTTATGCGCTCATCTCATCGTCGTCCCACGTTGTCTTTCTGCGCTCATCTCGTCGTCGTCCCACATTGTCCTTCTGCGCTCATCTCGTCGTCATCCCACGTTGTCCTTCTGCGATTATCTCGTCGTCCTTCTGCGCTCATTTCGTGGTCGTCCCACAATGTACTTCTGCGCTCATCTAGTCGTCGTCCCACGTTGTCCTTCTGCGCTCATCTCGTTGTCGTCCCACGTTGTCCTTCTGTGCTCATCTCGTCGTCGTCCCACGTTGCCCTTCTGCGCTCATCTCATCGTCGTCCCACGTTGTCCTTCTGAGCTCATCTCGTCGTCGTCCCACGTTTTCTTTCTGCGCTCATCTCGTCGTCGTCCCACGTTGTCCTTATGCGCTCATCTCATCGTCGTCCCACGTTGTCTTTCTGCGATCATCTCGTCGTCCTTCTGCGCTCATCTCGTCGTCGTCCCACGTTGTCCTTCTGCGCTCATCTCATCGTCGTCCCACGTTGTCCTTCTGCGCTCATCTCTTCGTCGTCCCACGTTGTCTTTCTGTGCTCATCTCTTCGTCGTCCCACGTTGTCCTTCTGCGATCATCTCGTCGTCGTCCCACGTTGTCCTTCTGCGATCATCTCGTCGTCGTCCCACGTTGTTCTTCTGCGATCATCTCGTCGTCCTTCTGCGCTCATCTCGTCGTCGTCCCATTTTGTCCTTCTGCGCTCATGTCGTCGTCGTCCCACGTTGTCCTTCTGCGCTCATCTCGTTGTCGTCCCACGTTGTCCTTCTGTGCTCATCT
This sequence comes from Coregonus lavaretus, assembly GCF_964263955.1. Lineage (NCBI taxonomy): Eukaryota > Metazoa > Chordata > Actinopteri > Salmoniformes > Salmonidae > Coregonus > Coregonus lavaretus. Next base: position 47,769,737 of record NC_140009.1, on the reverse strand, counting down.
CGTCGTCGTCCCACGTTGTCCTTCTGCGCTCATCTCGTCGTCGTCCCACGTTGTCCTTCTGCGCTCATCTCGTCGTCGTCCCACGTTGTCCTTCTGCGCTCATCTCGTCGTCGTCCCACGCGATCATCTCGTCGCCGTCCCACGTTGTCCTTCTGCGCTCATCTCGTTGTCCTTCTGCGCTCATCTCGTCGTCGTCCCACGTTGTCCTTCTGCGATTATCTCGTCGTCCTTCTGCGCTCATCTCGTCGTCGTCCCACGTTGTCCTTCTAAGCTCATCTAGTCGTCGTCCCACGTTGTCCTTCTGCGCTCATCTCGTTGTCGTCCCACGTTGTCCTTCTGTGCTCATCTCATCGTCGTCCCACGTTGTCCTTCTGCGCTCATCTCATCGTCGTCCCACGTTGTCCTTCTAAGCTCATCTAGTCGTCGTCCCACGTTGTCCTTCTGCGCTCATCTCGTTGTCGTCCCACGTTGTCCTTCTGCGCTCATCTCGTCGTCGTCCCACATTGTCCTTCTGCGCTCATCTCATCGTCGTCCCACGTTGTCTTTCTGCGCTCATCTCGTCGTCGTCCCACATTGTCCTTCTGCGCTCATCTCGTCGTCATCCCACGTTGTCCTTCTGCGATTATCTCGTCGTCCTTCCGCGCTCATTTCGTGGTCGTCCCACGTTGTCCTTCTGCGCTCATCTAGTCGTCGTCCCACGTTGTCCTTCTGCGCTCATCTCGTTGTCGTCCCACGTTGTCCTTCTGTGCTCATCTCGTCGTCGTCCCACGTTGCCCTTCTGCGCTCATCTCATCGTCGTCCCACGTTGTCCATCTGAGCTCATCTCGTCGTCGTCCCACGTTTTCTTTCTGCGCTCATCTCGTCGTCGTCCCACGTTGTCCTTATGCGCTCATCTCATCGTCGTCCCACGTTGTCTTTCTGCGATCGTCTCGTCGTCCTTCTGCGCTCATCTCATCGTCGTCCCACGTTGTCCTTCTGCGCTCATCTCATCGTCGTCCCACGTTGTCCTTCTGCGCTCATCTCGTCGTCGTCCCACGTTGTCTTTCTGTGCTCATCTCGTCGTCGTCCCACGTTGTCCTTCTGCGATCATCTCGTCGTCGTCCCAAGTTGTCCTTCTGCGCTCATCTCGTCGTCGTGCCACGTTGTCCTTCTGCGCTCATCTCGTCGTCGTCCCACGTTGTCCTTCTGCGATCATCTCGTCGTCGTCCCACGTTGTCCTTCTGCTATCATCTCGTCGTCCTTCTGCGCTCATCTCGTCGTCGTGCCACGTTGTCCTTCTGCGCTCATCTCGTCGTCGTCCCACGTTGTCCTTCTGCGCTCATCTCGTCGTCGTCCCATGTTGTCCTTCTGCGATCATCTCGTTGTCGTCCCACCTTGTCCTTCTGCGCTCATCTCGTCGTCCTTCTATGCTCACCTCGTCGTCGTCCCACGTTGTCCTTCTGCGCTCATCTCGTCGTCGTCCCACATTGTCCTTCTGCGCTCATCTCGTCGTCGTCCCACGTTGTCCTTCTGCGATTATCTCGTTGTCCTTCTGCGCTCATCTCGTCGTCGTCCCACGTTGTCCTTCTGCGATCATCTCGTCGTCCTTCTGCGCTCATCTCGTTGTCGTCCCACGTTGTCCTTCTGCGCTCATCTCGTCGTCGTCGCACGTTGTCCTTCTGCGCTCATCTCGTTGTCGCCCCATGTTGTCCTTCTGCGCTCATCTCGTCGTCGTCCCACGTTGTCCTTCTGCGCTCATCTCGTCGTCGTCCCACGTTGTCCTTCTGCGATCATCTCGTCGTCGTCCCACATTGTCCTTCTGCGCTCATCTCGTCGTCCTTCTATGCTCACCTCGTCGTCGTCCCACATTGTCCTTCTGCGCTCATCTCGTCGTCATCCCACGTTGTCCTTCTGCGCTCATCTCGTTGTCGTCCCACATTGTCCTTCTGCGCTCATCTCGTCATCGTGCCACGTTGTCCTTCTGCGCTCATCTCGTCGTTTCTGCGCTCATCTCGTTGTCGTCCCACGTTGTCCTTCAGCGCTAATCTCGTTGTCGTCCCACGTTGTCCTTCTGCGCTCATCTCGTCGTCGTCCCACGTTGTCTTTCTGCGCTCATCTCGTCGTCATCCCACGTTGTCCTTCTGCGCTCATTTCGTCGTCATCCCAAGTTGTCCTTCAGCGATCATCTCGTCGTCGTCCCACGTTGTCTTTCTGCTATCATCTGGTCGTCCTTCTGCGCTCCTCTCGTCGTCGTCCCACGTTGTCCTTCTGCGCTCATCTCGTCGTCGTCCCACGTTGTCCTTCTGCCCTCATCTCGTCGTCGTCCCACGTTGTCCTTCTGCCCTCATCTCGTCGTCGTCCCACGTTGTCCTTCTGCGCTCATCTCGTCGTCGTCCCACGTTGTCCTTCTGCGCTCATCTCGTCGTCTTCCCACGTTGTCCTTCTGCGATCATCTCGTCGACGTCCCACGTTGTCCTTCTGCGCTCATATCGTCGTCGTCCCACGTTGTCCTTCTGCGATCATCTCGTCGACGTCCCACGTTGTCCTTCTGTTCTCATCTCGTCGTCCTTCTGCGCTCATCTCGTCGTCGTCCCACGTTGTCCTTCTGCGCTCATCTCGTCGTATTCCCACGTTGTCCTTCTGCGCTCATCTCGTCGTCGTGCCACGTTGTCCTTCTGCGCTCATCTCGTCGTCGTCCCACATTGTCCTTCTGCGCTCATCTCGTCGTCGTCCCACGTTGTCCTTCTGCGATTATCTCGTCGTCCTTCTGCGCTCATCTCGTCGTCGTCCCACGTTGTCCTTCTGCGATCATCTCGTCGTCCTTCTGCGCTCATCTCGTTGTCGTCCCACGTTGTCCTTCTGCGCTCATCTCGTCGTCGTCGCACGTTGTCCTTCTGCGCTCATCTCGTTGTCGCCCCACGTTGTCCTTCTGCGCTCATCTCGTCGTCGTCCCACATTGTCCTTCTGCGCTCATCTAGTCGTCGTCCCACGTTGTCCTTCTGCGCTCATCTCGTTGTCGTCCCACGTTGTCCTTCTGTGCTCATCTCGTCGTCATCCCACGTTGTCCTTCTGCGCTCATCTCATCGTCGTCCCACGTTGTCCTTCTGCGCTCATCTAGTCGTCGTCCCACGTTGTCCTTCTGCGCTCATCTCGTTGTCGTCCCACGTTGTCCTTCTGTGCTCATCTCGTCGTCGTCCCACGTTGTCCTTCTGCGCTCATCTCATCGTCGTCCCACGTTGTCCTTCTGCGCTCATCTCATCGTCGTCCCACGTTGTCCTTCTGCGATCATCTCGTCGTCCTTCTGCGCTCATCTCGTCGTCGTCCCACGTTGTCCTTCTGCGCTCATCTCGTCGCCGTCCCACGTTGTCCTTCTGCGCTCATCTCGTCGTCGTCCCACGTTGTCCTTCTGCGCTCATCTCATCGTCGTCCCACGTTGTCCTTCTGTGCTCATCTCGTCGTCGTCCCACGTTGTCCTTCTGCGCTCATCTCGTCGTCGTCCCACATTTTCCTTCTGCGCTCTTCTCGTCGTCGTCCCACGTTGTCCTTATGCGCTCATCTCATCTTCGTCCCACGTTGTCCTTCTGCGATCATCTCGTCGTCCTTCTGCGCTCATCTCGTCGTCGTCCCACGTTGTCCTTCTGCGCTCATCTCGTCGCCGTCCCACGTTGTCCTTCTGCGCTCATCTCGTTGTCGTCCCACGTTGTCCTTCTGCGCTCATCTCGTCGTCGTCCCACGTTGTCCTTCTGCGCTCATCTCGTCGTCGTCCCACGTTGTCCTTCTGCGATCATCTCGTCGTCGTCCCACATTGTCCTTCTGCGCTCATCTCGTCGTCCTTCTATGCTCACCTCGTCGTCGTCCCACATTGTCCTTCTGCGCTCATCTCGTCGTCGTGCCACGTTGTCCTTCTGCGCTCATCTCGTCGTCGTCCCACATTGTCCTTCTGCGCTCATCTCGTCGTCGTCCCACGTTGTCCTTCTGCGATTATCTCGTCGTCCTTCTGCGCTCATCTCGTCGTCGTCCCACGTTGTCCTTCTGCGCTCATCTAGTCGTCGTCCCACGTTGTCCTTCTGCGCTCATCTCGTTGTCGTCCCACGTTGTCCTTCTGTGCTCATCTCGTCGTCGTCCCACGTTGTCCTTCTGCGCTCATCTCGTCGTCGTCCCACGTTGTCCTTCTGCGCTCATCTCGTCGTCGTCCCACGTTGACCTTCTGCGCTCATCTCGTCGTCGTCCCACGTTGTCCTTCTGCGCTCATCTAGTCGTCGTCCCACGTTGTCCTTCTGCGCTCATCTCGTTGTCGTCCCACGTTGTCCTTCTGCGCTCATCTCGTCGTCGTCCCACGTTGTCCTTCTGCGCTCATCTCGTCGTCGTCCCACGTTGTCCTTCTGCGCTCATCTCATCGTCGTCCCACGTTGTCCTTCTGCGCTCATCTCGTCGTCGTCCCACGTTGTCCTTCTGCGCTCATCTCGTCGTCGTCCCACGTTTTCCTTCTGCGCTCATCTCGTCGTCGTCCCACGTTGTCCTTATGCGCTCATCTCATCGTCGTCCCACGTTGTCTTTCTGCGATCATCTCGTCGTCGTCCCACGTTGTCCTTCTGCGATCATCTCGTCGTCCTTCTGCGCTCATCTCGTCGTCGTCCCACGTTGTCCTTCTGCGCTCATCTCGTCGCCGTCCCACGTTGTCCTTATGCGCTCATCTCGTCGTCGTCCCACGTTGTCCTTCTGCGCTCATTTCGTCGTCGTCCCACGTTGTCCTTCTGCGCTCATCTCGTCGTCGCCCCACGTTGTCCTTCTGCGATCATCTCGTCGTCGTCCCACATTGTCCTTCTGCGCTCATTTCGTCGTCCTTCTATGCTCACCTCGTCGTCGTCCCACGTTGTCCTTCTGCGCTCATCTCGTCGTCGTGCCACGTTGTCCTTCTGCGCTCATCTCGTCGTCGTCCCACATTGTCCTTCTGCGCTCATCTCGTCGTCGTGCCACGTTGTCCTTCTGCGATTATCTCGTCGTCCTTCTGCGCTCATTTCGTCGTCGTCCCACGTTGTCCTTCTGCGCTCATCTAGTCGTCGTCCCACGTTGTCCTTCTGCGCTCATCTCGTCGTCGTGCCACGTTGTCCTTCTGCGCTCATCTCGTCGTCGTCCCACGTTGTCCTTCTGCGCTCATCTCGTCGTCGTCCCATGTTGTCCTTCTGCGATCATCTCGTTGTCGTCCCACCTTGTCCTTCTGCGCTCATCTCGTCGTCCTTCTATGCTCACCTCGTCGTCGTCCCACGTTGTCCTTCTGCGCTCATCTCGTCGTCGTCCCACATTGTCCTTCTGCGCTCATCTCGTCGTCGTCCCACGTTGTCCTTCTGCGATTATCTCGTTGTCCTTCTGCGCTCATCTCGTCGTCGTCCCACGTTGTCCTTCTGCGATCATCTCGTCGTCCTTCTGCGCTCATCTCGTTGTCGTCCCACGTTGTCCTTCTGCGCTCATCTCGTCGTCGTCGCACGTTGTCCTTCTGCGCTCATCTCGTCGTCGTCCCACGTTGTCCTTCTGCGATCATCTCGTCGTCGTCCCACATTGTCCTTCTGCGCTCATCTCGTCGTCCTTCTATGCTCACCTCGTCGTCGTCCCACATTGTCCTTCTGCGCTCATCTCGTCGTCATCCCACGTTGTCCTTCTGCGCTCATCTCGTTGTCGTCCCACATTGTCCTTCTGCGCTCATCCCGTCGTCGTGCCACGTTGTCCTTCTGCGCTCATCTCGTCGTTTCTGCGCTCATCTCGTTGTCGTCCCACGTTGTCCTTCAGCGCTCATCTCGTCGTCGTCCCACGTTGTCCTTCTGCCCTCATCTCGTCGTCGTCCCACGTTGTCCTTCTGCTCTCATCTCGTCGTCGTCCCACGTTGTCCTTCTGCGCTCATCTCGTCGTCTTCCCACGTTGTCCTTCTGCGATCATCTCGTCGACGTCCCACGTTGTCCTTCTGCGCTCATATCGTCGTCGTCCCACGTTGTCCTTCTGCGATCATCTCGTCGACGTCCCACGTTGTCCTTCTGTTCTCATCTCGTCGTCCTTCTGCGCTCATCTCGTCGTCGTCCCACGTTGTCCTTCTGCGCTCATCTCGTCGTATTCCCACGTTGTCCTTCTGCGCTCATCTCGTCGTCGTGCCACGTTGTCCTTCTGCGCTCATCTCGTCGTCGTCCCACATTGTCCTTCTGCGCTCATCTCGTCGTCGTCCCACGTTGTCCTTCTGCGATTATCTCGTCGTCCTTCTGCGCTCATCTCGTCGTCGTCCCACGTTGTCCTTCTGCGATCATCTCGTCGTCCTTCTGCGCTCATCTCGTTGTCGTCCCACGTTGTCCTTCTGCGCTCATCTCGTCGTCGTCGCACGTTGTCCTTCTGCGCTCATCTCGTTGTCGCCCCACGTTGTCCTTCTGCGCTCATCTCGTCGTCGTCCCACATTGTCCTTCTGCGCTCATCTAGTCGTCGTCCCACGTTGTCTTCTGCGCTCATCTCGTTGTCGTCCCACGTTGTCCTTCTGTGCTCATCTCGTCGTCATCCCACGTTGTCCTTCTGCGCTCATCTCATCGTCGTCCCACGTTGTCCTTCTGCGCTCATCTAGTCGTCGTCCCACGTTGTCCTTCTGCGCTCATCTCGTTGTCGTCCCACGTTGTCCTTCTGTGCTCATCTCGTCGTCGTCCCACGTTGTCCTTCTGCGATCATCTCGTCGTCCTTCTGCGCTCATCTCGTCGTCGTCCCACGTTGTCCTTCTGCGCTCATCTCGTCGCCGTCCCACGTTGTCCTTCTGCGCTCATCTCGTCGTCGTCCCACGTTGTCCTTCTGCGCTCATCTCATCGTCGTCCCACGTTGTCCTTCTGTGCTCATCTCGTCGTCGTCCCACGTTGTCCTTCTGCGCTCATCTCGTCGTCGTCCCACATTTTCCTTCTGCGCTCTTCTCGTCGTCGTCCCACGTTGTCCTTATGCGCTCATCTCATCTTCGTCCCACGTTGTCTTTCTGCGATCATCTCATCGTCGTCCCACGTTGTCCTTCTGCGATCATCTCGTCGTCCTTCTGCGCTCATCTCGTCGTCGTCCCACGTTGTCCTTCTGCGCTCATCTCGTCGCCGTCCCACGTTGTCCTTCTGCGCTCATCTCGTTGTCGTCCCACGTTGTCCTTCTGCGCTCATCTCGTCGTCGTCCCACGTTGTCCTTCTGCGCTCATCTCGTCGTCGTCCCACGTTGTCCTTCTGCGATCATCTCGTCGTCGTCCCACATTGTCCTTCTGCGCTCATCTCGTCGTCCTTCTATGCTCACCTCGTCGTCGTCCCACATTGTCCTTCTGCGCTCATCTCGTCGTCGTGCCACGTTGTCCTTCTGCGCTCATCTCGTCGTCGTCCCACATTGTCCTTCTGCGCTCATCTCGTCGTCGTCCCACGTTGTCCTTCTGCGATTATCTCGTCGTCCTTCTGCGCTCATCTCGTCGTCGTCCCACGTTGTCCTTCTGCGCTCATCTAGTCGTCGTCCCACGTTGTCCTTCTGCGCTCATCTCGTTGTCGTCCCACGTTGTCCTTCTGTGCTCATCTCGTCGTCGTCCCACGTTGTCCTTCTGCGCTCATCTCGTCGTCGTCCCACGTTGTCCTTCTGCGCTCATCTCGTCGTCGTCCCACGTTGACCTTCTGCGCTCATCTCGTCGTCGTCCCACGTTGTCCTTCTGCGATCATCTCGTCGTCGTCCAACGTTGTCCTTCTGCAATTATCTCGTCGTCCTTCTGCGCTCATCTCGTCGTCGTCCCACGTTGTCCTTCTGCGCTCATCTAGTCGTCGTCCCACGTTGTCCTTCTGCGCTCATCTCGTTGTCGTCCCACGTTGTCCTTCTGCGCTCATCTCGTCGTCGTCCCACGTTGTCCTTCTGCGCTCATCTCGTCGTCGTCCCACGTTGTCCTTCTGCGCTCATCTCATCGTCGTCCCACGTTGTCCTTCTGCGCTCATCTCGTCGTCGTCCCACGTTGTCCTTCTGCGCTCATCTCGTCGTCGTCCCACGTTTTCCTTCTGCGCTCATCTCGTCGTCGTCCCACGTTGTCCTTATGCGCTCATCTCATCGTCGTCCCACGTTGTCTTTCTGCGATCATCTCGTCGTCGTCCCACGTTGTCCTTCTGCGATCATCTCGTCGTCCTTCTGCGCTCATCTCGTCGTCGTCCCACGTTGTCCTTCTGCGCTCATCTCGTCGCCGTCCCACGTTGTCCTTATGCGCTCATCTCGTCGTCGTCCCACGTTGTCCTTCTGCGCTCATTTCGTCGTCGTCCCACGTTGTCCTTCTGCGCTCATCTCGTCGTCGCCCCACGTTGTCCTTCTGCGATCATCTCGTCGTCGTCCCACATTGTCCTTCTGCGCTCATTTCGTCGTCCTTCTATGCTCACCTCGTCGTCGTCCCACGTTGTCCTTCTGCGCTCATCTCGTCGTCGTGCCACGTTGTCCTTCTGCGCTCATCTCGTCGTCGTCCCACATTGTCCTTCTGCGCTCATCTCGTCGTCGTGCCACGTTGTCCTTCTGCGATTATCTCGTCGTCCTTCTGCGCTCATTTCGTCGTCGTCCCACGTTGTCCTTCTGCGCTCATCTAGTCGTCGTCCCACGTTGTCCTTCTGCGCTCATCTCGTCGTCGTGCCACGTTGTCCTTCTGCGCTCATCTCGTCGTCGTCCCACGTTGTCCTTCTGCTCTCATCTCATCGTCGTCCCACGTTGTCCTTCTGCGCTCATCTCGTCGTCGTCCCACGTTGTCCTTCTGCGCTCATCTCGTCGTCGTGCCACGTTGTCCTTCTGCGCTCATCTCGTCGTCGTCCCACGTTATCCTTCTGCGATCATCTCGTCGTCGTCCAACGTTGTCCTTCTGCGCTCATCTCGTCGTCCTTTTATGCTCACCTCGTCGTCGTCCCACATTGTCCTTCTGCGCTCATCTCGTCGTCATCCCACGTTGTCCTTCTGCGCTCATCTCGTTGTCGTCCCACATTGTCCTTCTGCGCTCATCTCGTCGTCGTGCCACGTTGTCCTTCTGCGCTCATCTCGTCGTTTCTGCGCTCATCTCGTTGTCGTCCCACGTTGTCCTTCAGCGCTAATCTCGTTGTCGTCCCACGTTGTCCTTCTGCGCTCATCTCGTCGTCGTCCCACGTTGTCTTTCTGCGCTCATCTCGTCGTCATCCCACGTTGTCCTTCTGCGCTCATTTCGTCGTCATCCCAAGTTGTCCTTCAGCGATCATCTCGTCGTCGTCCCACGTTGTCTTTCTGCTATCATCTGGTCGTCCTTCTGCGCTCCTCTCGTCGTCGTCCCACGTTGTCCTTCTGCGCTCATCTCGTCGTCGTCCCACGTTGTCCTTCTGCCCTCATCTCGTCGTCGTCCCACGTTGTCCTTCTGCGCTCATCTCGTCGTCGTCCCACGTTGTCCTTCTGCGCTCATCTCGTCGTCTTCCCACGTTGTCCTTCTGCGATCATCTCGTCGACGTCCCACGTTGTCCTTCTGCGCTCATATCGTCGTCGTCCCACGTTGTCCTTCGTGGGACGACGACGATATCTCGTCGACGTCCCACGTTGTCCTTCTGCGCTCATCTCGTCGACGTCCCACGTTGTCCTTCTGTTCTCATCTCGTCGTCCTTCTGCGCTCATCTCGTCGTCGTGCCACGTTGTCCTTCTGCGCTCATCTCGTCGTCGTCCCACATTGTCCTTCTGCGCTCATCTCGTCGTCGTCCCACGTTGTCCTTCTGCGATTATCTTGTCGTCCTTCTGCGCTCATCTCGTCGTCGTCCCACGTTGTCCTTCTGCGATCATCTCGTCGTCCTTCTGCGCTCATCTCGTTGTCGTCCCACGTTGTCCTTCTGCGCTCATCTCGTCGTCGTCGCACGTTGTCCTTCTGCGCTCATCTCGTTGTCGCCCCACGTTGTCCTTCTGCGCTCATCTCGTCGTCGTCCCACATTGTCCTTCTGCGCTCATCTAGTCGTCGTCCCACGTTGTCCTTCTGCGCTCATCTCGTTGTCGTCCCACGTTGTCCTTCTGTGCTCATCTCGTCGTCATCCCACGTTGTCCTTCTGCGCTCATCTCATCGTCGTCCCACGTTGTCCTTCTGCGCTCATCTAGTCGTCGTCCCACGTTGTCCTTCTGCTCTCATCTCATCGTCGTCCCACGTTGTCCTTCTGCGCTCATCTCGTCGTCGTCCCACGTTGTCCTTCTGCGCTCATCTCGTCGTCGTGCCACGTTGTCCTTCTGCGCTCATCTCGTCGTCGTCCCACGTTATCCTTCTGCGATCATCTCGTCGTCGTCCAACGTTGTCCTTCTGCGCTCATCTCGTCGTCCTTTTATGCTCACCTCGTCGTCGTCCCACATTGTCCTTCTGCGCTCATCTCGTCGTCATCCCACGTTGTCCTTCTGCGCTCATCTCGTTGTCGTCCCACATTGTCCTTCTGCGCTCATCTCGTCGTCGTGCCACGTTGTCCTTCTGCGCTCATCTCGTCGTTTCTGCGCTCATCTCGTTGTCGTCCCACGTTGTCCTTCAGCGCTAATCTCGTTGTCGTCCCACGTTGTCCTTCTGCGCTCATCTCGTCGTCGTCCCACGTTGTCTTTCTGCGCTCATCTCGTCGTCATCCCACGTTGTCCTTCTGCGCTCATTTCGTCGTCATCCCAAGTTGTCCTTCAGCGATCATCTCGTCGTCGTCCCACGTTGTCTTTCTGCTATCATCTGGTCGTCCTTCTGCGCTCCTCTCGTCGTCGTCCCACGTTGTCCTTCTGCGCTCATCTCGTCGTCGTCCCACGTTGTCCTTCTGCCCTCATCTCGTCGTCGTCCCACGTTGTCCTTCTGCGCTCATCTCGTCGTCGTCCCACGTTGTCCTTCTGCGCTCATCTCGTCGTCTTCCCACGTTGTCCTTCTGCGATCATCTCGTCGACGTCCCACGTTGTCCTTCTGCGCTCATATCGTCGTCGTCCCACGTTGTCCTTCGTGGGACGACGACGATATCTCGTCGACGTCCCACGTTGTCCTTCTGCGCTCATCTCGTCGACGTCCCACGTTGTCCTTCTGTTCTCATCTCGTCGTCCTTCTGCGCTCATCTCGTCGTCGTCCCACGTTGTCCTTCTGCACTCATCTCGTCGTATTCCCACGTTGTCCTTCTGCGCTCATCTCGTCGTCGTGCCACGTTGTCCTTCTGCGCTCATCTCGTCGTCGTCCCACATTGTCCTTCTGCGCTCATCTCGTCGTCGTCCCACGTTGTCCTTCTGCGATTATCTTGTCGTCCTTCTGCGCTCATCTCGTCGTCGTCCCACGTTGTCCTTCTGCGATCATCTCGTCGTCCTTCTGCGCTCATCTCGTTGTCGTCCCACGTTGTCCTTCTGCGCTCATCTCGTCGTCGTCGCACGTTGTCCTTCTGCGCTCATCTCGTTGTCGCCCCACGTTGTCCTTCTGCGCTCATCTCGTCGTCGTCCCACATTGTCCTTCTGCGCTCATCTAGTCGTCGTCCCACGTTGTCCTTCTGCGCTCATCTCGTTGTCGTCCCACGTTGTCCTTCTGTGCTCATCTCGTCGTCATCCCACGTTGTCCTTCTGCGCTCATCTCATCGTCGTCCCACGTTGTCCTTCTGCGCTCATCTAGTCGTCGTCCCACGTTGTCCTTCTGCGCTCATCTCGTTGTCGTCCCACGTTGTCCTTCTGTACTCATCTCGTCGTCGTCCCACGTTGTCCTTCTGCGCTCATCTCATCGTCGTCCCACGTTGTCCTTCTGCGCTCATCTCATCGTCGTCCCACGTTGTCCTTCTGCGATCATCTCGTCGTCCTTCTGCGCTCATCTCGTCGTCGTCCCACATTGTCCTTCTGCGCTCATCTCGTCGTCGTCCCACGTTGTCCTTCTGCGATTATCTCGTCGTCCTTCTGCGCTCATCTCGTCGTCGTCCCACGTTGTCCTTCTGCGCTCATCTAGTCGTCGTCCCACGTTGTCCTTCTGCGCTCATCTCGTTGTCGTCCCACGTTGTCCTTCTGTGCTCATCTCGTCGTCGTCCCACGTTGTCCTTCTGCGCTCATCTCGTCGTCGTCCCACGTTGTCCTTCTGCGCTCATCTCGTCGTCGTCCCACGTTGACCTTCTGCGCTCATCTCGTCGTCGTCCCACGTTGTCCTTCTGCGATCATCTCGTCGTCGTCCAACGTTGTCCTTCTGCAATTATCTCGTCGTCCTTCTGCGCTCATCTCGTCGTCGTCCCACGTTGTCCTTCTGCGCTCATCTAGTCGTCGTCCCACGTTGTCCTTCTGCGCTCATCTCGTTGTCGTCCCACGTTGTCCTTCTGCGCTCATCTCGTCGTCGTCCCACGTTGTCCTTCTGCGCTCATCTCGTCGTCGTCCCACGTTGTCCTTCTGCGCTCATCTCATCGTCGTCCCACGTTGTCCTTCTGCGCTCATCTCGTCGTCGTCCCACGTTGTCCTTCTGCGCTCATCTCGTCGTCGTCCCACGTTTTCCTTCTGCGCTCATCTCGTCGTCGTCCCACGTTGTCCTTATGCGCTCATCTCATCGTCGTCCCACGTTGTCTTTCTGCGATCATCTCGTCGTCGTCCCACGTTGTCCTTCTGCGATCATCTCGTCGTCCTTCTGCGCTCATCTCGTCGTCGTCCCACGTTGTCCTTCTGCGCTCATCTCGTCGTCGTCCCACATTGTCCTTCTGCGCTCATCTCGTCGTCGTCCCACGCTGTCCTTCTGCGATTATCTCGTCGTCCTTCTGCGCTCATCTCGTCGTCGTCCCACGTTGTCCTTCTGCGCTCATCTAGTCGTCGTCCCACGTTGTCCTTCTGCGCTCATCTCGTTGTCGTCCCACGTTGTCCTTCTGCGCTCATCTCGTCGTCGTCCCACGTTGTCCTTCTGCGCTCATCTCATTGTCGTCCCACGTTGTCCTTCTGCGCTCATCTCGTCGTCGTCCCACGTTGTCCTTCTGCGATCATCTCGTCGTCGTCCCACATTGTCCTTCTGCGCTCATCTCGTCGTCCTTCTATGCTCATCTCGTCGTCGTCCCACATTGTCCTTCTGCGCTCATCTCGTCGTCGTCCCACGTTGTCCTTCTGCGATTATCTCGTCGTCCTTCTGCGCTCATCTCGTCGTCGTCCCACGTTGTCCTTCTGCGCTCATCTAGTCGTTGTCCCACGTTGTCCTTCTGCGCTCATCTCGTTGTCGTCCCACGTTGTCCTTCTGTGCTCATTTCGTCGTCGTCCCACGTTGTCCTTCTGCGCTCATCTCGTCGTCGTCCCACGTTGTCCTTCTGCGCTCATCTCGTCGTCGTCCCACGTTGTCCTTCTGCGCTCATCTCGTCGTCGTCCCACGTTGTCCTTCTGCGATCATCTCGTCGTCGTCCAACGTTGTCCTTCTGCAATTATCTCGTCGTCCTTCTGCGCTCATCTCGTCGTCGTCCCACGTTGTCCTTCTGCGCTCATCTAGTCGTCGTCCCACGTTGTCCTTCTGCGCTCATCTCGTTGTCGTCCCACGTTGTCCTTCTGTGCTCATCTCGTCGTCGTCCCACGTTGTCCTTCTGCGCTCATCTCGTCGGGGTCCCACGTTGTCCTTCTGCGCTCATCTCATCGTCGTCCCACGTTGTCCTTCTGCGATCATCTCGTCGTCCTTCTGCGCTCATCTCGTCGTCGTCCCACGTTGTCCTTCTGCGCTCATCTCGTCGCCGTCCCACGTTGTCCTTCTGCGCTCATCTCGTCGTCGTCCCACGTTGTCCTTCTGCGCTCATCTCATCGTCATCCCACGTTGTCCTTCTGCGCTCATCTCGTCGTCGTCCCACGTTGTCCTTCTGCGCTCATCTCGTCGTCCCACGTTTTCCTTCTGCGCTCTTCTCGTCGTCGTCCCACGTTGTCCTTATGCGCTCATCTCATCTTCGTCCCACGTTGTCTTTCTGCGATCATCTCATCGTCGTCCCACGTTGTCCTTCTGCGATCATCTCGTCGTCCTTCTGCGCTCATCTCGTCGTCGTCCCACGTTGTCCTTCTGCGCTCATCTCGTCGCCGTCCCACGTTGTCCTTCTGCGCTCATCTCGTTGTCGTCCCACGTTGTCCTTCTGCGCTCATCTCGTCGTCGTCCCACGTTGTCCTTCTGCGCTCATCTCGTCGTCGCCCCACGTTGTCCTTCTGCGATCATCTCGTCGTCGTCCCACATTGTCCTTCTGCGCTCATCTCGTCGTCCTTCTATGCTCACCTCGTCGTCGTCCCACGTTGTCCTTCTGCGCTCATCTTGTCGTCGTGCCACGTTGTCCTTCTGCGCTCATCTCGTCGTCGTCCCACGTTGCCCTTCTGCGCTCATCTCATCGTCGTCCCACGTTGTCCTTCTGAGCTCATCTCGTCGTCGTCCCACGTTGTCCTTCTGCGCTCATCTCGTCGTCGTCCCACGTTTTCCTTCTGCGCTCATCTCGTCGTCGTCCCACGCGATCATCTCGTCGTCGTCCCACGTTGTCCTTCTGCGCTCATCTCGTCGTCGTCCCACGTTGTCCTTCTGCGATTATCTCGTCGTCCTTCTGCGCTCATCTCGTTGTCGTCCCACGTTGTCCTTCTGCGCTCATCTAGTCGTCGTCCCACGTTGTCCTTCTGCGCTCATCTCGTTGTCGTCCCACGTTGTCCTTCTGTGCTCCTCTCGCCGTCGTCCCACGTTGTCCTTCTGCGCTCATCTCATCGTCGTCCCACGTTGTCCTTCTGCGCTCATCTCGTCGTCGTCCCACGTTGTCCTTCTGCGCTCATCTCGTCGTCGTCCCACGTTTTCCTTCTGCGCTCATCTCGTCGTCGTCCCACGTTGTCCTTATGCGCTCATCTCATCGTCGTCCCACGTTGTCTTTCTGCGATCATCTCGTCGTCGTCCCACGTTGTCCTTCTGCGATCATCTCGTCGTCCTTCTGCGCTCATCTCGTCGTCGTCCCACGTTGTCCTTCTGCGCTCATCTCGTCGCGTCCCACGTTGTCCTTCTGCGCTCATCTCGTTGTCGTCCCACGTTGTCCTTCTGCGCTCATCTCGTCGTCGTCCCACGTTGTCCTTCTGCGATCATCTCGTCGTCGTCCCACGTTGTCCTTCTGCGATCATCTCGTCGTCCTTCTGCGCTCATCTCGTCGTCGTCCCATTTTGTCCTTCTGCGCTCATGTCATCGTCGTCCCACGTTGTCTTTCTGCGCTCATCTCGTTGTCGTCCCACGTTGTCCTTCTGTGCTCATCTCGTCGTCGTCCCACGTTGTCCTTCTGCGCTCATCTCGTCGTCGTCCCACGTTTTCCTTCTGCGCTCATCTCGTCGTCGTCCCACGTTGTCCTTCTGCGCTCATCTCGTCGTCGTCCCACGCGATCATCTCGTCGTCGTCCCACGTTGTCCTTCTGCGCTCATCTCGTCGTCGTCCCACGTTGTCCTTCTGCGCTCATCTCGTCGTCGTCCCACGTTGTCCTTCTGCGCTCATCTCGTCGTCGTGCCACGTTGTCCTTCTGCGCTCATCTCGTCGTCGTCCCATGTTGTCCTTCTGCGATCATCTCGTCGTCGTCCAACGTTGTCCTTCTGCGATTATCTCGTCGTCCTTCTGCGCTCATCTCGTCGTCGTCCCACGTTGTCCTTCTGCGCTCATCTAGTCGTCGTCCCACGTTGTCCTTCTGCGCTCATCTCGTTGTCGTCCCATGTTGTCCTTCTGTGCTCATCTCGTCGTCGTCACACGTTGTCCTTCTGCGTTCATCTCATCGTCATCCCACGTTGTCCTTCTGCGCTCATCTCGTCGTCGTCCCACGTTGTCCTTCTGCGCTAATCTCGTCGTCGTCCCACGTTTCCTTTTGCGCTCATCATCAATCAATCAATCAATCAATTTTATTTTATATAGCCCTTCGTACATCAGTTAATATCTCGAAGTGCTGTACAGAAACCCAGCCTAAAACCCCAAACAGCTAGTAATGCAGGTGTAGAAGCACGGTGGCTAGGAAAAACTCCCTAGAAAGGCCAAAACCTAGGAAGAAACCTAGAGAGGAACCAGGCTATGAGGGGTGGCCAGTCCTCTTCTGGCTGTGCCGGGTGGAGATTATAACAGAACCATGCCAAGATGTTCAAAAATGTTCATAAGTGACAAGCATGGTCAAATAATAATCAGGAATAAATCTCAGTTGGCTTTTCATAGCCGATCATTAAGAGTTGAAAACAGCAGGTCTGGGACAGGTAGGGGTTCCATAACCGCAGGCAGAACAGTTGAAACTGGAATAGCAGCAAGGCCAGGCGGACTGGTGACAGCAAGGAGTCACCACGGCCGGTAGTCCCAACGTATGGTCCTAGGGCTCAGGTCTCTCAGTTGGCTTTTCATAGCCGATCATTAAGAGTTGAAAACAGCAGGTCTGGGACAGGTAGGGGTTTCGTAACCGCAGGCAGAACAGTTGAAACTGGAATAGCAGCAAGGCCAGGCGGACTGGGGACAGCAAGGTGTCAGCATGCCCGGTAGTCCTGACGTATGGTCCTAGGGCTCAGGTTCTCAGAGAGAAAGAGAGAACGAGAGAATTAGAGAGAGCATACTTAAATTCACACAGGACACTGGATAAGACAGGAGAAGTACTCCAGGTATAACCAACTAACCCCAGCCCCCGACACATAAACTACTGCAGCATAAATACTGGAGGCTGAGACAGGAGCGGTCCGGAGACACTGTGGCCCCATCCGAAGAAACCCCCGGACAGGGCCAAACAGGAAGGATATAACCCCACCCACTCTGCCAAAGCACAGCCCCCGCACCACTAGAGGGATATCCTCAACCACCAACTTACAATCCTGAGACAAGGTCGAGTATAGCCCGAGATCTCATCGTCGTCCCACGTTGTCCTTATGCGCTCATCTCAACGTCGTCCCACGTTGTCCTTCTGCGCTCATCTTGTCGTCGTGCCACGTTGTCCTTCTGCGCTCATCTCGTCGTCGTCCCACGTTGCCCTTCTGCGCTCATCTCATCGTCGTCCCACGTTGTCCTTCTGAGCTCATCTCGTCGTCGTCCCACGTTGTCCTTCTGCGCTCATCTCGTCGTCGTCCCACGTTTTCCTTCTGCGCTCATCTCGTCGTCGTCCCACGCGATCATCTCGTCGTCGTCCCACGTTGTCCTTCTGCGCTCATCTCGTCGTCGTCCCACGTTGTCCTTCTGCGATTATCTCGTCGTCCTTCTGCGCTCATCTCGTTGTCGTCCCACGTTGTCCTTCTGCGCTCATCTCATCGTCGTCCCACGTTGTCCTTCTGCGCTCATCTCGTCGTCGTCCCACGTTGTCCTTCTGCGCTCATCTCGTCGTCGTCCCACGTTTTCCTTCTGCGCTCATCTCGTCGTCGTCCCACGTTGTCCTTCTGCGCTCATCTCATCGTCGTCCCACGTTGTCCTTCTGCGCTCATCTCATCGTCGTCCCACGTTGTCTTTCTGCGATCATCTCGTCGTCGTCCCACGTTGTCCTTCTGCGATCATCTCGTCGTCCTTCTGCGCTCATCTCGTCGTCGTCCCACGTTGTCCTTCTGCGCTCATCTCGTCGCGTCCCACGTTGTCCTTCTGCGCTCATCTCGTTGTCGTCCCACGTTGTCCTTCTGCGCTCATCTCGTCGTCGTCCCACGTTGTCCTTCTGCGATCATCTCGTCGTCGTCCCACGTTGTCCTTCTGCGATCATCTCGTCGTCCTTCTGCGCTCATCT
This sequence comes from Coregonus lavaretus, assembly GCF_964263955.1. Classification (NCBI taxonomy): domain Eukaryota; kingdom Metazoa; phylum Chordata; class Actinopteri; order Salmoniformes; family Salmonidae; genus Coregonus; species Coregonus lavaretus. Next base: position 47,752,119 of record NC_140009.1, on the reverse strand, counting down.
CGTCGTCGTCCCATTTTGTCCTTCTGCGCTCATGTCATCGTCGTCCCACGTTGTCTTTCTGCGCTCATCTCGTTGTCGTCCCACGTTGTCCTTCTGTGCTCATCTCGTCGTCGTCCCACGTTGTCCTTCTGCGCTCATCTCGTCGTCGTCCCACGTTTTCCTTCTGCGCTCATCTCGTCGTTGTCCCGCGTTGTCCTTCTGCGCTCATCTCGTCGTCGTCCCACGCGATCATCTCGTCGTCGTCCCACGTTGTCCTTCTGCGCTCATCTCGTCGTCGTCCCACGTTGTCCTTCTGCGCTCATCTCGTCGTCGTGCCACGTTGTCCTTCTGCGCTCATCTCGTCGTCGTCCCATGTTGTCCTTCTGCGATCATCTCGTCGTCGTCCAACGTTGTCCTTCTGCGATTATCTCGTCGTCCTTCTGCGCTCATCTCGTCGTCGTCCCACGTTGTCCTTCTGCGCTCATCTAGTCGTCGTCCCACGTTGTCCTTCTGCGCTCATCTCGTTGTCGTCCCATGTTGTCCTTCTGTGCTCATCTCGTCGTCGTCACACGTTGTCCTTCTGCGTTCATCTCATCGTCATCCCACGTTGTCCTTCTGCGCTCATCTCGTCGTCGTCCCACGTTGTCCTTCTGCGCTAATCTCGTCGTCGTCCCACGTTTCCTTCTGCGCTCATCATCAATCAATCAATCAATCAATTTTATTTTATATAGCCCTTCGTACATCAGCTAATATCTCGAAGTGCTGTACAGAAACCCAGCCAAAAACCCCAAACAGCTAGTAATGCAGGTGTAGAAGCACGGTGGCTAGGAAAAACTCCCTAGAAAGGCCAAAATCTAGGAAGAAACCTAGAGAGGAACCAGGCTATGAGGGGTGGCCAGTCCTCTTCTGGCTGTGCCGGGTGGAGATTATAACAGAACCATGCCAAGATGTTCAAAAATGTTCATAAGTGACAAGCATGATCAAATAATAATCAGGAATAAATCTCAGTTGGCTTTTCATAGCCGATCATTAAGAGTTGAAAACAGCAGGTCTGGGACAGGTAGGGGTTCCATAACCGCAGGCAGAACAGTTGAAACTGGAATAGCAGCAAGGCCAGGCGGACTGGGGACAGCAAGGAGTCACCACGGCCGGTAGTCCCGACGTATGGTCCTAGGGCTCAGGTCTCTCAGTTGGCTTTTCATAGCCGATCATTAAGAGTTGAAAACAGCAGGTCTGGGACAGGTAGGGGTTTCGTAACCGCAGGCAGAACAGTTGAAACTGGAATAGCAGCAAGGCCAGGCGGACTGGGGACAGCAAGGTGTCAGCATGCCCGGTAGTCCTGACGTATGGTCCTAGGGCTCAGGTTCTCAGAGAGAAAGAGAGAACGAGAGAATTAGAGAGAGCATACTTAAATTCACACAGGACACTGGATAAGACAGGAGAAGTACTCCAGGTATAACCAACTAACCCCAGCCCCCGACACATAAACTACTGCAGCATAAATACTGGAGGCTGAGACAGGAGCGGTCCGGAGACACTGTGGCCCCATCCGAAGAAACCCCCGGACAGGGCCAAACAGGAAGGATATAACCCCACCCACTCTGCCAAAGCACAGCCCCCGCACCACTAGAGGGATATCCTCAACCACCAACTTACAATCCTGAGACAAGGTCGAGTATAGCACGAGATCTCGTCGTCGTCCCACGTTGTCCTTATGCGCTCATCTCAACGTCGTCCCACGTTGTCTTTCTGCGATCATCTCGTCGTCGTCCCACGTTGTCCTTCTGAGATCATCTCGTCGTCCTTCTGCGCTCATCTCGTCGTCGTCCCAGGTTGTCCTTCTGCGCTCATCTCGTCGCCGTCCCACGTTGTCCTTCTGCGCTCATCTCGTTGTCGTCCCACGTTGTCCTTCTGCGCTCATCTCGTCGTCGTCCCACGTTGTCCTTCTGCGCTCATCTCGTCGACGTCCCACGTTGTCCTTCTGCGATCATCTCGTCGTCGTCCCACATTGTCCTTCTGCGCTCATCTCGTCGTCCTTCTATGCTCACCTCGTCGTCGTCCCACGTTGTCCTTCTGCGCTCATCTCGTCGTCGTGCCACGTTGTCCTTCTGCGCTCATCTCGTCGTCGTCCCACATTGTCCTTCTGCGCTCATCTCGTCGTCGTCCCACGTTGTCCTTCTGCGATTATCTCGTCGTCCTTCTGCGCTCATCTCGTCGTCGTCCCACGTTGTCCTTCTGCGCTCATCTAGTCGTCGTCCCACGTTGTCCTTCTGCGCTCATCTCGTTGTCGTCCCACGTTGTCCTTCTGTGCTCATCTCGTCGTCGTCCCACGTTGTCCTTCTGCGCTCATCTCGTCGTCGTCACACGTTGTCCTTCTGCGCTCATCTCGTCATCATCCCACGTTGTCCTTCTGCGCTCATCTCGTCGTCGTCCCACGTTGTCCTTCTGCGATCATCTCGTCGTCGTCCAACATTGTCCTGCGATTATCTCGTCGTCCTTCTGCGCTCATCTCGTCGTCGTCCCACGTTGTCCTTCTGCGCTCATCTAGTCGTCGTCCCACGTTGTCCTTCTGCGCTCATCTCGTCGTCGTCCCACGTTGTCCTTCTGTGCTCATCTCGTCGTCGTCCCACGTTGTCCTTCTGCGCTCATCTCATCGTCGTCCCACGTTGTCCTTCTGCGCTCATCTCGTCGTCGTCCCACGTTGTCCTTCTGCGCTCATCTCGTCGTCGTCCCACGGTTTCCTTCTGCGCTCATCTCGTCGTCGTCCCACGTTGTCCTTATGCGCTCATCTCATCTTCGTCCCACGTTGTCTTTCTGCGATCATCTCGTCGTCGTCCCACGTTGTCCTTCTGCGATCATCTCGTCGTCCTTCTGCGCTCATCTCGTCGTCGTCCCACGTTGTCCTTCTGCGCTCATCTCGTCGCCGTCCCACGTTGTCCTTATGCGCTCATCTCGTCGTCGTCCCACGTTGTCCTTCTGCGCTCATCTCGTCGTCGTCCCACGTTGTCCTTCTGCGCTCATCTCGTCGTCGCCCCATGTTGTCCTTCTGCGATCATCTCGTCGTCGTCCCACATTGTCCTTCTGCGCTCATCTCGTCGTCCTTCTATGCTCACCTCGTCGTCGTCCCACGTTGTCCTTCTGCGCTCATCTCGTCGTCGTGCCACGTTGTCCTTCTGCGATTATCTCGTTGTCCTTCTGCGCTCATCTCGTCGTCTTCCCACGTTGTCCTTCTGCGATCATCTCGTCGACGTCCCACGTTGTCCTTCTGCGCTCATATCGTCGTCGTCCCACGTTGTCCTTCGTGGGACGACGACGATATCTCGTCGACGTCCCACGTTGTCCTTCTGCGCTCATCTCGTCGACGTCCCACGTTGTCCTTCTGTTCTCATCTCGTCGTCCTTCTGCGCTCATCTCGTCGTCGTCCCACGTTGTCCTTCTGCACTCATCTCGTCGTATTCCCACGTTGTCCTTCTGCGCTCATCTCGTCGTCGTGCCACGTTGTCCTTCTGCGCTCATCTCGTCGTCGTCCCACATTGTCCTTCTGCGCTCATCTCGTCGTCGTCCCACGTTGTCCTTCTGCGATTATCTCGTCGTCCTTCTGCGCTCATCTCGTCGTCGTCCCACGTTGTCCTTCTGCGATCATCTCGTCGTCCTTCTGCGCTCATCTCGTTGTCGTCCCACGTTGTCCTTCTGCGCTCATCTCGTCGTCGTCGCACGTTGTCCTTCTGCGCTCATCTCGTTGTCGCCCCACGTTGTCCTTCTGCGCTCATCTCGTCGTCGTCCCACATTGTCCTTCTGCGCTCATCTAGTCGTCGTCCCACGTTGTCCTTCTGCGCTCATCTCGTTGTCGTCCCACGTTGTCCTTCTGTGCTCATCTCGTCGTCATCCCACGTTGTCCTTCTGCGCTCATCTCATCGTCGTCCCACGTTGTCCTTCTGCGCTCATCTAGTCGTCGTCCCACGTTGTCCTTCTGCGCTCATCTCGTTGTCGTCCCACGTTGTCCTTCTGTACTCATCTCGTCGTCGTCCCACGTTGTCCTTCTGCGCTCATCTCATCGTCGTCCCACGTTGTCCTTCTGCGCTCATCTCATCGTCGTCCCACGTTGTCCTTCTGCGATCATCTCGTCGTCCTTCTGCGCTCATCTCGTCGTCGTCCCACATTGTCCTTCTGCGCTCATCTCGTCGTCGTCCCACGTTGTCCTTCTGCGATTATCTCGTCGTCCTTCTGCGCTCATCTCGTCGTCGTCCCACGTTGTCCTTCTGCGCTCATCTAGTCGTCGTCCCACGTTGTCCTTCTGCGCTCATCTCGTTGTCGTCCCACGTTGTCCTTCTGTGCTCATCTCGTCGTCGTCCCACGTTGTCCTTCTGCGCTCATCTCGTCGTCGTCCCACGTTGTCCTTCTGCGCTCATCTCGTCGTCGTCCCACGTTGACCTTCTGCGCTCATCTCGTCGTCGTCCCACGTTGTCCTTCTGCGATCATCTCGTCGTCGTCCAACGTTGTCCTTCTGCAATTATCTCGTCGTCCTTCTGCGCTCATCTCGTCGTCGTCCCACGTTGTCCTTCTGCGCTCATCTAGTCGTCGTCCCACGTTGTCCTTCTGCGCTCATCTCGTTGTCGTCCCACGTTGTCCTTCTGCGCTCATCTCGTCGTCGTCCCACGTTGTCCTTCTGCGCTCATCTCGTCGTCGTCCCACGTTGTCCTTCTGCGCTCATCTCATCGTCGTCCCACGTTGTCCTTCTGCGCTCATCTCGTCGTCGTCCCACGTTGTCCTTCTGCGCTCATCTCGTCGTCGTCCCACGTTTTCCTTCTGCGCTCATCTCGTCGTCGTCCCACGTTGTCCTTATGCGCTCATCTCATCGTCGTCCCACGTTGTCTTTCTGCGATCATCTCGTCGTCGTCCCACGTTGTCCTTCTGCGATCATCTCGTCGTCCTTCTGCGCTCATCTCGTCGTCGTCCCACGTTGTCCTTCTGCGCTCATCTCGTCGTCGTCCCACATTGTCCTTCTGCGCTCATCTCGTCGTCGTCCCACGCTGTCCTTCTGCGATTATCTCGTCGTCCTTCTGCGCTCATCTCGTCGTCGTCCCACGTTGTCCTTCTGCGCTCATCTAGTCGTCGTCCCACGTTGTCCTTCTGCGCTCATCTCGTTGTCGTCCCACGTTGTCCTTCTGCGCTCATCTCGTCGTCGTCCCACGTTGTCCTTCTGCGCTCATCTCATTGTCGTCCCACGTTGTCCTTCTGCGCTCATCTCGTCGTCGTCCCACGTTGTCCTTCTGCGATCATCTCGTCGTCGTCCCACATTGTCCTTCTGCGCTCATCTCGTCGTCCTTCTATGCTCATCTCGTCGTCGTCCCACATTGTCCTTCTGCGCTCATCTCGTCGTCGTCCCACGTTGTCCTTCTGCGATTATCTCGTCGTCCTTCTGCGCTCATCTTGTCGTCGTCCCACGTTGTCCTTCTGCGCTCATCTAGTCGTTGTCCCACGTTGTCCTTCTGCGCTCATCTCGTTGTCGTCCCACGTTGTCCTTCTGTGCTCATTTCGTCGTCGTCCCACGTTGTCCTTCTGCGCTCATCTCGTCGTCGTCCCACGTTGTCCTTCTGCGCTCATCTCGTCGTCGTCCCACGTTGTCCTTCTGCGCTCATCTCGTCGTCGTCCCACGTTGTCCTTCTGCGATCATCTCGTCGTCGTCCAACGTTGTCCTTCTGCAATTATCTCGTCGTCCTTCTGCGCTCATCTCGTCGTCGTCCCACGTTGTCCTTCTGCGCTCATCTAGTCGTCGTCCCACGTTGTCCTTCTGCGCTCATCTCGTTGTCGTCCCACGTTGTCCTTCTGTGCTCATCTCGTCGTCGTCCCACGTTGTCCTTCTGCGCTCATCTCGTCGTGGTCCCACGTTGTCCTTCTGCGCTCATCTCATCGTCGTCCCACGTTGTCCTTCTGCGATCATCTCGTCGTCCTTCTGCGCTCATCTCGTCGTCGTCCCACGTTGTCCTTCTGCGCTCATCTCGTCGCTGTCCCACGTTGTCCTTCTGCGCTCATCTCGTCGTCGTCCCACGTTGTCCTTCTGCGCTCATCTCATCGTCATCCCACGTTGTCCTTCTGCGCTCATCTCGTCGTCGTCCCACGTTGTCCTTCTGCGCTCATCTCGTCGTCCCACGTTTTCCTTCTGCGCTCTTCTCGTCGTCGTCCCACGTTGTCCTTATGCGCTCATCTCATCTTCGTCCCACGTTGTCTTTCTGCGATCATCTCATCGTCGTCCCACGTTGTCCTTCTGCGATCATCTCGTCGTCCTTCTGCGCTCATCTCGTCGTCGTCCCACGTTGTCCTTCTGCGCTCATCTCGTCGCCGTCCCACGTTGTCCTTCTGCGCTCATCTCGTTGTCGTCCCACGTTGTCCTTCTGCGCTCATCTCGTCGTCGTCCCACGTTGTCCTTCTGCGCTCATCTCGTCGTCGCCCCACGTTGTCCTTCTGCGATCATCTCGTCGTCGTCCCACATTGTCCTTCTGCGCTCATCTCGTCGTCCTTCTATGCTCACCTCGTCGTCGTCCCACGTTGTCCTTCTGCGCTCATCTTGTCGTCGTGCCACGTTGTCCTTCTGCGCTCATCTCGTCGTCGTCCCACGTTGCCCTTCTGCGCTCATCTCATCGTCGTCCCACGTTGTCCTTCTGAGCTCATCTCGTCGTCGTCCCACGTTGTCCTTCTGCGCTCATCTCGTCGTCGTCCCACGTTTTCCTTCTGCGCTCATCTCGTCGTCGTCCCACGCGATCATCTCGTCGTCGTCCCACGTTGTCCTTCTGCGCTCATCTCGTCGTCGTCCCACGTTGTCCTTCTGCGATTATCTCGTCGTCCTTCTGCGCTCATCTCGTTGTCGTCCCACGTTGTCCTTCTGCGCTCATCTAGTCGTCGTCCCACGTTGTCCTTCTGCGCTCATCTCGTTGTCGTCCCACGTTGTCCTTCTGTGCTCCTCTCGCCGTCGTCCCACGTTGTCCTTCTGCGCTCATCTCATCGTCGTCCCACGTTGTCCTTCTGCGCTCATCTCGTCGTCGTCCCACGTTGTCCTTCTGCGCTCATCTCGTCGTCGTCCCACGTTTTCCTTCTGCGCTCATCTCGTCGTCGTCCCACGTTGTCCTTATGCGCTCATCTCATCGTCGTCCCACGTTGTCTTTCTGCGATCATCTCGTCGTCGTCCCACGTTGTCCTTCTGCGATCATCTCGTCGTCCTTCTGCGCTCATCTCGTCGTCGTCCCACGTTGTCCTTCTGCGCTCATCTCGTCGCGTCCCACGTTGTCCTTCTGCGCTCATCTCGTTGTCGTCCCACGTTGTCCTTCTGCGCTCATCTCGTCGTCGTCCCACGTTGTCCTTCTGCGATCATCTCGTCGTCGTCCCACGTTGTCCTTCTGCGATCATCTCGTCGTCCTTCTGCGCTCATCTCGTCGTCGTCCCATTTTGTCCTTCTGCGCTCATGTCATCGTCGTCCCACGTTGTCTTTCTGCGCTCATCTCGTTGTCGTCCCACGTTGTCCTTCTGTGCTCATCTCGTCGTCGTCCCACGTTGTCCTTCTGCGCTCATCTCGTCGTCGTCCCACGTTTTCCTTCTGCGCTCATCTCGTCGTCGTCCCACGTTGTCCTTCTGCGCTCATCTCGTCGTCGTCCCACGCGATCATCTCGTCGTCGTCCCACGTTGTCCTTCTGCGCTCATCTCGTCGTCGTCCCACGTTGTCCTTCTGCGCTCATCTCGTCGTCGTCCCACGTTGTCCTTCTGCGCTCATCTCGTCGTCGTGCCACGTTGTCCTTCTGCGCTCATCTCGTCGTCGTCCCATGTTGTCCTTCTGCGATCATCTCGTCGTCGTCCAACGTTGTCCTTCTGCGATTATCTCGTCGTCCTTCTGCGCTCATCTCGTCGTCGTCCCACGTTGTCCTTCTGCGCTCATCTAGTCGTCGTCCCACGTTGTCCTTCTGCGCTCATCTCGTTGTCGTCCCATGTTGTCCTTCTGTGCTCATCTCGTCGTCGTCACACGTTGTCCTTCTGCGTTCATCTCATCGTCATCCCACGTTGTCCTTCTGCGCTCATCTCGTCGTCGTCCCACGTTGTCCTTCTGCGCTAATCTCGTCGTCGTCCCACGTTTCCTTTTGCGCTCATCATCAATCAATCAATCAATCAATTTTATTTTATATAGCCCTTCGTACATCAGTTAATATCTCGAAGTGCTGTACAGAAACCCAGCCTAAAACCCCAAACAGCTAGTAATGCAGGTGTAGAAGCACGGTGGCTAGGAAAAACTCCCTAGAAAGGCCAAAACCTAGGAAGAAACCTAGAGAGGAACCAGGCTATGAGGGGTGGCCAGTCCTCTTCTGGCTGTGCCGGGTGGAGATTATAACAGAACCATGCCAAGATGTTCAAAAATGTTCATAAGTGACAAGCATGGTCAAATAATAATCAGGAATAAATCTCAGTTGGCTTTTCATAGCCGATCATTAAGAGTTGAAAACAGCAGGTCTGGGACAGGTAGGGGTTCCATAACCGCAGGCAGAACAGTTGAAACTGGAATAGCAGCAAGGCCAGGCGGACTGGTGACAGCAAGGAGTCACCACGGCCGGTAGTCCCAACGTATGGTCCTAGGGCTCAGGTCTCTCAGTTGGCTTTTCATAGCCGATCATTAAGAGTTGAAAACAGCAGGTCTGGGACAGGTAGGGGTTTCGTAACCGCAGGCAGAACAGTTGAAACTGGAATAGCAGCAAGGCCAGGCGGACTGGGGACAGCAAGGTGTCAGCATGCCCGGTAGTCCTGACGTATGGTCCTAGGGCTCAGGTTCTCAGAGAGAAAGAGAGAACGAGAGAATTAGAGAGAGCATACTTAAATTCACACAGGACACTGGATAAGACAGGAGAAGTACTCCAGGTATAACCAACTAACCCCAGCCCCCGACACATAAACTACTGCAGCATAAATACTGGAGGCTGAGACAGGAGCGGTCCGGAGACACTGTGGCCCCATCCGAAGAAACCCCCGGACAGGGCCAAACAGGAAGGATATAACCCCACCCACTCTGCCAAAGCACAGCCCCCGCACCACTAGAGGGATATCCTCAACCACCAACTTACAATCCTGAGACAAGGTCGAGTATAGCCCGAGATCTCATCGTCGTCCCACGTTGTCCTTATGCGCTCATCTCAACGTCGTCCCACGTTGTCCTTCTGCGCTCATCTTGTCGTCGTGCCACGTTGTCCTTCTGCGCTCATCTCGTCGTCGTCCCACGTTGCCCTTCTGCGCTCATCTCATCGTCGTCCCACGTTGTCCTTCTGAGCTCATCTCGTCGTCGTCCCACGTTGTCCTTCTGCGCTCATCTCGTCGTCGTCCCACGTTTTCCTTCTGCGCTCATCTCGTCGTCGTCCCACGCGATCATCTCGTCGTCGTCCCACGTTGTCCTTCTGCGCTCATCTCGTCGTCGTCCCACGTTGTCCTTCTGCGATTATCTCGTCGTCCTTCTGCGCTCATCTCGTTGTCGTCCCACGTTGTCCTTCTGCGCTCATCTCATCGTCGTCCCACGTTGTCCTTCTGCGCTCATCTCGTCGTCGTCCCACGTTGTCCTTCTGCGCTCATCTCGTCGTCGTCCCACGTTTTCCTTCTGCGCTCATCTCGTCGTCGTCCCACGTTGTCCTTCTGCGCTCATCTCATCGTCGTCCCACGTTGTCCTTCTGCGCTCATCTCATCGTCGTCCCACGTTGTCTTTCTGCGATCATCTCGTCGTCGTCCCACGTTGTCCTTCTGCGATCATCTCGTCGTCCTTCTGCGCTCATCTCGTCGTCGTCCCACGTTGTCCTTCTGCGCTCATCTCGTCGCGTCCCACGTTGTCCTTCTGCGCTCATCTCGTTGTCGTCCCACGTTGTCCTTCTGCGCTCATCTCGTCGTCGTCCCACGTTGTCCTTCTGCGATCATCTCGTCGTCGTCCCACGTTGTCCTTCTGCGATCATCTCGTCGTCCTTCTGCGCTCATCTCGTCGTCGTCCCATTTTGTCCTTCTGCGCTCATGTCATCGTCGTCCCACGTTGTCTTTCTGCGCTCATCTCGTTGTCGTCCCACGTTGTCCTTCTGTGCTCATCTCGTCGTCGTCCCACGTTGTCCTTCTGCGCTCATCTCGTCGTCGTCCCACGTTTTCCTTCTGCGCTCATCTCGTCGTTGTCCCGCGTTGTCCTTCTGCGCTCATCTCGTCGTCGTCCCACGCGATCATCTCGTCGTCGTCCCACGTTGTCCTTCTGCGCTCATCTCGTCGTCGTCCCACGTTGTCCTTCTGCGCTCATCTCGTCGTCGTGCCACGTTGTCCTTCTGCGCTCATCTCGTCGTCGTCCCATGTTGTCCTTCTGCGATCATCTCGTCGTCGTCCAACGTTGTCCTTCTGCGATTATCTCGTCGTCCTTCTGCGCTCATCTCGTCGTCGTCCCACGTTGTCCTTCTGCGCTCATCTAGTCGTCGTCCCACGTTGTCCTTCTGCGCTCATCTCGTTGTCGTCCCATGTTGTCCTTCTGTGCTCATCTCGTCGTCGTCACACGTTGTCCTTCTGCGTTCATCTCATCGTCATCCCACGTTGTCCTTCTGCGCTCATCTCGTCGTCGTCCCACGTTGTCCTTCTGCGCTAATCTCGTCGTCGTCCCACGTTTCCTTCTGCGCTCATCATCAATCAATCAATCAATCAATTTTATTTTATATAGCCCTTCGTACATCAGCTAATATCTCGAAGTGCTGTACAGAAACCCAGCCAAAAACCCCAAACAGCTAGTAATGCAGGTGTAGAAGCACGGTGGCTAGGAAAAACTCCCTAGAAAGGCCAAAATCTAGGAAGAAACCTAGAGAGGAACCAGGCTATGAGGGGTGGCCAGTCCTCTTCTGGCTGTGCCGGGTGGAGATTATAACAGAACCATGCCAAGATGTTCAAAAATGTTCATAAGTGACAAGCATGATCAAATAATAATCAGGAATAAATCTCAGTTGGCTTTTCATAGCCGATCATTAAGAGTTGAAAACAGCAGGTCTGGGACAGGTAGGGGTTCCATAACCGCAGGCAGAACAGTTGAAACTGGAATAGCAGCAAGGCCAGGCGGACTGGGGACAGCAAGGAGTCACCACGGCCGGTAGTCCCGACGTATGGTCCTAGGGCTCAGGTCTCTCAGTTGGCTTTTCATAGCCGATCATTAAGAGTTGAAAACAGCAGGTCTGGGACAGGTAGGGGTTTCGTAACCGCAGGCAGAACAGTTGAAACTGGAATAGCAGCAAGGCCAGGCGGACTGGGGACAGCAAGGTGTCAGCATGCCCGGTAGTCCTGACGTATGGTCCTAGGGCTCAGGTTCTCAGAGAGAAAGAGAGAACGAGAGAATTAGAGAGAGCATACTTAAATTCACACAGGACACTGGATAAGACAGGAGAAGTACTCCAGGTATAACCAACTAACCCCAGCCCCCGACACATAAACTACTGCAGCATAAATACTGGAGGCTGAGACAGGAGCGGTCCGGAGACACTGTGGCCCCATCCGAAGAAACCCCCGGACAGGGCCAAACAGGAAGGATATAACCCCACCCACTCTGCCAAAGCACAGCCCCCGCACCACTAGAGGGATATCCTCAACCACCAACTTACAATCCTGAGACAAGGTCGAGTATAGCACGAGATCTCGTCGTCGTCCCACGTTGTCCTTATGCGCTCATCTCAACGTCGTCCCACGTTGTCTTTCTGCGATCATCTCGTCGTCGTCCCACGTTGTCCTTCTGAGATCATCTCGTCGTCCTTCTGCGCTCATCTCGTCGTCGTCCCAGGTTGTCCTTCTGCGCTCATCTCGTCGCCGTCCCACGTTGTCCTTCTGCGCTCATCTCGTTGTCGTCCCACGTTGTCCTTCTGCGCTCATCTCGTCGTCGTCCCACGTTGTCCTTCTGCGCTCATCTCGTCGACGTCCCACGTTGTCCTTCTGCGATCATCTCGTCGTCGTCCCACATTGTCCTTCTGCGCTCATCTCGTCGTCCTTCTATGCTCACCTCGTCGTCGTCCCACGTTGTCCTTCTGCGCTCATCTCGTCGTCGTGCCACGTTGTCCTTCTGCGCTCATCTCGTCGTCGTCCCACATTGTCCTTCTGCGCTCATCTCGTCGTCGTCCCACGTTGTCCTTCTGCGATTATCTCGTCGTCCTTCTGCGCTCATCTCGTCGTCGTCCCACGTTGTCCTTCTGCGCTCATCTAGTCGTCGTCCCACGTTGTCCTTCTGCGCTCATCTCGTTGTCGTCCCACGTTGTCCTTCTGTGCTCATCTCGTCGTCGTCCCACGTTGTCCTTCTGCGCTCATCTCGTCGTCGTCACACGTTGTCCTTCTGCGCTCATCTCGTCATCATCCCACGTTGTCCTTCTGCGCTCATCTCGTCGTCGTCCCACGTTGTCCTTCTGCGATCATCTCGTCGTCGTCCAACATTGTCCTGCGATTATCTCGTCGTCCTTCTGCGCTCATCTCGTCGTCGTCCCACGTTGTCCTTCTGCGCTCATCTAGTCGTCGTCCCACGTTGTCCTTCTGCGCTCATCTCGTCGTCGTCCCACGTTGTCCTTCTGTGCTCATCTCGTCGTCGTCCCACGTTGTCCTTCTGCGCTCATCTCATCGTCGTCCCACGTTGTCCTTCTGCGCTCATCTCGTCGTCGTCCCACGTTGTCCTTCTGCGCTCATCTCGTCGTCGTCCCACGGTTTCCTTCTGCGCTCATCTCGTCGTCGTCCCACGTTGTCCTTATGCGCTCATCTCATCTTCGTCCCACGTTGTCTTTCTGCGATCATCTCGTCGTCGTCCCACGTTGTCCTTCTGCGATCATCTCGTCGTCCTTCTGCGCTCATCTCGTCGTCGTCCCACGTTGTCCTTCTGCGCTCATCTCGTCGCCGTCCCACGTTGTCCTTATGCGCTCATCTCGTCGTCGTCCCACGTTGTCCTTCTGCGCTCATCTCGTCGTCGTCCCACGTTGTCCTTCTGCGCTCATCTCGTCGTCGCCCCATGTTGTCCTTCTGCGATCATCTCGTCGTCGTCCCACATTGTCCTTCTGCGCTCATCTCGTCGTCCTTCTATGCTCACCTCGTCGTCGTCCCACGTTGTCCTTCTGCGCTCATCTCGTCGTCGTGCCACGTTGTCCTTCTGCGATTATCTCGTCGTCCTTCTGCGCTCATTTCGTCGTCGTCCCACGTTTTCCTTCTGCGCTCATCTAGTCGTCGTCCCACGTTGTCCTTCTGCGCTCATCTCGTTGTCGTCCCACGTTGTCCTTCTGTGCTCATCTCGTCGTCGTCGTCCCACGTTGCCCTTCTGCGCTCATCTCATCGTCGTCCCACGTTGTCCTTCTGAGCTCATCTCGTCGTCGTCCCACGTTGTCCTTCTGCGCTCATCTCGTCGTCGTCCCACGTTTTCCTTCTGCGCTCATCTCGTCGTCGTCCCACGTTGTCCTTATGCGCTCATCTCATCGTCGTCCCACGTTGTCTTTCTGCGATCATCTCGTCGTTGTCCCACGTTTTCCTTCTGCGATCATCTCGTCGTCGTCCCACGTTGTCCTTCTGCGCTCATCTCGTCGTCGTCCCACGTTGTCTTTCTGTGCTCATCTCGTCGTCGTCCCACGTTGTCCTTCTGCGATCATCTCGTCGTCGTCCCACGTTGTCCTTCTGCGCTCATCTCGTCTTCGTGCCACGTTGTCCTTCTGCACTCATCTCGTCGTCCCACGTTGTCCTTCTGCGATCATCTCGTCGTCGTCCCACGTTGTCCTTCTGCTATCATCTCGTCGTCCTTCTGCGCTCATCTCGTCGTCGTCCCACGTTGTCTTTCTGCGCTCATCTCGTCGTCGTCCCACGTTGTCCTTCTGCCCTCATCTCGTTGTCGTCCCACGTTGTCCTTCTGGGCTCATCTCGTCTTCGTCCCACGCTGTCCTTCTGCGCTTATCTCGTCGTCGTCCCACATTGTCCTTCTCGTCGTCCCATGTTGTCCTTCTGCGATCATCTCGTCGTCGTCCAACGTTGTCCTTCTGCGATTATCTCGTCGTCCTTCTGCGCTCATCTCGTCGTCGTCCCACGTTGTCCTTCTGCGCTCATCTAGTCGTCGTCCCACGTTGTCCTTCTGCGCTCATCTCGTTGTCGTCCCATGTTGTCCTTCTGCGATCATCTCGTCGTCGTCCAACGTTGTCCTTCTGCGATTATCTCGTCGTCCTTCTGCGCTCATCTCGTCGTCGTCCCACGTTGTCCTTCTGCGCTCATCTAGTCGTCGTCCCACGTTGTCCTTCTGCGCTCATCTCGTTGTCGTCCCATGTTGTCCTTCTGTGCTCATCTCGTCGTCGTCACACGTTGTCCTTCTGCGTTCATCTCATCGTCATCCCACGTTGTCCTTCTGCGCTCATCTCGTCGTCGTCCCACGTTGTCCTTCTGCGCTAATCTCGTCGTCGTCCCACGTTTCCTTTTGCGCTCATCATCAATCAATCAATCAATCAATTTTATTTTATATAGCCCTTCGTACATCAGTTAATATCTCGAAGTGCTGTACAGAAACCCAGCCTAAAACCCCAAACAGCTAGTAATGCAGGTGTAGAAGCACGGTGGCTAGGAAAAACTCCCTAGAAAGGCCAAAACCTAGGAAGAAACCTAGAGAGGAACCAGGCTATGAGGGGTGGCCAGTCCTCTTCTGGCTGTGCCGGGTGGAGATTATAACAGAACCATGCCAAGATGTTCAAAAATGTTCATAAGTGACAAGCATGGTCAAATAATAATCAGGAATAAATCTCAGTTGGCTTTTCATAGCCGATCATTAAGAGTTGAAAACAGCAGGTCTGGGACAGGTAGGGGTTCCATAACCGCAGGCAGAACAGTTGAAACTGGAATAGCAGCAAGGCCAGGCGGACTGGTGACAGCAAGGAGTCACCACGGCCGGTAGTCCCGACGTATGGTCCTAGGGCTCAGGTCTCTCAGTTGGCTTTTCATAGCCGATCATTAAGAGTTGAAAACAGCAGGTCTGGGACAGGTAGGGGTTTCGTAACCGCAGGCAGAACAGTTGAAACTGGAATAGCAGCAAGGCCAGGCGGACTGGGGACAGCAAGGTGTCAGCATGCCCGGTAGTCCTGACGTATGGTCCTAGGGCTCAGGTTCTCAGAGAGAAAGAGAGAACGAGAGAATTAGAGAGAGCATACTTAAATTCACACAGGACACTGGATAAGACAGGAGAAGTACTCCAGGTATAACCAACTAACCCCAGCCCCCGACACATAAACTACTGCAGCATAAATACTGGAGGCTGAGACAGGAGCGGTCCGGAGACACTGTGGCCCCATCCGAAGAAACCCCCGGACAGGGCCAAACAGGAAGGATATAACCCCACCCACTCTGCCAAAGCACAGCCCCCGCACCACTAGAGGGATATCCTCAACCACCAACTTACAATCCTGAGACAAGGTCGAGTATAGCACGAGATCTCGTCGTCGTCCCACGTTGTCCTTATGCGCTCATCTCAACGTCGTCCCACGTTGTCTTTCTGCGATCATCTCGTCGTCGTCCCACGTTGTCCTTCTGAGATCATCTCGTCGTCCTTCTGCGCTCATCTCGTCGTCGTCCCAGGTTGTCCTTCTGCGCTCATCTCGTCGCCGTCCCACGTTGTCCTTCTGCGCTCATCTCGTTGTCGTCCCACGTTGTCCTTCTGCGCTCATCTCGTCGTCGTCCCACGTTGTCCTTCTGCGCTCATCTCGTCGACGTCCCACGTTGTCCTTCTGCGATCATCTCGTCGTCGTCCCACATTGTCCTTCTGCGCTCATCTCGTCGTCCTTCTATGCTCACCTCGTCGTCGTCCCACGTTGTCCTTCTGCGCTCATCTCGTCGTCGTGCCACGTTGTCCTTCTGCGCTCATCTCGTCGTCGTCCCACATTGTCCTTCTGCGCTCATCTCGTCGTCGTCCCACGTTGTCCTTCTGCGATTATCTCGTCGTCCTTCTGCGCTCATCTCGTCGTCGTCCCACGTTGTCCTTCTGCGCTCATCTAGTCGTCGTCCCACGTTGTCCTTCTGCGCTCATCTCGTTGTCGTCCCACGTTGTCCTTCTGTGCTCATCTCGTCGTCGTCCCACGTTGTCCTTCTGCGCTCATCTCGTCGTCGTCACACGTTGTCCTTCTGCGCTCATCTCGTCATCATCCCACGTTGTCCTTCTGCGCTCATCTCGTCGTCGTCCCACGTTGTCCTTCTGCGATCATCTCGTCGTCGTCCAACATTGTCCTGCGATTATCTCGTCGTCCTTCTGCGCTCATCTCGTCGTCGTCCCACGTTGTCCTTCTGCGCTCATCTAGTCGTCGTCCCACGTTGTCCTTCTGCGCTCATCTCGTCGTCGTCCCACGTTGTCCTTCTGTGCTCATCTCGTCGTCGTCCCACGTTGTCCTTCTGCGCTCATCTCATCGTCGTCCCACGTTGTCCTTCTGCGCTCATCTCGTCGTCGTCCCACGTTGTCCTTCTGCGCTCATCTCGTCGTCGTCCCACGGTTTCCTTCTGCGCTCATCTCGTCGTCGTCCCACGTTGTCCTTATGCGCTCATCTCATCTTCGTCCCACGTTGTCTTTCTGCGATCATCTCGTCGTCGTCCCACGTTGTCCTTCTGCGATCATCTCGTCGTCCTTCTGCGCTCATCTCGTCGTCGTCCCACGTTGTCCTTCTGCGCTCATCTCGTCGCCGTCCCACGTTGTCCTTATGCGCTCATCTCGTCGTCGTCCCACGTTGTCCTTCTGCGCTCATCTCGTCGTCGTCCCACGTTGTCCTTCTGCGCTCATCTCGTCGTCGCCCCATGTTGTCCTTCTGCGATCATCTCGTCGTCGTCCCACATTGTCCTTCTGCGCTCATCTCGTCGTCCTTCTATGCTCACCTCGTCGTCGTCCCACGTTGTCCTTCTGCGCTCATCTCGTCGTCGTGCCACGTTGTCCTTCTGCGATTATCTCGTCGTCCTTCTGCGCTCATTTCGTCGTCGTCCCACGTTTTCCTTCTGCGCTCATCTAGTCGTCGTCCCACGTTGTCCTTCTGCGCTCATCTCGTTGTCGTCCCACGTTGTCCTTCTGTGCTCATCTCGTCGTCGTCGTCCCACGTTGCCCTTCTGCGCTCATCTCATCGTCGTCCCACGTTGTCCTTCTGAGCTCATCTCGTCGTCGTCCCACGTTGTCCTTCTGCGCTCATCTCGTCGTCGTCCCACGTTTTCCTTCTGCGCTCATCTCGTCGTCGTCCCACGTTGTCCTTATGCGCTCATCTCATCGTCGTCCCACGTTGTCTTTCTGCGATCATCTCGTCGTTGTCCCACGTTTTCCTTCTGCGATCATCTCGTCGTCGTCCCACGTTGTCCTTCTGCGCTCATCTCGTCGTCGTCCCACGTTGTCTTTCTGTGCTCATCTCGTCGTCGTCCCACGTTGTCCTTCTGCGATCATCTCGTCGTCGTCCCACGTTGTCCTTCTGCGCTCATCTCGTCTTCGTGCCACGTTGTCCTTCTGCACTCATCTCGTCGTCCCACGTTGTCCTTCTGCGATCATCTCGTCGTCGTCCCACGTTGTCCTTCTGCTATCATCTCGTCGTCCTTCTGCGCTCATCTCGTCGTCGTCCCACGTTGTCTTTCTGCGCTCATCTCGTCGTCGTCCCACGTTGTCCTTCTGCCCTCATCTCGTTGTCGTCCCACGTTGTCCTTCTGGGCTCATCTCGTCTTCGTCCCACGCTGTCCTTCTGCGCTTATCTCGTCGTCGTCCCACATTGTCCTTCTGCGCTCATCTCGTCGTCGTCCCACGTTGTCCTTCTGCGCTCATATCGTCGTCCTCCCACGTTGTCCTTCTGCGATCATCTCATAGTCGTCCCACGTTGTCCTTCTGCTCTCATCTCGTCGTCCTTCTGCGCTCATCTCGTCGTCGTACCACGTTGTCCTTCTGCGCTCATATCGTCGTCGTCCCACGTTGTCCTTCTGCGCTCATCTCGTCGTCGTCCCACGTTGTCCTTCTGCGCTCATCTCGTCGTCGTCCCACGTTTTCCTTCTGCGCTCATCTCGTCGTCGTCCCACGTTGTCCTTATGCGCTCATCTCATCGTCGTCCCACGTTGTCTTTCTGCGATCATCTCGTCGTCGTCCCACGTTGTCCTTCTGCGATCATCTCGTCGTCCTTCTGCGCTCATCTCGTCGTCGTCCCACGTTGTCCTTCTGCGCTCATCTCGTCGCGTCCCACGTTGTCCTTCTGCGCTCATCTCGTTGTCGTCCCACGTTGTCCTTCTGCGCTCATATCGTCGTCGTCCCACGTTGTCCTTCTGCGCTCATCTCGTCGTCGTCCCACGTTGTCCTTCTGCGCTCATCTCGTCGTCGTCCCACGTTTTCCTTCTGCGCTCATCTCGTCGTCGTCCCACGTTGTCCTTATGCGCTCATCTCATCGTCGTCCCACGTTGTCTTTCTGCGATCATCTCGTCGTCGTCCCACGTTGTCCTTCTGCGATCATCTCGTCGTCCTTCTGCGCTCATCTCGTCGTCGTCCCACGTTGTCCTTCTGCGCTCATCTCGTCGCGTCCCACGTTGTCCTTCTGCGCTCATCTCGTTGTCGTCCCACGTTGTCCTTCTGCGCTCATCTCGTCGTCGTCCCACGTTGTCCTTCTGCGATCATCTCGTCGTCGTCCCACGTTGTCCTTCTGCGATCATCTCGTCGTCCTTCTGCGCTCATCTCGTCGTCGTCCCATTTTGTCCTTCTGCGCTCATGTCATCGTCGTCCCACGTTGTCTTTCTGCGCTCATCTCGTTGTCGTCCCACGTTGTCCTTCTGTGCTCATCTCGTCGTCGTCCCACGTTGTCCTTCTGCGCTCATCTCGTCGTCGTCCCACGTTTTCCTTCTGCGCTCATCTCGTCGTCGTCCCACGTTGTCCTTCTGCGCTCATCTCGTCGTCGTCCCACGCGATCATCTCGTCGTCGTCCCACGTTGTCCTTCTGCGCTCATCTCGTCGTCGTCCCACGTTGTCCTTCTGCGCTCATCTCGTCGTCGTCCCACGTTGTCCTTCTGCGCTCATCTCGTCGTCGTGCCACGTTGTCCTTCTGCGCTCATCTCGTCGTCGTCCCATGTTGTCCTTCTGCGATCATCTCGTCGTCGTCCAACGTTGTCCTTCTGCGATTATCTCGTCGTCCTTCTGCGCTCATCTCGTCGTCGTCCCACGTTGTCCTTCTGCGCTCATCTAGTCGTCGTCCCACGTTGTCCTTCTGCGCTCATCTCGTTGTCGTCCCATGTTGTCCTTCTGTGCTCATCTCGTCGTCGTCACACGTTGTCCTTCTGCGTTCATCTCATCGTCATCCCACGTTGTCCTTCTGCGCTCATCTCGTCGTCGTCCCACGTTGTCCTTCTGCGCTAATCTCGTCGTCGTCCCACGTTTCCTTTTGCGCTCATCATCAATCAATCAATCAATCAATTTTATTTTATATAGCCCTTCGTACATCAGTTAATATCTCGAAGTGCTGTACAGAAACCCAGCCTAAAACCCCAAACAGCTAGTAATGCAGGTGTAGAAGCACGGTGGCTAGGAAAAACTCCCTAGAAAGGCCAAAACCTAGGAAGAAACCTAGAGAGGAACCAGGCTATGAGGGGTGGCCAGTCCTCTTCTGGCTGTGCCGGGTGGAGATTATAACAGAACCATGCCAAGATGTTCAAAAATGTTCATAAGTGACAAGCATGGTCAAATAATAATCAGGAATAAATCTCAGTTGGCTTTTCATAGCCGATCATTAAGAGTTGAAAACAGCAGGTCTGGGACAGGTAGGGGTTCCATAACCGCAGGCAGAACAGTTGAAACTGGAATAGCAGCAAGGCCAGGCGGACTGGTGACAGCAAGGAGTCACCACGGCCGGTAGTCCCGACGTATGGTCCTAGGGCTCAGGTCTCTCAGTTGGCTTTTCATAGCCGATCATTAAGAGTTGAAAACAGCAGGTCTGGGACAGGTAGGGGTTTCGTAACCGCAGGCAGAACAGTTGAAACTGGAATAGCAGCAAGGCCAGGCGGACTGGGGACAGCAAGGTGTCAGCATGCCCGGTAGTCCTGACGTATGGTCCTAGGGCTCAGGTTCTCAGAGAGAAAGAGAGAACGAGAGAATTAGAGAGAGCATACTTAAATTCACACAGGACACTGGATAAGACAGGAGAAGTACTCCAGGTATAACCAACTAACCCCAGCCCCCGACACATAAACTACTGCAGCATAAATACTGGAGGCTGAGACAGGAGCGGTCCGGAGACACTGTGGCCCCATCCGAAGAAACCCCCGGACAGGGCCAAACAGGAAGGATATAACCCCACCCACTCTGCCAAAGCACAGCCCCCGCACCACTAGAGGGATATCCTCAACCACCAACTTACAATCCTGAGACAAGGTCGAGTATAGCCCGAGATCTCATCGTCGTCCCACGTTGTCCTTATGCGCTCATCTCAACGTCGTCCCACGTTGTCCTTCTGCGCTCATCTTGTCGTCGTGCCACGTTGTCCTTCTGCGCTCATCTCGTCGTCGTCCCACGTTGCCCTTCTGCGCTCATCTCATCGTCGTCCCACGTTGTCCTTCTGAGCTCATCTCGTCGTCGTCCCACGTTGTCCTTCTGCGCTCATCTCGTCGTCGTCCCACGTTTTCCTTCTGCGCTCATCTCGTCGTCGTCCCACGCGATCATCTCGTCGTCGTCCCACGTTGTCCTTCTGCGCTCATCTCGTCGTCGTCCCACGTTGTCCTTCTGCGATTATCTCGTCGTCCTTCTGCGCTCATCTCGTTGTCGTCCCACGTTGTCCTTCTGCGCTCATCTCATCGTCGTCCCACGTTGTCCTTCTGCGCTCATCTCGTCGTCGTCCCACGTTGTCCTTCTGCGCTCATCTCGTCGTCGTCCCACGTTTTCCTTCTGCGCTCATCTCGTCGTCGTCCCACGTTGTCCTTCTGCGCTCATCTCATCGTCGTCCCACGTTGTCCTTCTGCGCTCATCTCATCGTCGTCCCACGTTGTCTTTCTGCGATCATCTCGTCGTCGTCCCACATTGTCCTTCTGCGATCATCTCGTCGTCCTTCTGCGCTCATCTCGTCGTCGTCCCACGTTGTCCTTCTGCGCTCATCTCGTCGCGTCCCACGTTGTCCTTCTGCGCTCATCTCGTTGTCGTCCCACGTTGTCCTTCTGCGCTCATCTCGTCGTCGTCCCACGTTGTCCTTCTGCGATCATCTCGTCGTCGTCCCACGTTGTCCTTCTGCGATCATCTCGTCGTCCTTCTGCGCTCATCTCGTCGTCGTCCCATTTTGTCCTTCTGCGCTCATGTCATCGTCGTCCCACGTTGTCTTTCTGCGCTCATCTCGTTGTCGTCCCACGTTGTCCTTCTGTGCTCATCTCGTCGTCGTCCCACGTTGTCCTTCTGCGCTCATCTCGTCGTCGTCCCACGTTTTCCTTCTGCGCTCATCTCGTCGTTGTCCCGCGTTGTCCTTCTGCGCTCATCTCGTCGTCGTCCCACGCGATCATCTCGTCGTCGTCCCACGTTGTCCTTCTGCGCTCATCTCGTCGTCGTCCCACGTTGTCCTTCTGCGCTCATCTCGTCGTCGTGCCACGTTGTCCTTCTGCGCTCATCTCGTCGTCGTCCCATGTTGTCCTTCTGCGATCATCTCGTCGTCGTCCAACGTTGTCCTTCTGCGATTATCTCGTCGTCCTTCTGCGCTCATCTCGTCGTCGTCCCACGTTGTCCTTCTGCGCTCATCTAGTCGTCGTCCCACGTTGTCCTTCTGCGCTCATCTCGTTGTCGTCCCATGTTGTCCTTCTGTGCTCATCTCGTCGTCGTCACACGTTGTCCTTCTGCGTTCATCTCATCGTCATCCCACGTTGTCCTTCTGCGCTCATCTCGTTGTCGTCCCACGTTGTCCTTCTGCGCTAATCTCGTCGTCGTCCCACGTTTCCTTCTGCGCTCATCATCAATCAATCAATCAATCAATTTTATTTTATATAGCCCTTCGTACATCAGCTAATATCTCGAAGTGCTGTACAGAAACCCAGCCAAAAACCCCAAACAGCTAGTAATGCAGGTGTAGAAGCACGGTGGCTAGGAAAAACTCCCTAGAAAGGCCAAAATCTAGGAAGAAACCTAGAGAGGAACCAGGCTATGAGGGGTGGCCAGTCCTCTTCTGGCTGTGCCGGGTGGAGATTATAACAGAACCATGCCAAGATGTTCAAAAATGTTCATAAGTGACAAGCATGATCAAATAATAATCAGGAATAAATCTCAGTTGGCTTTTCATAGCCGATCATTAAGAGTTGAAAACAGCAGGTCTGGGACAGGTAGGGGTTCCATAACCGCAGGCAGAACAGTTGAAACTGGAATAGCAGCAAGGCCAGGCGGACTGGGGACAGCAAGGAGTCACCACGGCCGGTAGTCCCGACGTATGGTCCTAGGGCTCAGGTCTCTCAGTTGGCTTTTCATAGCCGATCATTAAGAGTTGAAAACAGCAGGTCTGGGACAGGTAGGGGTTTCGTAACCGCAGGCAGAACAGTTGAAACTGGAATAGCAGCAAGGCCAGGCGGACTGGGGACAGCAAGGTGTCAGCATGCCCGGTAGTCCTGACGTATGGTCCTAGGGCTCAGGTTCTCAGAGAGAAAGAGAGAACGAGAGAATTAGAGAGAGCATACTTAAATTCACACAGGACACTGGATAAGACAGGAGAAGTACTCCAGGTATAACCAACTAACCCCAGCCCCCGACACATAAACTACTGCAGCATAAATACTGGAGGCTGAGACAGGAGCGGTCCGGAGACACTGTGGCCCCATCCGAAGAAACCCCCGGACAGGGCCAAACAGGAAGGATATAACCCCACCCACTCTGCCAAAGCACAGCCCCCGCACCACTAGAGGGATATCCTCAACCACCAACTTACAATCCTGAGACAAGGTCGAGTATAGCACGAGATCTCGTCGTCGTCCCACGTTGTCCTTATGCGCTCATCTCAACGTCGTCCCACGTTGTCTTTCTGCGATCATCTCGTCGTCGTCCCACGTTGTCCTTCTGAGATCATCTCGTCGTCCTTCTGCGCTCATCTCGTCGCCGTCCCACGTTGTCCTTCTGCGCTCATCTCGTTGTCGTCCCACGTTGTCCTTCTGCGCTCATCTCGTCGTCGTCCCACGTTGTCCTTCTGCGCTCATCTCGTCGACGTCCCACGTTGTCCTTCTGCGATCATCTCGTCGTCGTCCCACATTGTCCTTCTGCGCTCATCTCGTCGTCCTTCTATGCTCACCTCGTCGTCGTCCCACGTTGTCCTTCTGCGCTCATCTCGTCGTCGTGCCACGTTGTCCTTCTGCGCTCATCTCGTCGTCGTCCCACATTGTCCTTCTGCGCTCATCTCGTCGTCGTCCCACGTTGTCCTTCTGCGATTATCTCGTCGTCCTTCTGCGCTCATCTCGTCGTCGTCCCACGTTGTCCTTCTGCGCTCATCTAGTCGTCGTCCCACGTTGTCCTTCTGCGCTCATCTCGTTGTCGTCCCACGTTGTCCTTCTGTGCTCATCTCGTCGTCGTCCCACGTTGTCCTTCTGCGCTCATCTCGTCGTCGTCACACGTTGTCCTTCTGCGCTCATCTCGTCATCATCCCACGTTGTCCTTCTGCGCTCATCTCGTCGTCGTCCCACGTTGTCCTTCTGCGATCATCTCGTCGTCGTCCAACATTGTCCTGCGATTATCTCGTCGTCCTTCTGCGCTCATCTCGTCGTCGTCCCACGTTGTCCTTCTGCGCTCATCTAGTCGTCGTCCCACGTTGTCCTTCTGCGCTCATCTCGTCGTCGTCCCACGTTGTGCTTCTGTGCTCATCTCGTCGTCGTCCCACGTTGTCCTTCTGCGCTCATCTCATCGTCGTCCCACGTTGTCCTTCTGCGCTCATCTCGTCGTCGTCCCACGTTGTCCTTCTGCGCTCATCTCGTCGTCGTCCCACGGTTTCCTTCTGCGCTCATCTCGTCGTCGTCCCACGTTGTCCTTATGCGCTCATCTCATCTTCGTCCCACGTTGTCTTTCTGCGATCATCTCGTCGTCGTCCCACGTTGTCCTTCTGCGATCATCTCGTCGTCCTTCTGCGCTCATCTCGTCGTCGTCCCACGTTGTCCTTCTGCGCTCATCTCGTCGCCGTCCCACGTTGTCCTTATGCGCTCATCTCGTCGTCGTCCCACGTTGTCCTTCTGCGCTCATCTCGTCGTCGTCCCACGTTGTCCTTCTGCGCTCATCTCGTCGTCGCCCCATGTTGTCCTTCTGCGATCATCTCGTCGTCGTCCCACATTGTCCTTCTGCGCTCATCTCGTCGTCCTTCTATGCTCACCTCGTCGTCGTCCCACGTTGTCCTTCTGCGCTCATCTCGTCGTCGTGCCACGTTGTCCTTCTGCGATTATCTCGTCGTCCTTCTGCGCTCATTTCGTCGTCGTCCCACGTTTTCCTTCTGCGCTCATCTAGTCGTCGTCCCACGTTGTCCTTCTGCGCTCATCTCGTTGTCGTCCCACGTTGTCCTTCTGTGCTCATCTCGTCGTCGTCGTCCCACGTTGCCCTTCTGCGCTCATCTCATCGTCGTCCCACGTTGTCCTTCTGAGCTCATCTCGTCGTCGTCCCACGTTGTCCTTCTGCGCTCATCTCGTCGTCGTCCCACGTTTTCCTTCTGCGCTCATCTCGTCGTCGTCCCACGTTGTCCTTATGCGCTCATCTCATCGTCGTCCCACGTTGTCTTTCTGCGATCATCTCGTCGTTGTCCCACGTTTTCCTTCTGCGATCATCTCGTCGTCGTCCCACGTTGTCCTTCTGCGCTCATCTCGTCGTCGTCCCACGTTGTCTTTCTGTGCTCATCTCGTCGTCGTCCCACGTTGTCCTTCTGCGATCATCTCGTCGTCGTCCCACGTTGTCCTTCTGCGCTCATCTCGTCTTCGTGCCACGTTGTCCTTCTGCACTCATCTCGTCGTCCCACGTTGTCCTTCTGCGATCATCTCGTCGTCGTCCCACGTTGTCCTTCTGCTATCATCTCGTCGTCCTTCTGCGCTCATCTCGTCGTCGTCCCACGTTGTCTTTCTGCGCTCATCTCGTCGTCGTCCCACGTTGTCCTTCTGCCCTCATCTCGTTGTCGTCCCACGTTGTCCTTCTGGGCTCATCTCGTCTTCGTCCCACGCTGTCCTTCTGCGCTTATCTCGTCGTCGTCCCACATTGTCCTTCTGCGCTCATCTCGTCGTCGTCCCACGTTGTCCTTCTGCGCTCATATCGTCGTCCTCCCACGTTGTCCTTCTGCGATCATCTCATAGTCGTCCCACGTTGTCCTTCTGCTCTCATCTCGTCGTCCTTCTGCGCTCATCTCGTCGTCGTACCACGTTGTCCTTCTGCGCTCATATCGTCGTCGTCCCACGTTGTCCTTCTGCGCTCATCTCGTCGTCGTCCCACGTTGTCCTTCTGCGCTCATCTCGTCGTCGTCCCACGTTTTCCTTCTGCGCTCATCTCGTCGTCGTCCCACGTTGTCCTTATGCGCTCATCTCATCTTCGTCCCACGTGGTCTTTCTGCGATCATCTCGTCGTCGTCTCACGTTGTCCTTCTGCGATCATCTCGTCGTCCTTCTGCGCTCATCTCGTCGTCGTCCCACGTTGTCCTTCTGCGCTCATCTCGTAGCCGTCCCACGTTGTCCTTATGCGCTCATGTCGTCGTCGTCCCACGTTGTCCTTCTGCGCTCATCTCGTCGTTGTCCCACGTTGTCCTTCTGCGCTCATCTCGTCGTCGCTCCACGTTGTCCTTCTGCGATCATCTCGTCGTCGTCCCACATTGTCCTTCTGCGCTCATCTCGTCGTCCTTCTATGCTCACCTCGTCGTCGTCCCACGTTGTCCTTCTGCGCTCATCTCGTCGTCGTGCCACGTTGTCCTTCTGCGATTATCTCGTCGTCCTTCTGCGCTCATTTCGTCGTCGTCCCACGTTTTCCTTCTGCGCTCATCTAGTCGTCGTCCCACGTTGTCCTTCTGCGCTCATCTCGTTGTCGTCCCACGTTGTCCTTCTGTGCTCATCTCGTCGTCGTCGTCCCACGTTGCCCTTCTGCGCTCATCTCATCGTCGTCCCACGTTGTCCTTCTGAGCTCATCTCGTCGTCGTCCCACGTTGTCCTTCTGCGCTCATCTCGTCGTCGTCCCACGTTTTCCTTCTGCGCTCATCTCGTCGTCGTCCCACGTTGTCCTTATGCGCTCATCTCATCGTCGTCCCACGTTGTCTTTCTGCGATCATCTCGTCGTTGTCCCACGTTGTCCTTCTGCGATCATCTCGTCGTCGTCCCACGTTGTCCTTCTGCGCTCATCTCGTCGTCGTCCCACGTTGTCTTTCTGTGCTCATCTCGTCGTCGTCCCACGTTGTCCTTCTGCGATCATCTCGTCGTCGTCCCACGTTGTCCTTCTGCGCTCATCTCGTCTTCGTGCCACGTTGTCCATCTGCACTCATCTCGTCGTCCCACGTTGTCCTTCTGCGATCATCTCGTCGTCGTCCCACGTTGTCCTTCTGCTATCATCTCGTCGTCCTTCTGCGCTCATCTCGTCGTCGTCCCACGTTGTCTTTCTGCGCTCATCTCGTCGTCGTCCCACGTTGTCCTTCTGTTCTCATCTCGTTGTCGTCCCACGTTGTCCTTCTGGGCTCATCTCGTCTTCGTCCCACGCTGTCCTTCTGCGCTTATCTCGTCGTCGTCCCACATTGTCCTTCTGCGCTCATCTCGTCGTCGTCCCACGTTGTCCTTCTGCGCTCATATCGTCGTCCTCCCACGTTGTCCTTCTGCGATCATCTCATAGTCGTCCCACGTTGTCCTTCTGCTCTCATCTCGTCGTCCTTCTGCGCTCATCTCGTCGTCGTACCACGTTGTCCTTCTGCGCTCATATCGTCGTCGTCCCACGTTGTCCTTCTGCGCTCATCTCGTCGTCGTCCCACGTTGTCCTTCTGCGCTCATCTCGTCGTCGTCCCACGTTTTCCTTCTGCGCTCATCTCGTCGTCGTCCCACGTTGTCCTTATGCGCTCATCTCATCTTCGTCCCACGTTGTCTTTCTGCGATCATCTCGTCGTCGTCTCACGTTGTCCTTCTGCGATCATCTCGTCGTCCTTCTGCGCTCATCTCGTCGTCGTCCCACGTTGTCCTTCTGCGCTCATCTCGTAGCCGTCCCACGTTGTCCTTATGCGCTCATCTCGTCGTCGTCCCACGTTGTCCTTCTGCGCTCATCTCGTCGTCGTCCCACGTTGTCCTTCTGCGCTCATCTCGTCGTCGCTCCACGTTGTCCTTCTGCGATCATCTCGTCGTCGTCCCACATTGTCCTTCTGCGCTCATCTCGTCGTCCTCCTATGCTCACCTCGTCGTCGTCCCACGTTGTCCTTCTGCGCTCATCTCGTCGTCGTGCCACGTTGTCCTTCTGCGCTCATCTCGTCGTCGTCCCACATTGTCCTTCTGCGCTCATCTCATCGTCGTCCCACGTTGTCCTTCTGCGATTATCTCGTCGTCCTTCTGCGCTCATTTCGTCGTCGTCCCACGTTTTCCTTCTGCGCTCATCTAGTCGTCGTCCCATGTTGTCCTTCTGCGCTCATCTCGTCGTCGTGCCACGTTGTCCTTCTGCGATTATCTCGTCGTCCTTCTGCGCTCATTTCGTCGTTGTACCACGTTTTCCTTCTGCTCTCATCTAGTCGTCGTCCCACGTTGTCCTTCTGCGCTCATCTCGTTGTCGTCCCACGTTGTCCTTCTGTGCTCATCTCGTCGTCGTCGTCCCACGTTGCCCTTCTGCGCTCATCTCATCGTCGTCCCACGTTGTCCTTCTGAGCTCATCTCGTCGTCGTCCCACGTTGTCCTTCTGCGCTCATCTCGTCGTCGTCCCACGTTTTCCTTCTGCGCTCATCTCGTCGTCGTCCCACGTTGTCCTTATGCGCTCATCTCATCGTCGTCCCACGTTGTCTTTCTGCGATCATCTCGTCGTTGTCCCACGTTGTCCTTCTGCGATCATCTCGTCGTCCTTCTGCGCTCATCTCGTCGTCGTCCCACGTTGTCCTTCTGCGCTCATCTCGTCGTCGTCCCACGTTGTCCTTCTGCGCTCATCTCGTCGTCGTCCCACGTTGTCTTTCTGTGCTCATCTCGTCGTTGTCCCACGTTGTCCTTCTGCGATCATCTCGTCGTTGTCCCACGTTGTCCTTCTGCGCTCATCTCGTCGTCGTGCCACGTTGTCCTTCTGCGATCATCTCGTCGTCGTCCCACGTTGTCCTTCTGCGCTCATCTCGTCTTCGTGCCACGTTGTCCTTCTGCACTCATCTCGTCGTCCCACGTTGTCCTTCTGCGATCATCTCGTCGTCGTCCCACGTTGTCCTTCTGCTATCATCTCGTCGTCCTTCTGCGCTCATCTCGTCGTCGTCCCACGTTGTCTTTCTGCGCTCATCTCGTCGTCGTCCCACGTTGTCCTTCTGTTCTCATCTCGTTGTCGTCCCACGTTGTCCTTCTGGGCTCATCTCGTCTTCGTCCCACGCTGTCCTTCTGCGCTTATCTCGTCGTCGTCCCACATTGTCCTTCTGCGCTCATCTCGTCGTCGTCCCACGTTGTCCTTCTGCGCTCATATCGTCGTCCTCCCACGTTGTCCTTCTGCGATCATCTCATAGTCGTCCCACGTTGTCCTTCTGCTCTCATCTCGTCGTCCTTCTGCGCTCATCTCGTCGTCGTACCACGTTGTCCTTCTGCGCTCATATCGTCGTCGTCCCACGTTGTCCTTCTGCGCTCATCTCGTCGTCGTCCCACGTTGTCCTTCTGCGCTCATCTCGTCGTCGTCCCACGTTTTCCTTCTGCGCTCATCTCGTCGTCGTCCCACGTTGTCCTTATGCGCTCATCTCATCTTCGTCCCACGTTGTCTTTCTGCGATCATCTCGTCGTCGTCTCACGTTGTCCTTCTGCGATCATCTCGTCGTCCTTCTGCGCTCATCTCGTCGTCGTCCCACGTTGTCCTTCTGCGCTCATCTCGTAGCCGTCCCACGTTGTCCTTATGCGCTCATCTCGTCGTCGTCCCACGTTGTCCTTCTGCGCTCATCTCGTCGTCGTCCCACGTTGTCCTTCTGCGCTCATCTCGTCGTCGCTCCACGTTGTCCTTCTGCGATCATCTCGTCGTCGTCCCACATTGTCCTTCTGCGCTCATCTCGTCGTCCTTCTATGCTCACCTCGTCGTCGTCCCACGTTGTCCTTCTGCGCTCATCTCGTCGTCGTGCCACGTTGTCCTTCTGCGCTCATCTCTTCGTCGTCCCACATTGTCCTTCTGCGCTCATCTCATCGTCGTCCCACGTTGTCCTTCTGCGATTATCTCGTCGTCCTTCTGCGCTCATTTCGTCGTCGTCCCACGTTTTCCTTCTGCGCTCATCTAGTCGTCGTCCCATGTTGTCCTTCTGCGCTCATCTCGTCGTCGTGCCACGTTGTCCTTCTGCGATTATCTCGTCGTCCTTCTGCGCTCATTTCGTCGTCGTACCACGTTTTCCTTCTGCGCTCATCTAGTCGTCGTCCCACGTTGTCCTTCTGCGCTCATCTCGTTGTCGTCCCACGTTGTCCTTCTGTGCTCATCTCGTCGTCGTCGTCCCACGTTGCCCTTCTGCGCTCATCTCATCGTCGTCCCACGTTGTCCTTCTGAGCTCATCTCGTCGTCGTCCCACGTTGTCCTTCTGCGCTCATCTCGTCGTCGTCCCACGTTTTCCTTCTGCGCTCATCTCGTCGTCGTCCCACGTTGTCCTTATGCGCTCATCTCATCGTCGTCCCACGTTGTCTTTCTGCGATCATCTCGTCGTTGTCCCACGTTGTCCTTCTGCGATCATCTCGTCGTCCTTCTGCGCTCATCTCGTCGTCGTCCCACGTTGTCCTTCTGCGCTCATCTCGTCGTCGTCCCACGTTGTCCTTCTGCGCTCATCTCGTCGTCGTCCCACGTTGTCTTTCTGTGCTCATCTCGTCGTTGTCCCACGTTGTCCTTCTGCGATCATCTCGTCGTTGTCCCACGTTGTCCTTCTGCGCTCATCTCGTCGTCGTGCCACGTTGTCCTTCTGCGCTCATCTCGTCGTCCCACGTTGTCCTTCTGCGATCATCTCGTCGTCGTCCCACGTTGTCCTTCTGCTATCATCTCGTCGTCCTTCTGCGCTCATCTCGTCGTCGTCCCACGTTGTCTTTCTGCGCTCATCTCGTCGTCGTCCCACGTTGTCCTTCTGCCCTCATCTCGTTGTCGTCCCACGTTGTCCTTCTGGGCTCATCTCGTCTTCGTCCCACGCTGTCCTTCTGCGCTTATCTCGTCGTCGTCCCACGTTGTCCTTCATCTCGTCGTCGTCCCACGTTGTCCTTCTGCGATCATCTCGTCGTCGTCCAACTTTGTCCTTCTGCGATTATCTCGTCTTCCTTCTGCGCTCATCTCGTCGTCGTCCCACGTTGTCCTTCTGCGCTCATCTAGTCGTCGTCCCACGTTGTCCTTCTGCGCTCATCTCGTTGTCGTCCCACGTTGTCCTTCTGTGCTCATCTCGTCGTCGTCCCACGTTGTCCTTCTGCGCTCATCTCATCGTCGTCCCACGTTGTCCTTCTGCGCTCATCTCGTCGTCGTCCCACATTGTCCTTCTGCGCTCATCTCGTCGTCGTCCCACGTTTTCCTTCTGCGCTCATCTCGTCGTCGTCCCACGTTGTCCTTATGCGCTCATATCATCGTCGTCCCAAGTTGTCTTTCTGCGATCATCTCGTCGTCGTCCCAAGTTGTCCTTCTGCGATCATCTCGTCGTCCTTCTGCGCTCATCTCGTCGTCGTCCCACATCGTCCTTCTGCGCTCATCTCGTCGCCGTCCCACGTTGTCCTTATGCGCTCATCTCGTCGTCGTCCCACGTTGTCCTTCTGCGCTCATCTCGTCGTCGTCCCACGTTGTCCTTCTGCGCTCATCTCGTTGTCGTCCCATGTTGTCCTTCTGTGCTCATCTCGTCGTCGTCCCACGTTGCCCTTCTGCGCTCATCTCGTCGTCGTCCCACGTTGTCCTTCTGCGCTCATCTCGTCGTCGTCCCACGTTGTCCTTCTGCGCTCATCTCGTCGTCGTCCCACGTTGTCTTTCTGTGCTCATCTCGTCGTCGTCCCACGTTGTCCTTCTGCGATCATCTCGTCGTCGTCCCACGTTGTCCTTCTGCGCTCATCTCGTCGTCGTGCCACGTTGTCCTTCTGCGCTCATCTCGTCGTCGTCCCACGTTGTCCTTCTGCGATCATCTCGTCGTCGTCCCACGTTGTCCTTCTGCTATCATCTCGTCGTCCTTCTGCGCTCATCTCGTCGTCGTCCCACGTTGTCCTTCTGCGCTCATCTCGTCGTCGTCCCACGTTGTCCTTCTGCCCTCATCTCGTTGTCGTCCCACGTTGTCCTTCTGGGCTCATCTCGTCGTCGTCCCACGTTGTCTTTCTGTGCTCATCTCGTCGTCGTCCCACGTTGTCCTTCTGCGATCATCTCGTCGTCGTCCCACGTTGTCCTTCTGCGCTCATCTCGTCGTCGTGCCACGTTGTCCTTCTGCGCTCATCTCGTCGTCGTCCCACGTTGTCCTTCTGCGATCATCTCGTCGTCGTCCCACGTTGTCCTTCTGCTATCATCTCGTCGTCCTTCTGCGCTCATCTCGTCGTCGTCCCACGTTGTCCTTCTGCGCTCATCTCGTCGTCGTCCCACGTTGTCCTTCTGCCCTCATCTCGTTGTCGTCCCACGTTGTCCTTCTGGGCTCATCTCGTCTTCGTCCCACGTTGTCCTTCTGCGCTCATCTCGTCGTCGTCCCACGTTGTCCTTCTGCGCTCATATCGTCGTCGTCCCACGTTGTCCTTCTGCGATCATCTCATAGTCGTCCCACGTTGTCCTTCTGCTCTCATCTCGTCTTCCTTCTGCGCTCATCTCGTCGTCGTCCCACGTTGTCCTTCTGCGCTCATATCGTCGTCGTCCCACGTTGTCCTTCTGCGATCATCTCGTCGTCGTCCCAGGTTGTCCTTCTGCGCTCATCTCGTCGTCCTTCTGCGCTCATCTCGTCGTCGTCCCACGTTGTCCTTCTGCGCTCATCTAGTCGTCGTCCCACGTTGTCCTTCTGCGCTCATCTCGTCGTATTCCCACGTTGTCCTTCTGCGCTCATATCGCCGTCGTCCCACGTTGTCCTTCTGCGATCATCTCATAGTCGTCCCACGTTGTCCTTCTGCTCTCATCTCGTCGTCCTTCTGCGCTCATCTCGTCGTCGTCCCACATTGTCCTTCTGCGCTCATATCGTCGTCATCCCACGTTGTCCTTCTGCGATCATCTCGTCGTCGTCCCACGTTGTCCTTCTGCGCTCATCTCGTCGTCCTTCTGCGCTCATCTCGTCGTCGTCCCACGTTGTCCTTCTGCGCTCATCTAGTCGTCGTCCCACGTTGTCCTTCTGCGCTCATCTCGTTGTCGTCCCACGTTGTCCTTCTGTGCTCATCTCGTCGTCGTCCCACGTTGTCCTTCTGCGCTCATCTCATCGTCGTCCCACGTTGTCCTTCTGCGCTCATCTCGTCGTCGTCCCACATTGTCCTTCTGCGCTCATCTCGTCGTCGTCCCACGTTTTCCTTCTGCGCTCATCTCGTCGTCGTCCTACGTTGTCCTTATGCGCTCAATTCATCGTCGTCCCAAGTTGTCTTTCTGCGATCATCTCGTCGTCATCCCAAGTTGTCCTTCTGCGATCATCTCGTCGTCCTTCTGCGCTCATCTCGTCGTCGTCCCACATTGTCCTTCTGCGCTCATCTCGTCGCCGTCCCACGTTGTCCTTATGCGCTCATCTCGTCGTCGTCCCACGTTGTCCTTCTGCGCTCATCTCGTCGTCGTCCCACGTTGTCCTTCTGCGCTCATCTCGTTGTCGTCCCATGTTGTCCTTCTGTGCTCATCTCGTCGTCGTCCCACGTTGCCCTTCTGCGCTCATCTCATCGTCGTCCCACGTTGTCCTTCTGAGCTCATCTAGTCGTCGTCCCACGTTGTCCTTCTGCGCTCATCTCGTCGTCGTCCCACGTTTTCCTTCTGCGCTCATCTCTTCGTCGTCCCACGTTGTCCTTATGCGCTCATCTCATCGTCGTCCCACGTTGTCTTTCTGCGATCATCTCGTCGTCGTCCCACGTTGTCCTTCTGCGATCATCTCGTCGTCCTTCTGCGCTCATCTCGTCGTCGTCCCACGTTGTCCTTCTGCGCTCATCTCGTCGTCGTCCCACGTTGTCCTTCTGCGCTCATCTCGTCGTCGTCCCACGTTGTCCTTCTGCGCTCATCTCGTCGTCCTTCTGCGCTCATCTCGTCGGCGTCCCACGTTGTCCTTCTGCGATCATCTCGTCGTCGTCCAACATTGTCCTTCTGCGATTATCTCGTCTTCCTTCTGCGCTCATCTCGTTGTCGTCCCACGTTGTCCTTCTGCGCTCATCTAGACGTCGTCCCACGTTGTCCTTCTGCGCTCATCTCGTTGTCGTCCCACGTTGTCCTTCTGTGCTCATCTCGTCGTCGTCCCACGTTGTCCTTCTGCGCTCATCTCATCGTCGTCCCACGTTGTCCTTCTGCGCTCATCTCGTCGTCGTCCCACATTGTCCTTCTGCGCTCATCTCGTCGTCGTCCCACGTTTTCCTTCTGCGCTCATCTCGTCGTCGTCCCACGTTGTCCTTATGCGCTCAATTCATCGTCGTCCCAAGTTGTCTTTCTGCGATCATCTCGTCGTCGTCCCAAGTTGTCCTTCTGCGATCATCTCGTCGTCCTTCTGCGCTCATCTCGTCGTCGTCCCACATTGTCCTTCTGCGCTCATCTCGTCGCCGTCCCACGTTGTCCTTATGCGCTCATCTCGTCGTCGTCCCACGTTGTCCTTCTGCGCTCATCTCGTCGTCGTCCCACGTTGTCCTTCTGCGCTCATCTCGTTGTCGTCCCATGTTGTCCTTCTGTGCTCATCTCGTCGTCGTCCCACGTTGTCCTTCTGAGCTCATCTCGTCGTCGTCCCACGTTGTCCTTCTGCGCTCATCTCGTCGTCGTCCCACGTTTTCCTTCTGCGCTCATCTCTTCGTCGTCCCACGTTGTCCTTATGCGCTCATCTCATCGTCGTCCCACGTTGTCTTTCTGCGATCATCTCGTCGTCGTCCCACGTTGTCCTTCTGCGATCATCTCGTCGTCCTTCTGCGCTCATCTCGTCGTCGTCCCACGTTGTCCTTCTGCTATCATCTCGTCGTCCTTCTGCGCTCATCTCGTCGTCATCCCACGTTGTCCTTCTGCGCTCATCTCGTCGTCGTCCCACGTTGTCCTTCTGCCCTCATCTCGTTGTCGTCCCACGTTGTCCTTCTGGGCTCATCTCGTCGTCGTCCCACGTTGTCTTTCTGTGCTCATCTCGTCGTCGTCCCACGTTGTCCTTCTGCGATCATCTCGTCGTCGTCCCACGTTGTCCTTCTGCGCTCATCTCGTCGTCGTGCCACGTTGTCCTTCTGCGCTCATCTCGTCGTCGTCCCACGTTGTCCTTCTGCGATCATCTCGTCGTCGTCCCACGTTGTCCTTCTGCTATCATCTCGTCGTCCTTCTGCGCTCATCTCGTCGTCGTCCCACGTTGTCCTTCTGCGCTCATCTCGTCGTCGTCCCACGTTGTCCTTCTGCCCTCATCTCGTTGTCGTCCCACGTTGTCCTTCTGGGCTCATCTCGTCTTCGTCCCACGTTGTCCTTCTGCGCTCATCTCGTCGTCGTCCCACGTTGTCCTTCTGCGCTCATATCGTCGTCGTCCCACGTTGTCCTTCTGCGATCATCTCATAGTCGTCCCACGTTGTCCTTCTGCTCTCATCTCGTCTTCCTTCTGCGCTCATCTCGTCGTCGTCCCACGTTGTCCTTCTGCGCTCATATCGTCGTCGTCCCACGTTGTCCTTCTGCGATCATCTCGTCGTCGTCCCAGGTTGTCCTTCTGCGCTCATCTCGTCGTCCTTCTGCGCTCATCTCGTCGTCGTCCCACGTTGTCCTTCTGCGCTCATCTAGTCGTCGTCCCACGTTGTCCTTCTGCGCTCATCTCGTCGTATTCCCACGTTGTCCTTCTGCGCTCATATCGCCGTCGTCCCACGTTGTCCTTCTGCGATCATCTCATAGTCGTCCCACGTTGTCCTTCTGCTCTCATCTCGTCGTCCTTCTGCGCTCATCTCGTCGTCGTCCCACATTGTCCTTCTGCGCTCATATCGTCGTCGTCCCACGTTGTCCTTCTGCGATCATCTCGTCGTCGTCCCACGTTGTCCTTCTGCGCTCATCTCGTCGTCCTTCTGCGCTCATCTCGTCGTCGTCCCACGTTGTCCTTCTGCGCTCATCTCGTTGTCGTCCCACGTTGTCCTTCTGTGCTCATCTCGTCGTCGTCCCACGTTGTCCTTCTGCGCTCATCTCATCGTCGTCCCACGTTGTCCTTCTGCGCTCATCTCGTCGTCGTCCCACATTGTCCTTCTGCGCTCATCTCGTCGTCGTCCCACGTTTTCCTTCTGCGCTCATCTCGTCGTCGTCCTACGTTGTCCTTATGCGCTCAATTCATCGTCGTCCCAAGTTGTCTTTCTGCGATCATCTCGTCGTCGTCCCAAGTTGTCCTTCTGCGATCATCTCGTCGTCCTTCTGCGCTCATCTCGTCGTCGTCCCACATTGTCCTTCTGCGCTCATCTCGTCGCCGTCCCACGTTGTCCTTATGCGCTCATCTCGTCGTCGTCCCACGTTGTCCTTCTGCGCTCATCTCGTCGTCGTCCCACGTTGTCCTTCTGCGCTCATCTCGTTGTCGTCCCATGTTGTCCTTCTGTGCTCATCTCGTCGTCGTCCCACGTTGCCCTTCTGCGCTCATCTCATCGTCGTCCCACGTTGTCCTTCTGAGCTCATCTAGTCGTCGTCCCACGTTGTCCTTCTGCGCTCATCTCGTCGTCGTCCCACGTTTTCCTTCTGCGCTCATCTCTTCGTCGTCCCACGTTGTCCTTATGCGCTCATCTCATCGTCGTCCCACGTTGTCTTTCTGCGATCATCTCGTCGTCGTCCCACGTTGTCCTTCTGCGATCATCTCGTCGTCCTTCTGCGCTCATCTCGTCGTCGTCCCACGTTGTCCTTCTGCGCTCATCTCGTCGTCGTCCCACGTTGTCCTTCTGCGCTCATCTCGTCGTCGTCCCACGTTGTCCTTCTGCGCTCATCTCGTCGTCCTTCTGCGCTCATCTCGTCGGCGTCCCACGTTGTCCTTCTGCGATCATCTCGTCGTCGTCCAACATTGTCCTTCTGCGATTATCTCGTCTTCCTTCTGCGCTCATCTCGTTGTCGTCCCACGTTGTCCTTCTGCGCTCATCTAGTCGTCGTCCCACGTTGTCCTTCTGCGCTCATCTCGTTGTCGTCCCACGTTGTCCTTCTGTGCTCATCTCGTCGTCGTCCCACGTTGTCCTTCTGCGCTCATCTCATCGTCGTCCCACGTTGTCCTTCTGCGCTCATCTCGTCTTCGTCCCACATTGTCCTTCTGCGCTCATCTCGTCGTCGTCCCACGTTTTCCTTCTGCGCTCATCTCGTCGTCGTCCCACGTTGTCCTTATGCGCTCAATTCATCGTCGTCCCAAGTTGTCTTTCTGCGATCATCTCGTCGTCGTCCCAAGTTGTCCTTCTGCGATCATCTCGTCGTCCTTCTGCGCTCATCTCGTCGTCGTCCCACATTGTCCTTCTGCGCTCATCTCGTCGCCGTCCCACGTTGTCCTTATGCGCTCATCTCGTCGTCGTCCCACGTTGTCCTTCTGCGCTCATCTCGTCGTCGTCCCACGTTGTCCTTCTGCGCTCATCTCGTTGTCGTCCCATGTTGTCCTTCTGTGCTCATCTCGTCGTCGTCCCACGTTGCCCTTCTGCGCTCATCTCATCGTCGTCCCACGTTGTCCTTCTGAGCTCATCTCGTCGTCGTCCCACGTTGTCCTTCTGCGCTCATCTCGTCGTCGTCCCACGTTTTCCTTCTGCGCTCATCTCTTCGTCGTCCCACGTTGTCCTTATGCGCTCATCTCATCGTCGTCCCACGTTGTCTTTCTGCGATCATCTCGTCGTCGTCCCACGTTGTCCTTCTGCGATCATCTCGTCGTCCTTCTGCGCTCATCTCGTCGTCGTCCCACGTTGTCCTTCTGCGCTCATCTCGTCGTCGTCCCACGTTGTCCTTCTGCGCTCATCTCGTCGTCGTCTCACGTTGTCCTTCTGCGATCATCTCGTCGTCCTTCTGCGCTCATCTCGTCGTCGTCCCACGTTGTCCTTCTGCGCTCATCTCGTCGCCGTCCCACGTTGTCCTTATGCGCTCATCTCGTCGTCGTCCCACGTTGTCCTTCTGCGCTCATCTCGTCGTCGTCCCACGTTGTCCTTCTGCGCTCATCTCGTCGTCGTCCCACGTTGTCCTTCTGCGATCATCTCGTCGTCGTCCCACGTTGTCCTTCTGCTATCATCTCGTCGTCCTTCTGCGCTCATCTCGTCGTCGTCCCACGTTGTCCTTCTGCGCTCATCTCGTCGTCGTCCCACGTTGTCCTTCTGCCCTCATCTCGTTGTCGTCCCACGTTGTCCTCCTGGGCTCATCTCGTCTTCGTCCCACGTTGTCCTTCTGCGCTCATCTCGTCGTCGTCCCACGTTGTCCTTCTGCGCTCATCTCATCGTCGTCCCACGTTGTCCTTCTGCGCTCATCTCGTCGTCGTCCCACGTTGTCCTTCTGCGCTCATCTCGTCGTCGTCCCACGTTTTCCTTCTGCGCTCATCTCGTCGTCATCCCACGTTGTCCTTATGCGCTCATCTCATCTTCGTCCCACGTTGTCTTTCTGCGATCATCTCGTCGTCGTCCCACGTTGTCCTTCTGCGATCATCTCGTCGTCCTTCTGCGCTCATCTCGTCATCGTCCCACGTTGTCCTTCTGCGCTCATCTCGTCGTCGTCCCACGTTGTCCTTCTGCGCTCATCTCGTTGCCGTCCCATGTTGTCCTTCTGTGCTCATCTCGTCGTCGTCCCACGTTTTCCTTCTGCGCTCATCTCGTCGTCATCCCACGTTGTCCTTATGCGCTCATCTCATCTTCGTCCCACGTTGTCTTTCTGCGATCATCTCGTCGTCGTCCCACGTTGTCCTTCTGCGATCATCTCGTCGTCCTTCTGCGCTCATCTCGTCGTCGTCCCACGTTGTCCTTCTGCGCTCATCTCGTCGTCGTCCCACGTTTTCCTTCTGCGCTCATCTCGTCGTCGTCCCACGTTGTCCTTATGCGCTCATCTCATCGTCGTCCCACGTTGTCTTTCTGCGATCATCTCGTCGTCGTCCCACGTTGTCCTTCTGCGATCATCTCGTCGTCCTTCTGCGCTCATCTCGTCGTCGTCCCACGTTGTCCTTCTGCGCTCATCTCGTCGTCGTCCCACGTTGTCCTTCTGCGCTCATCTCGTCGTCGTCCCACGTTGTCTTTCTGTGCTCATCTCGTCGTCGTCCCACGTTGTCCTTCAGCGATCATCTCGTCGTCGTCCCACGTTGTCCTTCTGCGCTCATCTCGTCGTCGTCCCACGTTGTCCTTATGCGCTCATCTCGTCGTCGTCCCACGTTGTCCTTCTGCGCTCATCTCGTCGTCGTCCCACGTTGTCCTTCTGCGCTCATCTCGTTGTCGTCCCATGTTGTCCTTCTGTGCTCATCTCGTCGTCGTCCCACGTTGCCCTTCTGATCTCATCTCATCGTCGTCCCACGTTGTCCTTCTGAGCTCATCTCGTCGTCGTCCCACGTTGTCCTTCTGCGCTCATCTCGTCGTCGTCCCACGTTGTCTTTCTGTGCTCATCTCGTCGTCGTCCCACGTTGTCCTTCAGCGATCATCTCGTCGTCGTCCCACGTTGTCCTTCTGCGCTCATCTCGTCGTCGTGTCACGTTGTCCTTCTGCGCTCATCTCGTCGTCGTCCCACGTTGTCCTGCGCTCATCTCGTCGACGTCCCACGTTGTCCTTCTGCGCTCATCTCGTCGTCGTCCCACGTTGTCCTTCTGCGATCATCTCGTCGTCGTCCCACGTTGTCCTTCTGCTATCATCTCGTCGTCCTTCTGCGCTCATCTCGTCGTCGTCCCACGTTGTCCTTCTGCGCTCATCTCGTCGTCGTCCCACGTTGTCCTTCTGCCCTCATCTCGTTGTCGTCCCACGTTGTCCTTCTGGGCTCATCTCGTCTTCGTCCCACGTTGTCCTTCTGCGCTCATCTCGTCGTCGTCCCACGTTGTCCTTCTGCGCTCATCTCGTCGTCGTCCCACGTTGTCCTTCTGCGCTCATATCGTCGTCGTCCCACGTTGTCCTTCTGCGATCATCTCATAGTCGTCCCACGTTGTCCTTCTGCTCTCATCTCGTCGTCCTTCTGCGCTCATCTCGTCGTCGTCCCACGTTGTCCTTCTGCGCTCATATCGTCGTCGTCCCACGTTGTCCTTCTGCGATCATCTCGTCGTCGTCCCAGGTTGTCCTTCTGCGCTCATTTCGTCGTCCTTCTGCGCTCATCTCGTCGTCGTCCCACGTTGTCCTTCAGCGATCATCTCGTCGTCGTCCCACGTTGTCCTTCTGCGCTCATCTCGTCGTCGTGCCACGTTGTCCTTCTGCGCTCATCTCGTCGTCGTCCCACGTTGTCCTTCTGCGCTCATCTCGTCGACGTCCCACGTTGTCCTTCTGCGATCATCTCGTCGTCGTCCCACATTGTCCTTCTGCGCTCATCTCGTCGTCCTTCTATGCTCACCTCGTCGTCGTCCCACGTTGTCCTTCTGCGCTCATCTCGTCGTCGTGCCACGTTGTCCTTCTGTGCTCATCTCGTCGTCGTCCCACATTGTCCTTCTGCGCTCATCTAGTCGTCGTCCCACGTTGTCCTTCTGCGCTCATCTCGTTGTCGTCCCACGTTGTCCTTCTGTGCTCATCTCGTCGTCGTCCCACGTTGTCCTTCTGCGCTCATCTCGTCGTCGTCACACGTTGTCCTTCAGCGCTCATCTCGTCGTCATCCCACGTTGTCCTTCTGCGCTCATCTCGTCGTCGTCCCATGTTGTCCTTCTGCGATCATCTCGTCGTCGTCCAACATTGTCCTGCGATTATCTCGTCGTCCTTCTGCGCTCATCTCGTCGTCGTCCAACGTTGTCCTTCTGCGCTCATCTAGTCGTCGTCCCACGTTGTCCTTCTGCGCTCATCTCGTTGTCGTCCCACGTTGTCCTTATGTGCTCATCTCGTCGTCGTCCCACGTTGTCCTTCTGCGCTCATCTCATCGTCGTCCCACGTTGTCCTTCTGCGCTCATCTCGTCGTCGTCCCACGTTGTCCTTCTGCGCTCATCTCGTCGTCGTCCCACGTTTTCCTTCTGCGCTCATCTCGTCGTCATCCCACGTTGTCCTTATGCGCTCATCTCATCTTCGTCCCACGTTGTCTTTCTGCGATCATCTCGTCGTCGTCCCACGTTGTCCTTCTGCGATCATCTCGTCGTCCTTCTGCGCTCATCTCGTCGTCGTCCCACGTTGTCCTTCTGCGCTCATCTCGTCGCCGTACCACGTTGTCCTTATGCGCTCATCTCGTCGTCGTCCCACGTTGTTCTTCTGCGCTCATCTCGTTGTCGTCCCATGTTGTCCTTCTGTGCTCATCTCGTCGTCGTCCCACGTTGCCCTTCTGCGCTCATCTCATCGTCGTCCCACGTTGTCCTTCTGAGCTCATCTCGTCGTCGTCCCACGTTGTCCTTCTGCGCTCATCTCGTCGTCGTCCCACGTTTTCCTTCTGCGCTCATCTCGTCCTCGTCCCACGTTGTCCTTATGCGCTCATCTCATCGTCGTCCCACGTTGTCTTTCTGCGATCATCTCGTCGTCGTCCCACGTTGTCCTTCTGCGATCATCTCGTCGTCCTTCTGCGCTCATCTCGTCGTCGTCCCACGTTGTCCTTCTGCGCTCATCTCGTCGTCGTCCCACGTTGTCCTTCTGCGCTCATCTCGTCGTCGTCCCATGTTGTCTTTCTGTGCTCATCTCGTCGTCGTCCCACGTTGTCCTTCAGCGATCATCTCGTCGTCGTCCCACGTTGTCCTTCTGTGCTCATCTCGTCGTCGTCCCACGTTGTCCTTCTGCGCTCATCTCGTTGTCGTCCCATGTTGTCCTTCTGTGCTCATCTCGTCGTCGTCCAACGTTGCCCTTCTGCGCTCATCTCATCGTCGTCCCACGTTGTCCTTCTGAGCTCATCTCGTCGTCGTCCCACGTTGTCCTTCTGCGCTCATCTCGTCGTCGTCCCACGTTGTCCTTCTGCGCTCATCTCGTCGTCGTCCCACGTTGTCTTTCTGTGCTCATCTCGTCGTCGTCCCACGTTGTCCTTCAGCGATCATCTCGTCGTCGTCCCACGTTGTCCGTCTGCGCTCATCTCGTCGTCGTCCCACGTTTTCCTTCTGCGCTCATCTCGTCGTCGTCCCACGTTTTCCTTCTGCGCTCATCTCGTCGTCGTCCCACGTTGTCCTTCTGCGCTCATCTCGTCGTCGTCCCACGTTGTCCTTCTGCGCTCATCTCGTCGTCGTCCCACGTTGTCCTTCTGCGCTCATCTCGTCGTCGTCCCACGTTGTCCTTATGCGCTCATCTCATCGTCGTCCCACGTTGTCTTTCTGCGATCATCTCGTCGTCGTCCCACGTTGTCCTTCTGCGATCATCTCGTCGTCCTTCTGCGCTCATCTCGTCGTCGTCCCACGTTGTCCTTCTGCGCTCATCTCGTCGTCGTCCCACGTTGTCCTTCTGCGCTCATCTCATCGTCGTCCCACGTTGTCTTTCTGTGCTCATCTCGTCGTCGTCCCACGTTGTCCTTCAGCGATCATCTCGTCGTCGTCCCACGTTGTCCGTCTGCGCTCATCTCGTCGTCTTCCCACGTTTTCCTTCTGCGCTCATCTCGTCGTCGTCCCACGTTGTCCTTCTGCGCTCATCTCGTCGTCGTCCCACGTTGTCCTTCTGCGCTCATCTCGTCGTCGTCCCACGTTGTCTTTCTGTGCTCATCTCGTCGTCGTCCCACGTTGTCCTTCAGCGATCATCTCGTCGTCGTCCCACGTTGTCCTTCTGCGCTCATCTCGTCGTCGTGCCACGTTGTCCTTCTGCGCTCATCTCGTCGTCGTCCCACGTTGTCCTTCTGCGATCATCTCGTCGTCGTCCCACGTTGTCCTTCTGCTATCATCTCGTCGTCCTTCTGCGCTCATCTCGTCGTCGTCCCACGTTGTCCTTCTGCGCTCATCTCGTCGTCGTCCCACGTTGTCCTTCTGCGCTCATCTCGTCGTCGTCGTCCCACGTTGTCCTTCTGCGCTCATCTCGTCGTCGTCCCACGTTGTCCTTCTGCGCTCATATCGTCGTCGTCCCACGTTGTCCTTCTGCGATCATCTCATAGTCGTCCCACGTTGTCCTTCTGCTCTCATCTCGTCGTCCTTCTGCGCTCATCTCGTCGTCGTCCCACGTTGTCCTTCTGCGCTCATATCGTCGTCGTCCCACGTTGTCCTTCTGCGCTCATCTCGTCGTCGTCCCACGTTGTCCTTCTGCGCTCATCTCGTCGTCGTCCCACGTTTTCCTTCTGCGCTCATCTCGTCGTCATCCCACGTTGTCCTTATGCGCTCATCTCATCTTCGTCCCACGTTGTCTTTCTGCGATCATCTCGTCGTCGTCCCACGTTGTCCTTCTGCGATCATCTCGTCGTCCTTCTGCGCTCATCTCGTCGTCGTCCCACGTTGTCCTTCTGCGCTCATCTCGTCGCCGTACCACGTTGTCCTTATGCGCTCATCTCGTCGTCGTCCCACGTTGTCCTTCTGCGCTCATCTCGTTGTCGTCCCATGTTGTCCTTCTGTGCTCATCTCGTCGTCGTCCCACGTTGCCCTTCTGCGCTCATCTCATCGTCGTCCCACGTTGTCCTTCTGAGCTCATCTCGTCGTCGTCCCACGTTGTCCTTCTGCGCTCATCTCGTCGTCGTCCCACGTTTTCCTTCTGCGCTCATCTCGTCGTCGTCCCACGTTGTCCTTATGCGCTCATCTCATCGTCGTCCCACGTTGTCTTTCTGCGATCATCTCGTCGTCGTCCCACATTGTCCTTCTGCGATCATCTCGTCGTCCTTCTGCGCTCATCTCGTCGTTGTCCCACGTTGTCCTTCTGCGCTCATCTCGTCGTCGTCCTACGTTGTCCTTCTGCGCTCATCTCGTCGTCGTCCCACGTTGTCTTTCTGTGCTCATCTCGTCGTCGTCCCACGTTGTCCTTCAGCGATCATCTCGTCGTCGTCCCACGTTGTCCTTCTGCGCTCATCTCGTCGTCGTCCCACGTTGTCCTTCTGCGCTCATCTCGTTGTCGTCCCATGTTGTCCTTCTGTGCTCATCTCGTCGTCGTCCAACGTTGCCCTTCTGCGCTCATCTCATCGTCGTCCCACGTTGTCCTTCTGAGCTCATCTCGTCGTCGTCCCACGTTGTCCTTCTGCGCTCATCTCGTCGTCGTCCCACGTTGTCCTTCTGCGATCATCTCGTCGTCCTTCTGCGCTCATCTCGTCGTTGTCCCACGTTGTCCTTCTGCGCTCATCTCGTCGTCGTCCTACGTTGTCCTTCTGCGCTCATCTCGTCGTCGTCCCACGTTGTCTTTCTGTGCTCATCTCGTCGTCGTCCCACGTTGTCCTTCAGCGATCATCTCGTCGTCGTCCCACGTTGTCCTTCTGCGCTCATCTCGTCGTCGTCCCACGTTGTCCTTCTGCGCTCATCTCGTTGTCGTCCCATGTTGTCCTTCTGTGCTCATCTCGTCGTCGTCCAACGTTGCCCTTCTGCGCTCATCTCGTCGTCGTCCCACGTTGTCCTTCTGAGCTCATCTCGTCGTCGTCCCACGTTGTCCTTCTGCGCTCATCTCGTCGTCGTCCCACGTTGTCCTTCTGCGCTCATCTCGTCGTCGTCCCACGTTGTCTTTCTGTGCTCATCTCGTCGTCGTCCCACGTTGTCCTTCAGCGATCATCTCGTCGTCGTCCCACGTTGTCCGTCTGCGCTCATCTCGTCGTCGTCCCACGTTTTCCTTCTGCGCTCATCTCGTCGTCGTCCCACGTTTTCCTTCTGCGCTCATCTCGTCGTCGTCCCACGTTGTCCTTCTGCGCTCATCTCGTCGTCGTCCCACGTTGTCCTTCTGCGCTCATCTCGTCGTCGTCGTCCCACGTTGTCCTTCTGCGCTCATCTCGTCGTCGTCCCACGTTGTCCTTCTGCGCTCATATCGTCGTCGTCCCACGTTGTCCTTCTGCGA
The DNA here is from genome assembly GCF_964263955.1 of Coregonus lavaretus. NCBI lineage: Eukaryota > Metazoa > Chordata > Actinopteri > Salmoniformes > Salmonidae > Coregonus > Coregonus lavaretus. The sequence continues at coordinate 47,707,974 of NC_140009.1, read as the reverse complement.
TCATCTCATAGTCGTCCCACGTTGTCCTTCTGCTCTCATCTCGTCGTCCTTCTGCGCTCATCTCGTCGTCGTCCCACGTTGTCCTTCTGCGCTCATATCGTCGTCGTCCCACGTTGTCCTTCTGTGCTCATCTCGTCGTCGTCGTCCCACGTTGTCCTTCTGCGCTCATCTCGTCGTCGTCCCACGTTGTCCTTCTGCGCTCATCTCGTCGTCGTCCCACGTTGTCTTTCTGTGCTCATCTCGTCGTCGTCCCACGTTGTCCTTCAGCGATCATCTCGTCGTCGTCCCACGTTGTCCTTCTGCGCTCATCTCGTCGTCGTGCCACGTTGTCCTTCTGCGCTCATCTCGTCGTCGTCCCACGTTGTCCTTCTGCGATCATCTCGTCGTCGTCCCACGTTGTCCTTCTGCTATCATCTCGTCGTCCTTCTGCGCTCATCTCGTCGTCGTCCCACGTTGTCCTTCTGCGCTCATCTCGTCGTCGTCCCACGTTGTCCTTCTGCGCTCATCTCGTCGTCGTCGTCCCACGTTGTCCTTATGCGCTCATCTCATCGTCGTCCCACGTTGTCTTTCTGCGATCATCTCGTCGTCGTCCCACGTTGTCCTTCTGCGATCATCTCGTCGTCCTTCTGCGCTCATCTCGTCGTTGTCCCACGTTGTCCTTCTGCGCTCATCTCGTCGTCGTCCTACGTTGTCCTTCTGCGCTCATCTCGTCGTCGTCCCACGTTGTCTTTCTGTGCTCATCTCGTCGTCGTCCCACGTTGTCCTTCAGCGATCATCTCGTCGTCGTCCCACGTTGTCCTTCTGCGCTCATCTCGTCGTCGTCCCACGTTGTCCTTCTGCGCTCATCTCGTTGTCGTCCCATGTTGTCCTTCTGTGCTCATCTCGTCGTCGTCCAACGTTGCCCTTCTGCGCTCATCTCATCGTCGTCCCACGTTGTCCTTCTGAGCTCATCTCGTCGTCGTCCCACGTTGTCCTTCTGCGCTCATCTCGTCGTCGTCCCACGTTGTCCTTCTGCGCTCATCTCGTCGTCGTCCCACGTTGTCTTTCTGTGCTCATCTCGTCGTCGTCCCACGTTGTCCTTCAGCGATCATCTCGTCGTCGTCCCACGTTGTCCGTCTGCGCTCATCTCGTCGTCGTCCCACGTTTTCTTTCTGCGCTCATCTCGTCGTCGTCCCACGTTTTCCTTCTGCGCTCATCTCGTCGTCGTCCCACGTTGTCCTTCTGCGCTCATCTCGTCGTCGTCCCACGTTGTCCTTCTGCGCTCATCTCGTCGTCGTCGTCCCACGTTGTCCTTCTGCGCTCATCTCGTCGTCGTCCCACGTTGTCCTTCTGCGCTCATATCGTCGTCGTCCCACGTTGTCCTTCTGCGATCATCTCATAGTCGTCCCACGTTGTCCTTCTGCTCTCATCTCGTCGTCCTTCTGCGCTCATCTCGTCGTCGTCCCACGTTGTCCTTCTGCGCTCATATCGTCGTCGTCCCACGTTGTCCTTCTGCGCTCATATCGTCGTCGTCCCACGTTGTCCTTCTGCGATCATCTCATAGTCGTCCCACGTTGTCCTTCTGCTCTCATCTCGTCGTCCTTCTGCGCTCATCTCGTCGTCGTCCCACGTTGTCCTTCTGCGCTCATATCGTCGTCGTCCCACGTTGTCCTTCTGCGCTCATCTCGTCGTCGTCGTCCCACGTTGTCTTTCTGTGCTCATCTCGTCGTCGTCCCACGTTGTCCTTCAGCGATCATCTCGTCGTCGTCCCACGTTGTCCTTCTGCGCTCATCTCGTCGTCGTGCCACGTTGTCCTTCTGCGCTCATCTCGTCGTCGTCCCACGTTGTCCTTCTGCGATCATCTCGTCGTCGTCCCACGTTGTCCTTCTGCTATCATCTCGTCGTCCTTCTGCGCTCATCTCGTCGTCGTCCCACGTTGTCCTTCTGCGCTCATCTCGTCGTCGTCCCACGTTGTCCTTCTGCGCTCATCTCGTCGTCGTCGTCCCACGTTGTCCTTCTGCGCTCATCTCGTCGTCGTCCCACGTTGTCCTTCTGCGCTCATATCGTCGTCGTCCCACGTTGTCCTTCTGCGATCATCTCATAGTCGTCCCACGTTGTCCTTCTGCTCTCATCTCGTCGTCCTTCTGCGCTCATCTCGTCGTCGTCCCACGTTGTCCTTCTGCGCTCATATCGTCGTCGTCCCACGTTGTCCTTCTGCGTTCATCTCGTCGTCGTCCCACGTTGTCCTTCTGCGCTCATCTCGTCGTCGTCCCACGTTTTCCTTCTGCGCTCATCTCGTCGTCATCCCACGTTGTCCTTATGCGCTCATCTCATCTTCGTCCCACGTTGTCTTTCTGCGATCATCTCGTCGTCGTCCCACGTTGTCCTTCTGCGATCATCTCGTCGTCCTTCTGCGCTCATCTCGTCGTCGTCCCACGTTGTCCTTCTGCGCTCATCTCGTCGCCGTACCACGTTGTCCTTATGCGCTCATCTCGTCGTCGTCCCACGTTGTCCTTCTGCGCTCATCTCGTTGTCGTCCCATGTTGTCCTTCTGTGCTCATCTCGTCGTCGTCCCACGTTGCCCTTCTGCGCTCATCTCATCGTCGTCCCACGTTGTCCTTCTGAGCTCATCTCGTCGTCGTCCCACGTTGTCCTTCTGCGCTCATCTCGTCGTCGTCCCACGTTTTCCTTCTGCGCTCATCTCGTCGTCGTCCCACGTTGTCCTTATGCGCTCATCTCATCGTCGTCCCACGTTGTCTTTCTGCGATCATCTCGTCGTCGTCCCACGTTGTCCTTCTGCGATCATCTCGTCGTCCTTCTGCGCTCATCTCGTCGTCGTCCCACGTTGTCCTTCTGCGCTCATCTCGTCGTCGTCCTACGTTGTCCTTCTGCGCTCATCTCGTCGTCGTCCCACGTTGTCTTTCTGTGCTCATCTCGTCGTCGTCCCACGTTGTCCTTCAGCGATCATCTCGTCGTCGTCCCACGTTGTCCTTCTGCGCTCATCTCGTCGTCGTCCCACGTTGTCCTTCTGCGCTCATCTCGTTGTCGTCCCATGTTGTCCTTCTGTGCTCATCTCGTCGTCGTCCAACGTTGCCCTTCTGCGCTCATCTCATCGTCGTCCCACGTTGTCCTTCTGAGCTCATCTCGTCGTCGTCCCACGTTGTCCTTCTGCGCTCATCTCGTCGTCGTCCCACGTTGTCCTTCTGCGCTCATCTCGTCGTCGTCCCACGTTGTCTTTCTGTGCTCATCTCGTCGTCGTCCCACGTTGTCCTTCAGCGATCATCTCGTCGTCGTCCCACGTTGTCCGTCTGCGCTCATCTCGTCGTCGTCCCACGTTTTCCTTCTGCGCTCATCTCGTCGTCGTCCCACGTTTTCCTTCTGCGCTCATCTCGTCGTCGTCCCACGTTGTCCTTCTGCGCTCATCTCGTCGTCGTCCCACGTTGTCCTTCTGCGCTCATCTCGTCGTCGTCCCACGTTGTCCTTCTGCGCTCATCTCGTCGTCGTCCCACGTTGTCCTTATGCGCTCATCTCATCGTCGTCCCACGTTGTCTTTCTGCGATCATCTCGTCGTCGTCCCACGTTGTCCTTCTGCGATCATCTCGTCGTCCTTCTGCGCTCATCTCGTCGTCGTCCCACTTTGTCCTTCTGCGCTCATCTCGTCGTCGTCCCACGTTGTCCTTCTGCGCTCATCTCATCGTCGTCCCACGTTGTCTTTCTGTGCTCATCTCGTCGTCGTCCCACGTTGTCCTTCAGCGATCATCTCGTCGTCGTCCCACGTTGTCCGTCTGCGCTCATCTCGTCGTCGTCCCACGTTTTCCTTCTGCGCTCATCTCGTCGTCGTCCCACGTTGTCCTTCTGCGCTCATCTCGTCGTCGTCCCACGTTGTCCTTCTGCGCTCATCTCGTCGTCGTCCCACGTTGTCTTTCTGTGCTCATCTCGTCGTCGTCCCACGTTGTCCTTCAGCGATCATCTCGTCGTCGTCCCACGTTGTCCTTCTGTGCTCATCTCGTCGTCGTGCCACGTTGTCCTTCTGCGCTCATCTCGTCGTCGTCCCACGTTGTCCTTCTGCGATCATCTCGTCGTCGTCCCACGTTGTCCTTCTGCTATCATCTCGTCGTCCTTCTGCGCTCATCTCGTCGTCGTCCCACGTTGTCCTTCTGCGCTCATCTCGTCGTCGTCCCACGTTGTCCTTCTGCGCTCATCTCGTCGTCGTCGTCCCACGTTGTCCTTCTGCGCTCATCTCGTCGTCGTCCCACGTTGTCCTTCTGCGCTCATATCGTCGTCGTCCCACGTTGTCCTTCTGCGATCATCTCATAGTCGTCCCACGTTGTCCTTCTGCTCTCATCTCGTCGTCCTTCTGCGCTCATCTCGTCGTCGTCCCACGTTGTCCTTCTGCGCTCATATCGTCGTCGTCCCACGTTGTCCTTCTGCGCTCATCTCGTCGTCGTCCCACGTTGTCCTTCTGCGCTCATCTCGTCGTCGTCCCACGTTTTCCTTCTGCGCTCATCTCGTCGTCGTCCCACGTTGTCCTTATGCGCTCATCTCATCTTCGTCCCACGTTGTCTTTCTGCGATCATCTCGTCGTCGTCCCACGTTGTCCTTCTGCGATCATCTCGTCGTCCTTCTGCGCTCATCTCGTCGTCGTCCCACGTTGTCCTTCTGCGCTCATCTCGTCGCCGTCCCACGTTGTCCTTATGCGCTCATCTCGTCGTCGTCCCACGTTGTCCTTCTGCGCTTATCTCGTCGTCGTCCCACGTTGTCCTTCTGCGCTCATCTCGTCGTCGCCCCACGTTGTCCTTCTGCGATCATCTCGTCGTCGTCCCACATTGTCCTTCTGCGCTCATCTCGTCGTCCTTCTATGCTCGACTCGTCGTCGTCCCACGTTGTCCTTCTGCGCTCATCTCGTCGTCGTGCCACGTTGTCCTTCTGCGCTCATCTCGTCGTCGTCCCACATTGTCCTTCTGCGCTCATCTCATCGTCGTCCCACGTTGTCCTTCTGCGATTATCTCGTCGTCCTTCTGCGCTCATTTCGTCGTCGTCCCACGTTTTCCTTCTGCGCTCATCTAGTCGTCGTCCCACGTTGTCCTTCTGCGCTCATCTCGTTGTCGTCCCACGTCGTCTTTCTGTGCTCATCTCGTCGTCGTCCCACGTTGCCCTTCTGCGCTCATCTCATCGTCGTCCCACGTTGTCCTTCTGAGCTCATCTCGTCGTCGTCCCACGTTGTCCTTCTGCGCTCATCTCGTCGTCGTCCCACGTTTTCCTTCTGCGCTCATCTCGTCGTCGTCCCACGTTGTCCTTATGCGCTCATCTCATCGTCGTCCCACGTTGTCTTTCTGCGATCATCTCGTCGTCGTCCCACGTTGTCCTTCTGCGATCATCTCGTCGTCCTTCTGCGCTCATCTCGTCGTCGTCCCACGTTGTCCTTCTGAGCTCATCTCGTCGTCGTCCCACGTTGTCCTTCTGCGCTCATCTCGTCGTCGTCCCATGTTGTCTTTCTGTGCTCATCTCGTCGTCGTCCCACGTTGTCCTTCTGCGATCATCTCGTCGTCGTCCCACGTTGTCCTTCTGCGCTCATCTCGTCGTCGTGCCACGTTGTCCTTCTGCGCTCATCTCGTCGTCGTCCCACGTTGTCCTTCTGCGATCATCTCGTCGTCGTCCCACGTTGTCCTTCTGCTTTCATCTCGTCGTCCTTCTGCGCTCATCTCGTCGTCGTCCCACGTTGTCCTTCTGCGCTCATCTCGTCGTCGTCCCACGTTGTCCTTCTGACCTCATCTCGTTGTCGTCCCACGTTGTCCTTCTGGGCTCATCTCGTCTTCGTCCCACGTTGTCCTTCTGCGCTCATCTCGTCGTCGTCCCACGTTGTCCTTCTGCGCTCATCTCGTCGTCGTCCCACGTTGTCCTTCTGCGCTCATATCGTCGACGTCCCACGTTGTCCTTCTGCGATCATATCATAGTCGTCCCACGTTGTCCTTCTAATCTCATCTCGTCGTCCTTCTGCGCTCATCTCGTCGTCGTCCCACATTGTCCTTCTGCGCTCATCTCGTCGTCCTTCTATGCTCACCTCGTCGTCGTCCCACGTTGTCCTTCTGCGCTCATCTCGTCGTCGTGCCACGTTGTCCTTCTGCGCTCATCTCATCGTCGTCCCACATTGTCCTTCTGCGCTCATCTCATCGTCGTCCCACGTTGTCCTTCTGTGATTATCTCGTCGTCCTTCTGCGCTCATTTCGTCGTCGTCCCACGTTTTCCTTCTGCGCTCATCTAGTCGTCGTCCCACGTTGTCCTTCTGCGCTCATCTCGTTGTCGTCCCACGTCGTCCTTCTGTGCTCATCTCGTCGTCGTCCCACGTTGCCCTTCTGCGCTCATCTCATCGTCGTCCCACGTTGTCCTTCTGAGCTCATCTCGTCGTCGTCCCACGTTGTCCTTCTGCGCTCATCTCGTCGTCGTCCCACGTTTTCCTTCTGCGCTCATCTCGTCGTCGTCCCACGTTGTCCTTATGCGCTCATCTCATCGTCGTCCCACGTTGTCTTTCTGCGATCATCTCGTCGTCGTCCCACGTTGTCCTTCTGCGATCATCTCGTCGTCCTTCTGCGCTCATCTCGTCGTCGTCCCACGTTGTCCTTCTGCGCTCATCTCGTCGTCGTCCCACGTTGTCCTTCTGCGCTCATCTCGTCGTCGTCCCATGTTGTCTTTCTGTGCTCATCTCGTCGTCGTCCCACGTTGTCCTTCTGCTATCATCTCGTCGTCGTCCCACGTTGTCCTTCTGCGCTCATCTCGTCGTCGTGCCACGTTGTCCTTCTGCGCTCATCTCGTCGTCGTCCCACGTTGTCCTTCTGCGATCATCTCGTCGTCGTCCCACGTTGTCCTTCTGCTATCATCTCGTCGTCCTTCTGCGCTCATCTCGTCGTCGTCCCACGTTGTCCTTCTGCGCTCATCTCGTCGTCGTCCCACGTTGTCCTTCTGACCTCATCTCGTTGTCGTCCCACGTTGTCCTTCTGGGCTCATCTCGTCTTCGTCCCACGTTGTCCTTCTGCGCTCATCTCGTCGTCGTCCCACGTTGTCCTTCTGCGCTCATCTCGTCGTCGTCCCACGTTGTCCTTCTGCGCTCATATCGTCGTCGTCCCACGTTGTCCTTCTGCGATCATCTCGTCGTCGTCCCACGTTGTCCTTCTGCGCTCATCTCGTCGTCCTTCTGCGCTCATCTCGTCATCATCCCACGTTGTCCTTCTGCGATCATCTCGTCGTCGTCCAACGTTGTCCTTCTGCGATTATCTCGTCTTCCTTCTGCGCTCATCTCGTCGTCGTCCCACGTTGTCCTTCTGCGCTCATCTAGTCGTCGTCCCACGTTGTCCTTCTGCGCTCATCTCGTTGTCGTCCCACGTTGTCCTTCTGCGCTCATCTCGTCGTCGTCCCACGTTGTCCTTCTGCGCTCATTTCATCGTCGTCCCACGTTGTCCTTCTGCGCTCATCTCGTCGTCGTCCCACGTTGTCCTTCTGCTCTCATCTCGTCGTCGTCCCACGTTTTCCTTCTGCGCTCATCTCGTCGTCGTCCTACGTTGTCCTTATGCGCTCATCTCATCGTCGTCCCACGTTGTCTTTCTGCGATCATCTCGTCGTCGTCCCAAGTTGTCCTTCTGCGATCATCTCGTCGTCCTTCTGTGCTCATCTCGTCGTCGTCCCACGTTGTCCTTCTGCGCTCATCTCGTCGCCGTCCCACGTTGTCCTTATGCGCTCATCTCGTCGTCGTCCCACGTTGTCCTTCTGCGCTCATCTCGTCGTCGTCCCACGTTGTCCTTCTGCGCTCATCTCGTCGTCGCCCCACGTTGTCCTTCTGCGATCATCTCGTCGTCTTCCCACGTTGTCCTTCTGCGATCATCTCGTCGTCGTCCCAGGTTGTCCTTCTGCGCTCATCTCGTCGTCCTTCTGCGCTCATCTCGTCGTCGTCCCACGTTGTCCTTCTGCGCTCATCTAGTCGTCGTCCCACGTTGTCCTTCTGCGCTCATCTCGTCGTATTCCCACGTTGTCCTTCTGCGCTCATATCGTCGTCGTCCCACGTTGTCCTTCTGCTCTCATCTCGTCGTCCTTCTGCGCTCATCTCGTCGTCGTCCCACGTTGTCCTTCTGCGCTCATATCGTCGTCGTCCCACGTTGTCCTTCTGCGATCATCTCGTCGTCGTCCCACGTTGTCCTTCTGCGCTCATCTCGTCGTCCTTCTGCGCTCATCTCGTCGTCGTCCCACGTTGTCCTTCTGCGATCATCTCGTCGTCGTCCAACGTTGTCCTTCTAAGATTATCTCGTCTTCCTTCTGCGCTCATCTCGTCGTCGTCCCACGTTGTCCTTCTGCGCTCATCTAGTCGTCGTCCCACGTTGTCCTTCTGTGCTCATCTCGTTGTCGTCCCACGTTGTCCTTCTGTGCTCATCTCGTCGTCGTCCCACGTTGTCCTTCTGCGCTCATTTCATCGTCGTCCCACGTTGTCCTTCTACGCTCATCTCATCGTCGTCCCACGTTGTCTTTCTGCTCTCATCTCGTCGTCGTCCCACGTTTTCCTTCTGCGCTCATCTCGTCGTCATCCCACGTTGTCCTTATGCGCTCATCTCATCGTCGTCCCACGTTGTCTTTCTGCGATCATCTCGTCGTCGTCCCAAGTTGTCCTTCTGCGATCATCTCGTCGTCCTTCTGTGCTCATCTCGTCGTCGTCCCACGTTGTCCTTCTGCGCTCATCTCGTCGCCGTCCCACGTTGTCCTTATGCGCTCATCTCGTCGTCGTCCCACGTTGTCCTTCTGCGCTCATCTCGTTGTCGTCCCACGTTGTCCTTCTGCGCTCATCTCGTCGTCGCCCCACGTTGTCCTTCTGCGATCATCTCGTCGTCGTCCCACATTGTCCTTCTGCGCTCATCTCGTCGTCTTTCTATGCTCACCTCGTCGTCGTCCCACGTTGTCCTTCTGCGCTCATCTCGTCGTCGTGCCACGTTGTCCTTCTGCGCTCATCTCGTCGTCGTCCCACATTGTCCTTCTGCGCTCATCTCGTCATCATCCCACGTTGTCCTTCTGCGATTATCTCGTCGTCCTTCTGCGCTCATTTCGTCGTCGTCCCACGTTGTCCTTCTGCGCTCATCTAGTCGTCGTCCCACGTTGTCCTTCTGCGCTCATCTCGTTGTCGTCCCACTTTGTCCTTCTGTGCTCATCTCGTCGTCGTCCCACGTTGCCCTTCTGCGCTCATCTCATCGTCGTCCCACGTTGTCCTTCTGAGCTCATCTCGTCGTCGTCCCTTGTTTTCCTTCTGCGCTCATCTCGTCGTCGTCCCACGTTGTCCTTATGCGCTCATCTCATCGTCGTCCCACGTTGTCTTTCTGCGATCATCTCGTCGTCGTCCCACGTTGTCCTTCTGCGATCATCTCGTCGTCCTTCTGCGCTCATCTCGTCGTCGTCCCACGTTGTCCTTCTGCGCTCATCTCGTCGTCGTCCCACGTTGTCCTTCTGCGCTCATCTCGTCGTCGTCCCACGTTGTCTTTCTGTGCTCATCTCGTCGTCGTCCCACATTGTCCTTCTGCGATCATCTCGTCGTCGTCCCACGTTGTCCTTCTGCGCTCATCTCGTCGTCGTGCCACGTTGTTCTTCTGCGCTCATCTCGTCGTCGTCCCACGTTGTCCTTCTGCGATCATCTCGTCGTCGTCCCACGTTGTCCTTCTGCTATCATCTCGTCGTCCTTCTGCGCTCATCTCGTCGTCGTCCCACGTTGTCCTTCTGCGCTCATCTCGTCGTCGTCCCACGTTGTCCTTCTGCCCTCCTCTCGTTGTCGTCCCACGTTGTCCTTCTGGGCTCATCTCGTCTTCGTCCCACGTTGTCCTTCTGCGCTCATCTCGTCGTCGTCCCACGTTGTCCTTCTGCACTCATCTCGTCGTAGTCCCACGTTGTCCTTCTGCGCTCATATCGTCGTCGTCCCACGTTGTCCTTCTGCGATCATCTCATAGTCGTCCCACGTTGTCCTTCTGCTCTCATCTCGTCGTCCTTCTGCGCTCATCTCGTCGTCGTCCCACGTTGTCCTTCTGCGCTCATATCGTCGTCGTCCCACGTTGTGTTTCTGCGATCATCTCGTCGTCGTCCCACGTTGTCCTTCTGCGCTCATCTCGTCGTCCTTCTGCGCTCATCTCGTCGTCGTCCCACGTTGTCCTTCTGCGCTCATCTAGTCGTCGTCCCACGTTGTCCTTCTGCGCTCATCTCGTCGTATTTCCACGTTGTCCTTCTGCGCTCATCTCGTCGTGGTCCCACGTTGTCTTTCTGTGCTCATCTCGTCGTCGTCCCACGTTGTCCTTCTGCGATCATCTCGTCGTCGTCCCACGTTGTCCTTCTGCGCTCATCTCGTCGTCGTGCCACGTTGTCCTTCTGCGCTCATCTCGTCGTCGTCCCACATTGTCCTTCTGCGATCATCTCGTCGTCGTCCCACGTTGTCCTTCTGCTATCATCTCGTCGTCCTTCTGCGCTCATCTCGTCGTCGTCCCACGTTGTCCTTCTGCGCTCATCTCGTCGTCGTCCCACGTTGTCCTTCTGCCCTCTTTTCGTTGTCGTCCCACGTTGTCCTTCTGGGCTCATCTTCGTCCCACGTTGTCCTTCTGCGCTCATCTCGTCGTCGTCCCACGTTGTCCTTCTGCGCTCATCTCGTCGTCGTCCCACGTTGTCCTTCTGCGCTCATATCGTCGTCGTCCCACGTTGTCCTTCTGCGATCATCTCATAGTCGTCCCACGTTGTCCTTATGCGCTCATCTCATCGTCGTCCCACGTTGTCTTTCTGCGATCATCTCGTCGTCGTCCCACGTTGTCCTTCTGCGATCATCTCGTCGTCCTTCTGCGCTCATCTCGTCGTCGTCCCACGTTGTCCTTCTGCGCTCATCTCGTCGTCGTCCCACGTTGTCCTTCTGCGCTCATCTCGTCGTCGTCCCACGTTGTCTTTCTGTGCTCATCTCGTCGTCGTCCCACATTGTCCTTCTGCGATCATCTCGTCGTCGTCCCACGTTGTCCTTCTGCGCTCATCTCGTCGTCGTGCCACGTTGTTCTTCTGCGCTCATCTCGTCGTCGTCCCACGTTGTCCTTCTGCGATCATCTCGTCGTCGTCCCACGTTGTCCTTCTGCTATCATCTCGTCGTCCTTCTGCGCTCATCTCGTCGTCGTCCCACGTTGTCCTTCTGCGCTCATCTCGTCGTCGTCCCACGTTGTCCTTCTGCCCTCATCTCGTTGTCGTCCCACGTTGTCCTTCTGGGCTCATCTCGTCTTCGTCCCACGTTGTCCTTCTGCGCTCATCTCGTCGTCGTCCCACGTTGTCCTTCTGCACTCATCTCGTCGTAGTCCCACGTTGTCCTTCTGCGCTCATATCGTCGTCGTCCCACGTTGTCCTTCTGCGATCATCTCATAGTCGTCCCACGTTGTCCTTCTGCTCTCATCTCGTCGTCCTTCTGCGCTCATCTCGTCGTCGTCCCACGTTGTCCTTCTGCGCTCATATCGTCGTCGTCCCACGTTGTGTTTCTGCGATCATCTCGTTGTCGTCCCACGTTGTCCTTCTGCGCTCATCTCGTCGTCCTTCTGCGCTCATCTCGTCGTCGTCCCACGTTGTCCTTCTGCGCTCATCTAGTCGTCGTCCCACGTTGTCCTTCTGCGCTCATCTCGTCGTATTCCCACGTTGTCCTTCTGCGCTCATCTCGTCGTGGTCCCACGTTGTCTTTCTGTGCTCATCTCGTCGTCGTCCCACGTTGTCCTTCTGCGATCATCTCGTCGTCGTCCCACGTTGTCCTTCTGCGCTCATCTCGTCGTCGTGCCACGTTGTCCTTCTGCGCTCATCTCGTCGTCGTCCCACATTGTCCTTCTGCGATCATCTCGTCGTCGTCCCACGTTGTCCTTCTGCTATCATCTCGTCGTCCTTCTGCGCTCATCTCGTCGTCGTCCCACGTTGTCCTTCTGCGCTCATCTCGTCGTCGTCCCACGTTGTCCTTCTGCCCTCTTTTCGTTGTCGTCCCACGTTGTCCTTCTGGGCTCATCTTCGTCCCACGTTGTCCTTCTGCGCTCATCTCGTCGTCGTCCCACGTTGTCCTTCTGCGCTCATCTCGTCGTCGTCCCACGTTGTCCTTCTGCGCTCATATCGTCGTCGTCCCACGTTGTCCTTCTGCGATCATCTCATAGTCGTCCCACGTTGTCCTTCTGACCTCATCTCGTCGTCGTCCCACGTTGTCCTTCTGCGCTCATATCGTCGACGTCCCACGTTGTCCTTCTGCGATCATATCATAGTCGTCCCACGTTGTCCTTCTAATCTCATCTCGTCGTCCTTCTGCGCTCATCTCGTCATCGTCCAACGTTGTCCTTCTGCACTCATATCGTCGTCGTCCCACGTTGTCCTTCTGCGATCATCTCGTCGTCGTCCCAGGTTGTCCTTCTGCGCTCATCTTGTCGTCCTTCTGCGCTCATCTCGTCGTCGTCCCACGTTGTCCTTCTGCGCTCATCTAGTCGTCGTCCCACGTTGTCCTTCTGCGCTCATCTCGTCGTATTCCCACGTTGTCCTTCTGCGCTCATATCGTCGTCGTCCCACGTTGTCCTTCTGCTCTCATCTCGTCGTCCTTCTGCGCTCATCTCGTCGTCGTCCCAAGTTGTCCTTCTGCGCTCATATCGTCGTCGTCCCACGTTGTCCTTCTGCGATCATCTCGTCGTCGTCCCATGTTGTCCTTCTGCGCTCATCTCGTCGTCCTTCTGCGCTCATCTCGTCGTCGTCCCACATTGTCCTTCTGCGATCATCTCGTCGTCGTCCAACGTTGTCCTTCTGCGATTATCTCGTCTTCCTTCTGCGCTCATCTCGTCGTCGTCCCACGTTGTCCTTCTGCGCTCATCTAGTCGTCGTCCCACGTTGTCCTTCTGCGCTCATCTCGTTGTCGTCCCACGTTGTCCTTCTGTGCTCATCTCGTCGTCGTCCCACGTTGTCCTTCTGCGCTCATTTCATCGTCGTCCCACGTTGTCCTTCTGCGCTCATCTCGTCGTCGTCCCACATTGTCCTTCTGCTCTCATCTCGTCGTCGTCCCACGTTTTCCTTCTGCGCTCATCTCGTTGTCGTCCCACGTTGTCCTTATGCGCTCATCTCATCGTCGTCCCACGTTGTCTTTCTGCGATCATCTCGTCGTCGTCCCAAGTTGTCCTTCTGCGATCATCTCGTCGTCCTTCTGTGCTCATCTCGTCGTCGTCCCACGTTGTCCTTCTGCGCTCATCTCGTCGCCGTCCCACGTTGTCCTTATGCGCTCATCTCGTCGTCGTCCCACGTTGTCCTTCTGCGCTCATCTCGTTGTCGTCCCACGTTGTCCTTCTGCGCTCATCTCGTCGTCGCCCCACGTTGTCCTTCTGCGATCATCTCGTCGTCGTCCCACATTGTCCTTCTGCGCTCATCTCGTCGTCTTTCTATGCTCAACTCGTCGTCGTCCCACGTTGTCCTTCTGCGCTCATCTCGTCGTCGTGCCACGTTGTCCTTCTGCGCTCATCTCGTCGTCGTCCCACATTGTCCTTCTGCGCTCATCTCGTCATCATCCCACGTTGTCCTTCTGCGATTATCTCGTCGTCCTTCTGCGCTCATTTCGTCGTCGTCCCACGTTGTCCTTCTGCGCTCATCTAGTCGTCGTCCCACGTTGTCCTTCTGCGCTCATCTCGTTGTCGTCCCACTTTGTCCTTCTGTGCTCATCTCGTCGTCGTCCCACGTTGCCCTTCTGCGCTCATCTCATCGTCGTCCCACGTTGTCCTTCTGAGCTCATCTCGTCGTCGTCCCTTGTTTTCCTTCTGCGCTCATCTCGTCGTCGTCCCACGTTGTCCTTATGCGCTCATCTCATCGTCGTCCCACGTTGTCTTTCTGCGATCATCTCGTCGTCGTCCCACGTTGTCCTTCTGCGATCATCTCGTCGTCCTTCTGCGCTCATCTCGTCGTCGTCCCACGTTGTCCTTCTGCGCTCATCTCGTCGTCGTCCCACGTTGTCCTTCTGCGCTCATCTCGTCGTCGTCCCACGTTGTCTTTCTGTGCTCATCTCGTCGTCGTCCCACGTTGTCCTTCTGCGATCATCTCGTCGTCGTCCCACGTTGTCCTTCTGCGCTCATCTCGTCGTCGTGCCACGTTGTTCTTCTGCGCTCATCTCGTCGTCGTCCCACGTTGTCCTTCTGCGATCATCTCGTCGTCGTCCCACGTTGTCCTTCTGCTATCATCTCGTCGTCCTTCTGCGCTCATCTCGTCGTCGTCCCACGTTGTCCTTCTGCGCTCATCTCGTCGTCGTCCCACGTTGTCCTTCTGCCCTCATCTCGTTGTCGTCCCACGTTGTCCTTCTGGGCTCATCTCGTCTTCGTCCCACGTTGTCCTTCTGCGCTCATCTCGTCGTCGTCCCACGTTGTCCTTCTGCACTCATCTCGTCGTAGTCCCACGTTGTCCTTCTGCGCTCATATCGTCGTCGTCCCACGTTGTCCTTCTGCGATCATCTCATAGTCGTCCCACGTTGTCCTTCTGCTCTCATCTCGTCGTCCTTCTGCGCTCATCTCGTCGTCGTCCCACGTTGTCCTTCTGCGCTCATATCGTCGTCGTCCCACGTTGTGTTTCTGCGATCATCTCGTCGTCGTCCCACGTTGTCCTTCTGCGCTCATCTCGTCGTCCTTCTGCGCTCATCTCGTCGTCGTCCCACGTTGTCCTTCTGCGCTCATCTAGTCGTCGTCCCACGTTGTCCTTCTGCGCTCATCTCGTCGTATTCCCACGTTGTCCTTCTGCGCTCATCTCGTCGTGGTCCCACGTTGTCTTTCTGTGCTCATCTCGTCGTCGTCCCACGTTGTCCTTCTGCGATCATCTCGTCGTCGTCCCACGTTGTCCTTCTGCGCTCATCTCGTCGTCGTGCCACGTTGTCCTTCTGCGCTCATCTCGTCGTCGTCCCACATTGTCCTTCTGCGATCATCTCGTCGTCGTCCCACGTTGTCCTTCTGCTATCATCTCGTCGTCCTTCTGCGCTCATCTCGTCGTCGTCCCACGTTGTCCTTCTGCGCTCATCTCATCGTCGTCCCACGTTGTCCTTCTGCCCTCTTTTCGTTGTCGTCCCACCTTGTCCTTCTGGGCTCATCTTCGTCCCACGTTGTCCTTCTGCGCTCATCTCGTCGTCGTCCCACGTTGTCCTTCTGCGCTCATCTCGTCGTCGTCCCACGTTGTCCTTCTGCGCTCATATCGTCGTCGTCCCACGTTGTCCTTCTGCGATCATCTCATAGTCGTCCCACGTTGTCCTTCTGACCTCATCTCGTCGTCGTCCCACGTTGTCCTTCTGCGCTCATATCGTCGACGTCCCACGTTGTCCTTCTGCGATCATATCATAGTCGTCCCACGTTGTCCTTCTAATCTCATCTCGTCGTCCTTCTGCGCTCATCTCGTCGTCGTCCAACGTTGTCCTTCTGTGCTCATATCGTCGTCGTCCCACGTTGTCCTTCTGCGATCATCTCGTCGTCGTCCCAGGTTGTCCTTCTGCGCTCATCTCGTCGTCCTTCTGCGCTCATCTCGTCGTCGTCCCACGTTGTCCTTCTGCGCTCATCTAGTCGTCGTCCCACGTTGTCCTTCTGCGCTCATCTCGTCGTATTCCCACGTTGTCCTTCTGCGCTCATATCGTCGTCGTCCCACGTTGTCCTTCTGCTCTCATCTCGTCGTCCTTCTGCGCTCATCTCGTCGTCGTCCCAAGTTGTCCTTCTGCGCTCATATCGTCGTCGTCCCACGTTGTCCTTCTGCGATCATCTCGTCGTCGTCCCATGTTGTCCTTCTGCGCTCATCTCGTCGTCCTTCTGCGCTCATCTCGTCGTCGTCCCACATTGTCCTTCTGCGATCATCTCGTCGTCGTCCAACGTTGTCCTTCTGCGATTATCTCGTCTTCCTTCTGCGCTCATCTCGTCGTCGTCCCACGTTGTCCTTCTGCGCTCATCTAGTCGTCGTCCCACGTTGTCCTTCTGCGCTCATCTCGTTGTCGTCCCACGTTGTCCTTCTGTGCTCATCTCGTCGTCGTCCCACGTTGTCCTTCTGCGCTCATTTCATCGTCGTCCCACGTTGTCCTTCTGCGCTCATCTCGTCGTCGTCCCACGTTGTCCTTCTGCTCTCATCTCGTCGTCGTCCCACGTTTTCCTTCTGCACTCATCTCGTCGTCGTCCCACGTTGTCCTTATGCGCTCATCTCATCGTCGTCCCACGTTGTCTTTCTGCGATCATCTCGTCGTCGTCCCAAGTTGTCCTTCTGCGATCATCTCGTCGTCCTTCTGTGCTCATCTCGTCGTCGTCCCACGTTGTCCTTCTGCGCTCATCTCGTCGCCGTCCCACGTTGTCCTTATGCGCTCATCTCGTCGTCGTCCCACGTTGTCCTTCTGCGCTCATCTCGTCGTCGTCCCACGTTGTCCTTCTGCGCTCATCTCGTCGTCGCCCCACGTTGTCCTTCTGCGATCATCTCGTCGTCGTCCCACGTTGTCCTTCTGCGATCATCTCGTCGTCGTCCCAGGTTGTCCTTCTGCGCTCATCTCGTCGTCCTTCTGCGCTCATCTCGTCGTCGTCCCACGTTGTCCTTCTGCGCTCATCTCGTCGTATTCCCACGTTGTCCTTCTGCGCTCATATCGTCGTCGTCCCACGTTGTCCTTCTGCTCTCATCTCGTCGTCCTTCTGCGCTCATCTCGTCGTCGCCCCACGTTGTCCTTCTGCGATCAACTCGTCGTCGTCCCACATTTCCTTCTGCGCTCATCTCGTCGTCCTTCTATGCTCACCTCGTCGTCGTCCCACGTTGTCCTTCTGCGCTCATCTCGTCGTCGTGCCACGTTGTCCTTCTGCGCTCATCTCGTCGTCGTCCCACATTGTCCTTCTGCGCTCATCTCGTCGTCATCCCACGTTGTCCTTCTGTGATTATCTCGTCGTCCTTCTGCGCTCATTTCGTCGTCGTCCAACGTTGTCCTTCTGCGCTCATCTAGTCGTCGTCCCACGTTGTCCTTCTGCGCTCATCTCGTTGTCGTCCCACTTTGTCCTTCTGTGCTCATCTCGTCGTCGTCCCACGTTGCCCTTCTGCGCTCATCTCATCGTCGTCCCACGTTGTCCTTCTGAGCTCATCTCGTCGTCGTCCCACGTTTTCCTTCTGCGCTCATCTCGTCGTCGTCCCACGTTGTCCTTATGCGCTCATCTCATCGTCGTCCCACGTTGTCTTTCTGCGATCATCTCGTCGTCGTCCCACGTTGTCCTTCTGCGATCATCTCGTCGTCCTTCTGCGCTCATCTCGTCGTCGTCCCACGTTGTCCTTCTGCGCTCATCTCGTCGTAGTCCCACGTTGTCCTTCTGCGCTCATCTCGTCGTCGTCCCACGTTGTCTTTCTGTGCTCATCTCGTCGTCGTCTCACGTTGTCCTTCTGCGATCATCTCGTCGTCGTCCCACGTTGTCCTTCTGCGCTCATCTCGTCGTCGTGCCACGTTGTTCTTCTGCGCTCATCTCGTTGTCGTCCCACGTTGTCCTTCTGCGATCATCTCGTCGTCGTCCCACGTTGTCCTTCTGCTATCATCTCGTCGTCCTTCTGCGCTCATCTCGTCGTCGTCCCACGTTGTCCTTCTGCGCTCATCTCGTCGTCGTCCCACGTTGTCCTTCTGCCCTCATCTCGTTGTCGTCCCACGTTGTCCTTCTGGGCTCATCTCGTCTTCGTCCCACGTTGTCCTTCTGCGCTCATCTCGTCGTCGTCCCACGTTGTCCTTCTGCACTCATCTCGTCGTAGTCCCACGTTGTCCTTCTGCGCTCATATCGTCGTCGTCCCACGTTGTCCTTCTGCGATCATCTCATAGTCGTCCCACGTTGTCCTTCTGCTCTCATCTCGTCGTCCTTCTGCGCTCATCTCGTCGTCGTCCCACGTTGTCCTTCTGCGCTCATCTCGTCGTAGTCCCACGTTGTCCTTCTGCGCTCATCTCGTCGTCGTCCCACGTTGTCTTTCTGTGCTCATCTCGTCGTCGTCTCACGTTGTCCTTCTGCGATCATCTCGTCGTCGTCCCACGTTGTCCTTCTGCGCTCATCTCGTCGTCGTGCCACGTTGTTCTTCTGCGCTCATCTCGTTGTCGTCCCACGTTGTCCTTCTGCGATCATCTCGTCGTCGTCCCACGTTGTCCTTCTGCTATCATCTCGTCGTCCTTCTGCGCTCATCTCGTCGTCGTCCCACGTTGTCCTTCTGCGCTCATCTCGTCGTCGTCCCACGTTGTCCTTCTGCCCTCATCTCGTTGTCGTCCCACGTTGTCCTTCTGGGCTCATCTCGTCTTCGTCCCACGTTGTCCTTCTGCGCTCATCTCGTCGTAGTCCCACGTTGTCCTTCTGCACTCATCTCGTCGTAGTCCCACGTTGTCCTTCTGCGCTCATATCGTCGTCGTCCCACGTTGTCCTTCTGCGATCATCTCATAGTCGTCCCACGTTGTCCTTCTGCTCTCATCTCGTCGTCCTTCTGCGCTCATCTCGTCGTCGTCCCACGTTGTCCTTCTGCGCTCATATCGTCGTCGTCCCACGTTGTGTTTCTGCGATCATCTCGTCGTCGTCCCACGTTGTCCTTCTGCGCTCATCTCGTCGTCCTTCTGCGCTCATCTCGTCGTCGTCCCACGTTGTCCTTCTGCGCTCATCTAGTCGTCGTCCCACGTTGTCCTTCTGCGCTCATCTCGTCGTATTCCCACGTTGTCCTTCTGCGCTCATCTCGTCGTCGTCCCACGTTGTCTTTCTGTGCTCATCTCGTCGTCGTCCCACGTTGTCCTTCTGCGATCATCTCGTCGTCGTCCCACGTTGTCCTTCTGCGCTCATCTCGTGGTCGTGCCACGTTGTCCTTCTGCGCTCATCTCGTCGTCGTCCCACGTTGTCCTTCTGCGATCATCTCGTCGTCGTCCCACGTTGTCCTTCTGCTATCATCTCGTCGTCCTTCTGCGCTCATCTCGTCGTCGTCCCACGTTGTCCTTCTGCGCTCATCTCGTCGTCGTCCCATGTTGTCCTTCTGCGCTCATCTCGTCGTCCTTCTGCGCTCATCTCGTCGTCGTCCCACATTGTCCTTCTGCGATCATCTCGTCGTCGTCCAACGTTGTCCTTCTGCGATTATCTCGTCTTCCTTCTGCGCTCATCTCGTCGTCGTCCCACGTTGTCCTTCTGCGCTCATCTAGTCGTCGTCCCACGTTGTCCTTCTGCGCTCATCTCGTTGTCGTCCCACGTTGTCCTTCTGTGCTCATCTCGTCGTCGTCCCACGTTGTCCTTCTGCGCTCATTTCATCGTCGTCCCACGTTGTCCTTCTGCGCTCATCTCGTCGTCGTCCCACGTTGTCCTTCTGCTCTCATCTCGTCGTCGTCCCACGTTTTCCTTCTGCGCTCATCTCGTCGTCGTCCCACGTTGTCCTTATGCGCTCATCTCATCGTCGTCCCACGTTGTCTTTCTGCGATCATCTCGTCGTCGTCCCAAGTTGTCCTTCTGCGATCATCTCGTCGTCCTTCTGTGCTCATCTCGTCGTCGTCCCACGTTGTCCTTCTGCGCTCATCTCGTCGCCGTCCCACGTTGTCCTTATGCGCTCATCTCGTCGTCGTCCCACGTTGTCCTTCTGCGCTCATCTCGTCGTCGTCCCACGTTGTCCTTCTGCGCTCATCTCGTCGTCGCCCCACGTTGTCCTTCTGCGATCATCTCGTCGTCGTCCCACGTTGTCCTTCTGCGATCATCTCGTCGTCGTCCCAGGTTGTCCTTCTGCGCTCATCTCGTCGTCCTTCTGCGCTCATCTCGTCGTCGTCCCACGTTGTCCTTCTGCGCTCATCTAGTCGTCGTCCCACGTTGTCCTTCTGCGCTCATCTCGTCGTATTCCCACGTTGTCCTTCTGCGCTCATATCGTCGTCGTCCCACGTTGTCCTTCTGCTCTCATCTCGTCGTCCTTCTGCGCTCATCTCGTCGTCGCCCCACGTTGTCCTTCTGCGATCAACTCGTCGTCTTCCCACATTTCCTTCTGCGCTCATCTCGTCGTCCTTCTATGCTCACCTCGTCGTCGTCCCACGTTGTCCTTCTGCGCTCATCTCGTCGTCGTGCCACGTTGTCCTTCTGCGCTCATCTCGTCGTCGTCCCACATTGTCCTTCTGCGCTCATCTCGTCGTCATCCCACGTTGTCCTTCTGTGATTATCTCGTCGTCCTTCTGCGCTCATTTCGTCGTCGTCCAACGTTGTCCTTCTGCGCTCATCTAGTCGTCGTCCCACGTTGTCCTTCTGCGCTCATCTCGTTGTCGTCCCACTTTGTCCTTCTGTGCTCATCTCGTCGTCGTCCCACGTTGCCCTTCTGCGCTCATCTCATCGTCGTCCCACGTTGTCCTTCTGAGCTCATCTCGTCGTCGTCCCACGTTTTCCTTCTGCGCTCATCTCGTCGTCGTCCCACGTTGTCCTTATGCGCTCATCTCATCGTCGTCCCACGTTGTCTTTCTGCGATCATCTCGTCGTCGTCCCACGTTGTCCTTCTGCGATCATCTCGTCGTCCTTCTGCGCTCATCTCGTCGTCGTCCCACGTTGTCCTTCTGCGCTCATCTCGTCGTAGTCCCACGTTGTCCTTCTGCGCTCATCTCGTCGTCGTCCCACGTTGTCTTTCTGTGCTCATCTCGTCGTCGTCTCACGTTGTCCTTCTGCGATCATCTCGTCGTCGTCCCACGTTGTCCTTCTGCGCTCATCTCGTCGTCGTGCCACGTTGTTCTTCTGCGCTCATCTCGTTGTCGTCCCACGTTGTCCTTCTGCGATCATCTCGTCGTCGTCCCACGTTGTCCTTCTGCTATCATCTCGTCGTCCTTCTGCGCTCATCTCGTCGTCGTCCCACGTTGTCCTTCTGCGCTCATCTCGTCGTCGTCCCACGTTGTCCTTCTGCCCTCATCTCGTTGTCGTCCCACGTTGTCCTTCTGGGCTCATCTCGTCTTCGTCCCACGTTGTCCTTCTGCGCTCATCTCGTCGTCGTCCCACGTTGTCCTTCTGCACTCATCTCGTCGTAGTCCCACGTTGTCCTTCTGCGCTCATATCGTCGTCGTCCCACGTTGTCCTTCTGCGATCATCTCATAGTCGTCCCACGTTGTCCTTCTGCTCTCATCTCGTCGTCCTTCTGCGCTCATCTCGTCGTCGTCCCACGTTGTCCTTCTGCGCTCATCTCGTCGTAGTCCCACGTTGTCCTTCTGCGCTCATCTCGTCGTCGTCCCACGTTGTCTTTCTGTGCTCATCTCGTCGTCGTCTCACGTTGTCCTTCTGCGATCATCTCGTCGTCGTCCCACGTTGTCCTTCTGCGCTCATCTCGTCGTCGTGCCACGTTGTTCTTCTGCGCTCATCTCGTTGTCGTCCCACGTTGTCCTTCTGCGATCATCTCGTCGTCGTCCCACGTTGTCCTTCTGCTATCATCTCGTCGTCCTTCTGCGCTCATCTCGTCGTCGTCCCACGTTGTCCTTCTGCGCTCATCTCGTCGTCGTCCCACGTTGTCCTTCTGCCCTCATCTCGTTGTCGTCCCACGTTGTCCTTCTGGGCTCATCTCGTCTTCGTCCCACGTTGTCCTTCTGCGCTCATCTCGTCGTCGTCCCACGTTGTCCTTCTGCACTCATCTCGTCGTAGTCCCACGTTGTCCTTCTGCGCTCATATCGTCGTCGTCCCACGTTGTCCTTCTGCGATCATCTCATAGTCGTCCCACGTTGTCCTTCTGCTCTCATCTCGTCGTCCTTCTGCGCTCATCTCGTCGTCGTCCCACGTTGTCCTTCTGCGCTCATATCGTCGTCGTCCCACGTTGTGTTTCTGCGATCATCTCGTCGTCGTCCCACGTTGTCCTTCTGCGCTCATCTCGTCGTCCTTCTGCGCTCATCTCGTCGTCGTCCCACGTTGTCCTTCTGCGCTCATCTAGTCGTCGTACCACGTTGTCCTTCTGCGCTCATCTCGTCGTATTCCCACGTTGTCCTTCTGCGCTCATCTCGTCGTCGTCCCACGTTGTCTTTCTGTGCTCATCTCGTCGTCGTCCCACGTTGTCCTTCTGCGATCATCTCGTCGTCGTCCCACGTTGTCCTTCTGCGCTCATCTCGTGGTCGTGCCACGTTGTCCTTCTGCGCTCATCTCGTCGTCGTCCCACGTTGTCCTTCTGCGATCATCTCGTCGTCGTCCCACGTTGTCCTTCTGCTATCATCTCGTCGTCCTTCTGCGCTCATCTCGTCGTCGTCCCACGTTGTCCTTCTGCGCTCATCTCGTCGTCGTCCCACGTTGTCCTTCTGGGCTCATCTTCGTCTCACGTTGTCCTTCTGCGCTCATCTCGTCGTCGTCCCACGTTGTCCTTCTGCGCTCATCTCGTCGTCGTCCCACGTTGTCCTTCTGCGCTCATATCGTCGTCGTCCCACGTTGTCCTTCTGCGCTCATCTCGTCGTCGTGCCACGTTGTTCTTCTGCGCTCATCTCGTTGTCGTCCCACGTTGTCCTTCTGCGATCATCTCGTCGTCGTCCCACGTTGTCCTTCTGCTATCATCTCGTCGTCCTTCTGCGCTCATCTCGTCGTCGTCCCACGTTGTCCTTATGCGCTCATCTCGTCGTCGTCCCACGTTGTCCTTCTGCCCTCATCTCGTTGTCGTCCCACGTTGTCCTTCTGGGCTCATCTCGTCTTCGTCCCACGTTGTCCTTCTGCGCTCATCTCGTCGTAGTCCCACGTTGTCCTTCTGCACTCATCTCGTCGTAGTCCCACGTTGTCCTTCTGCGCTCATATCGTCGTCGTCCCACGTTGTCCTTCTGCGATCATCTCATAGTCGTCCCACGTTGTCCTTCTGCTCTCATCTCGTCGTCCTTCTGCGCTCATCTCGTCGTCGTCCCACGTTGTCCTTCTGCGCTCATATCGTCGTCGTCCCACGTTGTGTTTCTGCGATCATCTCGTCGTCGTCCCACGTTGTCCTTCTGCGCTCATCTCGTCGTCCTTCTGCGCTCTACTCGTCGTCGTCCCACGTTGTCCTTCTGCGCTCATCTAGTCGTCGTCCCACGTTGTCCTTCTGCGCTCATCTCGTCGTATTCCCACGTTGTCCTTCTGCGCTCATCTCGTCGTCGTCCCACGTTGTCTTTCTGTGCTCATCTCGTCGTCGTCCCACGTTGTCCTTCTGCGATCATCTCGTCGTCGTCCCACGTTGTCCTTCTGCGCTCATCTCGTGGTCGTGCCACGTTGTCCTTCTGCGCTCATCTCGTCGTCGTCCCACGTTGTCCTTCTGCGATCATCTCGTCGTCGTCCCACGTTGTCCTTCTGCTATCATCTTGTCGTCCTTCTGCGCTCATCTCGTCGTCGTCCCACGTTGTCCTTCTGCGCTCATCTCGTCGTCGTCCCATGTTGTCCTTCTGCGCTCATCTCGTCGTCCTTCTGCGCTCATCTCGTCGTCGTCCCACATTGTCCTTCTGCGATCATCTCGTCGTCGTCCAACGTTGTCCTTCTGCGATTATCTCGTCTTCCTTCTGCGCTCATCTCGTCGTCGTCCCACGTTGTCCTTCTGCGCTCATCTAGTCGTCGTCCCACGTTGTCCTTCTGCGCTCATCTCGTTGTCGTCCCACGTTGTCCTTCTGTGCTCATCTCGTCGTCGTCCCACGTTGTCCTTCTGCGCTCATTTCATCGTCGTCCCACGTTGTCCTTCTGCGCTCATCTCGTCGTCGTCCCACGTTGTCCTTCTGCTCTCATCTCGTCGTCGTCCCACGTTTTCCTTCTGCGCTCATCTCGTCGTCGTCCCACGTTGTCCTTATGCGCTCATCTCATCGTCGTCCCACGTTGTCTTTCTGCGATCATCTCGTCGTCGTCCCAAGTTGTCCTTCTGCGATCATCTCGTCGTCCTTCTGTGCTCATCTCGTCGTCGTCCCACGTTGTCCTTCTGCGCTCATCTCGTCGCCGTCCCACGTTGTCCTTATGCGCTCATCTCGTCGTCGTCCCACGTTGTCCTTCTGCGCTCATCTCGTCGTCGTCCCACGTTGTCCTTCTGCGCTCATCTCGTCGTCGCCCCACGTTGTCCTTCTGCGATCATCTCGTCGTCGTCCCACGTTGTCCTTCTGCGATCATCTCGTCGTCGTCCCAGGTTGTCCTTCTGCGCTCATCTCGTCGTCCTTCTGCGCTCATCTCGTCGTCGTCCCACGTTGTCCTTCTGCGCTCATCTAGTCGTCGTCCCACATTGTCCTTCTGCGCTCATCTCGTCGTATTCCCACGTTGTCCTTCTGCGCTCATATCGTCGTCGTCCCACGTTGTCCTTCTGCTCTCATCTCGTCGTCCTTCTGCGCTCATCTCGTCGTCGCCCCACGTTGTCCTTCTGCGATCAACTCGTCGTCGTCCCACATTTCCTTCTGCGCTCATCTCGTCGTCCTTCTATGCTCACCTCGTCGTCGTCCCACGTTGTCCTTCTGCGCTCATCTCGTCGTCGTGCCACGTTGTCCTTCTGCGCTCATCTCGTCGTCGTCCCATATTGTCCTTCTGCGCTCATCTCGTCGTCATCCCACGTTGTCCTTCTGTGATTATCTCGTCGTCCTTCTGCGCTCATTTCGTCGTCGTCCAACGTTGTCCTTCTGCGCTCATCTAGTCGTCGTCCCACGTTGTCCTTCTGCGCTCATCTCGTTGTCGTCCCACTTTG
This sequence comes from Coregonus lavaretus, assembly GCF_964263955.1. NCBI lineage: Eukaryota > Metazoa > Chordata > Actinopteri > Salmoniformes > Salmonidae > Coregonus > Coregonus lavaretus. Next base: position 47,683,386 of record NC_140009.1, on the reverse strand, counting down.
TCCTTCTGTGCTCATCTCGTCGTCGTCCCACGTTGCCCTTCTGCGCTCATCTCATCGTCGTCCCACGTTGTCCTTCTGAGCTCATCTCGTCATCGTCCCACGTTTTCCTTCTGCGCTCATCTCGTCGTCGTCCCACGTTGTCCTTATGCGCTCATCTCATCGTCGTCCCACGTTGTCTTTCTGCGATCATCTCGTCGTCGTCCCACGTTGTCCTTCTGCGATCATCTCGTCGTCCTTCTGCGCTCATCTCGTCGTCGTCCCACGTTGTCCTTCTGCGCTCATCTCGTCGTAGTCCCACGTTGTCCTTCTGCGCTCATCTCGTCGTCGTCCCACGTTGTCTTTCTGTGCTCATCTCGTCGTCGTCTCACGTTGTCCTTCTGCGATCATCTCGTCGTCGTCCCACGTTGTCCTTCTGCGCTCATCTCGTCGTCGTGCCACGTTGTTCTTCTGCGCTCATCTCGTTGTCGTCCCACGTTGTCCTTCTGCGATCATCTCGTCGTCGTCCCACGTTGTCCTTCTGCTATCATCTCGTCGTCCTTCTGCGCTCATCTCGTCGTCGTCCCACGTTGTCCTTCTGCGCTCATCTCGTCGTCGTCCCACGTTGTCCTTCTGCCCTCATCTCGTTGTCGTCCCACGTTGTCCTTCTGGGCTCATCTCGTCTTCGTCCCACGTTGTCCTTCTGCGCTCATCTCGTCGTCGTCCCACGTTGTCCTTCTGCACTCATCTCGTCGTAGTCCCACGTTGTCCTTCTGCGCTCATATCGTCGTCGTCCCACGTTGTCCTTCTGCGATCATCTCATAGTCGTCCCACGTTGTCCTTCTGCTCTCATCTCGTCGTCCTTCTGCGCTCATCTCGTCGTCGTCCCACGTTGTCCTTCTGCGCTCATATCGTCGTCGTCCCACGTTGTGTTTCTGCGATCATCTCGTCGTCGTCCCACGTTGTCCTTCTGCGCTCATCTCGTCGTCCTTCTGCGCTCATCTCGTCGTCGTCCCACGTTGTCCTTCTGCGCTCATCTAGTCGTCGTCCCACGTTGTCCTTCTGCGCTCATCTCGTCGTATTCCCACGTTGTCCTTCTGCGCTCATCTCGTCGTCGTCCCACGTTGTCTTTCTGTGCTCATCTCGTCGTCGTCCCACGTTGTCCTTCTGCGATCATCTCGTCGTCGTCCCACGTTGTCCTTCTGCGCTCATCTCGTGGTCGTGCCACGTTGTCCTTCTGCGCTCATCTCGTCGTCGTCCCACGTTGTCCTTCTGCGATCATCTCGTCGTCGTCCCACGTTGTCCTTCTGCTATCATCTCGTCGTCCTTCTGCGCTCATCTCGTCGTCGTCCCACGTTGTCCTTCTGCGCTCATCTCGTCGTCGTCCCACGTTGTCCTTCTGGGCTCATCTTCGTCTCACGTTGTCCTTCTGCGCTCATCTCGTCGTCGTCCCACGTTGTCCTTCTGCGCTCATCTCGTCGTCGTCCCACGTTGTCCTTCTGCGCTCATATCGTCGTCGTCCCACGTTGTCCTTCTGCGATCATCTCATAGTCGTCCCACGTTGTCATTCTGCTCTCATCTCGTCGTCCTTCTGCGCTCATCTCGTCGTCGTCCCACGTTGTCCTTCTGCGCTCATATCGTCGTCGTCCTACGTTGTCCTTCTGCGATCATCTCGTCGTCGTCCCACGTTGTCCTTCTGCGCTCATCTCGTCGTCCTTCTGCGCTCATCTCGTCGTCGTCCCACGTTGTCTTTCTGCGCTCATCTAGTCGTCGTCCCACTTTGTCCTTCTGCGCTCATCTCGTCTTATTCCCGCGTTGTCCTTCTGCGCTCATCTCGTCGTCGTGCCACGTTGTCCTTCTGCGCTCATCTCGTTGTCGTCCCACGTTGTCCTTCTGCGATCATCTCGTCGTCGTCCCACGTTATCCTTCTGCGATTATCTCGTCGTCCTTCTGCGCTCATCTCGTCGTCGTCCCACGTTGTCCTTCTGCGCTCATCTAGTCGTCGTCCCACGTTGTCCTTCTGCGATCATCTCGTTGTCGTCCCACTTTGTCCTTCTGTGCTCATCTCGTCGTCGTCCCACGTTGCCCTTCTGCGCTCATCTCATCGTCGTCCCACGTTGTCCTTCTGAGCTCATCTCGTCATCGTCCCACGTTTTCCTTCTGCGCTCATCTCGTCGTCGTCCCACGTTGTCCTTATGCGCTCATCTCATCGTCGTCCCACGTTGTCTTTCTGCGATCATCTCGTCGTCGTCCCACGTTGTCCTTCTGCGATCATCTCGTCGTCCTTCTGCGCTCATCTCGTCGTCGTCCCACGTTGTCCTTCTGCGCTCATCTCGTCGTAGTCCCACGTTGTCCTTCTGCGCTCATCTCGTCGTCGTCCCACGTTGTCTTTCTGTGCTCATCTCGTCGTCGTCTCACGTTGTCCTTCTGCGATCATCTCGTCGTCGTCCCACGTTGTCCTTCTGCGCTCATCTCGTCGTCGTGCCACGTTGTTCTTCTGCGCTCATCTCGTTGTCGTCCCACGTTGTCCTTCTGCGATCATCTCGTCGTCGTCCCACGTTGTCCTTCTGCTATCATCTCGTCGTCCTTCTGCGCTCATCTCGTCGTCGTCCCACGTTGTCCTTCTGCGCTCATCTCGTCGTCGTCCCACGTTGTCCTTCTGCCCTCATCTCGTTGTCGTCCCACGTTGTCCTTCTGGGCTCATCTCGTCTTCGTCCCACGTTGTCCTTCTGCGCTCATCTCGTCGTCGTCCCACGTTGTCCTTCTGCACTCATCTCGTCGTAGTCCCACGTTGTCCTTCTGCGCTCATATCGTCGTCGTCCCACGTTGTCCTTCTGCGATCATCTCATAGTCGTCCCACGTTGTCCTTCTGCTCTCATCTCGTCGTCCTTCTGCGCTCATCTCGTCGTCGTCCCACGTTGTCCTTCTGCGCTCATATCGTCGTCGTCCCACGTTGTGTTTCTGCGATCATCTCGTCGTCGTCCCACGTTGTCCTTCTGCGCTCATCTCGTCGTCCTTCTGCGCTCATCTCGTCGTCGTCCCACGTTGTCCTTCTGCGCTCATCTAGTCGTCGTCCCACGTTGTCCTTCTGCGCTCATCTCGTCGTATTCCCACGTTGTCCTTCTGCGCTCATCTCGTCGTCGTCCCACGTTGTCTTTCTGTGCTCATCTCGTCGTCGTCCCACGTTGTCCTTCTGCGATCATCTCGTCGTCGTCCCACGTTGTCCTTCTGCGCTCATCTCGTGGTCGTGCCACGTTGTCCTTCTGCGCTCATCTCGTCGTCGTCCCACGTTGTCCTTCTGCGATCATCTCGTCGTCGTCCCACGTTGTCCTTCTGCTATCATCTCGTCGTCCTTCTGCGCTCATCTCGTCGTCGTCCCACGTTGTCCTTCTGCGCTCATCTCGTCGTCGTCCCACGTTGTCCTTCTGGGCTCATCTTCGTCTCACGTTGTCCTTCTGCGCTCATCTCGTCGTCGTCCCACGTTGTCCTTCTGCGCTCATCTCGTCGTCGTCCCACGTTGTCCTTCTGCGCTCATATCGTCGTCGTCCCACGTTGTCCTTCTGCGATCATCTCATAGTCGTCCCACGTTGTCATTCTGCTCTCATCTCGTCGTCCTTCTGCGCTCATCTCGTCGTCGTCCCACGTTGTCCTTCTGCGCTCATATCGTCGTCGTCCTACGTTGTCCTTCTGCGATCATCTCGTCGTCGTCCCACGTTGTCCTTCTGCGCTCATCTCGTCGTCCTTCTGCGCTCATCTCGTCGTCGTCCCACGTTGTCTTTCTGCGCTCATCTAGTCGTCGTCCCACTTTGTCCTTCTGCGCTCATCTCGTCTTATTCCCGCGTTGTCCTTCTGCGCTCATCTCGTCGTCGTGCCACGTTGTCCTTCTGCGCTCATCTCGTTGTCGTCCCACGTTGTCCTTCTGCGATCATCTCGTCGTCGTCCCACGTTATCCTTCTGCGATTATCTCGTCGTCCTTCTGCGCTCATCTCGTCGTCGTCCCACGTTGTCCTTCTGCGCTCATCTAGTCGTCGTCCCACGTTGTCCTTCTGCGATCATCTCGTCGTCGTCCCACGTTGTCCTTCTGCGCTCATCTCGTCGTCGTCCCACGTTGTCCTTCTGCGCTCATCTCGTCGTCGTCCCACGTTGTCCTTATGCGCTCATCTCGTCGTCGTCCCACGTTGTCTTTCTGCGCTCATCTCGTCGTCGTCCCACGTTGTCCTTCTGCGATCATCTCGTCGTCGTCCCACGTTGTCCTTCAGCGCTCATCTCGTTGTCGTCCCACGTTGTCCTTCTGCGCTCATCTCATCGTCGTCCCACGTTGTCTTTCTGCGCTCATCTCGTCGTCGTCCCACGATGTCCTTCTGCGATCATCTCATCGTCGTCCCACGTTGTCCTTCTGCGCTCATCTCGTCGTCGTCCCACGTTGTCCTTCTGCGCTCATCTCGTCGTCGTCCCACGTTGTCCTTATGTGCTCATCTCGTCGTCGTCCCACGTTGTCTTTCTGCGCTCATCTTGTCGTCGTCCCACGTTGTCCTTCTGCGATCATCTCGTCGTCGTCCCACGTTGTCCTTCAGCGCTCATCTCGTTGTCGTCCCACGTTGTCCTTCTGCGCTCATCTCATCGTCGTCCCACGTTGTCTTTCTGCGCTCATCTCGTCGTCGTCCCACGATGTCCTTCTGCGATCATCTCGTCGTCGTCCCACGTTGTCCTTCTGCGCTCATCTCGTGGTCGTGCCACGTTGTCCTTCTGCGCTCATCTCGTCGTCGTCCCACGTTGTCCTTCTGCGATCATCTCGTCGTCGTCCCACGTTGTCCTTCTGCTATCATCTCGTCGTCCTTCTGCGCTCATCTCGTCGTCGTCCCACGTTGTCCTTCTGCGCTCATCTCGTCGTCGTCCCACGTTGTCCTTCTGGGCTCATCTTCGTCTCACGTTGTCCTTCTGCTATCATCTCGTCGTCCTTCTGCGCTCATCTCGTCGTCGTCCCACGTTGTCCTTCTGCGCTCATCTCGTCGTCGTCCCACGTTGTCCTTCTGCCCTCATCTCGTTGTCGTCCCACGTTGTCCTTCTGGGCTCATCTCGTCTTCGTCCCACGTTGTCCTTCTGCGCTCATCTCGTCGTCGTCCCACGTTGTCCTTCTGCACTCATCTCGTCGTAGTCCCACGTTGTCCTTCTGCGCTCATATCGTCGTCGTCCCACGTTGTCCTTCTGCGATCATCTCATAGTCGTCCCACGTTGTCCTTCTGCTCTCATCTCGTCGTCCTTCTGCGCTCATCTCGTCGTCGTCCCACGTTGTCCTTCTGCGCTCATATCGTCGTCGTCCCACGTTGTGTTTCTGCGATCATCTCGTCGTCGTCCCACGTTGTCCTTCTGCGCTCATCTCGTCGTCCTTCTGCGCTCATCTCGTCGTCGTCCCACGTTGTCCTTCTGCGCTCATCTAGTCGTCGTCCCACGTTGTCCTTCTGCGCTCATCTCGTCGTATTCCCACGTTGTCCTTCTGCGCTCATCTCGTCGTCGTCCCACGTTGTCTTTCTGTGCTCATCTCGTCGTCGTCCCACGTTGTCCTTCTGCGATCATCTCGTCGTCGTCCCACGTTGTCCTTCTGCGCTCATCTCGTGGTCGTGCCACGTTGTCCTTCTGCGCTCATCTCGTCGTCGTCCCACGTTGTCCTTCTGCGATCATCTCGTCGTCGTCCCACGTTGTCCTTCTGCTATCATCTCGTCGTCCTTCTGCGCTCATCTCGTCGTCGTCCCACGTTGTCCTTCTGCGCTCATCTCGTCGTCGTCCCACGTTGTCCTTCTGGGCTCATCTTCGTCTCACGTTGTCCTTCTGCGCTCATCTCGTCGTCGTCCCACGTTGTCCTTCTGCGCTCATCTCGTCGTCGTCCCACGTTGTCCTTCTGCGCTCATATCGTCGTCGTCCCACGTTGTCCTTCTGCGATCATCTCATAGTCGTCCCACGTTGTCATTCTGCTCTCATCTCGTCGTCCTTCTGCGCTCATCTCGTCGTCGTCCCACGTTGTCCTTCTGCGCTCATATCGTCGTCGTCCTACGTTGTCCTTCTGCGATCATCTCGTCGTCGTCCCACGTTGTCCTTCTGCGCTCATCTCGTCGTCCTTCTGCGCTCATCTCGTCGTCGTCCCACGTTGTCTTTCTGCGCTCATCTAGTCGTCGTCCCACTTTGTCCTTCTGCGCTCATCTCGTCTTATTCCCACGTTGTCCTTCTGCGCTCATCTCGTCGTCGTGCCACGTTGTCCTTCTGCGCTCATCTCGTTGTCGTCCCACGTTGTCCTTCTGCGATCATCTCGTCGTCGTCCCACGTTATCCTTCTGCGATTATCTCGTCGTCCTTCTGCGCTCATCTCGTCGTCGTCCCACGTTGTCCTTCTGCGCTCATCTAGTCGTCGTCCCACGTTGTCCTTCTGCGATCATCTCGTCGTCGTCCCACGTTGTCCTTCTGCGCTCATCTCGTCGTCGTCCCACGTTGTCCTTCTGCGCTCATCTCGTCGTCGTCCCACGTTGTCCTTATGCGCTCATCTCGTCGTCGTCCCACGTTGTCTTTCTGCGCTCATCTCGTCGTCGTCCCACGTTGTCCTTCTGCGATCATCTCGTCGTCGTCCCACGTTGTCCTTCAGCGCTCATCTCGTTGTCGTCCCACGTTGTCCTTCTGCGCTCATCTCATCGTCGTCCCACGTTGTCTTTCTGCGCTCATCTCGTCGTCGTCCCACGATGTCCTTCTGCGATCATCTCATCGTCGTCCCACGTTGTCCTTCTGCGCTCATCTCGTCGTCGTCCCACGTTGTCCTTCTGCGCTCATCTCGTCGTCGTCCCACGTTGTCCTTATGTGCTCATCTCGTCGTCGTCCCACGTTGTCTTTCTGCGCTCATCTTGTCGTCGTCCCACGTTGTCCTTCTGCGATCATCTCGTCGTCGTCCCACGTTGTCCTTCAGCGCTCATCTCGTTGTCGTCCCACGTTGTCCTTCTGCGCTCATCTCATCGTCGTCCCACGTTGTCTTTCTGCGCTCATCTCGTCGTCGTCCCACGATGTCCTTCTGCGATCATCTCGTCGTCGTCCCACGTTGTCCTTCTGCGCTCATCTCGTCGTCGTCCCACGTTGTCCTTCTGCGCTCATCTCGTCGTCGTCCCACGTTGTCCTTATGCGCTCATCTCGTCGTCGTCCCACGTTGTCTTTCTGCGATCATCTCGTCGTCGTCCCACGTTGTCCTTCTGCGATCATCTCGTCGTCCTTCCGCGCTCATCTCGTCGTCGTCCCACGTTGTCCTTCTGCGCTCATCTCGTCGTCGTAACACGTTGTCCTTCTGTGCTCATCTCGTCGTCGTCCCACATTGTCTTTCTGCGCTCATCTCGTCGTCGTCCCACGTTTTCCTTCTGCGCTCATCTCGTCGTCGTTACACGTTGTCCTTATGCGCTCATCTCATCGTCGTCCCACGTTGTCTTTCTGCGATCATCTCGTCGTCGTCCCACGTTGTCCTTCTGCGATCATCTCGTCGTCCTTCTGCGCTCATCTCGTCGTCGTCCCACGTTGTCCTTCTGTGCTCATCTCGTCCTCGTCCCACGTTGTCCTTCTGCGCTCATCTCGTCGTCGTCCCACGTTGTCTTTCTGTGCTCATCTCGTCGTCGTCCCACGTTGTCCTTCTGCGATCATCTCGTCGTCGTCCCACGTTGTCCTTCTGCGCTCATCTCGTCGTCGTGCCACGTTGTCCTTCTGCGCTCATCTCGTCGTCGGCCCACGTTGTCCTTCTGCGATCATCTCGTCGTCGTCCCACGTTGTCCTTCTGCTATCATCTCGTCGTCCTTCTGTGCTCATCTCATCGTCATCCCACGTTGTCCTTCTGCGCTCATCTCGTCGTCGTCCCACGTTGTCCTTCTGCGCTCATCTCGTCGTCGTCCCATGTTTTCCTTCTGCGCTCATCTCGTCGTCGTCCCACGTTGTCCTTATGCGCTCATCTCATCGTCGTCCCACGTTGTCTTTCTGCGATCATCTCGTCGTCGTCCCACGTTGTCCTTCTGCGATCATCTCGTCGTCCTTCTGCGCTCATCTCGTCGTCGTCCCACGTTGTCTCTCTGCGCTCATCTCGTCGCCGTCCCAAGTTGTCCTTCTGCGCTCATCTCGTTGTCGTCCCACGTTGTCCTTCTGCGCTCATCTCGTCGTCGTCCCACGTTGTCCTTCTGCGCTCATCTCGTCGTCGTCCCACGTTGTCCTTCTGCGATCATCTCGTCGTCGTCCCACATTGTCCTTCTGCGCTCATTTCGTCGTCCTTCTATGCTCACCTCGTCGTCGTCCCACGTTGTCCTTCTGCGCTCATCTCGTCGTCGTGCCAAATCAAATCAAATCAAATCAAATTTTATTGGTCACATGCGCCGAATACAACAGGTGCAGACATTACAGTGAAATGCTTACTTACAGCCCTTAACCAACAGTGCATTTATTTTAAACAAAAAAGTAAGAATAAAACAACAACAAAAAAGTGTTGAGAAAAAAAGAGCAGAAGTAAAAAATAAAGTGACAGTAGGGAGGCTATATATACAATAGAATAAAGTGACAGTAGGGAGGCTATATATACAGGGGGGTACCGTTGCATAGTCAATGTGCGGGGGCACCGGCTAGTTGAGGTAGTTGGGGTAATATGTACATGTGGGTAGAGTTAAAGTGACTATGCATAAATACTTAACAGAGTAGCAGCAGCGTAAAAAGGATGGGGTGGGGGGGCAGTGCAAATAGTCCGGGTCGCCATGATTAGCTGTTCAGGAGTCTTATGGCTTGGGGGTAGAAGCTGTTGAGAAGTCTTTTGGACCTAGACTTGGCACTCCGGTACCGCTTGCCGTGCGGTAGCAGAGAGAACAGTCTATGACTAGGGTGACTGGAGTCTTTGACAATTTTGAGGGCCTTCCTCTGACACCGCCTGGTATAGAGGTCCTGGATGGCAGGGAGCTTTGCCCCAGTGATGTACTGGGCCGTACGCACTACCCTCTGTAGTGCCTTGCGGTCAGAGGCCAGGCAGTTGCCATACCAGGCGGTGATGCAACCAGTCAGGATGCTCTCGATGGTGCAGCTGTAGAATTTTTTGAGGATCTGAGGACCCATGCCAAATCTTTTTAGTCTCCTGAGGGGGAATAGGCTTTGTCGTGCCCTCTTCACGACTGTCTTGGTGTGTTTGGACCATGATAGTTCGTTGGTGATGTGGACACCAAGGAACTTGAAGCTCTCAACCTGTTCCACTACAGCCCCGTCGATGAGAATGGGGGCGTGCTCAGTCCTCTTTTTTTTCCTGTAGTCCACAATCATCTCCTTTGTCTTGGTCACGTTGAGGGAGAGGTTGTTGTCCTGGCACCACACGGCCAGATCTCTGACCTCCTCCCTATAGGCTGTCTCATCGTTGTCGGTGATCAGGCCTACCACTGTTGTGTCGTCGGCAAACTTAATGATGGTGTTGGAGTCGTGCCTGGCCATGCAGTCATGGGTGAACAGAGAGTACAGGAGGGGACTGAGCACGCACCCCTGAGGGGCCCCCGTGTTGAGGATCAGTGTGGCAGATGTGTTGTTACCTACCCTTACCACCTGGGGGCGGCCCGTCAGGAAGTCCAGGATCCAGTTGCAGAGGGAGGTGTTTAGTCCCAGGATCCTTAGCTTAGTGATGAGCTTTGAGGGCACTATGGTGTTGAATGCTGAGCTGTAGTCAATGAATAGCATTCTCACGTAGGTGTTCCTCTTGTCCAGGTGGGAAAGGGCAGTGTGGAGTGCGATAGAGATTGCATCATCTGTGGATCTGTTGGGGCGGTATGCAAATTGGAGTGGGTCTAGGGTTTCTGGGATTATGCTGTTGATGTGAGCCATGACCAGTCTTTCAAAGCACTTCATGGCTACAGACGTCAGTGCCACGGGTCGGTAGTCATTTAGGCAGGTTATCTTAGAGTTCTTGGGCACAGGGACTATGGTGGTCTGCTTGAAACATGTTGGTATTACAGACTCAGTCAGGGACATGTTGAAAATGTCAGTGAAGACACTTGCCAGTTGGTCAGCACATGCTCGGAGTACACGTCCTGGTAATCCGTCTGGCCCTGCGGCCTTGTGAATGTTGACCTAATTAAAAGTCTTACTCACATCGGCTACGGAGAGCGTGATCACATAGTCATCCGGAACAGCTGGTGCTCTCATGCATGCTTCAGATGTCCTTCTGCGTTGTCCTTCTGCGCTCACCTCGTCGTCGTCCAACATTGTCCTTCTGCGCTCATCTCGTCGTCGTCCCACGTTGTCCTTCTGCGATTATCTCGTCGTCCTTCTGCGCTCATCTCGTCGTCGTCCCACGTTGTCATTCTGCGCTCATCTAGTCGTCGTCCCACGTTGTCCTTCTGCGCTCATCTCGTTGTCGTCCCACGTTGTCCTTCTGTGCTCATCTCGTCGTCGTCCCACGTTGTCCTTCTGCGCTCATCTCGTCGTCATCACACGTTGTCCTTCTGCGCTCATCTCGTCGTCGTCCCACGTTGTCCTTCTGCGCTCATCTCGTCGTCGTCCCACGTTGTCCTTCTGCGATCATCTCGTCGTCGTCCAACGTTGTCCTTCTGCGATTATCTCGTCGTCCTTCTGCGCTCATCTCGTCGTCGTCCCACGTTGTCCTTCTGCGCTCATCTAGTCGTCGTCCCACGTTGTCCTTCTGCGCTCATCTCGTTGTCGTCCCACGTTGTCCTTCTGCGCTCATCTCGTCGTCGTCCCACGTTGTCCTTCTGCGCTCATCTCATCGTCGTCCCACGTTGTCCTTCTGCGCTCATCTCGTCGTCGTCCCACGTTGTCCTTCTGCGCTCATCTCGTCGTCGTCCCACGTTTTCCTTTTGCGCTCATCTCGTCGTCGTCCCACGTTGTCCTTATGCGCTCATCTCATCGTCGTCCCACGTTGTCTTTCTGCGATCATCTCGTCGTCGTCCCACGTTGTCCTTCTGTGCTCATCTCGTCGTCCTTCTATGCTCACCTCGTCGTCGTCCCACGTTGTCCTTCTGCGCTCATCTCGTCGTCGTTCCACGTTGTCCTTCTGCGCTCATCTCGTCGTCATCCCACATTGTCCTTCTGCGCTCATCTCGTCGTCGTCCCACGTTGTCCTTCTGCGATTATCTCGTCGTCCTTCTGCGCTCATCTCGTCGTCGTCCCACGTTGTCCTTCTGCGCTCATCTAGTCGTCGTCCCACGTTGTCCTTCTGCGCTCATCTCGTTGTCGTCCCACGTTGTCTTTCTGTGCTCATCTCGTCGTCGTCCCACGTTGTCCTTCTGCGCTCATCTCGTTGTCTTCCCACGTTGTCCTTCTGCGCTCATCTCGTCGTCGTCCCACGTTGTCCTTCTGCGCTCTTCTCGTCGTCGTCCCACATTGTCCTACTGCGATCATCTCGTCGTCGTCCAACGTTGTCCTTCTGCAATTATCTCGTCGTCCTTCTGCGCTCATCTCGTCGTCGTCCCACGTTGTCCTTCTGCGCTCATCTAGTCGTCGTCCACCGTTGTCCTTCTGCGCTCATCTCGTTGTCGTCCCACGTTGTCCTTCTGTGCTCATCTCGTCGTCGTCCCACGTTGTCCTTCTGCGCTCATCTCATCATCGTCCCACGTTGTCCTTCTGCGCTCATCTCGTCGTCGTCCCACGTTGTCCTTCTGCGCTCATCTCGTCGTCGTCCCACGTTTTCCTTCTGCGCTCATCTCGTCGTCGTCCCACGTTGTCCTTATGCGCTCATCTCATCGTCGTCCCACGTTGTCTTTCTGCGATCATCTCGTCGTCGTCCCACGTTGTCTTTCTGCGATCATCTCGTCGTCCTTCTGCGCTCATCTAGTCGTCGTCCCACGTTGTCCTTCTGCGCTCATCTCGTCGCCGTCCCACGTTGTCCTTATGCGCTCATCTCGTCGTCATCCCACGTTGTCCTTCTGCGCTCATCTCGTCGTCGTCCCACGTTGTCCTTCTGCGCTCATCTCGTCGTCGCCCCACGATGTCCTTCTGCGATCATCTCGTCGTCGTCCCACATTGTCCTTCTGCGCTCACCTCGTCGTCCTTCTATGCTCACCTCGTCGTCGTCCCACGTTGTCCTTCTGCGCTCATCTCGTCGTCGTGCCACGTAGTCCTTCTGCGCTCATCTCGTCGTCATCCCACGTTGTCCTTCTGCGATTATCTCGTCGTCCTTCTGCGCTCATTTCGTCGTCGTCCCACGTTGTCCTTCTGCGCTCATCTAGTCGTCGTCCCACGTTGTCCTTCTGCGCTCATCTCGTTGTTGTCCCACGTTGTCCTTCTGTGCTCAACTCGTCGTCGTCCCACGTTGCCCTTCTGCGCTCATCTCATCGTCGTCCCACGTTGTCCTTCTGCGATCATCTCGTCGTCCTTCTGCGCTCATCTCGTCGTCGTCCCACGTTGTCCTTCTGTGCTCATCTCGTCCTCGTCCCACGTTGTCCTTCTGCGATCATCTCGTCGTCCTTCTGCGCTCATCTCGTCGTCGTCCCACGTTGTCTTTCTGTGCTAATCTCGTCGTCGTCCCACGTTGTCCTTCTGCGATCATCTCGTCGTCGTCCCACGTTGTCCTTCTGCGCTCATCTCGTCGTCGTGCCACGTTGTCCTTCTGCGCTCATCTCGTCGTCGTCCCACGTTGTCCTTCTGCGATCATCTCGTCGTCGTCCCACGTTGTCCTTCTGCTATCATCTCGTCGTCCTTCTGTGCTCATCTCATCGTCATCCCACGTTGTCCTTCTGCGCTCATCTCGTCGTCGTCCCACGTTGTCCTTCTGCGCTCATCTCGTCGTCGTCCCATGTTTTCCTTCTGCGCTCATCTCGTCGTCGTCCCACGTTGTCCTTATGCGCTCATCTCATCGTCGTCCCACGTTGTCTTGCTGCGATCATCTCGTCGTCGTCCCACGTTGTCCTTCTGCGATCATCTCGTCGTCCTTCTGCGCTCATCTCGTCGTCGTCCCACGTTGTCTCTCTGCGCTCATCTCGTCGCCGTCCCAAGTTGTCCTTCTGCGCTCATCTCGTTGTCGTCCCACGTTGTCCTTCTGCGCTCATCTCGTCATCGTCCCACGTTGTCCTTCTGCGCTCATCTCGTCGTCGTCCCACGTTGTCCTTCTGCGATCATCTCGTCGTCGTCCCACATTGTCCTTCTGCGCTCATTTCGTCGTCCTTCTATGCTCACCTCGTCGTCGTCCCACGTTGTCCTTCTGCGCTCATCTCGTCGTCGTGCCACGTTGTCCTTCTGCGCTCATCTCGTCGTCGTCCCACATTGTCCTTCTGCGATCATCTCGTCGTCGTCCCACATTGTCCTTCTGCGCTCATTTCGTCGTCCTTCTATGCTCACCTCGTCGTCGTCCCACGTTGTCCTTCTGCGCTCATCTCGTCGTCGTGCCACGTTGTCCTTCTGCGCTCATCTCGTCGTCGTCCCACATTGTCCTTCTGCGCTCATCTCGTCGTCGTCCCACGTTGTCCTTCTGCGATTATCTCGTCGTCCTTCTGCGCTCATCTCGTCGTCGTCCCACGTTGTCCTTCTGCGCTCATCTAGTCGTCGTCCCACGTTGTCCTTCTGTGCTCATCTCGTCGTCGTCCCACGTTTTCCTTCTGCGCTCATCTCGTCGTCATCACACGTTGTCCTTCTGCGCTCATCTCGTCGTCGTCCCACGTTGTCCTTCTGCGCTCATCTCGTCGTCGTCCCACGTTGTCCTTCTGCGATCATCTCGTCGTCGTCCAACGTTGTCCTTCTGCGATTATCTCGTCGTCCTTCTGCGCTCATCTCGTCGTCGTCCCACGTTGTCCTTCTGCGCTCATCTAGTCGTCGTCCCACGTTGTCCTTCTGCGCTCATCTCGTTGTCGTCCCACGTTGTCCTTCTGCGCTCATCTCGTCGTCGTCCCACGTTGTCCTTCTGCGCTCATCTCATCGTCGTCCCACGTTGTCCTTCTGCGCTCATCTCGTCGTTGTCCCACGTTGTCCTTCTGCGCTCATCTCGTCGTCGTCCCACGTTTTCCTTTTGTGCGCATCTCGTCGTCGTCCCACGTTGTCCTTATGCGCTCATCTCATCGTCGTCCCAGGTTGTCTTTCTGCGATCATCTCGTTGTCGTCCCACGTTGTCCTTCTGCGCTCATCTCGTCGTCCTTCTATGCTCACCTCGTCGTCGTCCCACGTTGTCCTTCTGCGCTCATCTCGTCGTCGTTCCACGTTGTCCTTCTGCGCTCATCTCGTCGTCATCCCACATTGTCCTTCTGCGCTCATCTCGTCGTCGTCCCACGTTGTCCTTCTGCGATTATCTCGTCGTCCTTCTGCGCTCATCTCGTCGTCGTCCCACGTTGTCCTTCTGCGCTCATCTAGTCGTCGTCCCACGTTGTCCTTCTGCGCTCATCTCGTTGTCGTCCCACGTTGTCCTTCTGTGCTCATCTCGTCGTCGTCCCACGTTTTCCTTCTGCGCTCATCTCGTCGTCATCACACGTTGTCCTTCTGCGCTCATCTCGTCGTCGTCCCACGTTGTCCTTCTGCGCTCATCTCGTCGTCGTCCCACGTTGTCCTTCTGCGATCATCTCGTCGTCGTCCAACGTTGTCCTTCTGCGATTATCTCGTCATCCTTCTGCGCTCATCTCGTCGTCGTCCCACGTTGTCCTTCTGCGCTCATCTAGTCGTCGTCCCACGTTGTCCTTCTGCGCTCATCTCGTTGTCGTCCCACGTTGTCCTTCTGCGCTCATCTCGTCGTCGTCCCACGTTGTCCTTCTGCGCTCATCTCATCGTCGTCCCACGTTGTCCTTCTGCGCTCATCTCGTCGTTGTCCCACGTTGTCCTTCTGCGCTCATCTCGTCGTCGTCCCACGTTTTCCTTTTGTGCGCATCTCGTCGTCGTCCCACGTTGTCCTTATGCGCTCATCTCATCGTCGTCCCAGGTTGTCTTTCTGCGATCATCTCGTTGTCGTCCCACGTTGTCCTTCTGCGCTCATCTCGTCGTCCTTCTATGCTCACCTCGTCGTCGTCCCACGTTGTCCTTCTGCGCTCATCTCGTCGTCGTTCCACGTTGTCCTTCTGCGCTCATCTCGTCGTCATCCCACATTGTCCTTCTGCGCTCATCTCGTCGTCGTCCCACGTTGTCCTTCTGCGATTATCTCGTCGTCCTTCTGCGCTCATCTCGTCGTCGTCCCACGTTGTCCTTCTGCGCTCATCTAGTCGTCGTCCCACGTTGTCCTTCTGCGCTCATCTCATTGTCGTCCCACGTTCTCTTTCTGTGCTCATCTCGTCGTCGTCCCACGTTGTCCTTCTGCGCTCATCTCGTCGCCGTCCCACGTTGTCCTTATGCGCTCATCTCGTCGTCATCCCACGTTGTCCTTCTGCGCTCATCTCGTCGTCGTCCCACGTTGTCCTTCTGCGCTCATCTCGTCATCGCCCCACGTTGTCCTTCTGCGATCATCTCGTCGTCGTCCCACATTGTCCTTCTGCGCTCACCTCGTCGTCCTTCTATGCTCACCTCGTCGTCGTCCCACGTTGTCCTTCTGCGCTCATCTCGTCGTCGTGCCACGTTGTCCTTCTGCGCTCATCTCGTCGTCGTCCCACGTTGTCCTTCTGCGATTATCTCGTCGTCCTTCTGCGCTCATTTCGTCGTCGTCCCACGTTGTCCTTCTGCGCTCATCTAGTCGTCGTCCCACGTTGTCCTTCTGCGCTCATCTCGTTGTCGTCCCACGTTGTCCTTCTGTGCTCATCTCGTCGTCGTCCCACGTTGCCCTTCTGCGCTCATCTCATCGTCGTCCCACGTTGTCCTTAAGAGCTCATCTCGTCGTTGTCCCACGTTGTTCTTCTGCGCTCATCTCGTCGTCGTCCCACGTTGTCCTTCTGCGCTCATCTCGTCGTCGTTCCACGCAATCATCTCGTCGTCGTCCCACGTTGTCCTTCTGCGCTCATCTCGTCGTCGTCCCACGTTGTCCTTCTGCGATTATCTCGTCGTCCTTCTGCGCTCATCTCGTCGTCGTCCCACGTTGTCCTTCTAAGCTCATCTAGTCGTCGTCCCACGTTGTCCTTCTGCGCTCATCTCGTTGTCGTCCAACGTTGTCCTTCTGCGCTCATCTCATCGTCGTCCCACGTTGTCCTTCTGCGCTCATCTCATCGTCGTCCCACGTTGTCCTTCTGCGCTCATCTCGTCGTCGTCCCACGTTGTCCTTCTGTGCTCATCTCGTCGTCGTCCCACGTTTTCCTTCTGCGCTCATCTCGTCGTCGTCCCACGTTGTCCTTATGCGCTCATCTCATCGTCGTCCCACGTTGTCTTTCTGCGCTCATCTCGTCGTCGTCCCACATTGTCCTTCTGCGCTCATCTCGTCGTCACCCCACGTTGTCCTTCTGCGATTATCTCGTCGTCTTTCTGCGCTCATTTCGTCGTCGTCCCACGTTGTCCTTCTGCGCTCATCTAGTCGTCGTCCCACGTTGTCCTTCTGCGCTCATCTCGTTGTCGTCCCACGTTGTCCTTCTGTGCTCATCTCGTCGTCGTCCCACGTTGCCCTTCTGCGCTCATCTCATCGTCGTCCCACGTTGTCCTTCTGAGCTCATCTCGTCGTCGTCCCACGTTTTCCTTCTGCGCTCATCTCGTCGTCGTCCCACGTTGTCCTTATGCGCTAATCTCATCGTCGTCCCACGTTGTCTTTCTGCGATCATCTCGTCGTCGTCCCACGTTGTCCTTCTGCGATCATCTCGTCGTCCTTCTGCGCTCATTTCGTCGTCGTCCCACGTTGTCCTTCTGCGCTCATCTCGTCGTCGTCCCACATTTTCCTTCTGCGCTCATCTCGTCGTCGTCCCACGTTGTCCTTAGGCGCTCATCTCATCGTCGTCCCACGTTGTCTTTCTGCGATCATCTCGTCGTCGTCCCACGTTGTCCTTCTGCGATCATCTCGTCGTCCTTCTGCGCTCATCTCGTCGTCGTCCCATGTTGTCCTTCTGCGCTCATCTCGTCGCTGTCCCAAGTTGTCCTTCTGCGCTCATCTCGTTGTCGTCCCACGTTGTCCTTCTGCGCTCATCTCGTCGTCGTCCCACGTTGTCCTTCTGCGCTCATCACGTCTTCGTCCCACGTTGTCCTTCTGCGATCATCTCGTCGTCGTCCCACATTGTCCTTCTGCGCTCATTTCGTCGTCCTTCTATGCTCACCTCGTCGTCGTCCCACGTTGTCCTTCTGCGCTCATCTCGTCGTCGTGCCACGTTGTCCTTCTGCGCTCATCTCGTCGTCGTCCCACATTGTCCTTCTGCGCTCATCTCGTCGTCGTCCCACGTTGTCCTTCTGCGATTATCTCGTCGTCCTTCTGCGCTCATCTCGTCGTCGTCCCACGTTGTCCTTCTGCGCTCATCTAATCGTCGTCCCACGTTGTCCTTCTGCGCTCATCTCGTTGTCGTCCCACGTTGTCCTTCTGTGCTCATCTCGTCGTCGTCCCACGTTGTCCTTCTGCGCTCATCTCGTCGTCATCACACGTTGTCCTTCTGCGCTCATCTCGTCGTCGTCCCACGTTTTCCTTCTGCGCTCATCTCGTCGTCGTCCCACGTTGTCCTTATGCGCTCATCTCATAGTCGTCCCACGTTGTCTTTCTGCGCTCATCTCGTCGTCGTCCCACATTGTCCTTCTGCGCTCATCTCGTCGTCATCCCACGTTGTCCTTCTGCGATTATCTCGTCGTCCTTCTGCGCTCATTTCGTCGTCGTCCCACGTTGTCCTTCTGCGCTCATCTAGTCGTCGTCCCACGTTGTCCTTCTGCATTCATCTCGTTGTCGTCCCACGTTGTCCTTCTGTGCTCATCTCGTCGTCGTCCCACGTTGCCCTTCTGCGCTCATCTCATCGTCGTCCCACGTTGTCCTTCTGAGCTCATCTCGTCGTCGTCCCACGTTTTCCTTCTGCGCTCATTTTGTCGTCGTCCCACGTTGTCCTTATGCGCTCATCTCATCGTCGTCCCTCGTCGTCCTTCTGCGCTCATCTCGTCGTCGTCCCACGTTGTCCTTCTGCGCTCATCTCGTCGTCGTCCCACGTTTTCCTTCTGCGCTCATCTCATCGTCGTCCCACGTTGTCCTTATGCGCTCATCTCATCGTCGTCCCACGTTGTCTTTCTGCGATCATCTCGTCGTCGTCCCACGTTGTCCTTCTGCGATCATCTCGTCGTCCTTCTGCGCTCATCTCGTCGTCGTCCCACGTTGTCCTTCTGCGCTCATCTCGTCGCCGTCCCAAGTTGTCCTTCTGCGCTCATCTCGTTGTCGTCCCACGTTGTCCTTCTGCGCTCATCTCGTCGTCGTCCCACGTTGTCCTTCTGCGCTCATCTCGTCGTCGTCCCACGTTGTCCTTCTGCGATCATCTCTTCGTCGTCCCACATTGTCCTTCTGCGCTCATTTCGTCGTCCTTCTATGCTCACCTCGTCGTCGTCCCACGTTGTCCTTCTGCGCTCATCTCGTCGTCGTGCCACGTTGTCCTTCTGCGCTCATCTCGTCGTCGTCCCACATTGTCCTTCTGCGCTCATCTCGTCGTCGTCCCACGTTGTCCTTCTGCGATTATCTCGTCATCCTTCTGCGCTCATCTCGTCGTCGTCCCACGTTGTCCTTCTGCGCTCATCTAGTCGTCGTCCCACGTTGTCCTTCTGCGCTCATCTCGTTGTCATCCCACGTTGTCCTTCTGTGCTCATCTCGTCGTCGTCCCACGTTGTCCTTCTGCGCTCATCTCGTCGTCATCACAC
This sequence comes from Coregonus lavaretus, assembly GCF_964263955.1. Lineage (NCBI taxonomy): Eukaryota > Metazoa > Chordata > Actinopteri > Salmoniformes > Salmonidae > Coregonus > Coregonus lavaretus. The sequence goes on along the minus strand of NC_140009.1, from coordinate 47,664,730 downwards.
GTTGTCCTTCTACGCTCATCTCGTCGTCGTCCCACGTTGTCCTTCTGCGCTCATCTCGTCGTCGTCCCACGTTGTCCTTCTGCGATCATCTCGTCGTCGTCCAACGTTGTCCTTCTGCGATTATCTCGTCGTCCTTCTGCGCTCATCTCGTCGTCGTCCCACGTTGTCCTTCTGCGCTCATCTAGTCGTCGTCCCACGTTGTCCTTATGCGCTCATCTCATCTTCGTCCCACGTTGTCTTTCTGCGATCATCTCGTCGTCGTCCCACGTTGTCCTTCTGCGATCATCTCGTCGTCCTTCTGCGCTCATCTCGTCGTCGTCCCACGTTGTCCTTATGCGCTCATCTCATAGTCGTCCCACGTTGTCTTTCTGCGCTCATCTCGTCGTCGTCCCACATTGTCCTTCTGCGCTCATCTCGTCGTCATCCCACGTTGTCCTTCTGCGATTATCTCGTCGTCCTTCTGCGCTCATTTCGTCGTCGTCCCACGTTGTCCTTCTGCGCTCATCTAGTCGTCGTCCCACGTTGTCCTTCTGCGCTCATCTCGTTGTCGTCCCACGTTGTCCTTCTGTGCTCATCTCGTCGTCGTCCCACGTTGCCCTTCTGCGCTCATCTCATCGTCGTCCCACGTTGTCCTTCTGAGCTCATCTCGTCGTCGTCCCACGTTTTCCTTCTGCGCTCATTTTGTCGTCGTCCCACGTTGTCCTTATGCGCTCATCTCATCGTCGTCCCTCGTCGTCCTTCTGCGCTCATCTCGTCGTCGTCCCACGTTGTCCTTCTGCGCTCATCTCGTCGTCGTCCCACGTTTTCCTTCTGCGCTCATCTCATCGTCGTCCCACGTTGTCCTTATGCGCTCATCTCATCGTCGTCCCACGTTGTCTTTCTGCGATCATCTCGTCGTCATCCCACGTTGTCCTTCTGCGATCATCTCGTCGTCCTTCTGCGCTCATCTCGTCGTCGTCCCACGTTGTCCTTCTGCGCTCATCTCGTCGCCGTCCCAAGTTGTCCTTCTGCGCTCATCTCGTTGTCGTCCCACGTTGTCCTTCTGCGCTCATCTCGTCGTCGTCCCACGTTGTCCTTCTGCGCTCATCTCGTCGTCGTCCCACGTTGTCCTTCTGCGATCATCTCTTCGTCGTCCCACATTGTCCTTCTGCGCTCATTTCGTCGTCCTTCTATGCTCACCTCGTCGTCGTCCCACGTTGTCCTTCTGCGCTCATCTCGTCGTCGTGCCACGTTGTCCTTCTGCGCTCATCTCGTCGTCGTCCCACATTGTCCTTCTGCGCTCATCTCGTCGTCGTCCCACGTTGTCCTTCTGCGATTATCTCGTCATCCTTCTGCGCTCATCTCGTCGTCGTCCCACGTTGTCCTTCTGCGCTCATCTAGTCGTCGTCCCACGTTGTCCTTCTGCGCTCATCTCGTTGTCATCCCACGTTGTCCTTCTGTGCTCATCTCGTCGTCGTCCCACGTTGTCCTTCTGCGCTCATCTCGTCGTCATCACACGTTGTCCTTCTACGCTCATCTCGTCGTCGTCCCACGTTGTCCTTCTGCGCTCATCTCGTCGTCGTCCCACGTTGTCCTTCTGCGATCATCTCGTCGTCGTCCAACGTTGTCCTTCTGCGATTATCTCGTCGTCCTTCTGCGCTCATCTCGTCGTCGTCCCACGTTGTCCTTCTGCGCTCATCTAGTCGTCGTCCCACGTTGTCCTTATGCACTCATCTCATCTTCGTCCCACGTTGTCTTTCTGCGATCATCTCGTCGTCGTCCCACGTTGTCCTTCTGCGATCATCTCGTCGTCCTTCTGCGCTCATCTCGTCGTCGTCCCACGTTGTCCTTCTGCGCTCATCTCGTCGCCGTCCCAAGTTGTCCTCCTGCGCTCATCTCGTTGTCGTCCCATGTTGTCCTTCTGCGCTCATCTCGTCGTCGTCCCACGTTGTCCTTCTGCGCTAATCTCGTCGTCGTCCAACGTTGTCCTTCTGCGATCATCTCGTCGTCGTCCCACATTGTCCTTCTGCGCTCATTTCGTCGTCCTTCTATGCTCACCTCGTCGTCGTCCCACGTTGTCCTTCTGCGCTCATCTCGTCGTCGTGCCACGTTGTCCTTCTGCGCTCATCTCGTCGTCGTCCCACATTGTCCTTCTGCGCTCATCTCGTCGTCGTCCCACGTTGTCCTTCTGCGATTATCTCGTCGTCCTTCTGCGCTCATCTCTTCGTCGTCCCACGTTGTCCTTCTGCGCTCATCTAGTCGTCGTCCCACGTTGTCCTTCTGCGCTCATCTCGTTGTCGTCCCACGTTGTCCTTCTGTGCTCATCTCGTCGTCGTCCCACGTTGTCCTTCTGCGCCCATCTCGTCGTCGTCCCACGTTTTCCTTTTGCGCTCATCTCGTCGTCGTCCCACGTTGTCCTTATGCGCTCATCTCATCGTCGTCCCACGTTGTCTTTCTGCGATCATCTCGTCGTCGTCCCACGTTGTCCTTATGCGCTCATCTCATCGTCGTCCCACGTTGTCTTTCTGCGATCATCTCGTCGTCGTCCCACGTTGTCCTTCTGCGCTCATCTCGTCGTACTTCTATGCTCACCTCGTCGTCGTCCCACGTTGTCCTTCTGCGCTCATCTCGTCGTCGTTCCACGTTGTCCTTCTGCGCTCATCTCGTCGTCATCCCACATTGTCCTTCTGCGCTCATCTCGTCGTCGTCCCACGTTGTCCTTCTGCGATTATCTCGTCGTCCTTCTGCGCTCATCTCGTCGTCGTCCCACGTTGTCCTTCTGCGCTCATCTAGTCGTCGTCCCACGTTGTCCTTCTGCGCTCATCTCGTTGTCGTCCCACGTTGTCCTTATGCGCTCATCTCATCGTCGTCCCACATTGTCTTTCTGCGATCATCTCGTCGTCGTCCCACGTTGTCCTTCTGCGATCATCTCGTCGTCCTTCTGCGCTCATCTCGTCGTCGTCCCACGTTGTCCTTCTGCGCTCATCTCGTCGCCGTCCCAAGTTGTCCTTCTGCGCTCATCTCGTTGTCGTCCCACGTTGTCCTTCTGCGCTCATCTCGTCGTCGTCCCACGTTGTCCTTCTAAGCTCATCTCGTCGTCGTCCCACGTTGTCCTTCTGCGATCATCTCGTCGTCGTCACACATTGTCCTTCTGCGCTCATCTCGTCGTCGTCCCACATTGTCCTTCTGCGCTCATCTCGTCGTCGTCCCACGTTGTCCTTCTGCGATTATCTCGTCATCCTTCTGCGCTCATCTCGTCGTCGTCCCACGTTGTCCTTCTGCGCTCATCTAGTCGTCGTCCCACGTTGTCCTTCTGCGCTCATCTCGTTGTCATCCCACGTTGTCCTTCTGTGCTCATCTCGTCGTCGTCCCACGTTGTCCTTCTGCGCTCATCTCGTCGTCATCACACGTTGTCCTTCTGCGTTCATCTCGTCGTCGTCCCACGTTGTCCTTCTGCGCTCATCTCGTCGTCGTCCCACGTTGTCCTTCTGCGATCATCTCGTCGTCGTCCAACGTTGTCCTTCTGCGATTATCTCGTCGTCCTTCTGCGCTCATCTCGTCGTCGTCCCACGTTGTCCTTCTGCGCTCATCTAGTCGTCGTCCCACGTTGTCCTTATGCGCTCATCTCATCGTCGTCCCACGTTGTCTTTCTGCGATCATCTCGTCGTCGTCCCACGTTGTCCTTCTGCGATCATCTCGTCGTCCTTCTGCGCTCATCTCGTCGTCGTCCCACGTTGTCCTTCTGCGCTCATCTCGTCGCCGTCCCAAGTTGTCCTCCTGCGCTCATCTCGTTGTCGTCCCACGTTGTCCTTCTGCGCTCATCTCGTCGTCGTCCCACGTTGTCCTTCTGCGCTAATCTCGTCGTCGTCCCACGTTGTCCTTCTGCGATCATCTCGTCGTCGTCCCACATTGTCCTTCTGCGCTCATTTCGTCGTCCTTCTATGCTCACCTCGTCGTCGTCCCACGTTGTCCTTCTGCGCTCATCTAGTCGTCGTCCCACGTTGTCCTTCTGCGCTCATCTCGTTGTCATCCCACGTTGTCCTTCTGTGCTCATCTCGTCGTCGTCCCACGTTGTCCTTCTGCGCTCATCTCGTCGTCATCACACGTTGTCCTTCTGCGCTCATCTCGTCGTCGTCCCACGTTGTCCTTCTGCGCTCATCTCGTCGTCATCACACGTTGTCCTTCTGCGCTCATCTCGTCGTCGTCCCACGTTGTCCTTCTGCGCTCATTTCGTCGTCGTCCCACGTTGTCCTTCTGCGATCATCTCGTCGTCGTCCAACGTTGTCCTTCTGCGATTATCTCGTCGTCCTTCTGCGCTCATCTCGTCGTCGTCCCACGTTGTCCTTCTGCGCTCATCTAGTCGTCGTCCCACGTTGTCCTTATGCGCTCATCTCATCGTCGTCCCACGTTGTCTTTCTGCGATCATCTCGTCGTCGTCCCACGTTGTCCTTCTGCGATCATCTCGTCGTCCTTCTGCGCTCATCTCGTCGTCGTCCCACGTTGTCCTTCTGCGCTCATCTCGTCGCCGTCCCAAGTTGTCCTCCTGCGCTCATCTCGTTGTCGTCCCACGTTGTCCTTCTGCGCTCATCTCGTCGTCGTCCCACGTTGTCCTTCTGCGCTAATCTCGTCGTCGTCCCACGTTGTCCTTCTGCGATCATCTCGTCGTCGTCCCACATTGTCCTTCTGCGCTCATTTCGTCGTCCTTCTATGCTCACCTCGTCGTCGTCCCACGTTGTCCTTCTGCGCTCATCTCGTCGTCGTGCCACGTTGTCCTTCTGCGCTCATCTCGTCGTCGTCCCACATTGTCCTTCTGCGCTCATCTCGTCGTCGTCCCACGTTGTCCTTCTGCGATTATCTCGTCGTCCTTCTGCGCTCATCTCTTCGTCGTCCCACGTTGTCCTTCTGCGCTCATCTAGTCGTCGTCCCACGTTGTCCTTCTGCGCTCATCTCGTTGTCGTCCCACGTTGTCCTTCTGTGCTCATCTCGTCGTCGTCCCACGTTGTCCTTCTGCGCTCATCTCGTCGTCGTCCCACGTTTTCCTTTTGCGCTCATCTCGTCGTCGTCCCACGTTGTCCTTATGCGCTCATCTCATCGTCGTCCCACGTTGTCTTTCTGCGATCATCTCGTCGTCGTCCCACGTTGTCCTTCTGCGCTCATCTCGTCGTACTTCTATGCTCACCTCGTCGTCGTCCCACGTTGTCCTTCTGCGCTCATCTCGTCGTCGTTCCACGTTGTCCTTCTGCGCTCATCTCGTCGTCATCCCACATTGTCCTTCTGCGCTCATCTCGTCGTCGTCCCACGTTGTCCTTCTGCGATTATCTCGTCGTCCTTCTGCGCTCATCTCGTCGTCGTCCCACGTTGTCCTTCTGCGCTCATCTAGTCGTCGTCCCACGTTGTCCTTCTGCGCTCATCTCGTTGTCGTCCCACGTTGTCCTTATGCGCTCATCTCATCGTCGTCCCACATTGTCTTTATGCGATCATCTCGTCGTCGTCCCACGTTGTCCTTCTGCGATCATCTCGTCGTCCTTCTGCGCTCATCTCGTCGTCGTCCCACGTTGTCCTTCTGCGCTCATCTCGTCGCCGTCCCAAGTTGTCCTTCTGCGCTCATCTCGTTGTCGTCCCACGTTGTCCTTCTGCGCTCATCTCGTCGTCGTCCCACGTTGTCCTTCTGCGCTCATCTCGTCGTCGTCCCACGTTGTCCTTCTGCGATCATCTCGTCGTCGTCACACATTGTCCTTCTGCGCTCATTTCGTCGTCCTTCTATGCTCACCTCGTCGTCGTCCCACGTTGTCCTTCTGCGCTTATCTCGTCGTCGTGCCACATTGTCCTTCTGCGCTCATCTCGTCGTCGTCCCACATTGTCCTTCTGCGCTCATCTCGTCGTCGTGCCACGTTGTCCTTCTGCGCTCATCTCGTCGTCGTCCCACATTGTCCTTCTGCGCTCATCTCGTCGTCGTCCCACGTTGTCCTTCTGCGATTATCTCGTCATCCTTCTGCGCTCATCTCGTCGTCGTCCCACGTTGTCCTTCTGCGCTCATCTAGTCGTCGTCCCACGTTGTCCTTCTGCGCTCATCTCGTTGTCATCCCACGTTGTCCTTCTGTGCTCATCTCGTCGTCGTCCCACGTTGTCCTTCTGCGCTCATCTCGTCGTCATCACACGTTGTCCTTCTGCGCTCATCTCGTCGTCGTCCCACGTTGTCCTTCTGCGCTCATCTCGTCGTCGTCCCACGTTGTCCTTCTGCGATCATCTCGTCGTCGTCCAACGTTGTCCTTCTGCGATTATCTCGTCGTCCTTCTGCGCTCATCTCGTCGTCGTCCCACGTTGTCCTTCTGCGCTCATCTAGTCGTCGTCCCACGTTGTCCTTATGCGCTCATCTCATCGTCGTCCCACGTTGTCTTTCTGCGATCATCTCGTCGTCGTCCCACGTTGTCCTTCTGCGATCATCTCGTCGTCCTTCTGCGCTCATCTCGTCGTCGTCACACATTGTCCTTCTGCGCTCATTTCGTCGTCCTTCTATGCTCATCTCGTCGTCGTCCCACGTTGTCCTTCTGCGATCATCTCGTCGTCGTCACACATTGTCCTTCTGCGCTCATTTCGTCGTCCTTCTATGCTCACCTCGTCGTCGTCCCACGTTGTCCTTCTGCGCTTATCTCGTCGTCGTGCCACATTGTCCTTCTGCGCTCATCTCGTCGTCGTCCCACATTGTCCTTCTGCGCTCATCTCGTCGTCGTGCCACGTTGTCCTTCTGCGCTCATCTCGTCGTCGTCCCACATTGTCCTTCTGCGCTCATCTCGTCGTCGTCCCACGTTGTCCTTCTGCGATTATCTCGTCATCCTTCTGCGCTCATCTCGTCGTCGTCCCACGTTGTCCTTCTGCGCTCATCTAGTCGTCGTCCCACGTTGTCCTTCTGCGCTCATCTCGTTGTCATCCCACGTTGTCCTTCTGTGCTCATCTCGTCGTCGTCCCACGTTGTCCTTCTGCGCTCATCTCGTCGTCATCACACGTTGTCCTTCTGCGCTCATCTCGTCGTCGTCCCACGTTGTCCTTCTGCGCTCATCTCGTCGTCGTCCCACGTTGTCCTTCTGCGATCATCTCGTCGTCGTCCAACGTTGTCCTTCTGCGATTATCTCGTCGTCCTTCTGCGCTCATCTCGTCGTCGTCCCACGTTGTCCTTCTGCGCTCATCTAGTCGTCGTCCCACGTTGTCCTTATGCGCTCATCTCATCGTCGTCCCACGTTGTCTTTCTGCGATCATCTCGTCGTCGTCCCACGTTGTCCTTCTGCGATCATCTCGTCGTCCTTCTGCGCTCATCTCGTCGTCGTCCCACGTTGTCCTTCTGCGCTCATCTCGTCGCCGTCCCAAGTTGTCCTCCTGCGCTCATCTCGTTGTCGTCCCACGTTGTCCTTCTGCGCTCATCTCGTCGTCGTCCCACGTTGTCCTTCTGCGCTAATCTCGTCGTCGTCCCACGTTGTCCTTCTGCGATCATCTCGTCGTCGTCCCACATTGTCCTTCTGCGCTCATTTCGTCGTCCTCTATGCTCACCTCGTCGTCGTCCCACGTTGTCCTTCTGCGCTCATCTCGTCGTCGTGCCACGTTGTCCTTCTGCGCTCATCTCGTTGTCGTCCCACATTGTCCTTCTGCGCTCATCTCGTCGTCGTCCCACGTTGTCCTTCTGCGAATATCTCGTCGTCCTTCTGCACTCATCTCTTCGTCGTCCCACGTTGTCCTTCTGCGCTCATCTAGTCGTCGTCCCACGTTGTCCTTCTGCGCTCATCTCGTTGTCGTCCCACGTTGTCCTTCTGTGCTCATCTCGTCGTCGTCCCACGTTGTCCTTCTGCGCTCATCTCGTCGTCGTCCCACGTTTTCCTTTTGCGCTCATCTCGTCGTCGTCCCACGTTGTCCTTATGCGCTCATCTCATCGTCGTCCCACGTTGTCTTTCTGCGATCATCTCGTCGTCGTCCCACGTTGTCCTTCTGCGCTCATCTCGTCGTACTTCTATGCTCACCTCGTCGTCGTCCCACGTTGTCCTTCTGCGCTCATCTCGTCGTCGTTCCACGTTGTCCTTCTGCGCTCATCTCGTCGTCATCCCACATTGTCCTTCTGCGCTCAAAGATTTACAGCTGATAGTAACCCAAAGGCACTGTTGTTGGGTTACTATCAGCTGTAAATCTTTTCAGAAAATAGAACATTCACTTCATTCCAAACAACTGCCGATTTGACCACTAACGCAACAAGTTTGAGAAAAATGGTATCATATGATAAAATCTTCCCCTACTTCTCTGCTTTTCAAATCCACAATCAATTTCAAAATCGCATCAACCAATCAGAAACTAGAGCTGTTTTAGTAAGGCACTGTTGGTGGGTTACTATCTGCTGTAAATCTTGTCAAAAATTAGCAGATTCACTAAATTCCAAACAACTGCCGATTTGACCACTAACGCAACAAGTTTGAGAAAAATGGTATCATATAATGAAATCTTCACCTACTACTCTGCTTTTCAAATCCACAATCGATTTCAAAATCGCATCATCCAATCAGAAACTAGAGCTGTTTTAGAAAGGCACTGTTGGTGGGTTACTATCTGCTGTAAATCTTTTCAGAAAATAGCAGATTCACTTCATTCCAAACAACTGCCGATTTGACCACTAACGCAACAAGTTTGAGAAAAATGGTATCATATGATAAAATCTTCCCCTACTTCTCTGCTTTTCAAATCCACAATCGATTTCAAAATCGCACCATCCAATCAGAAACTAGAGCTGTTTTAGAAAGGCACTGTTGGTGGGTTAATATATGCTGTAAATCTTGTCAAAAATTAGCAGATTCACTACATTCCAAACAACTGCCGATTTGACCACTAACGCAACAAGTTTGAGAAAAATGGTATCATATAATTAAATCTTTCCCTACTACTCTGCTTTTCAAATCCACAATCGATTTCAAAATCGCATCATCCAATCAGAAACTAGAGCTGTTTTAGAAGGGCACTGTTGTTGGGTTACTATCAGCTGTAAATCTTTTCAGAAAATAGAAGATTCACTTCATTCCAAACAACTGCCGATTTGACCACTAACGCAACAAGTTTGAGAAAAATGGTATCATATGATAAAATCTTCCCCTACTTCTCTGCTTTTCAAATCCACAATCAATTTCAAAATCGCATCAACCAATCAGAAACTAGAGCTGTTTTAGTAAGGCACTGTTGGTGGGTTACTATCTGCTGTAAATCTTGTCAAAAATTAGCAGATTCACTACATTCCAAACAACTGCCGATTTGACCACTAACGCAACAAGTTTGAGAAAAATGGTATCATATAATTAAATCTTTCCCTACTACTCTGCTTTTCAAATCCACAATCGATTTCAAAATCGCATCATCCAATCAGAAACTAGAGCTGTTTTAGAAGGGCACTGTTGTTGGGTTACTATCAGCTGTAAATCTTTTCAGAAAATAGAAGATTCACTTCATTCCAAACAACTGCCGATTTGACCACTAACGCAACAAGTTTGAGAAAAATGGTATCATATGATAAAATCTTCCCCTACTTCTCTGCTTTTCAAATCCACAATCAATTTCAAAATCGCATCAACCAATCAGAAACTAGAGCTCTTTTAGTAAAGCACTGTTTGTGGGTTACTATCTGCTGTAAATCTTGTCAAAATTTTGCAGATTCACTACATTCCAAACAACTGCCGATTTGACCACTAACGCAACAAGTTTGAGAAAAATGGTATCATATAATGAAATCTTCCCCTACTACTCTGCTTTTCAAATCCACAATCGATTTCAAAATCGCATCATCCAATCAGAAACTAGAGCTGTTTTAGAAAGGCACTGTTGGTGGGTTACTATCTGCTGTAAATCTTTTCAGAAAATAGCAGATTCACTTCATTCCAAACAACTGCCGATTTGACCACTAACGCAACAAGTTTGAGAAAAATGGTATCATATAATGAAATCTTCCCCTACTACTCTGCTTTTCAAATCCACAATCAATTTCAAAATCGCATCAACCAATCAGAAACTAGAGCTGTTTTAGTAAGGCACTGTTGGTGGGTTACTATCTGCTGTAAATCTTGTCAAAAATTAGCAGATTCACTACATTCCAAACAACTGCCGATTTGACCACTAACGCAACAAGTTTGAGAAAAATGGTATCATATAATGAAATCTTCCCCTACTACTCTGCTTTTCAAATATACAATCGATTTCAAAATCGCATCATCCAATCAGAAACTAGAGCTGTTTTAGAAAGGCACTGTTGTCGGGTTACTATCTGCTGTAAATCTTTTCAGAAAATAGCAGATTCACTTCATTCCAAACAACTGCCGATTTGACCACTAACGCAACAAGTTTGAGAAAAATGGTATCATATGATAAAATCTTCCCCTACTTCTCTGCTTTTCAAATCCACAATCGATTTCAAAATCGCATCAACCAATCAGAAACTAGAGCTGTTTTAGTAAGGCACTGTTGGTGGGTTACTATCTGCTGTAAATCTTTTCAGAAAATAGCAGATTCACTTCATTCCAAACAACTGCCGATTTGACCACTAACGCAACAAGTTTGAGAAAAATGGTATCATATAATGAAATCTTCCCCTACTACTCTGCTTTTCAAATATACAATCGATTTCAAAATCGCATCATCCAATCAGAAACTAGAGCTGTTTTAGAAAGGCACTGTTGTCGGGTTACTATCTGCTGTAAATCTTTTCAGAAAATAGCAGATTCACTTCATTCCAAACAACTGCCGATTTGACCACTAACGCAACAAGTTTGAGAAAAATGGTATCATATGATAAAATCTTCCCCTACTTCTCTGCTTTTCAAATCCACAATCAATTTCAAAATCGCATCAACCAATCAGAAACTAGAGCTGTTTTAGTAAGGCACTGTTGGTGGGTTACTATCTGCTGTAAATCTTGTCAAAAATTTGCAGATTCACTACATTCCAAACAACTGCCGATTTGACCACTAACGCAACAAGTTTGAGAAAAATGGTATCATATAATGAAATCTTCCCCTACTACTCTGCTTTTCAAATCCACAATCGATTTCAAAATCGCATCATCCAATCAGAAACTAGAGCTGTTTTAGAAAGGCACTGTTGGTGGGTTACTATCTGCTGTAAATTTTGTCAAAAATTAGCAGATTCACTACATTCCAAACAACTGCCGATTTGACCACTATTGCAACAAGTTTGAGAAAAATGGTATCATATAATTAAATCTTCCCCTACTACTCTGCTTTTCAAATCCACAATCGATTTCAAAATCGCATCATCCAATCAGAAACTAGAGCTGTTTTAGAAAGGCACTGTTGTTGGGTTACTATCAGCTGTAAATCTTTTCAGAAAATAGAACATTCACTTCATTCCAAACAACTGCCGATTTGACCACTAACGCAACAAGTTTGAGAAAAATGGTATCATATGATAAAATCTTCCCCTACTTCTCTGCTTTTCAAATCCACAATCAATTTCAAAATCGCATCAACCAATCAGAAACTAGAGCTGTTTTAGTAAGGCACTGTTGGTGGGTTACTATCTGCTGTAAATCTTGTCAAAAATTAGCAGATTCACTAAATTCCAAACAACTGCCGATTTGACCACTAACGCAACAAGTTTGAGAAAAATGATATCATATAATGAAATCTTCACCTACTACTCTGCTTTTCAAATCCACAATCGATTTCAAAATCGCATCATCCAATCAGAAACTAGAGCTGTTTTAGAAAGGCACTGTTGGTGGGTTACTATCTGCTGTAAATCTTTTCAGAAAATAGCAGATTCACTTCATTCCAAACAACTGCCGATTTGACCACTAACGCAACAAGTTTGAGAAAAATGGTATCATATGATAAAATCTTCCCCTACTTCTCTGCTTTTCAAATCCACAATCGATTTCAAAATCGCACCATCCAATCAGAAACTAGAGCTGTTTTAGAAAGGCACTGTTGGTGGGTTAATATATGCTGTAAATCTTGTCAAAAATTAGCAGATTCACTACATTCCAAACAACTGCCGATTTGACCACTAACGCAACAAGTTTGAGAAAAATGGTATCATATAATTAAATCTTTCCCTACTACTCTGCTTTTCAAATCCACAATCGATTTCAAAATCGCATCATCCAATCAGAAACTAGAGCTGCTTTAGAAGGGCACTGTTGTTGGGTTACTATCAGCTGTAAATCTTTTCAGAAAATAGAAGATTCACTTCATTCCAAACAACTGCCGATTTGACCACTAACGCAACAAGTTTGAGAAAAATGGTATCATATGATAAAATCTTCCCCTACTTCTCTGCTTTTCAAATCCACAATCAATTTCAAAATCGCATCAACCAATCAGAAACTAGAGCTCTTTTAGTAAGGCACTGTTGGTGGGTTACTATCTGCTGTAAATCTTGTCAAAAATTTGCAGATTCACTACATTCCAAACAACTGCCGATTTGACCACTAACGCAACAAGTTTGAGAAAAATGGTATCATATAATGAAATCTTCCCCTACTACTCTGCTTTTCAAATCCACAATCGATTTCAAAATCGCATCATCCAATCAGAAACTAGAGCTGTTTTAGAAAGGCACTGTTGGTGGGTTACTATCTGCTGTAAATCTTTTCAGAAAATAGCAGATTCACTTAATTCCAAACAACTGCCGATTTGACCACTAACGCAACAAGTTTGAGAAAAATGGTATCATATAATGAAATCTTCCCCTACTACTCTGCTTTTCAAATCCACAATCAATTTCAAAATCGCATCAACCAATCAGAAACTAGAGCTGTTTTAGTAAGGCACTGTTGGTGGGTTACTATCTGCTGTAAATCTTGTCAAAAATTAGCAGATTCACTACATTCCAAACAACTGCCGATTTGACCACTAACGCAACAAGTTTGAGAAAAATGGTATCATATAATGAAATCTTCCCCTACTACTCTGCTTTTCAAATATACAATCGATTTCAAAATCGCATCATCCAATCAGAAACTAGAGCTGTTTTAGAAAGGCACTGTTGTCGGGTTACTATCTGCTGTAAATCTTTTCAGAAAATAGCAGATTCACTTCATTCCAAACAACTGCCGATTTGACCACTAACGCAACAAGTTTGAGAAAAATGGTATCATATGATAAAATCTTCCCCTACTTCTCTGCTTTTCAAATCCACAATCGATTTCAAAATCGCATCAACCAATCAGAAACTAGAGCTGTTTTAGTAAGGCACTGTTGGTGGGTTACTATCTGCTGTAAATCTTTTCAGAAAATAGCAGATTCACTTCATTCCAAACGACTGCCGATTTGACCACTAACGCAACAAGTTTGAGAAAAATGGTATCATATAATGAAATCTTCCCCTACTACTCTGCTTTTCAAATATACAATCGATTTCAAAATCGCATCATCCAATCAGAAACTAGAGCTGTTTTAGAAAGGCACTGTTGTCGGGTTACTATCTGCTGTAAATCTTTTCAGAAAATAGCAGATTCACTTCATTCCAAACAACTGCCGATTTGACCACTAACGCAACAAGTTTGAGAAAAATGGTATCATATGATAAAATCTTCCCCTACTTCTCTGCTTTTCAAATCCACAATCGATTTCAAAATCGCATCATCCAATCAGAAACTAGAGCTGTTTTAGTAAGGCACTGTTGGTGGGTTACTATCTGCTGTAAATCTTTTCAGAAAATAGCAGATTCACTTCATTCCAAACAACTGCCGATTTGACCACTAACGCAACAAGTTTGAGAAAAATGGTATCATATAATGAAATCTTCCCCTATTACTCTGCTTTTCAAATATACAATCGATTTCAAAATCGCATCATCCAATCAGAAACTAGAGCTGTTTTAGAAAGGCACTGTTGTCGGGTTACTATCTGCTGTAAATCTTTTCAGAAAATAGCAGATTCACTTCATTCCAAACAACTGCCGATTTGACCACTAACGCAACAAGTTTGAGAAAAATGGTATCATATGATAAAATCTTCCCCTACTTCTCTGCTTTTCAAATCCACAATCAATTTCAAAATCGCATCAACCAATCAGAAACTAGAGCTGTTTTAGTAAGGCACTGTTGGTGGGTTACTATCTGCTGTAAATCTTGTCAAAAATTTGCAGATTCACTACATTCCAAACAACTGCCGATTTGACCACTAACGCAACAAGTTTGAGAAAAATGGTATCATATAATGAAATCTTCCCCTACTACTCTGCTTTTCAAATCCACAATCGATTTCAAAATCGCATCATCCAATCAGAAACTAGAGCTGTTTTAGAAAGGCACTGTTGGTGGGTTACTATCTGCTGTAAATTTTGTCAAAAATTAGCAGATTCACTACATTCCAAACAACTGCCGATTTGACCACTATTGCAACAAGTTTGAGAAAAATGGTATCATATAATTAAATCTTCCCCTACTACTCTGCTTTTCAAATCCACAATCGATTTCAAAATCGCATCATCCAATCAGAAACTAGAGCTGTTTTAGAAAGGCACTGTTGTTGGGTTACTATCAGCTGTAAATCTTTTCAGAAAATAGAACATTCACTTCATTCCAAACAACTGCCGATTTGACCACTAACGCAACAAGTTTGAGAAAAATGGTATCATATGATAAAATCTTCCCCTACTTCTCTGCTTTTCAAATCCACAATCGATTTCAAAATCGCACCATCCAATCAGAAACTAGAGCTGTTTTAGAAAGGCACTGTTGGTGGGTTAATATATGCTGTAAATCTTTTCAGAAAATAGAAGATTCACTTCATTCCAAACAACTGCCGATTTGACCACTAACGCAACAAGTTTGAGAAAAATGGTATCATATGATAAAATCTTCCCCTACTTCTCTGCTTTTCAAATCCACAATCAATTTCAAAATCGCATCAACCAATCAGAAACTAGAGCTGTTTTAGTAAGGCACTGTTGGTGGGTTACTATCTGCTGTAAATCTTGTCAAAAATTAGCAGATTCACTACATTCCAAACAACTGCCGATTTGACCACTAACGCAACAAGTTTGAGAAAAATGGTATCATATAATTAAATCTTTCCCTACTACTCTGCTTTTCAAATCCACAATCGATTTCAAAATCGCATCATCCAATCAGAAACTAGAGCTGCTTTAGAAGGGCACTGTTGTTGGGTTACTATCAGCTGTAAATCTTTTCAGAAAATAGAAGATTCACTTCATTCCAAACAACTGCCGATTTGACCACTAACGCAACAAGTTTGAGAAAAATGGTATCATATGATAAAATCTTCCCCTACTTCTCTGCTTTTCAAATCCACAATCGATTTCAAAATCGCATCATCCAATCAGAAACTAGAGCTGTTTTAGAAAGGCACTGTTGGTGGGTTACTATCTGCTGTAAATTTTGTCAAAAATTAGCAGATTCACTACATTCCAAACAACTGCCGATTTGACCACTATTGCAACAAGTTTGAGAAAAATGGTATCATATAATTAAATCTTCCCCTACTACTCTGCTTTTCAAATCCACAATCGATTTCAAAATCGCATCATCCAATCAGAAACTAGAGCTGTTTTAGAAAGGCACTGTTGTTGGGTTACTATCAGCTGTAAATCTTTTCAGAAAATAGAACATTCACTTCATTCCAAACAACTGCCGATTTGACCACTAACGCAACAAGTTTGAGAAAAATGGTATCATATGATAAAATCTTCCCCTACTTCTCTGCTTTTCAAATCCACAATCGATTTCAAAATCGCACCATCCAATCAGAAACTAGAGCTGTTTTAGAAAGGCACTGTTGGTGGGTTAATATATGCTGTAAATCTTTTCAGAAAATAGAAGATTCACTTCATTCCAAACAACTGCCGATTTGACCACTAACGCAACAAGTTTGAGAAAAATGGTATCATATGATAAAATCTTCCCCTACTTCTCTGCTTTTCAAATCCACAATCAATTTCAAAATCGCATCAACCAATCAGAAACTAGAGCTGTTTTAGTAAGGCACTGTTGGTGGGTTACTATCTGCTGTAAATCTTGTCAAAAATTAGCAGATTCACTACATTCCAAACAACTGCCGATTTGACCACTAACGCAACAAGTTTGAGAAAAATGGTATCATATAATTAAATCTTTCCCTACTACTCTGCTTTTCAAATCCACAATCGATTTCAAAATCGCATCATCCAATCAGAAACTAGAGCTGCTTTAGAAGGGCACTGTTGTTGGGTTACTATCAGCTGTAAATCTTTTCAGAAAATAGAAGATTCACTTCATTCCAAACAACTGCCGATTTGACCACTAACGCAACAAGTTTGAGAAAAATGGTATCATATGATAAAATCTTCCCCTACTTCTCTGCTTTTCAAATCCACAATCAATTTCAAAATCGCATCAACCAATCAGAAACTAGAGCTCTTTTAGTAAGGCACTGTTGGTGGGTTACTATCTGCTGTAAATCTTGTCAAAAATTTGCAGATTCACTACATTCCAAACAACTGCCGATTTGACCACTAACGCAACAAGTTTGAGAAAAATGGTATCATATAATGAAATCTTCCCCTACTACTCTGCTTTTCAAATCCACAATCGATTTCAAAATCGCATCATCCAATCAGAAACTAGAGCTGTTTTAGAAAGGCACTGTTGGTGGGTTACTATCTGCTGTAAATCTTTTCAGAAAATAGCAGATTCACTTCATTCCAAACAACTGCCGATTTGACCACTAACGCAACAAGTTTGAGAAAAATGGTATCATATAATGAAATCTTCCCCTACTACTCTGCTTTTCAAATCCACAATCAATTTCAAAATCGCATCAACCAATCAGAAACTAGAGCTGTTTTAGTAAGGCACTGTTGGTGGGTTACTATCTGCTGTAAATCTTTTCAGAAAATAGCAGATTCACTTCATTCCAAACAACTGCCGATTTGACCACTAACGCAACAAGTTTGAGAAAAATGGTATCATATGATAAAATCTTCCCCTACTTCTCTGCTTTTCAAATCCACAATCGATTTCAAAATCGCATCAACCAATCAGAAACTAGAGCTGTTTTAGTAAGGCACTGTTGGTGGGTTACTATCTGCTGTAAATCTTTTCAGAAAATAGCAGATTCACTTCATTCCAAACAACTGCCGATTTGACCACTAACGCAACAAGTTTGAGAAAAATGGTATCATATAATTAAATCTTTCCCTACTACTCTGCTTTTCAAATCCACAATCGATTTCAAAATCGCATCATCCAATCAGAAACTAGAGCTGCTTTAGAAGGGCACTGTTGTTGGGTTACTATCAGCTGTAAATCTTTTCAGAAAATAGAAGATTCACTTCATTCCAAACAACTGCCGATTTGACCACTAACGCAACAAGTTTGAGAAAAATGGTATCATATGATAAAATCTTCCCCTACTTCTCTGCTTTTCAAATCCACAATCAATTTCAAAATCGCATCAACCAATCAGAAACTAGAGCTCTTTTAGTAAGGCACTGTTGGTGGGTTACTATCTGCTGTAAATCTTGTCAAAAATTTGCAGATTCACTACATTCCAAACAACTGCCGATTTGACCACTAACGCAACAAGTTTGAGAAAAATGGTATCATATAATGAAATCTTCCCCTACTACTCTGCTTTTCAAATCCACAATCGATTTCAAAATCGCATCATCCAATCAGAAACTAGAGCTGTTTTAGAAAGGCACTGTTGGTGGGTTACTATCTGCTGTAAATCTTTTCAGAAAATAGCAGATTCACTTCATTCCAAACAACTGCCGATTTGACCACTAACGCAACAAGTTTGAGAAAAATGGTATCATATAATGAAATCTTCCCCTACTACTCTGCTTTTCAAATCCACAATCAATTTCAAAATCGCATCAACCAATCAGAAACTAGAGCTGTTTTAGTAAGGCACTGTTGGTGGGTTACTATCTGCTGTAAATCTTTTCAGAAAATAGCAGATTCACTTCATTCCAAACAACTGCCGATTTGACCACTAACGCAACAAGTTTGAGAAAAATGGTATCATATGATAAAATCTTCCCCTACTTCTCTGCTTTTCAAATCCACAATCGATTTCAAAATGGCATCAACCAATCAGAAACTAGAGCTGTTTTAGTAAGGCACTGTTGGTGGGTTACTATCTGCTGTAAATCTTTTCAGAAAATAGCAGATTCACTTCATTCCAAACAACTGCCGATTTGACCACTAACGCAACAAGTTTGAGAAAAATGGTATCATATAATGAAATCTTCCCCTACTACTCTGCTTTTCAAATATACAATCGATTTCAAAATCGCATCATCCAATCAGAAACTAGAGCTGTTTTAGAAAGGCACTGTTGTCGGGTTACTATCTGCTGTAAATCTTTTCAGAAAATAGCAGATTCACTTCATTCCAAACAACTGCCGATTTGACCACTAACGCAACAAGTTTGAGAAAAATGGTATCATATGATAAAATCTTCCCCTACTTCTCTGCTTTTCAAATCCACAATCAATTTCAAAATCGCATCAACCAATCAGAAACTAGAGCTGTTTTAGTAAGGCACTGTTGGTGGGTTACTATCTGCTGTAAATCTTGTCAAAAATTTGCAGATTCACTACATTCCAAACAACTGCCGATTTGACCACTAACGCAACAAGTTTGAGAAAAATGGTATCATATAATGAAATCTTCCCCTACTACTCTGCTTTTCAAATCCACAATCGATTTCAAAATCGCATCATCCAATCAGAAACTAGAGCTGTTTTAGAAAGGCACTGTTGGTGGGTTACTATCTGCTGTAAATCTTTTCAGAAAATAGCAGATTCACTTCATTCCAAACAACTGCCGATTTGACCACTAACGCAACAAGTTTGAGAAAAATGGTATCATATAATGAAATCTTCCCCTACTACTCTGCTTTTCAAATCCACAATCAATTTCAAAATCGCATCAACCAATCAGAAACTAGAGCTGTTTTAGTAAGGCACTGTTGCTGGGTTACTATCTGCTGTAAATCTTGTCAAAAATTAGCAGATTCACTACATTCCAAACAACTGCCGATTTGACCACTAACGCAACAAGTTTGAGAAAAATGGTATCATATAATGAAATCTTCCCCTACTACTCTGCTTTTCAAATCCACAATCGATTTCAAAATCGCATCATCCAATCAGAAACTAGAGCTGTTTTAGAAAGGCACTATTGTTGGGTTACTATCAGCTGTAAATCTTTTCAGAAAATAGAAGATTCACTTCATTCCAAACAACTGCCGATTTGACCACTAACGCAACAAGTTTGAGAAAAATGGTATCAGATGATAAAATCTTCCCCTACTTCTCTGCTTTTCAAATCCACAATCAATTTCAAAATTGCATCAACCAATCAGAAACTAGAGCTGTTTTAGTAAGGCACTGTTGGTGGGTTACTATCTGCTGTAAATCTTGTCAAAAATTAGCAGATTCACTACATTCCAAACAACTGCCGATTTGACCACTAACGCAACAAGTTTGAGAAAAATGGTATCATATAATGAAATCTTCCCCTACTACTCTGCTTTTCAAATATACAATCGATTTCAAAATCGCATCATCCAATCAGAAACTAGAGCTGTTTTAGAAAGGCACTGTTGTCGGGTTACTATCTGCTGTAAATCTTTTCAGAAAATAGCAGATTCACTTCATTCCAAACAACTGCCGATTTGACCACTAACGCAACAAGTTTGAGAAAAATGGTATCATATGATAAAATCTTCCCCTACTTCTCTGCTTTTCAAATCCACAATCGATTTCAAAATCGCATCAACCAATCAGAAACTAGAGCTGTTTTAGTAAGGCACTGTTGGTGGGTTACTATCTGCTGTAAATCTTTTCAGAAAATAGCAGATTCACTTCATTCCAAACAACTGCCGATTTGACCACTAACGCAACAAGTTTGAGAAAAATGGTATCATATAATGAAATCTTCCCCTACTACTCTGCTTTTCAAATATACAATCGATTTCAAAATCGCATCATCCAATCAGAAACTAGAGCTGTTTTAGAAAGGCACTGTTGTCGGGTTACTATCTGCTGTAAATCTTTTCAGAAAATAGCAGATTCACTTCATTCCAAACAACTGCCGATTTGACCACTAACGCAACAAGTTTGAGAAAAATGGTATCATATGATAAAATCTTCCCCTACTTCTCTGCTTTTCAAATCCACAATCGATTTCAAAATCGCATCAACCAATCAGAAACTAGAGCTGTTTTAGTAAGGCACTGTTGGTGGGTTACTATCTGCTGTAAATCTTTTCAGAAAATAGCAGATTCACTTCATTCCAAACAACTGCCGATTTGACCACTAACGCAACAAGTTTGAGAAAAATGGTATCATATGATAAAATCTTCGCCTACTTCTCTGCTTTTCAAATCCACAATCGATTTCAAAATCGCACCATCCAATCGGAAACTAGAGCTGTTTTAGAAAGGCACTGTTGGTGGGTTAGTATATGCTGTAAATCTTGTCAAAAATTAGCAGATTCACTACATTCCAAACAACTGCCGATTTGACCACTAACGCAACAAGTTTGAGAAAAATGGTATCATATAATGAAATCTTCCCCTACTACTCTGCTTTTGAAATCCACAATCGATTTCAAAATCGCATCATCCAATCAGAAACTAGAGCTGTTTTAGAAAGGCACTGTTGGTGGGTTACTATCTGCTGTAAATCTTTTCAGAAAATAGCAGATTCACTTCATTCCAAACAACTGCCGATTTGACCACTAACGCAACAAGTTTGAGAAAAATGGTATCATATGATAAAATCTTCCCCTACTTCTCTGCTTTTCAAATCCACAATCGATTTTAAAATCGCACCATCCAATCAGAAACTAGAGCTGTTTTAGAAAGGCACTGTTGGTGGGTTAATATATGCTGTAAATCTTGTCAAAAATTAGCAGATTCACTACATTCCAAACAACTGCCGATTTGACCACTAACGCAACAAGTTTGAGAAAAATGGTATCATATAATGAAATCTTCCACTACTACTCTGCTTTTCAAATCCACAATCAATTTCAAAATCGCATCAACCAATCAGAAACTAGAGCTGTTTTAGTAAGGCACTGTTGGTGGGTTACTATCTGCTGTAAATCTTGTCAAAAATTAGCAGATTCACTACATTCCAAACAACTGCTGATTTGACCACTAACGCAACAAGTTTGAGAAAAATGGTATCATATAATGAAATCTTCCCCTACTACTCTGCTTTTCAAATCCACAATTGATTTCAAAATCGCATCAACCAATCAGAAACTAGAGCTGTTTTAGTAAGGCACTGTTGGTGGGTTACTATCTGCTGTAAATCTTGTCGAAAATTAGCAGATTCACTACATTCCAAACAACTGCCGATTTGACCACTAACGCAACA
Organism: Coregonus lavaretus; assembly: GCF_964263955.1. Lineage (NCBI taxonomy): Eukaryota > Metazoa > Chordata > Actinopteri > Salmoniformes > Salmonidae > Coregonus > Coregonus lavaretus. The sequence continues at coordinate 47,643,373 of NC_140009.1, read as the reverse complement.
AGTTTGAAAAAAATGGTATCATATAATGACATTTTCCCCTACTACTCTGCTTTTCAAATCCACAATCGATTTCAAAATCGCATCATCCAATTAGAAACTAGAGCTGTTTTAGAAAGGCACTATTGTTGGGTTACTATCAGCTGTAAATCTTTTCAGAAAATAGAAGATTCACTTCATTCCAAACAACTGCCGATTTGACCACTAACGCAACAAGTTTGAGAAAAATGGTATCAGATGATAAAATCTTCCCCTACTTCTCTGCTTTTCAAATCCACAATCAATTTCAAAATCGCATCAAGCAATCAGAAACTAGAGCTGTTTTAGTAAGGCACTGTTGGTGGGTTACTATCTGCTGTAAATCTTGTCAAAAATTAGCAGATTCACTACATTCCAAACAACTGCCGATTTGACCACTAACGCAACAAGTTTGAGAAAAATGGTATCATATAATGAAATCTTCCCCTACTACTCTGCTTTTCAAATATACAATTGATTTCAAAATCGCATCATCCAATCAGAAACTAGAGCTGTTTTAGAAAGGCACTGTTGTTGGGTTACTATCTGCTGTAAATCTTTTCAGAAAATAGCAGATTCACTTCATTCCAAACAACTGCCGATTTGACCACTAACGCAACAAGTTTGAGAAAAATGGTATCATATGATAAAATCTTCCCCTACTTCTCTGCTTTTCAAATCCACAATCGATTTCAAAATCGCACCATCCAATCAGAAACTAGAGCTGTTTTAGAAAGGCACTGTTGGTGGGTTAATATATGCTGTAAATCTTGTCAAAAATTAGCAGATTCACTACATTCCAAACAACTGCCGATTTGACCACTAACGCAACAAGTTTGAGAAAAATGGTATCATATAATGAAATCTTCCCCTACTACTCTGCTTTTCAAATCCACAATCAATTTCAAAATCACATCAACCAATCAGAAACTAGAGCTGTTTTAGTAAGGCACTGTTGGTGGGTTACTATCTGCTGTAAATCTTGTCAAAAATTAGCAGATTCACTACATTCCAAACAACTGCCGATTTGACCACTAACGCAACAAGTTTGAGAAAAATGGTATCATATAATGAAATCTTCCCCTACTACTCTGCTTTTCAAATCCACAAGCGATTTCAAAATCGCATCATCCAATCAGAAACTAGAGCTGTTTTAGAAAGGCACTGTTGGTGGGTTACTATCTGCTGTGAATCTTTTCAGAAAATAGCAGATTCACTTCATTCCAAACAACTGCCGATTTGACCACTAACGCAACAAGTTTGAGAAAAATGGTATCATATGATAAAATCTTCCCCTACTTCTCTGCTTTTCAAATCCACAATTGATTTCAAAATCGCATCAACCAATCAGAAACTAGAGCTGTTTTAGTAAGGCACTGTTGGTGGGTTACTATCTGCTGTAAATCTTGTCAAAAATTAGCAGATTCACTACATTCCAAACAACTGCCGATTTGACCACTAACGCAACAAGTTTGAAAAAAATGGTATCATATAATGAAATCTTCCCCTACTACTCTGCTTTTCAAATCCACAATCGATTTCAAAATCGCATCATCCAATCAGAAACTAGAGCTGTTTTAGAAAGGCACTATTGTTGGGTTACTATCAGCTGTAAATCTTTTCAGAAAATAGCAGATTAACTTCATTCCAAACAACTGCCGATTTGACCACTAACGCAACAAGTTTGAGAAAAATGGTATCATATGATAAAATCTTCCCCTACTTCTCTGCTTTTCAAATCCACAATCAATTTCAAAATCGCATCAACCAATCAGAAACTAGAGCTGTTTTAGTAAGGCACTGTTGGTGGGTTACTATCTGCTGTAAATCTTGTCAAAAATTAGCAGATTCACTACATTCCAAACAACTGCCGATTTGACCACGAACGCAACAAGTTTGAGAAAAATGGTATCATATAATGAAATCTTCCCCTACTACTCTCCTTTTCAAATCCACAATCAATTTCAAAATCGCATCATCCAATCAGAAACTAGAGCTGTTTTAGAAAGGCACTGTTGTTGGGTTACTATCTGATGTAAATCTTTTCAGAAAATAGCAGATTCACTACATTCCAAACAACTGCCGATTTGACCACTAACGCAACAAGTTTGAGAAAAATGGTATCATATAATGAAATCTTCCCCTACTACTCTGCTTTTCAAATCCACAATCAATTTCAAAATCGCATCAACCAATCAGAAACTAGAGCTGTTTTAGTAAGGCACTGTTGGTGGGTTACTATCTGCTGTAAATCTTGTCAAAAATTAGCAGATTCACTACATTCCAAACAACTGCCGATTTGACCACTAACGCAACAAGTTTGAGAAAAATGGTATCATATAATGAAATCTTCCCCTACTACTCTGCTTTTCAAATCCACAATCGATTTCAAAATCGCATCATCCAATCAGAAACTAGAGCTGTTTTAGAAAGGCACTGTTGGTGGGTTACTATCTGCTGTGAATCTTTTCAGAAAATAGCAGATTCACTTCATTCCAAACAACTGCCGATTTGACCACTAACGCAACAAGTTTGAGAAAAATGGTATCATATGATAAAATCTTCCCCTACTTCTCTGCTTTTCAAATCCACAATTGATTTCAAAATCGCATCAACCAATCAGAAACTAGAGCTGTTTTAGTAAGGCACTGTTGGTGTGTTACTATCTGCTGTAAATCTTGTCAAAAATTAGCAGATTCACTACATTCCAAACAACTGCCGATTTGACCACTAACGCAACAAGTTTGAGAAAAATGGTATCATATAATTAAATCTTTCCCTACTACTCTGCTTTTCAAATCCACAATCGATTTCAAAATCGCATCATCCAATCAGAAACTAGAGCTGTTTTAGAAAGGCACTGTTGGTGGGTTACTATCTGCTGTAAATCTTTTCAGAAAATAGCAGATTCACTTCATTCCAAACAACTGCCGATTTGACCACTAACGCAACAAGTTTGAGAAAAATGGTATCATATGATAAAATCTTCCCCTACTTCTCTGCTTTTCAAATCCACAATCGATTTCAAAATCGCACCATCCAATCAGAAACTAGAGCTGTTTTAGAAAGGCACTGTTGGTGGGTTAATATATGCTGTAAATCTTGTCAAAAATTAGCAGATTCACTACATTCCAAACAACTGCCGATTTGACCACTAACGCAACAAGTTTGAGAAAAATGGTATCATATAATGAAATCTTCCCCTACTACTCTGCTTTTCAAATCCACAATCGATTTCAAAATCGCATCATCCAATCAGAAACTAGAGCTGTTTTAGTAAGGCACTGTTGGTGGGTTACTATCTGCTGTAAATCTTGTCAAAAATTAGCAGATTCACTACATTCCAAACAACTGCCGATTTGACCACGAACGCAACAAGTTTGAGAAAAATGGTATCATATAATGAAATCTTCCCCTACTACTCTCCTTTTCAAATCCACAATCAATTTCAAAATCGCATCATCCAATCAGAAACTAGAGCTGTTTTAGAAAGGCACTGTTGTTGGGTTACTATCTGATGTAAATCTTTTCAGAAAATAGCAGATTCACTACATTCCAAACAACTGCCGATTTGACCACTAACGCAACAAGTTTGAGAAAAATGGTATCATATAATGAAATCTTCCCCTACTACTCTGCTTTTCAAATCCACAATCAATTTCAAAATCGCATCAACCAATCAGAAACTAGAGCTGTTTTAGTAAGGCACTGTTGGTGGGTTACTATCTGCTGTAAATCTTGTCAAAAATTAGCAGATTCACTACATTCCAAACAACTGCCGATTTGACCACTAACGCAACAAGTTTGAGAAAAATGGTATCATATAATGAAATCTTCCCCTACTACTCTGCTTTTCAAATCCACAATCGATTTCAAAATCGCATCATCCAATCAGAAACTAGAGCTGTTTTAGAAAGGCACTGTTGGTGGGTTACTATCTGCTGTGAATCTTTTCAGAAAATAGCAGATTCACTTCATTCCAAACAACTGCCGATTTGACCACTAACGCAACAAGTTTGAGAAAAATGGTATCATATGATAAAATCTTCCCCTACTTCTCTGCTTTTCAAATCCACAATTGATTTCAAAATCGCATCAACCAATCAGAAACTAGAGCTGTTTTAGTAAGGCACTGTTGGTGTGTTACTATCTGCTGTAAATCTTGTCAAAAATTAGCAGATTCACTACATTCCAAACAACTGCCGATTTGACCACTAACGCAACAAGTTTGAGAAAAATGGTATCATATAATTAAATCTTTCCCTACTACTCTGCTTTTCAAATCCACAATCGATTTCAAAATCGCATCATCCAATCAGAAACTAGAGCTGTTTTAGAAAGGCACTGTTGGTGGGTTACTATCTGCTGTAAATCTTTTCAGAAAATAGCAGATTCACTTCATTCCAAACAACTGCCGATTTGACCACTAACGCAACAAGTTTGAGAAAAATGGTATCATATGATAAAATCTTCCCCTACTTCTCTGCTTTTCAAATCCACAATCGATTTCAAAATCGCACCATCCAATCAGAAACTAGAGCTGTTTTAGAAAGGCACTGTTGGTGGGTTAATATATGCTGTAAATCTTGTCAAAAATTAGCAGATTCACTACATTCCAAACAACTGCCGATTTGACCACTAACGCAACAAGTTTGAGAAAAATGGTATCATATAATGAAATCTTCCCCTACTACTCTGCTTTTCAAATCCACAATCGATTTCAAAATCGCATCATCCAATCAGAAACTAGAGCTGTTTTAGAAAGGCACTGTTGGTGGGTTACTATCTGCTGTGAATCTTTTCAGAAAATAGCAGATTCACTTCATTCCAAACAACTGCCGATTTGACCACTAACGCAACAAGTTTGAGAAAAATGGTATCATATGATAAAATCTTCCCCTACTTCTCTGCTTTTCAAATCCACAATTGATTTCAAAATCATATCAACCAATCAGAAACTAGAGCTGTTTTAGTAAGGCACTGTTGGTGGGTTACTATCTGCTGTAAATCTTGTCAAAAATTAGCAGATTCACTACATTCCAAACAACTGCCGATTTGACCACTAACGCAACAAGTTTGAGAAAAATGGTATCATATAATGAAATCTTCCCCTACTACTCTGCTTTTCAAATCCACAATCGATTTCAAAATCGCATCATCCAATCAGAAACTAGAGCTGTTTTAGAAAGGCACTGTTGGTGGGTTACTATCTGCTGTGAATCTTTTCAGAAAATAGCAGATTCACTTCATTCCAAACAACTGCCGATTTGACCACTAACGCAACAAGTTTGAGAAAAATGGTATCATATGATAAAATCTTCCCCTACTTCTCTGCTTTTCAAATCCACAATTGATTTCAAAATCGCATCAACCAATCAGAAACTAGAGCTGTTTTAGTAAGGCACTGTTGGTGTGTTACTATCTGCTGTAAATCTTGTCAAAAATTAGCAGATTCACTACATTCCAAACAACTGCCGATTTGACCACTAACGCAACAAGTTTGAGAAAAATGGTATCATATAATTAAATCTTTCCCTACTACTCTGCTTTTCAAATCCACAATCGATTTCAAAATCGCATCATCCAATCAGAAACTAGAGCTGTTTTAGAAAGGCACTGTTGGTGGGTTACTATCTGCTGTAAATCTTTTCAGAAAATAGCAGATTCACTTCATTCCAAACAACTGCCGATTTGACCACTAACGCAACAAGTTTGAGAAAAATGGTATCATATGATAAAATCTTCCCCTACTTCTCTGCTTTTCAAATCCACAATCGATTTCAAAATCGCACCATCCAATCAGAAACTAGAGCTGTTTTAGAAAGGCACTGTTGGTGGGTTAATATATGCTGTAAATCTTGTCAAAAATTAGCAGATTCACTACATTCCAAACAACTGCCGATTTGACCACTAACGCAACAAGTTTGAGAAAAATGGTATCATATAATGAAATCTTCCCCTACTACTCTGCTTTTCAAATCCACAATCGATTTCAAAATCGCATCATCCAATCAGAAACTAGAGCTGTTTTAGAAAGGCACTGTTGGTGGGTTACTATCTGCTGTGAATCTTTTCAGAAAATAGCAGATTCACTTCATTCCAAACAACTGCCGATTTGACCACTAACGCAACAAGTTTGAGAAAAATGGTATCATATGATAAAATCTTCCCCTACTTCTCTGCTTTTCAAATCCACAATTGATTTCAAAATCATATCAACCAATCAGAAACTAGAGCTGTTTTAGTAAGGCACTGTTGGTGGGTTACTATCTGCTGTAAATCTTGTCAAAAATTAGCAGATTCACTACATTCCAAACAACTGCCGATTTGACCACTAACGCAACAAGTTTGAAAAAAATGGTATCATATAATGAAATCTTCCCCTACTACTCTGCTTTTCAAATCCACAATCGATTTCAAAATCGCATCATCCAATCAGAAACTAGAGCTGTTTTAGAAAGGCACTATTGTTGGGTTACTATCAGCTGTAAATCTTTTCAGAAAATAGAAGATTCACTTCATTCCAAACAACTGCCGATTTGACCACTAACGCAACAAGTTTGAGAAAAATGGTATCAGATGATAAAATCTTCCCCTACTTCTCTGCTTTTCAAATCCACAATCAATTTCAAAATCGCATCAACCAATCAGAAACTAGAGCTGTTTTAGTAAGGCACTGTTGGTGGGTTACTATCTGCTGTAAATCTTGTCAAAAATTAGCAGATTCACTACATTCCAAACAACTGCCGATTTGACCACTAACGCAACAAGTTTGAGAAAAATGGTATCATATAATGAAATCTTCCCCTACTACTCTGCTTTTCAAATATACAATCGATTTCAAAATCGCATCATCCAATCAGAAACTAGAGCTGTTTTAGAAAGGCACTGTTGTTGGGTTACTATCTGCTGTAAATCTTTTCAGAAAATAGCAGATTCACTTCATTCCAAACAACTGCCGATTTGACCACTAACGCAACAAGTTTGAGAAAAATGGTATCATATGATAAAATCTTCCCCTACTTCTCTGCTTTTCAAAGCCACAATCAATTTCAAAATCGCATCAACCAATCAGAAACTAGAGCTTTTTTAGTAAGGCACTGTTGGTGGGTTACTATCTGCTGTAAATCTTGTCAAAAATTAGCAGATTCACTACATTCCAAACAACTGCCGATTTGACCACTAACGCAACAAGTTTGAGAAAAATGGTATCATATAATGAAATCTTCCCCTACTACTCTGCTTTTCAAATCCACAATCAATTTCAAAATCGCATCATCCAATCAGAAACTAGAGCTGTTTTAGAAAGGCACTGTTGTTGGGTTACTATCTGCTGTAAATCTTTTCAGAAAATAGCAGATTCACTTCATTCCAAACAACTGCCGATTTGACCACTAACGCAACAAGTTTGAGAAAAATGGTATCATATGATAAAATCTTCCCCTACTTCTCTGCTTTTCAAAGCCACAATCAATTTCAAAATCGCATCAACCAATCAGAAACTAGAGCTTTTTTAGTAAGGCACTGTTGGTGGGTTACTATCTGCTGTAAATCTTGTCAAAAATTAGCAGATTCACTACATTCCAAACAACTGCCGATTTGACCACTAACGCAACAAGTTTGAGAAAAATGGTATCATATAATGAAATCTTCCCCTACTACTCTGCTTTTCAAATCCACAATCAATTTCAAAATCGCATCATCCAATCAGAAACTAGAGCTGTTTTAGAAAGGCACTGTTGTTGGGTTACTATCTGATGTAAATCTTTTCAGAAAATAGCAGATTCACTACATTCCAAACAACTGCCGATTTGACCACTAACGCAACAAGTTTGAGAAAAATGGTATCATATGATAAAATCTTCCCCTACTTCTCTGCTTTTCAAATCCACAATCGATTTCAAAATCGCACCATCCAATCAGAAACTAGAGCTGTTTTAGAAAGGCACTGTTGGTGGGTTAATATATGCTGTAAATCTTGTCAAAAATTAGCAGATTCACTACATTCCAAACAACTGCCGATTTGACCACTAACGCAACAAGTTTGAGAAAAATGGTATCATATAATGAAATCTTCCCCTACTACTCTGCTTTTCAAATCCACAATCGATTTCAAAATCGCATCATCCAATCAGAAACTAGAGCTGTTTTAGAAAGGCACTGTTGGTGGGTTACTATCTGCTGTGAATCTTTTCAGAAAATAGCAGATTCACTTCATTCCAAACAACTGCCGATTTGACCACTAACGCAACAAGTTTGAGAAAAATGGTATCATATGATAAAATCTTCCCCTACTTCTCTGCTTTTCAAATCCACAATTGATTTCAAAATCATATCAACCAATCAGAAACTAGAGCTGTTTTAGTAAGGCACTGTTGGTGGGTTACTATCTGCTGTAAATCTTGTCAAAAATTAGCAGATTCACTACATTCCAAACAACTGCCGATTTGACCACTAACGCAACAAGTTTGAAAAAAATGGTATCATATAATGAAATCTTCCCCTACTACTCTGCTTTTCAAATCCACAATCGATTTCAAAATCGCATCATCCAATCAGAAACTAGAGCTGTTTTAGAAAGGCACTATTGTTGGGTTACTATCAGCTGTAAATCTTTTCAGAAAATAGAAGATTCACTTCATTCCAAACAACTGCCGATTTGACCACTAACGCAACAAGTTTGAGAAAAATGGTATCAGATGATAAAATCTTCCCCTACTTCTCTGCTTTTCAAATCCACAATCAATTTCAAAATCGCATCATCCAATCAGAAACTAGAGCTGTTTTAGAAAGGCACTGTTGTTGGGTTACTATCTGATGTAAATCTTTTCAGAAAATAGCAGATTCACTACATTCCAAACAACTGCCGATTTGACCACTAACGCAACAAGTTTGAGAAAAATGGTATCATATGATAAAATCTTCCCCTACTTCTCTGCTTTTCAAATCCACAATCGATTTCAAAATCGCACCATCCAATCAGAAACTAGAGCTGTTTTAGAAAGGCACTGTTGGTGGGTTAATATATGCTGTAAATCTTGTCAAAAATTAGCAGATTCACTACATTCCAAACAACTGCCGATTTGACCACTAACGCAACAAGTTTGAGAAAAATGGTATCATATAATGAAATCTTCCCCTACTACTCTGCTTTTCAAATTCACAATCGATTTCAAAATCGCATCATCCAATCAGAAACTAGAGCTGTTTTAGAAAGGCACTGTTGGTGGGTTACTATCTGCTGTGAATCTTTTCAGAAAATAGCAGATTCACTTCATTCCAAACAACTGCCGATTTGACCACTAACGCAACAAGTTTGAGAAAAATGGTATCAGATGATAAAATCTTCCCCTACTTCTCTGCTTTTCAAATCCACAATCAATTTCAAAATCGCATCAACCAATCAGAAACTAGAGCTGTTTTAGTAAGGCACTGTTGGTGGGTTACTATCTGCTGTAAATCTTGTCAAAAATTAGCAGATTCACTACATTCCAAACAACTGCCGATTTGACCACTAACGCAACAAGTTTGAGAAAAATGGTATCATATAATGAAATCTTCCCCTACTACTCTGCTTTTCAAATATACAATCGATTTCAAAATCGCATCATCCAATCAGAAACTAGAGCTGTTTTAGAAAGGCACTGTTGTTGGGTTACTATCTGCTGTAAATCTTTTCAGAAAATAGCAGATTCACTTCATTCCAAACAACTGCCGATTTGACCACTAACGCAACAAGTTTGAGAAAAATGGTATCATATGATAAAATCTTCCCCTACTTCTCTGCTTTTCAAAGCCACAATCAATTTCAAAATCGCATCAACCAATCAGAAACTAGAGCTTTTTTAGTAAGGCACTGTTGGTGGGTTACTATCTGCTGTAAATCTTGTCAAAAATTAGCAGATTCACTACATTCCAAACAACTGCCGATTTGACCACTAACGCAACAAGTTTGAGAAAAATGGTATCATATAATGAAATCTTCCCCTACTACTCTGCTTTTCAAATCCACAATCAATTTCAAAATCGCATCATCCAATCAGAAACTAGAGCTGTTTTAGAAAGGCACTGTTGTTGGGTTACTATCTGATGTAAATCTTTTCAGAAAATAGCAGATTCACTACATTCCAAACAACTGCCGATTTGACCACTAACGCAACAAGTTTGAGAAAAATGGTATCATATGATAAAATCTTCCCCTACTTCTCTGCTTTTCAAATCCACAATCGATTTCAAAATCGCACCATCCCAATCAGAAACTAGAGCTGTTTTAGAAAGGCACTGTTGGTGGGTTAATATATGCTGTAAATCTTGTCAAAAATTAGCAGATTCACTACATTCCAAACAACTGCCGATTTGACCACTAACGCAACAAGTTTGAGAAAAATGGTATCATATAATGAAATCTTCCCCTACTACTCTGCTTTTCAAATCCACAATCAATTTCAAAATCGCATCAACCAATCAGAAACTAGAGCTGTTTTAGTAAGGCACTGTTGGTGGGTTACTATCTGCAGTAAATCTTGTCAAAAATTAGCAGATTCACTACATTCCAAACAACTGCCGATTTGACCACTAACGCAACAAGTTTGAGAAAAATGGTATCATATAATGAAATCTTCCCCTACTACTCTGCTTTTCAAATCCACAATCGATTTCAAAATCGCATCATCCAATCAGAAACTAGAGCTGTTTTAGAAAGGCACTGTTGGTGGGTTACTATCTGCTGTGAATCTTTTCAGAAAATAGCAGATTCACTTCATTCCAAACAACTGCCGATTTGACCACTAACGCAACAAGTTTGAGAAAAATGGTATCATATGATAAAATCTTCCCCTACTTCTCTGCTTTTCAAATCCACAATTGATTTCAAAATCGCATCAACCAATCAGAAACTAGAGCTGTTTTAGTAAGGCACTGTTGGTGTGTTACTATCTGCTGTAAATCTTGTCAAAAATTAGCAGATTCACTACATTCCAAACAACTGCCGATTTGACCACTAACGCAACAAGTTTGAGAAAAATGGTATCATATAATTAAATCTTTCCCTACTACTCTGCTTTTCAAATCCACAATCGATTTCAAAATCGCATCATCCAATCAGAAACTAGAGCTGTTTTAGAAAGGCACTGTTGGTGGGTTACTATCTGCTGTAAATCTTTTCAGAAAATAGCAGATTCACTTCATTCCAAACAACTGCCGATTTGACCACTAACGCAACAAGTTTGAGAAAAATGGTATCATATGATAAAATCTTCCCCTACTTCTCTGCTTTTCAAATCCACAATCGATTTCAAAATCTCACCATCCAATCAGAAACTAGAGCTGTTTTAGAAAGGCACTGTTGGTGGGTTAATATATGCTGTAAATCTTGTCAAAAATTAGCAGATTCACTACATTCCAAACAACTGCCGATTTGACCACTAACGCAACAAGTTTGAGAAAAATGGTATCATATAATGAAATCTTCCCCTACTACTCTGCTTTTCAAATCCACAATCGATTTCAAAATCGCATCATCCAATCAGAAACTAGAGCTGTTTTAGAAAGGCACTGTTGTTGGGTTACTATCTGCTGTAAATCTTTTCAGAAAATAGCAGATTCACTTCATTCCAAACAACTGCCGATTTGACCACTAACGCAACAAGTTTGAGAAAAATGGTATCATATGATAAAATCTTCCCCTACTTCTCTGCTTTTCAAAGCCACAATCAATTTCAAAATCGCATCAACCAATCAGAAACTAGAGCTTTTTTAGTAAGGCACTGTTGGTGGGTTACTATCTGCTGTAAATCTTGTCAAAAATTAGCAGATTCACTACATTCCAAACAACTGCCGATTTGACCACTAACGCAACAAGTTTGAGAAAAATGGTATCATATAATGAAATCTTCCCCTACTACTCTGCTTTTCAAATCCACAATCAATTTCAAAATCGCATCATCCAATCAGAAACTAGAGCTGTTTTAGAAAGGCACTGTTGTTGGGTTACTATCTGATGTAAATCTTTTCAGAAAATAGCAGATTCACTACATTCCAAACAACTGCCGATTTGACCACTAACGCAACAAGTTTGAGAAAAATGGTATCATATGATAAAATCTTCCCCTACTTCTCTGCTTTTCAAATCCACAATCGATTTCAAAATCGCACCATCCCAATCAGAAACTAGAGCTGTTTTAGAAAGGCACTGTTGGTGGGTTAATATATGCTGTAAATCTTGTCAAAAATTAGCAGATTCACTACATTCCAAACAACTGCCGATTTGACCACTAACGCAACAAGTTTGAGAAAAATGGTATCATATAATGAAATCTTCCCCTACTACTCTGCTTTTCAAATCCACAATCAATTTCAAAATCGCATCAACCAATCAGAAACTAGAGCTGTTTTAGTAAGGCACTGTTGGTGGGTTACTATCTGCTGTAAATCTTGTCAAAAATTAGCAGATTCACTACATTCCAAACAACTGCCGATTTGACCACTAACGCAACAAGTTTGAGAAAAATGGTATCATATAATGAAATCTTCCCCTACTACTCTGCTTTTCAAATCCACAATCGATTTCAAAATCGCATCATCCAATCAGAAACTAGAGCTGTTTTAGAAAGGCACTGTTGGTGGGTTACTATCTGCTGTGAATCTTTTCAGAAAATAGCAGATTCACTTCATTCCAAACAACTGCCGATTTGACCACTAACGCAACAAGTTTGAGAAAAATGGTATCATATGATAAAATCTTCCCCTACTTCTCTGCTTTTCAAATCCACAATTGATTTCAAAATCGCATCAACCAATCAGAAACTAGAGCTGTTTTAGTAAGGCACTGTTGGTGTGTTACTATCTGCTGTAAATCTTGTCAAAAATTAGCAGATTCACTACATTCCAAACAACTGCCGATTTGACCACTAACGCAACAAGTTTGAGAAAAATGGTATCATATAATTAAATCTTTCCCTACTACTCTGCTTTTCAAATCCACAATCGATTTCAAAATCGCATCATCCAATCAGAAACTAGAGCTGTTTTAGAAAGGCACTGTTGGTGGGTTACTATCTGCTGTAAATCTTTTCAGAAAATAGCAGATTCACTTCATTCCAAACAACTGCCGATTTGACCACTAACGCAACAAGTTTGAGAAAAATGGTATCATATGATAAAATCTTCCCCTACTTCTCTGCTTTTCAAATCCACAATCGATTTCAAAATCTCACCATCCAATCAGAAACTAGAGCTGTTTTAGAAAGGCACTGTTGGTGGGTTAATATATGCTGTAAATCTTGTCAAAAATTAGCAGATTCACTACATTCCAAACAACTGCCGATTTGACCACTAACGCAACAAGTTTGAGAAAAATGGTATCATATAATGAAATCTTCCCCTACTACTCTGCTTTTCAAATCCACAATCAATTTCAAAATCGCATCAACCAATCAGAAACTAGAGCTGTTTTAGTAAGGCACTGTTGGTGGGTTACTATCTGCTGTAAATCTTGTCAAAAATTAGCAGATTCACTACATTCCAAACAACTGCCGATTTGACCACTAACGCAACAAGTTTGAGAAAAATGGTATCATATAATGAAATCTTCCCCTACTACTCTGCTTTTCAAATCCACAATCGATTTCAAAATCGCATCATCCAATCAGAAACTAGAGCTGTTTTAGAAAGGCACTGTTGGTGGGTTACTATCTGCTGTGAATCTTTTCAGAAAATAGCAGATTCACTTCATTCCAAACAACTGCCGATTTGACCACTAACGCAACAAGTTTGAGAAAAATGGTATCATATGATAAAATCTTCCCCTACTTCTCTGCTTTTCAAATCCACAATTGATTTCAAAATCGCATCAACCAATCAGAAACTAGAGCTGTTTTAGTAAGGCACTGTTGGTGGGTTACTATCTGCTGTAAATCTTGTCAAAAATTAGCAGATTCACTACATTCCAAACAACTGCCGATTTGACCACTAACGCAACAAGTTTGAAAAAAATGGTATCATATAATGAAATCTTCCCCTACTACTCTGCTTTTCAAATCCACAATCGATTTCAAAATCGCATCATCCAATCAGAAACTAGAGCTGTTTTAGAAAGGCACTATTGTTGGGTTACTATCAGCTGTAAATCTTTTCAGAAAATAGAAGATTCACTTCATTCCAAACAACTGCCGATTTGACCACTAACGCAACAAGTTTGAGAAAAATGGTATCAGATGATAAAATCTTCCCCTACTTCTCTGCTTTTCAAATCCACAATCAATTTCAAAATCGCATCAACCAATCAGAAACTAGAGCTGTTTTAGTAAGGCACTGTTGGTGGGTTACTATCTGCTGTAAATCTTGTCAAAAATTAGCAGATTCACTACATTCCAAACAACTGCCGATTTGACCACTAACGCAACAAGTTTGAGAAAAATGGTATCATATAATGAAATCTTCCCCTACTACTCTGCTTTTCAAATATACAATCGATTTCAAAATCGCATCATCCAATCAGAAACTAGAGCTGTTTTAGAAAGGCACTGTTGTTGGGTTACTATCTGCTGTAAATCTTTTCAGAAAATAGCAGATTCACTTCATTCCAAACAACTGCCGATTTGACCACTAACGCAACAAGTTTGAGAAAAATGGTATCATATGATAAAATCTTCCCCTACTTCCCTGCTTTTCAAATCCACAATCAATTTCAAAATCGCATCAACCAATCAGAAACTAGAGCTTTTTTAGTAAGGCACTGTTGGTGGGTTACTATCTGCTGTAAATCTTTTCAAAATTAGCAGATTCACTACATTCCAAACAACTGCCGATTTGACCACTAACGCAACAAGTTTGAGAAAAATGGTATCATATAATGAAATCTTCCCCTACTACTCTGCTTTTCAAATCCACAATCAATTTCAAAATCGCATCATCCAATCAGAAACTAGAGCTGTTTTAGAAAGGCACTGTTGTTGGGTTACTATCTGATGTAAATCTTTTCAGAAAATAGCAGATTCACTACATTCCAAACAACTGCCGATTTGACCACTAACGCAACAAGTTTGAGAAAAATGGTATCATATGATAAAATCTTCCCCTACTTCTCTGCTTTTCAAATCCACAATCGATTTCAAAATCGCACCATCCAATCAGAAACTAGAGCTGTTTTAGAAAGGCACTGTTGGTGGGTTAATATATGCTGTAAATCTTGTCAAAAATTAGCAGATTCACTACATTCCAAACAACTGCCGATTTGACCACTAACGCAACAAGTTTGAGAAAAATGGTATCATATAATGAAATCTTCCCCTACTACTCTGCTTTTCAAATCCACAATCAATTTCAAAATCGCATCAACCAATCAGAAACTAGAGCTGTTTTAGTAAGGCACTGTTGGTGGGTTACTATCTGCTGTAAATCTTGTCAAAAATTAGCAGATTCACTACATTCCAAACAACTGCCGATTTGACCACTAACGCAACAAGTTTGAGAAAAATGGTATCATATAATGAAATCTTCCCCTACTACTCTGCTTTTCAAATCCACAATCAATTTCAAAATCGCATCAACCAATCAGAAACTAGAGCTGTTTTAGTAAGGCACTGTTGGTGTGTTACTATCTGCTGTAAATCTTGTCAAAAATTAGCAGATTCACTACATTCCAAACAACTGCCGATTTGACCACTAACGCAACAAGTTTGAGAAAAATGGTATCATATAATGAAATCTTCCCCTACTACTCTGCTTTTCAAATCCACAATCAATTTCAAAATCACATCATCCAATCAGAAACTAGAGCTGTTTTAGAAAGGCACTGTTGTTGGGTTACTATCTGATGTAAATCTTTTCAGAAAATAGCAGATTCACTACATTCCAAACAACTGCCGATTTGACCACTAACGCAACACGTTTGAGAAAAATGGTATCATATGATAAAATCTTCCCCTACTTCTCTGCTTTTCAAATCCACAATCGATTTCAAAATCGCACCATCCAATCAGAAACTAGAGCTGTTTTAGAAAGGCACTGTTGGTGGGTTAATATATGCTGTAAATCTTGTCAAAAATTAGCAGATTCACTACATTCCAAACAACTGCCGATTTGACCACTAACGCAACAAGTTTGAGAAAAATGGTATCATATAATGAAATCTTCCCCTACTACTCTGCTTTTCAAATCCACAATCAATTTCAAAATCGCATCAACCAATCAGAAACTAGAGCTGTTTTAGTAAGGCACTGTTGGTGGGTTACTATCTGCAGTAAATCTTGTCAAAAATTAGCAGATTCACTACATTCCAAACAACTGCCGATTTGACCACTAACGCAACAAGTTTGAGAAAAATGGTATCATATAATGAAATCTTCCCCTACTACTCTGCTTTTCAAATCCACAATCGATTTCAAAATCGCATCATCCAATCAGAAACTAGAGCTGTTTTAGAAAGGCACTGTTGGTGGGTTACTATCTGCTGTGAATCTTTTCAGAAAATAGCAGATTCACTTCATTCCAAACAACTGCCGATTTGACCACTAACGCAACAAGTTTGAGAAAAATGGTATCATATGATAAAATCTTCCCCTACTTCTCTGCTTTTCAAATCCACAATTGATTTCAAAATCGCATCAACCAATCAGAAACTAGAGCTGTTTTAGTAAGGCACTGTTGGTGTGTTACTATCTGCTGTAAATCTTGTCAAAAATTAGCAGATTCACTACATTCCAAACAACTGCCGATTTGACCACTAACGCAACAAGTTTGAGAAAAATGGTATCATATAATTAAATCTTTCCCTACTACTCTGCTTTTCAAATCCACAATCGATTTCAAAATCGCATCATCCAATCAGAAACTAGAGCTGTTTTAGAAAGGCACTGTTGGTGGGTTACTATCTGCTGTAAATCTTTTCAGAAAATAGCAGATTCACTTCATTCCAAACAACTGCCGATTTGACCACTAACGCAACAAGTTTGAGAAAAATGGTATCATATGATAAAATCTTCCCCTACTTCTCTGCTTTTCAAATCCACAATCGATTTCAAAATCGCACCATCCAATCAGAAACTAGAGCTGTTTTAGAAAGGCACTGTTGTTGGGTTAATATATGCTGTAAATCTTGTCAAAAATTAGCAGATTCACTACATTCCAAACAACTGCCGATTTGACCACTAACGCAACAAGTTTGAGAAAAATGGTATCATATAATTAAATCTTTCCCTACTACTCTGCTTTTCAAATCCACAATCGATTTCAAAATCGCATCATCCAATCAGAAACTAGAGCTGTTTTAGAAAGGCACTGTTGGTGGGTTACTATCTGCTGTAAATCTTTTCAGAAAATAGCAGATTCACTTCATTCCAAACAACTGCCGATTTGACCACTAACGCAACAAGTTTGAGAAAAATGGTATCATATGATAAAATCTTCCCCTACTTCTCTGCTTTTCAAATCCACAATCGATTTCAAAATCGCACCATCCAATCAGAAACTAGAGCTGTTTTAGAAAGGCACTGTTGGTGGGTTAATATATGCTGTAAATCTTGTCAAAAATTAGCAGATTCACTACATTCCAAACAACTGCCGATTTGACCACTAACGCAACAAGTTTGAGAAAAATGGTATCATATAATGAAATCTTCCCCTACTACTCTGCTTTTCAAATCCACAATCAATTTCAAAATCGCATCAACCAATCAGAAACTAGAGCTGTTTTAGTAAGGCACTGTTGGTGGGTTACTATCTGCTGTAAATCTTGTCAAAAATTAGCAGATTCACTACATTCCAAACAACTGCCGATTTGACCACTAACGCAACAAGTTTGAGAAAAATGGTATCATATAATGAAATCTTCCCCTACTACTCTGCTTTTCAAATCCACAATCGATTTCAAAATCGCATCATCCAATCAGAAACTAGAGCTGTTTTAGAAAGGCACTGTTGGTGGGTTACTATCTGCTGTGAATCTTTTCAGAAAATAGCAGATTCACTTCATTCCAAACAACTGCCGATTTGACCACTAACGCAACAAGTTTGAGAAAAATGGTATCATATGATAAAATCTTCCCCTACTTCTCTGCTTTTCAAATCCACAATTGATTTCAAAATCATATCAACCAATCAGAAACTATAGCTGTTTTAGTAAGGCACTGTTGGTGGGTTACTATCTGCTGTAAATCTTGTCAAAAATTAGCAGATTCACTACATTCCAAACAACTGCCGATTTGACCACTAACGCAACAAGTTTGAAAAAAATGGTATCATATAATGAAATCTTCCCCTACTACTCTGCTTTTCAAATCCACAATCGATTTCAAAATCGCATCATCCAATCAGAAACTAGAGCTGTTTTAGAAAGGCACTATTGTTGGGTTACTATCAGCTGTAAATCTTTTCAGAAAATAGAAGATTCACTTCATTCCAAACAACTGCCGATTTGACCACTAACGCAACAAGTTTGAGAAAAATGGTATCATATGATAAAATCTTCCCCTACTTCTCTGCTTTTCAAATCCACAATCAATTTCAAAATCGCATCAACCAATCAGAAACTAGAGCTTTTTTAGTAAGGCACTGTTGGTGGGTTACTATCTGCTGTAAATCTTGTCAAAAATTAGCAGATTCACTACATTCCAAACAACTGCCGATTTGACCACTAACGCAACAAGTTTGAGAAAAATGGTATCATATAATGAAATCTTCCCCTACTACTCTGCTTTTCAAATCCACAATCGATTTCAAAATCGCATCATCCAATCAGAAACTAGAGCTGTTTTAGAAAGGCACTGTTGTTGGGTTACTATCTGCTGTAAATCTTTTCAGAAAATAGCAGATTCACTACATTCCAAACAACTGCCGATTTGACCACTAACGCAACAAGTTTGAGAAAAATGGTATCATATGATAAAATCTTCCCCTACTTCTCTGCTTTTCAAATCCACAATCGATTTCAAAATCGCAGCATCCAATCAAAAACTAGAGCTGTTTTAGAAAGGCACTGTTGTTGGGTTACTATCTGCTGTAAATCTTTTCAGAAAATAGCAGATTCACTTCATTCCAAACAACTGCCGATTTGACCACTAACGCAACAAGTTTGAGAAAAATGATATCATATAATGAAATCATCCCCTACTACTCTGCTTTTCAAATCCACAATCGATTTCAAAATCGCACCATCCAATCAGAAACTAGAGCTGTTTTAGAAAGGCACTGTTGGTGGGTTAATATATGCGGTAAATCTTGTCAAAAATTAGCAGATTCACTACATTCCAAACAACTGCCGATTTGACCACTAACGCAACAAGTTTGAGAAAAATTGTATCATATAATAAAATCTTCCCCTACTACTCTGCTTTTCAAATCCACAATCAATTTCAAAATCGCATCAACCAATCAGAAACTAGAGCTGTTTTAGTAAGGCACTGTTGGTGGGTACTATCTGCTGTAAATCATGTCAAAAATTAGCAGATTCACTACATTCCAAACAACTGCTGATTTGACCACTAACGCAACAAGTTTGAGAAAAATGGTATCATATAATGAAATCTTCCCCTACTACTCTGCTTTTCAAATCCACAATCGATTTCAAAATCGCATCATCCAATCAGAAACTAGAGCTGTTTTAGAAAGGCACTGTTGGTGGGTTACTATCTGCTGTAAATCTTTTCAGAAAATAGCAGATTCACTTCATTCCAAACAACTGCCGATTTGACCAATAACGCAACAAGTTTGAGAAAAATGGTATCATATGATAAAATCTTCCCCTACTTCTCTGCTTTTCAAATCCACAATCGATTTCAAAATCGCACCATCCAATCAGAAACTAGAGCTGTTTTAGAAAGGCACTGTTGGTGGGTTAATATATGCTGTAAATCTTGTCAAAAATTAGCAGATTCACTATATTCCAAACAACTGCCGATTTGACCACTAACGCAACAAGTTTGAGAAAAATGGTATCATATGATGAAATCTTCCCCTACTACTCTGCTTTTCAAATCCACAATCAATTTCAAAATCGCATCAACCAATCAGAAACTAGAGCTGTTTTAGTAAGGCACTGTTGGTGGGTACTATCTGCTGTAAATCTTGTCAAAAATTAGCAGATTCACTACATTCCAAACAACTGCCGATTTGACCACTAACGCAACAAGTTTGAGAAAAATGGTATCATATGATAAAATCTTCCCCTACTTCTCTGCTTTTCAAATCCACAATCGATTTCAAAATCGCACCATCCAATCAGAAACTAGAGCTGTTTTAGAAAGGCACTGTTGGTGGGTTAATATATGCTGTAAATCTTGTCAAAAATTAGCAGATTCACTACATTCCAAACAACTGCCGATTTGACCACTAACGCAACAAGTTTGAGAAAAATGGTATCATATAATGAAATCTTCCCCTACTACTCTGCTTTTCAAATCCACAATCAATTTCAAAATCGCATCAACCAATCAGAAACGAGAGTTGTTTTAGCAAGGCACTGTTGGTGGGTTACTATCTGCTGTAAATCTTGTCAAAAATTAGCAGATTCACTACATTCCAAACAACTGCCGATTTGACCACTAACGCAACAAGTTTGAGAAAAATGGTATCATATAATGAAATCTTCCCCTACTACTCTGCTTTTCAAATCCACAATCGATTTCAAAATCGCATCATCCAATCAGAAACTAGAGCTGTTTTAGAAAGGCACTGTTGGTGGGTTACTATCTGCTGTGAATCTTTTCAGAAAATAGCAGATTCACTTCATTCCAAACAACTGCCGATTTGACCACTAACGCAACAAGTTTGAGAAAAATGGTATCATATGATAAAATCTTCCCCTACTTCTCTGCTTTTCAAATCCACAATTGATTTCAAAATCGCATCAACCAATCAGAAACTAGAGCTGTTTTAGTAAGGCACTGTTGGTGTGTTACTATCTGCTGTAAATCTTGTCAAAAATTAGCAGATTCACTACATTCCAAACAACTGCCGATTTGACCACTAACGCAACAAGTTTGAGAAAAATGGTATCATATAATTAAATCTTTCCCTACTACTCTGCTTTTCAAATCCACAATCGATTTCAAAATCGCATCATCCAATCAGAAACTAGAGCTGTTTTAGAAAGGCACTGTTGGTGGGTTACTATCTGCTGTAAATCTTTTCAGAAAATAGCAGATTCACTTCATTCCAAACAACTGCCGATTTGACCACTAACGCAACAAGTTTGAGAAAAATGGTATCATATGATAAAATCTTCCCCTACTTCTCTGCTTTTCAAATCCACAATCGATTTCAAAATCGCATCAACCAATCAGAAACTAGAGCTGTTTTAGTAAGGCACTGTTGGTGTGTTACTATCTGCTGTAAATCTTGTCAAAAATTAGCAGATTCACTACATTCCAAACAACTGCCGATTTGACCACTAACGCAACAAGTTTGAGAAAAATGGTATCATATAATTAAATCTTTCCCTACTACTCTGCTTTTCAAATCCACAATCGATTTCAAAATCGCATCATCCAATCAGAAACTAGAGCTGTTTTAGAAAGGCACTGTTGGTGGGTTACTATCTGCTGTAAATCTTTTCAGAAAATAGCAGATTCACTTCATTCCAAACAACTGCCGATTTGACCACTAACGCAACAAGTTTGAGAAAAATGGTATCATATGATAAAATCTTCCCCTACTTCTCTGCTTTTCAAATCCACAATCGATTTCAAAATCGCACCATCCAATCAGAAACTAGAGCTGTTTTAGAAAGGCACTGTTGGTGGGTTAATATATGCTGTAAATCTTGTCAAAAATTAGCAGATTCACTACATTCCAAACAACTGCCGATTTGACCACTAACGCAACAAGTTTGAGAAAAATGGTATCATATAATGAAATCTTCCCCTACTACTCTGCTTTTCAAATCCACAATCAATTTCAAAATCGCATCAACCAATCAGAAACTAGAGCTGTTTTAGTAAGGCACTGTTGGTGGGTTACTATCTGCTGTAAATCTTGTCAAAAATTAGCAGATTCACTACATTCCAAACAACTGCCGATTTGACCACTAACGCAACAAGTTTGAGAAAAATGGTATCATATAATGAAATCTTCCCCTACTACTCTGCTTTTCAAATCCACAATCAATTTCAAAATCGCATCAACCAATCAGAAACTAGAGCTGTTTTAGTAAGGCACTGTTGGTGTGTTACTATCTGCTGTAAATCTTGTCAAAAATTAGCAGATTCACTACATTCCAAACAACTGCCGATTTGACCACTAACGCAACAAGTTTGAGAAAAATGGTATCATATAATGAAATCTTCCCCTACTACTCTGCTTTTCAAATCCACAATCAATTTCAAAATCGCATCATCCAATCAGAAACTAGAGCTGTTTTAGAAAGGCACTGTTGTTGGGTTACTATCTGATGTAAATCTTTTCAGAAAATAGCAGATTCACTACATTCCAAACAACTGCCGATTTGACCACTAACGCAACACGTTTGAGAAAAATGGTATCATATGATAAAATCTTCCCCTACTTCTCTGCTTTTCAAATCCACAATCGATTTCAAAATCGCACCATCCAATCAGAAACTAGAGCTGTTTTAGAAAGGCACTGTTGGTGGGTTAATATATGCTGTAAATCTTGTCAAAAATTAGCAGATTCACTACATTCCAAACAACTGCCGATTTGACCACTAACGCAACAAGTTTGAGAAAAATGGTATCATATAATGAAATCTTCCCCTACTACTCTGCTTTTCAAATCCACAATCAATTTCAAAATCGCATCAACCAATCAGAAACTAGAGCTGTTTTAGTAAGGCACTGTTGGTGGGTTACTATCTGCAGTAAATCTTGTCAAAAATTAGCAGATTCACTACATTCCAAACAACTGCCGATTTGACCACTAACGCAACAAGTTTGAGAAAAATGGTATCATATAATGAAATCTTCCCCTACTACTCTGCTTTTCAAATCCACAATCGATTTCAAAATCGCATCATCCAATCAGAAACTAGAGCTGTTTTAGAAAGGCACTGTTGGTGGGTTACTATCTGCTGTGAATCTTTTCAGAAAATAGCAGATTCACTTCATTCCAAACAACTGCCGATTTGACCACTAACGCAACAAGTTTGAGAAAAATGGTATCATATGATAAAATCTTCCCCTACTTCTCTGCTTTTCAAATCCACAATTGATTTCAAAATCGCATCAACCAATCAGAAACTAGAGCTGTTTTAGTAAGGCACTGTTGGTGTGTTACTATCTGCTGTAAATCTTGTCAAAAATTAGCAGATTCACTACATTCCAAACAACTGCCGATTTGACCACTAACGCAACAAGTTTGAGAAAAATGGTATCATATAATTAAATCTTTCCCTACTACTCTGCTTTTCAAATCCACAATCGATTTCAAAATCGCATCATCCAATCAGAAACTAGAGCTGTTTTAGAAAGGCACTGTTGGTGGGTTACTATCTGCTGTAAATCTTTTCAGAAAATAGCAGATTCACTTCATTCCAAACAACTGCCGATTTGACCACTAACGCAACAAGTTTGAGAAAAATGGTATCATATGATAAAATCTTCCCCTACTTCTCTGCTTTTCAAATCCACAATCGATTTCAAAATCGCACCATCCAATCAGAAACTAGAGCTGTTTTAGAAAGGCACTGTTGTTGGGTTAATATATGCTGTAAATCTTGTCAAAAATTAGCAGATTCACTACATTCCAAACAACTGCCGATTTGACCACTAACGCAACAAGTTTGAGAAAAATGGTATCATATAATTAAATCTTTCCCTACTACTCTGCTTTTCAAATCCACAATCGATTTCAAAATCGCATCATCCAATCAGAAACTAGAGCTGTTTTAGAAAGGCACTGTTGGTGGGTTACTATCTGCTGTAAATCTTTTCAGAAAATAGCAGATTCACTTCATTCCAAACAACTGCCGATTTGACCACTAACGCAACAAGTTTGAGAAAAATGGTATCATATGATAAAATCTTCCCCTACTTCTCTGCTTTTCAAATCCACAATCGATTTCAAAATCGCACCATCCAATCAGAAACTAGAGCTGTTTTAGAAAGGCACTGTTGGTGGGTTAATATATGCTGTAAATCTTGTCAAAAATTAGCAGATTCACTACATTCCAAACAACTGCCGATTTGACCACTAACGCAACAAGTTTGAGAAAAATGGTATCATATAATGAAATCTTCCCCTACTACTCTGCTTTTCAAATCCACAATCAATTTCAAAATCGCATCAACCAATCAGAAACTAGAGCTGTTTTAGTAAGGCACTGTTGGTGGGTTACTATCTGCTGTAAATCTTGTCAAAAATTAGCAGATTCACTACATTCCAAACAACTGCCGATTTGACCACTAACGCAACAAGTTTGAGAAAAATGGTATCATATAATGAAATCTTCCCCTACTACTCTGCTTTTCAAATCCACAATCGATTTCAAAATCGCATCATCCAATCAGAAACTAGAGCTGTTTTAGAAAGGCACTGTTGGTGGGTTACTATCTGCTGTGAATCTTTTCAGAAAATAGCAGATTCACTTCATTCCAAACAACTGCCGATTTGACCACTAACGCAACAAGTTTGAGAAAAATGGTATCATATGATAAAATCTTCCCCTACTTCTCTGCTTTTCAAATCCACAATTGATTTCAAAATCATATCAACCAATCAGAAACTATAGCTGTTTTAGTAAGGCACTGTTGGTGGGTTACTATCTGCTGTAAATCTTGTCAAAAATTAGCAGATTCACTACATTCCAAACAACTGCCGATTTGACCACTAACGCAACAAGTTTGAAAAAAATGGTATCATATAATGAAATCTTCCCCTACTACTCTGCTTTTCAAATCCACAATCGATTTCAAAATCGCATCATCCAATCAGAAACTAGAGCTGTTTTAGAAAGGCACTATTGTTGGGTTACTATCAGCTGTAAATCTTTTCAGAAAATAGAAGATTCACTTCATTCCAAACAACTGCCGATTTGACCACTAACGCAACAAGTTTGAGAAAAATGGTATCATATGATAAAATCTTCCCCTACTTCTCTGCTTTTCAAATCCACAATCAATTTCAAAATCGCATCAACCAATCAGAAACTAGAGCTTTTTTAGTAAGGCACTGTTGGTGGGTTACTATCTGCTGTAAATCTTGTCAAAAATTAGCAGATTCACTACATTCCAAACAACTGCCGATTTGACCACTAACGCAACAAGTTTGAGAAAAATGGTATCATATAATGAAATCTTCCCCTACTACTCTGCTTTTCAAATCCACAATCGATTTCAAAATCGCATCATCCAATCAGAAACTAGAGCTGTTTTAGAAAGGCACTGTTGTTGGGTTACTATCTGCTGTAAATCTTTTCAGAAAATAGCAGATTCACTACATTCCAAACAACTGCCGATTTGACCACTAACGCAACAAGTTTGAGAAAAATGGTATCATATGATAAAATCTTCCCCTACTTCTCTGCTTTTCAAATCCACAATCGATTTCAAAATCGCAGCATCCAATCAAAAACTAGAGCTGTTTTAGAAAGGCACTGTTGTTGGGTTACTATCTGCTGTAAATCTTTTCAGAAAATAGCAGATTCACTTCATTCCAAACAACTGCCGATTTGACCACTAACGCAACAAGTTTGAGAAAAAGGATATCATATAATGAAATCATCCCCTACTACTCTGCTTTTCAAATCCACAATCGATTTCAAAATCGCACCATCCAATCAGAAACTAGAGCTGTTTTAGAAAGGCACTGTTGGTGGGTTAATATATGCGGTAAATCTTGTCAAAAATTAGCAGATTCACTACATTCCAAACAACTGCCGATTTGACCACTAACGCAACAAGTTTGAGAAAAATTGTATCATATAATAAAATCTTCCCCTACTACTCTGCTTTTCAAATCCACAATCAATTTCAAAATCGCATCAACCAATCAGAAACTAGAGCTGTTTTAGTAAGGCACTGTTGGTGGGTACTATCTGCTGTAAATCATGTCAAAAATTAGCAGATTCACTACATTCCAAACAACTGCTGATTTGACCACTAACGCAACAAGTTTGAGAAAAATGGTATCATATAATGAAATCTTCCCCTACTACTCTGCTTTTCAAATCCACAATCGATTTCAAAATCGCATCATCCAATCAGAAACTAGAGCTGTTTTAGAAAGGCACTGTTGGTGGGTTACTATCTGCTGTAAATCTTTTCAGAAAATAGCAGATTCACTTCATTCCAAACAACTGCCGATTTGACCAATAACGCAACAAGTTTGAGAAAAATGGTATCATATGATAAAATCTTCCCCTACTTCTCTGCTTTTCAAATCCAGAATCGATTTCAAAATCGCACCATCCAATCAGAAACTAGAGCTGTTTTAGAAAGGCACTGTTGGTGGGTTAATATATGCTGTAAATCTTGTCAAAAATTAGCAGATTCACTATATTCCAAACAACTGCCGATTTGACCACTAACGCAACAAGTTTGAGAAAAATGGTATCATATGATGAAATCTTCCCCTACTACTCTGCTTTTCAAATCCACAATCAATTTCAAAATCGCATCAACCAATCAGAAACTAGAGCTGTTTTAGTAAGGCACTGTTGGTGGGTACTATCTGCTGTAAATCTTGTCAAAAATTAGCAGATTCACTACATTCCAAACAACTGCCGATTTGACCACTAACGCAACAAGTTTGAGAAAAATGGTATCATATGATAAAATCTTCCCCTACTTCTCTGCTTTTCAAATCCACAATCGATTTCAAAATCGCACCATCCAATCAGAAACTAGAGCTGTTTTAGAAAGGCACTGTTGGTGGGTTAATATATGCTGTAAATCTTGTCAAAAATTAGCAGATTCACTACATTCCAAACAACTGCCGATTTGACCACTAACGCAACAAGTTTGAGAAAAATGGTATCATATAATGAAATCTTCCCCTACTACTCTGCTTTTCAAATCCACAATCAATTTCAAAATCGCATCAACCAATCAGAAACGAGAGTTGTTTTAGCAAGGCACTGTTGGTGGGTTACTATCTGCTGTAAATCTTGTCAAAAATTAGCAGATTCACTACATTCCAAACAACTGCCGATTTGACCACTAACGCAACAAGTTTGAGAAAAATGGTATCATATAATGAAATCTTCCCCTACTACTCTGCTTTTCAAATCCACAATCGATTTCAAAATCGCATCATCCAATCAGAAACTAGAGCTGTTTTAGAAAGGCACTGTTGGTGGGTTACTATCTGCTGTGAATCTTTTCAGAAAATAGCAGATTCACTTCATTCCAAACAACTGCCGATTTGACCACTAACGCAACAAGTTTGAGAAAAATGGTATCATATGATAAAATCTTCCCCTACTTCTCTGCTTTTCAAATCCACAATTGATTTCAAAATCGCATCAACCAATCAGAAACTAGAGCTGTTTTAGTAAGGCACTGTTGGTGTGTTACTATCTGCTGTAAATCTTGTCAAAAATTAGCAGATTCACTACATTCCAAACAACTGCCGATTTGACCACTAACGCAACAAGTTTGAGAAAAATGGTATCATATAATTAAATCTTTCCCTACTACTCTGCTTTTCAAATCCACAATCGATTTCAAAATCGCATCATCCAATCAGAAACTAGAGCTGTTTTAGAAAGGCACTGTTGGTGGGTTACTATCTGCTGTAAATCTTTTCAGAAAATAGCAGATTCACTTCATTCCAAACAACTGCCGATTTGACCACTAACGCAACAAGTTTGAGAAAAATGGTATCATATGATAAAATCTTCCCCTACTTCTCTGCTTTTCAAATCCACAATCGATTTCAAAATCGCATCAACCAATCAGAAACTAGAGCTGTTTTAGTAAGGCACTGTTGGTGTGTTACTATCTGCTGTAAATCTTGTCAAAAATTAGCAGATTCACTACATTCCAAACAACTGCCGATTTGACCACTAACGCAACAAGTTTGAGAAAAATGGTATCATATAATTAAATCTTTCCCTACTACTCTGCTTTTCAAATCCACAATCGATTTCAAAATCGCATCATCCAATCAGAAACTAGAGCTGTTTTAGAAAGGCACTGTTGGTGGGTTACTATCTGCTGTAAATCTTTTCAGAAAATAGCAGATTCACTTCATTCCAAACAACTGCCGATTTGACCACTAACGCAACAAGTTTGAGAAAAATGGTATCATATGATAAAATCTTCCCCTACTTCTCTGCTTTTCAAATCCACAATCGATTTCAAAATCGCACCATCCAATCAGAAACTAGAGCTGTTTTAGAAAGGCACTGTTGTTGGGTTAATATATGCTGTAAATCTTGTCAAAAATTAGCAGATTCACTACATTCCAAACAACTGCCGATTTGACCACTAACGCAACAAGTTTGAGAAAAATGGTATCATATGATACAATCTTCCCCTACTTCTCTGCTTTTCAAATCCACAATCGATTTCAAAATCGCATCATCCAATCAGAAACTAGAGCTGTTTTAGAAAGGCACTGTTGGTGGGTTAATATATGCTGTAAATCTTGTCAAAAATTAGCAGATTCACTACATTCCAAACAACTGCCGATTTGACCACTAACGCAACAAGTTTGAGAAAAATGGTATCATATAATGAAATCTTCCCCTACTACTCTGCTTTTCAAATCCACAATCGATTTCAAAATCGCATCATCCAATCAGAAACTAGAGCTGTTTTAGAAAGGCACTGTTGGTGGGTTACTATCTGCTGTAAATCTTTTCAGAAAATAGCAGATTCACTTCATTCCAAACAACTGCCGATTTGACCACTAACGCAACAAGTTTGAGAAAAATTGTATCATATGATAAAATCTTCCCCTACTTCTCTGCTTTTCAAATCCACAATTGATTTCAAAATCTTATCAACCAATCAGAAACTAGAGCTGTTTTAGAAAGGCACTGTTGTTGGGTTACTATCTGCTGTAAATCTTTTCAGAAAATAGCAGATTCACTTCATTCCAAACAACTGCCGATTTGACCACTAACGCAACAAGTTTGAGAAAAATGGTATCATATGATAAAACTTTCCCCTACTTCTCTGCTTTTCAAATCCACAATCGATTTCAAAATCGCATCAACCAATCAGAAACTAGAGCTGTTTTAGTAAGGCACTGTTGGTGGGTTACTATCTGCTGTAAATCTTGTCAAAAATTAGCAGATTCACTACATTCCAAACAACTGCCGATTTGACCACTAACGCAACAAGTTTGAGAAAAATGGTATCATATAATGAAATCTTCCCCTACTACTCTGCTTTTCAAATCCACAATCGATTTCAAAATCGCATCATCCAATCAGAAACTAGAGCTGTTTTAGAAAGGCACTGTTGTTGGGTTACTATCTGCTGTAAATCTTTTCAGAAAATAGCAGATTCACTACATTCCAAACAGCTGCCGATTTGACCACTAACGCAACAAGTTTGAGAAAAATGGTATCATATGATAAAATCTTCCCCTACTTCTCTGCTTTTCAAATCCACAATCGATTTCAAAATCGCAGCATCCAATCAAAAACTAGAGCTGTTTTAGAAAGGCACTGTTGTTGGGTTACTATCTGCTGTAAATCTTTTCAGAAAATAGCAGATTCACTTCATTCCAAACAACTGCCGATTTGACCACTAACGCAACAAGTTTGAGAAAAATGGTATCATATAATGAAATCATCCCCTACTACTCTGCTTTTCAAATCCACAATCGATTTCAAAATCGCACCATCCAATCAGAAACTAGAGCTGTTTTAGAAAGGCACTGTTGGTGGGTTAATATATGCTGTAAATCTTGTCAAAAATTAGCAGATTCACTACATTCCAAACAACTGCCGATTTGACCACTAACGCAACAAGTTTGAGAAAAATTGTATCATATAATGAAATCTTCCCCTACTACTCTGCTTTTCAAATCCACAATCAATTTCAAAATCGCATCAACCAATCAGAAACTAGAGCTGTTTTAGTAAGGCACTGTTGGTGGGTACTATCTGCTGTAAATCATGTAAAAAATTAGCAGATTCACTACATTCCAAACAACTGCTGATTTGACCACTAACGCAACAAGTTTGAGAAAAATGGTATCATATAATGAAATCTTCCCCTACTACTCTGCTTTTCAAATCCACAATTGATTTCAAAATCGCATCATCCAATCAGAAACTAGAGCTGTTTTAGAAAGGCACTGTTGGTGGGTTACTATCTGCTGTAAATCTTTTCAGAAAATAGCAGATTCACTTCATTCCAAACAACTGCCGATTTGACCAATAACGCAACAAGTTTGAGAAAAATGGTATCATATGATAAAATCTTCCCCTACTTCTCTGCTTTTCAAATCCAGAATCGATTTCAAAATCGCACCATCCAATCAGAAACTAGAGCTGTTTTAGAAAGGCACTGTTGGTGGGTTAATATATGCTGTAAATCTTGTCAAAAATTAGCAGATTCACTACATTCCAAACAACTGCCGATTTGACCACTAACGCAACAAGTTTGAGAAAAATGGTATCATATGATGAAATCTTCCCCTACTACTCTGCTTTTCAAATCCACAATCAATTTCAAAATCGCATCAACCAATCAGAAACTAGAGCTGTTTTAGTAAGGCACTGTAGGTGGGTACTATCTGCTGTAAATCTTGTCAAAAATTAGCAGATTCACTACATTCCAAACAACTGCCGATTTGACCACTAACGCAACAAGTTTGAGAAAAATGGTATCATATAATGAAATCTTCCCCTACTACTCTGCTTTTCAAATCCACAATCGATTTCAAAATCGCATCATCCAATCAGAAACTAGAGCTGTTTTAGAAAGGCACTGTTGGTGGGTTACTATCTGCTGTGAATCTTTTCAGAAAATAGCAGATTCACTTCATTCCAAACAACTGCCGATTTGACCACTAACGCAACAAGTTTGAGGAAAATGGTATCATATGATAAAATCTTCCCCTACTTCTCTGCTTTTCAAATCCACAATTGATTTCAAAATCGCATCAACCAATCAGAAACTAGAGCTGTTTTAGTAAGGCACTGTTGGTGGGTTACTATCTGCTGTAAATCTTGTCAAAAATTAGCAGATTCACTACATTCCAAACAACTGCCGATTTGACCACTAACGCAACAAGTTTGAAAAAAATGGTATCATATAATGAAATCTTCCCCTACTACTCTGCTTTTCAAATCCACAATCGATTTCAAAATCGCATCATCCAATCAGAAACTAGAGCTGTTTTAGAAAGGCACTGTTGGTGGGTTAATATATGCTGTAAATCTTGTCAAAAATTAGCAGATTCACTACATTCCAAACAACTGCCGATTTGACCACTAACGCAACAAGTTTGAGAAAAATGGTATCATATAATGAAATCTTCCCCTACTACTCTGCTTTTCAAATCCACAATCAATTTCAAAATCGCATCAACCAATCAGAAACTAGAGCTGTTTTAGTAAGGCACTGTTGGTGGGTACTATCTGCTGTAAATCTTGTCAAAAATTAGCAGATTCACTACATTCCAAACAACTGCCGATTTGACCACTAACGCAACAAGTTTGAGAAAAATGGTATCATAAAATGAAATCTTCCCCTACTACTCTGCTTTTCAAATCCACAATCAATTTCAAAATCGCATCAACCAATCAGAAACTAGAGCTGTTTTAGTAAGGCACTGTTGGTGGGTACTATCTGCTGTAAATCTTGTCAAAAATTAGCAGATTCACTACATTCCAAACAACTGCCGATTTGACCACTAACGCAACAAGTTTGAGAAAAATGGTATCATATAATGAAATCTTCCCCTACTACTCTGCTTTTCAAATCCACAATCGATTTCAAAATCGCATCATCCAATCAGAAACTAGAGCTGTTTTAGAAAGGCACTGTTGGTGGGTTACTATCTGCTGTGAATCTTTTCAGAAAATAGCAGATTCACTTCATTCCAAACAACTGCCGATTTGACCACTAACGCAACAAGTTTGAGAAAAATGGTATCATATGATAAAATCTTCCCCTACTTCTCTGCTTTTCAAATCAACAATTGATTTCAAAATCGCGTCAACCAATCAGAAACTAGAGCTGTTTTAGTAAGGCACTGTTGGTGGGTTACTATCTGCTGTAAATCTTGTCAAAAATTAGCAGATTCACTACATTCCAAACAACTGCCGATTTGACCACTAACGCAACAAGTTTGAAAAAAATGGTATCATATAATGAAATCTTCCCCTACTACTCTGCTTTTCAAATCCACAATCGATTTCAAAATCGCATCATCCAATCAGAAACTAGAGCTGTTTTAGAAAGGCACTGTTGGTGGGTTACTATCAGCTGTAAATCTTTTCAGAAACTAGAAGATTCACTTCATTCCAAACAACTGCCGATTTGACCACTAACGCAACAAGTTTGAGAAAAATGGTATCATATGATAAAATCTTCCCCTACTTCTCTGCTTTTCAAATCCACAATCAATTTCAAAATCGCATCATCCAATCAGAAACTAGAGCTGTTTTAGAAAGGCACTGTTGGTGGGTTACTATCTGCTGTGAATCTTTTCAGAAAATAGCAGATTCACTTCATTCCAAACAACTGCCGATTTGACCACTAACGCAACAAGTTTGAGAAAAATGGTATCATATGATAAAATCTTCCCCTACTTCTCTGCTTTTCAAATCCACAATTGATTTCAAAATCGCATCATCCAATCAGAAACTAGAGCTGTTTTAGAAAGGCACTATTGTTGGGTTACTATCAGCTGTAAATCTTTTCAGAAAATAGAAGATTCACTTCATTCCAAACAACTGCCGATTTGACCACTAACGCAACAAGTTTGAGAAAAATGGTATCATATAATGAAATCTTCCCCTACTACTCTGCTTTTCAAATCCACAATCGATTTCAAAATCGCATCATCCAATCAGAAACTAGAGCTGTTTTAGAAAGGCACTGTTGGTGGGTTACTATCAGCTGTAAATCTTTTCAGAAACTAGAAGATTCACTTCATTCCAAACAACTGCCGATTTGACCACTAACGCAACAAGTTTGAGAAAAATGGTATCATATGATAAAATCTTCCCCTACTTCTCTGCTTTTCAAATCCACAATCAATTTCAAAATCGCATCATCCAATCAGAAACTAGAGCTGTTTTAGAAAGGCACTGTTGGTGGGTTACTATCTGCTGTGAATCTTTTCAGAAAATAGCAGATTCACTTCATTCCAAACAACTGCCGATTTGACCACTAACGCAACAAGTTTGAGAAAAATGGTATCATATGATAAAATCTTCCCCTACTTCTCTGCTTTTCAAATCCACAATTGATTTCAAAATCGCATCATCCAATCAGAAACTAGAGCTGTTTTAGAAAGGCACTATTGTTGGGTTACTATCAGCTGTAAATCTTTTCAGAAAATAGAAGATTCACTTCATTCCAAACAACTGCCGATTTGACCACTAACGCAACAAGTTTGAGAAAAATGGTATCATATAATGAAATCTTCCCCTACTACTCTGCTTTTCAAATCCACAATCAATTTCAAAATCGCATCAACCAATCAGAAACTAGAGCTGTTTTAGTAAGGCACTGTTGGTGGGTACTATCAGCTGTAAATCTTTTCAGAAAATAGAAGATTCACTTCATTCCAAACAACTGCCGATTTGACCACTAACGCAACAAGTTTGAGAAAAATGGTATCATATGATAAAATCTTCCCCTACTTCTCTGCTTTTCAAATCCACAATCAATTTCAAAATCGCATCATCCAATCAGAAACTAGAGCTGTTTTAGAAAGGCACTGTTGGTGGGTTACTATCTGCTGTGAATCTTTTCAGAAAATTGCAGATTCACTTCATTCCAAACAACTGCCGATTTGACCACTAACGCAACAAGTTTGAGAAAAATGGTATCATATGATAAAATCTTCCCCTACTTCTCTGCTTTTCAAATCCACAATTGATTTCAAAATCGCGTCAACCAATCAGAAACTAGAGCTGTTTTAGAAAGGCACTATTGTTGGGTTACTATCAGCTGTAAATCTTTTCAGAAAATAGAAGATTCACTTCATTCCAAACAACTGCCGATTTGACCACTAACGCAACAAGTTTGAGAAAAATGGTATCATATGATAAAATCTTCCCCTACTTCTCTGCTTTTCAAATCCACAATCAATTTCAAAATCGCATCAACCAATCAGAAACTAGAGCTGTTTTA
The DNA here is from genome assembly GCF_964263955.1 of Coregonus lavaretus. NCBI lineage: Eukaryota > Metazoa > Chordata > Actinopteri > Salmoniformes > Salmonidae > Coregonus > Coregonus lavaretus. The sequence goes on along the minus strand of NC_140009.1, from coordinate 47,609,138 downwards.
GTAAGGCACTGTTGGTGGGTTACTATCTGCTGTAAATCTTGTCAAAAATTAGCAGATTCACTACATTCCAAACAACTGCCGATTTGACCACTAACGCAACAAGTTTGAGAAAAATGGTATCATATAATGAAATCTTCCCCTACTACTCTGCTTTTCAAATCCACAATCGATTTCAAAATCGCATCATCCAATCAGAAACTAGAGCTGTTTTAGAAAGGCACTGTTGGTGGGTTACTATCTGCTGTGAATCTTTTCAGAAAATAGCAGATTCACTTCATTCCAAACAACTGCCGATTTGACCACTAACGCAACAAGTTTGAGAAAAATGGTATCATATGATAAAATCTTCCCCTACTTCTCTGCTTTTCAAATCCACAATTGATTTCAAAATCGCATCAACCAATCAGAAACTACAGCTGTTTTAGTAAGGCACTGTTGGTGTGTTACTATCTGCTGTAAATCTTGTCAAAAATTAGCAGATTCACTACATTCCAAACAACTGCCGATTTGACCACTAACGCAACAAGTTTGAGAAAAATGGTATCATATAATTAAATCTTTCCCTACTACTCTGCTTTTCAAATCCACAATCGATTTCAAAATCGCATCATCCAATCAGAAACTAGAGCTGTTTTAGAAAGGCACTGTTGGTGGGTTACTATCTGCTGTAAATCTTTTCAGAAAATAGCAGATTCACTTCATTCCAAACAACTGCCGATTTGACCACTAACGCAACAAGTTTGAGAAAAATGGTATCATATGATGAAATCTTCCCCTACTTCTCTGCTTTTCAAATCCACAATCGATTTCAAAATCGCACCATCCAATCAGAAACTAGAGCTGTTTTAGAAAGGCACTGTTGGTGGGTTAATATATGCTGTAAATCTTGTCAAAAATTAGCAGATTCACTACATTCCAAACAACTGCCGATTTGACCTCTAACGCAACAAGTTTGAGAAAAATGGTATCATATAATGAAATCTTCCCCTACTACTCTGCTTTTCAAATCCACAATCAATTTCAAAATCGCATCAACCAATCAGAAACTAGAGCTGTTTTAGTAAGGCACTGTTGGTGTGTTACTATCTGCTGTAAATCTTGTCAAAAATTAGCAGATTCACTACATTCCAAACAACTGCCGATTTGACCACTAATGCAACAAGTTTGAGAAAAATGGTATCATATGATAAAATCTTCCCCTACTTCTCTGCTTTTCAAATCCACAATTGATTTCAAAATCGCATCAACCAATCAGAAACTAGAGCTGTTTTAGTAAGGCACTGTTGGTGTGTTACTATCTGCTGTAAATCTTGTCAAAAATTAGCAGATTCACTACATTCCAAACAACTGCCGATTTGACCACTAACGCAACAAGTTTGAGAAAAATGGTATCATAAAATTAAATCTTTCCCTACTACTCTGCTTTTCAAATCCACAATCGATTTCAAAATCGCATCATCCAATCAGAAACTAGAGCTGTTTTAGAAAGGCACTGTTGGTGGGTTACTATCTGCTGTAAATCTTTTCAGAAAATAGCAGATTCACTTCATTCCAAACAACTGCTGATTTGACCACTAACGCAACAAGTTTGAGAAAAATGGTATCATATGATGAAATCTTCCCCTACTTCTCTGCTTTTCAAATCCACAATCGATTTCAAAATCGCACCATCCAATCAGAAACTAGAGCTGTTTTAGAAAGGCACTGTTGGTGGGTTAATATATGCTGTAAATCTTGTCAAAAATTAGCAGATTCACTACATTCCAAACAACTGCCGATTTGACCACTAACGCAACAAGTTTGAGAAAAATGGTATCATATAATGAAATCTTCCCCTACTACTCTGCTTTTCAAATCCACAATCAATTTCAAAATCGCATCAACCAATCAGAAACTAGAGCTGTTTTAGTAAGGCACTGTTGGTGGGTTACTATCTGCTGTAAATCTTGTCAAAAATTAGCAGATTCACTACATTCCAAACAACTGCTGATTTGACCACTAACGCAACAAGTTTGAGAAAAATGGTATCATATAATGAAATCTTCCCCTACTACTCTGCTTTTCAAATCCACAATCGATTTCAAAATCGCATCATCCAATCAGAAACTAGAGCTGTTTTAGAAAGGCACTGTTGGTGGGTTACTATCTGCTGTAAATCTTTTCAGAAAATAGCAGATTCACTTCATTCCAAACAACTGCCGATTTGACCACTAACGCAACAAGTTTGAGAAAAATGGTATCATATGATAAAATCTTCCCCTACTTCTCTGCTTTTCAAATCCACAATTGATTTCAAAATCGCATCAACCAATCAGAAACTAGAGCTGTTTTAGTAAGGCACTGTTGGTGGGTTACTATCTGCTGTAAATCTTGTCAAAAATTAGCAGATTCACTACATTCCAAACAACTGCCGATTTGACCACTAACGCAACAAGTTTGAGAAAAATGGTATCATATAATGAAATCTTCCCCTACTACTCTGCTTTTCAAATATACAATCGATTTCAAAATCGCATCATCCAATCAGAAACTAGAGCTGTTTTAGAAAGGCACTGTTGTTGGGTTACTATCTGCTGTAAATCTTTTCAGAAAATAGCAGATTCACTTCATTCCAAACAACTGCCGATTTGACCACTAACGCAACAAGTTTGAGAAAAATGGTATCATATGATAAAACTTTCCCCTACTTCTCTGCTTTTCAAATCCACAATCGATTTCAAAATCGCATCAACCAATCAGAAACTAGAGCTGTTTTAGAAAGGCACTGTTGTTGGGTTACTATCTGCTGTAAATCTTTTCAGAAAATAGCAGATTCACTACATTCCAAACAACTGCCGATTTGACCACTAACGCAACAAGTTTGAGAAAAATGGTATCATATGATAAAATCTTCCCCTACTTCTCTGCTTTTCAAATCCACAATCGATTTCAAAATCGCACCATCCAATCAAAAACTAGAGCTGTTTTAGAAAGGCACTGTTGGTGGATTACTATCTGCTGTAAATCTTGTCAAAAATTTGCAGATTCACTACATTCCAAACAACTGCCGATTTGACCACTAACGCAACAAGTTTGAGAAAAATGGTATCATATAATGAAATCATCCCCTACTACTCTGCTTTTCAAATCCACAATCGATTTCAAAATCGCATCATCCAATCAGAAACTAGAGCTGTTTTAGAAAGGCACTGTTGGTGGGTTACTATCTGCTGTAAATCTTTTCAGAAAATAGCAGATTCACTTCTTTCCAAACAACTGCCGATTTGACCACTAACGCAACAAGTTTGAGATAAATGGTATCATATGATAAAATCTTCCCCTACTTCTCTGCTTTTCAAATCCACAATCGATTTCAAAATCGCACCATCCAATCAGAAACTAGAGCTGTTTTAGAAAGGCACTGTTGGTGGGTTAATATATGCTGTAAATCTTGTCAAAAATTAGCAGATTCACTACATTCCAAACAACTGCCGATTTGACCACTAACGCAACAAGTTTGAGAAAAATTGTATCATATAATGAAATCTTCCCCTACTACTCTGCTTTTCAAATCCACAATCAATTTCAAAATCGCATCAACCAATCAGAAATTAGAGCTGTTTTAGTAAGGCACTGTTGGTGGGTACTATCTGCTGTAAATCTTGTCAAAAATTAGCAGATTCACTACATTCCAAACAACTGCTGATTTGACCACTAACGCAACAAGTTTGAGAAAAATGGTATCATATAATGAAATCTTCCCCTACTACTCTGCTTTTCAAATCCACAATCGATTTCAAAATCGCATCATCCAATCAGAAACTAGAGCTGTTTTAGAAAGGCACTGTTGGTGGGTTACTATCTGCTGTAAATCTTTTCAGAAAATAGCAGATTCACTTCATTCCAAACAACTACCGATTTGACCAATAACGCAACAAGTTTGAGAAAAATGGTATCATATGATAAAATCTTCCCCTACTTCTCTGCTTTTCAAATCCAGAATCGATTTCAAAATCGCACCATCCAATCAGAAACTAGAGCTGTTTTAGAAAGGCACTGTTGGTGGGTTAATATATGCTGTAAATCTTGTCAAAAATTAGCAGATTCACTACATTCCAAACAACTGCCGATTTGACCACTAACGCAACAAGTTTGAGAAAAATGGTATCATATAATGAAATCTTCCCCTACTACTCTGCTTTTCAAATCCACAATCAATTTCAAAATCGCATCAACTAATCAGAAACTAGAGCTGTTTTAGTAAGGCACTGTTGGTGGGTACTATCTGCTGTAAATCTTGTCAAAAATTTGCAGATTCACTACATTCCAAACAACTGCTGATTTGACCACTAACGCAACAAGTTTGAGAAAAATGGTATCATATAATGAAATCTTCCCCTACTACTCTGCTTTTCAAATATACAATCGATTTCAAAATCGCATCATCCAATCAGAAACTAGAGCTGTTTTAGAAAGGCACTGTTGTTGGGTTACTATCTGCTGTAAATCTTTTCAGAAAATAGCAGATTCACTTCATTCCAAACAACTGCCGATTTGACCACTAACGCAACAAGTTTGAGAAAAATGGTATCATATGATAAAACTTTCCCCTACTTCTCTGCTTTTCAAATCCACAATCGATTTCAAAATCGCATCAACCAATCAGAAACTAGAGCTGTTTTAGAAAGGCACTGTTGTTGGGTTACTATCTGCTGTAAATCTTTTCAGAAAATAGCAGATTCACTACATTCCAAACAACTGCCGATTTGACCACTAACGCAACAAGTTTGAGAAAAATGGTATCATATGATAAAATCTTCCCCTACTTCTCTGCTTTTCAAATCCACAATCGATTTCAAAATCGCACCATCCAATCAAAAACTAGAGCTGTTTTAGAAAGGCACTGTTGGTGGATTACTATCTGCTGTAAATCTTGTCAAAAATTTGCAGATTCACTACATTCCAAACAACTGCCGATTTGACCACTAACGCAACAAGTTTGAGAAAAATGGTATCATATAATGAAATCATCCCCTACTACTCTGCTTTTCAAATCCACAATCGATTTCAAAATCGCATCATCCAATCAGAAACTAGAGCTGTTTTAGAAAGGCACTGTTGGTGGGTTACTATCTGCTGTAAATCTTTTCAGAAAATAGCAGATTCACTTCTTTCCAAACAACTGCCGATTTGACCACTAACGCAACAAGTTTGAGAAAAATGGTATCATATGATAAAATCTTCCCCTACTTCTCTGCTTTTCAAATCCACAATCGATTTCAAAATCGCACCATCCAATCAGAAACTAGAGCTGTTTTAGAAAGGCACTGTTGGTGGGTTAATATATGCTGTAAATCTTGTCAAAAATTAGCAGATTCACTACATTCCAAACAACTGCCGATTTGACCACTAACGCAACAAGTTTGAGAAAAATTGTATCATATAATGAAATCTTCCCCTACTACTCTGCTTTTCAAATCCACAATCAATTTCAAAATCGCATCAACCAATCAGAAATTAGAGCTGTTTTAGTAAGGCACTGTTGGTGGGTACTATCTGCTGTAAATCTTGTCAAAAATTAGCAGATTCACTACATTCCAAACAACTGCTGATTTGACCACTAACGCAACAAGTTTGAGAAAAATGGTATCATATAATGAAATCTTCCCCTACTACTCTGCTTTTCAAATCCACAATCGATTTCAAAATCGCATCATCCAATCAGAAACTAGAGCTGTTTTAGAAAGGCACTGTTGGTGGGTTACTATCTGCTGTAAATCTTTTCAGAAAATAGCAGATTCACTTCATTCCAAACAACTACCGATTTGACCAATAACGCAACAAGTTTGAGAAAAATGGTATCATATGATAAAATCTTCCCCTACTTCTCTGCTTTTCAAATCCAGAATCGATTTCAAAATCGCACCATCCAATCAGAAACTAGAGCTGTTTTAGAAAGGCACTGTTGGTGGGTTAATATATGCTGTAAATCTTGTCAAAAATTAGCAGATTCACTACATTCCAAACAACTGCCGATTTGACCACTAACGCAACAAGTTTGAGAAAAATGGTATCATATAATGAAATCTTCCCCTACTACTCTGCTTTTCAAATCCACAATCAATTTCAAAATCGCATCAACTAATCAGAAACTAGAGCTGTTTTAGTAAGGCACTGTTGGTGGGTACTATCTGCTGTAAATCTTGTCAAAAATTTGCAGATTCACTACATTCCAAACAACTGCTGATTTGACCACTAACGCAACAAGTTTGAGAAAAATGGTATCATATAATGAAATCTTCCCCTACTACTCTGCTTTTCAAATATACAATCGATTTCAAAATCGCATCATCCAATCAGAAACTAGAGCTGTTTTAGAAAGGCACTGTTGTTGGGTTACTATCTGCTGTAAATCTTTTCAGAAAATAGCAGATTCACTTCATTCCAAACAACTGCCGATTTGACCACTAACGCAACAAGTTTGAGAAAAATGGTATCATATGATAAAACTTTCCCCTACTTCTCTGCTTTTCAAATCCACAATCGATTTCAAAATCGCATCAACCAATCAGAAACTAGAGCTGTTTTAGAAAGGCACTGTTGTTGGGTTACTATCTGCTGTAAATCTTTTCAGAAAATAGCAGATTCACTACATTCCAAACAACTGCCGATTTGACCACTAACGCAACAAGTTTGAGAAAAATGGTATCATATGATAAAATCTTCCCCTACTTCTCTGCTTTTCAAATCCACAATCGATTTCAAAATCGCACCATCCAATCAAAAACTAGAGCTGTTTTAGAAAGGCACTGTTGGTGGATTACTATCTGCTGTAAATCTTGTCAAAAATTTGCAGATTCACTACATTCCAAACAACTGCCGATTTGACCACTAACGCAACAAGTTTGAGAAAAATGGTATCATATAATGAAATCATCCCCTACTACTCTGCTTTTCAAATCCACAATCGATTTCAAAATCGCATCATCCAATCAGAAACTAGAGCTGTTTTAGAAAGGCACTGTTGGTGGGTTACTATCTGCTGTAAATCTTTTCAGAAAATAGCAGATTCACTTCTTTCCAAACAACTGCCGATTTGACCACTAACGCAACAAGTTTGAGAAAAATGGTATCATATGATAAAATCTTCCCCTACTTCTCTGCTTTTCAAATCCACAATCGATTTCAAAATCGCACCATCCAATCAGAAACTAGAGCTGTTTTAGAAAGGCACTGTTGGTGGGTTAATATATGCTGTAAATCTTGTCAAAAATTAGCAGATTCACTACATTCCAAACAACTGCCGATTTGACCACTAACGCAACAAGTTTGAGAAAAATTGTATCATATAATGAAATCTTCCCCTACTACTCTGCTTTTCAAATCCACAATCAATTTCAAAATCGCATCAACCAATCAGAAATTAGAGCTGTTTTAGTAAGGCACTGTTGGTGGGTACTATCTGCTGTAAATCTTGTCAAAAATTAGCAGATTCACTACATTCCAAACAACTGCTGATTTGACCACTAACGCAACAAGTTTGAGAAAAATGGTATCATATAATGAAATCTTCCCCTACTACTCTGCTTTTCAAATCCACAATCGATTTCAAAATCGCATCATCCAATCAGAAACTAGAGCTGTTTTAGAAAGGCACTGTTGGTGGGTTACTATCTGCTGTAAATCTTTTCAGAAAATAGCAGATTCACTTCATTCCAAACAACTACCGATTTGACCAATAACGCAACAAGTTTGAGAAAAATGGTATCATATGATAAAATCTTCCCCTACTTCTCTGCTTTTCAAATCCAGAATCGATTTCAAAATCGCACCATCCAATCAGAAACTAGAGCTGTTTTAGAAAGGCACTGTTGGTGGGTTAATATATGCTGTAAATCTTGTCAAAAATTAGCAGATTCACTACATTCCAAACAACTGCCGATTTGACCACTAACGCAACAAGTTTGAGAAAAATGGTATCATATAATGAAATCTTCCCCTACTACTCTGCTTTTCAAATCCACAATCAATTTCAAAATCGCATCAACTAATCAGAAACTAGAGCTGTTTTAGTAAGGCACTGTTGGTGGGTACTATCTGCTGTAAATCTTGTCAAAAATTTGCAGATTCACTACATTCCAAACAACTGCTGATTTGACCACTAACGCAACAAGTTTGAGAAAAATGGTATCATTTAATGAAATCTTCCCCTACTACTCTGCTTTTCAAATCCACAATCGATTTCAAAACCGCATCATCCAATCAGAAACTAGAGCTGTTTTAGAAAGGCACTGTTGGTGGGTTACTATCTGCTGTAAATCTTTTCAGAAAATAGCAGATTCACTTCATTCCAAACAACTGCCGATTTGACCACTAACGCAACAAGTTTGAGAAAAATGGTATCATATGATAAAATCTTCCCCTACTTCTCTGCTTTTCAAATCCACAATCAATTTCAAAATCGCATCAACCAATCAGAAACTAGAGCTGTTTTAGTAAGGCACTGCTGGTGGGTTACTATCTGCTGTAAATCTTGTCAAAAATTAGCAGATTCACTACATTGCAAACAACTGCCGATTTGACCACTAACGCAACAAGTTTGAGAAAAATGGTATCAGATGATAAAATCTTCCCCTACTTCTCTGCTTTTCAAATCCACAATCAATTTCAAAATCGCATCAACCAATCAGAAACTAGAGCTGTTTTAGTAAGGCACTGTTGGTGGGTTACTATCTGCTGTAAATCTTGTCAAAAATTAGCAGATTCACTACATTCCAAACAACTGCCGATTTGACCACTAACGCAACAAGTTTGAGAAAAATGGTATAATATAATGAAATCTTCCCCTACTACTCTGCTTTTCAAATCCACAATCGATTTCAAAATCGCATCATCCAATCAGAAACTAGAGCTGTTTTAGAAAGGCACTGTTGTTGGGTTACTATCTGCTGTAAATCTTTTCAGAAAATAGCAGATTCACTTCATTCCAAACAACTGCCGATTTGACCACTAACGCAACAAGTTTGAGAAAAATGGTATCATATGATAAAATCTTCCCCTACTACTCTGCTTTTCAAATATACAATCAATTTCAAAATCGCATCATCCAATCAGAAACTAGAGCTGTTTTAGAAAGGCACTGTTGTTGGGTTACTATCTGCTGTAAATCTTTTCAGAAAATAGCAGATTCACTTCATTCCAAACAACTGCCGATTTGACCACTAACGCAACAAGTTTGAGAAAAATGGTATCATATGATAAAATCTTCCCCTACTTCTCTGCTTTTCAAATCCACAATCGATTTCAAAATCGCATCAACCAATCAGAAACTAGAGCTGTTTTAGTAAGGCGCTGTTGGTGGGTTACTATCTGCTGTAAATCTTGTCAAAAATTAGCAGATTCACTACATTCCAAACAACTGCCGATTTGACCACTAACGCAACAAGTTTGAGAAAAATGGTATCATATGATGAAATCTTCCCCTACTTCTCTGCTTTTCAAATCCACAATCAATTTCAAAATCGCATCAACCAATCAGAAACTAGAGCTGTTTTAGAAAGGCACTGTTGTGGGTTACTATCTGCTGTAAATCTTGTCAAAAATTAGCAGATTCACTACATTCCAAACAACTGCCGATTTGACCATTAACGCAACAAGTTTGAGAAAAATGGTATCATATAATGAAATCTTCCCCTACTACTCTGCTTTTCAAATCCACAATCGATTTCAAAATCGCATCATCCAATCAGAAACTAGAGCTGTTTTAGAAAGGCACTGTTGGTGGGTTACTATCTGCTGTAAATCTTTTCAGAAAATAGCAGATTCACTTCATTCCAAACAACTGCCGATTTGACCACTAACGCAACAAGTTTGAGAAAAATTGTATCATATAATAAAATCTTCCCCTACTTCTCTGCTTTTCAAATCCACAATCGATTTCAAAATCGCACCATCCAATCAGAAACTAGAGCTGTTTTAGTAAGGCACTGTTGGTGGGTTACTATCTGCTGTAAATCTTGTCAAAAATTAGCAGATTCACTACATTCCAAACAACTGCAGATTTGACCACTAACGCAACAAGTTTGAGAAAAATGGTATCATATGATGAAATCTTCCCCTACTTCTCTGCTTTTCAAATCCACAATCGATTTCAAAATCGCATCAACCAATCAGAAACTAGAGCTGTTTTAGAAAGGCACTGTTGTGGGTTACTATCTGCTGTAAATCTTGTCAAAAATTAGCAGATTCACTACATTCCAAACAACTGCCGATTTGACCACTAACGCAACAAGTTTGAGAAAAATGGTATCATATGATGAAATCTTCCCCTACTTCTCTGCTTTTCAAATCCACAATCAATTTCAAAATCGCATCAACCAATCAGAAACTAGAGCTGTTTTAGAAAGGCACTGTTGTGGGTTACTATCTGCTGTAAATCTTGTCAAAAATTAGCAGATTCACTACATTCCAAACAACTGCCGATTTGACCATTAACGCAACAAGTTTGAGAAAAATGGTATCATATAATGAAATCTTCCCCTACTACTCTGCTTTTCAAATCCACAATCGATTTCAAAATCGCATCATCCAATCAGAAACTAGAGCTGTTTTAGAAAGGCACTGTTGGTGGGTTACTATCTGCTGTAAATCTTTTCAGAAAATAGCAGATTCACTTCATTCCAAACAACTGCCGATTTGACCACTAACGCAACAAGTTTGAGAAAAATGGTATCATATGATGAAATCTTCCCCTACTTCTCTGCTTTTCAAATCCACAATCGATTTCAAAATCGCATCAACCAATCAGAAACTAGAGCTGTTTTAGAAAGGCACTGTTGTGGGTTACTATCTGCTGTAAATCTTGTCAAAAATTAGAAGATTCACTACATTCCAAACAACTGCCGATTTGACCACTAACGCAACAAGTTTGAGAAAAATGGTATCATATAATGATATCTTCCCCTACTACTCTGCTTTTCAAATCCACAATCGATTTCAAAATCGCATCAACCAATCAGAAACTAGAGCTGTTTTAGTAAGGCGCTGCTGGTGGGTTACTATCTGCTGTAAATCTTGTCAAAAATTAGCAGATTCACTACATTCCAAACAACTTCCGATTTGACCACTAACGCAACAAGTTTGAGAAAAATGGTATCATGTAATGAAATCTTCCCCTACTACTCTGCTTTTAAAATCCACAATCGATTTCAAAATCGCATCATCCAATCAGAAACTAGAGCTGTTTTAGAAAGGCACTGTTGTTGGGTTACTATCTGCTGTAAATCTTTTCAGAAAATAGCAGATTCACTTCATTCCAAACAACTGCCGATTTGACCACTAACGCAACAAGTTTGAGAAAAATGGTATCATATGATAAAATCTTCCACTACTTCTCTGCTTTTCAAATCCACAATCAATTTCAAAATCACATCAACCAATCAGAAACTAGAGCTGTTTTAGTAAGGCACTGTTGGTGGGTTACTATCTGCTGTAAATCTTGTCAAAAATTAGCAGATTCACTGCATTCCAAACAACTGCCGATTTGACCACTAACGGAACAAGTTTGAGAAAAATGGTATCATATAATGAAATCTTCCCCTACTACTCTGCTTTTCAAATCCACAATCGATTTCAAAATCGCATCATCCAATCAGAAACTAGAGCTGTTTTAGAAAGGCACTGTTGGTGGGTTACTATCTGCTGTAAATCTTTTCAGAAAATAGCAGATTCACTTCATTCCAAACAACTGCCGATTTGACCACTAACGCAACAAGTTTGAGAAAAATGGTATCATATGATAAAATCTTCCCCTACTTCTCTGCTTTTCAAATCCACAATCGATTTCAAAATCGCACCATCCAATCAGAAACTAGAGCTGTTTTAGAAAGGCACTGTTGGTGGGTTACTATCTGCTGTAAATCTTTTCAGAAAATAGCAGATTCACTTCATTCCAAACAACTGCCGATTTGACCACTAACGCAACAAGTTTGAGAAAAATGGTATCATATGATAAAATCTTCCCCTACTTCTCTGCTTTTCAAATCCACAATCAATTTCAAAATCGCATCAACCAATCAGAAACTAGAGCTGTTTTAGTAAGGCACTGCTGGTGGGTTACTATCTGCTGTAAATCTTGTCAAAAATTAGCAGATTCACTACATTGCAAACAACTGCCGATTTGACCACTAACGCAACAAGTTTGAGAAAAATGGTATCAGATGATAAAATCTTCGCCTACTTCTCTGCTTTTCAAATCCACAATCAATTTCAAAATCGCATCAACCAATCAGAAACTAGAGCTGTTTTAGTAAGGCACTGTTGGTGGGTTACTATCTGCTGTAAATCTTGTCAAAAATTAGCAGATTCACTACATTCCAAACAATTGCCGATTTGACCACTAACGGAACAAGTTTGAGAAAAATGGTATCATATAATGAAATCTTCCCCTACTACTCTGCTTTTCAAATCCACAATCGATTTCAAAATCGCAGCATCCAATCAGAAACTAGAGCTGTTTTAGAAAGGCACTGTTGGTGGGTTACTATCTGCTGTAAATCTTTTCAGAAAATAGCAGATTCACTTCATTCCAAACAACTGACGATTTGACCACTAACGCAACAAGTTTGAGAAAAATGGTATCATATGATAAAATCTTCCCCTACTTCTCTGCTTTTCAAATCCACAATCAATTTCAAAATCGCATCAACCAATCAGAAACTAGAGCTGTTTTAGTACGGCACTGCTGGTGGGTTACTATCTGCTGTAAATCTTGTCAAAAATTAGCAGATTCACTACATTGCAAACAACTGCCGATTTGACCACTAACGCAACAAGTTTGAGAAAAATGGTATCAGATGATAAAATCTTCCCCTACTTCTCTGCTTTTCAAATCCACTATCAATTTCAAAATCGCATCAACCAATCAGAAACTAGAGCTATTTTAGTAAGGCACTGTTGTTGGGTTACTATCTGCTGTAAATCTTTTCAGAAAATAGCAGATTCACTTCATTCCAAACAACTGCCGATTTGACCACTAACGCAACAAGTTTGAGAAAAATGGTATCATATGATAAAATCTTCCCCTACTTCTCTGCTTTTCAAATCCACAATCAATTTCAAAATCGCATCAACCAATCAGAAACTAGAGCTGTTTTAGTAAGGCACTGTTGGTGGGTTACTATCTGCTGTAAATCTTGTCAAAAATTAGCAGATTCACTACATTCCAAACAACTGCCGATTTGACCACTAACGGAACAAGTTTGAGAAAAATGGTATCATATAATGAAATCTTCCCCTACTACTCTGCTTTTCAAATCCACAATCGATTTCAAAATCGCATCATCCAATCAGAAACTAGAGCTGTTTTAGAAAGGCACTGTTGGTGGGTTACTATCTGCTGTAAATCTTTTCAGAAAATAGCAGATTCACTTCATTCCAAACAACTGCCGATTTGACCACTAACGCAACAAGTTTGAGAAAAATGGTATCATATGATAAAATCTTCCCCTACTTCTCTGCTTTTCAAATCCACAATCAATTTCAAAATCGCATCAACCAATCAGAAACTAGAGCTGTTTTAGTAAGGCACTGCTGGTGGGTTACTATCTGCTGTAAATCTTGTCAAAAATTAGCAGATTCACTACATTGCAAACAACTGCCGATTTGACCACTAACGCAACAAGTTTGAGAAAAATGGTATCAGATGATAAAATCTTCCCCTACTTCTCTGCTTTTCAAATCCACAATCAATTTCAAAATCGCATCAACCAATCAGAAACTAGAGCTGTTTTAGTAAGGCACTGTTGGTGGGTTACTATCTGCTGTAAATCTTGTCAAAAATTAGCAGATTCACTACATTCCAAACAATTGCCGATTTGACCACTAACGGAACAAGTTTGAGAAAAATGGTATCATATAATGAAATCTTCCCCTACTACTCTGCTTTTCAAATCCACAATCGATTTCAAAATCGCAGCATCCAATCAGAAACTAGAGCTGTTTTAGAAAGGCACTGTTGGTGGGTTACTATCTGCTGTAAATCTTTTCAGAAAATAGCAGATTCACTTCATTCCAAACAACTGACGATTTGACCACTAACGCAACAAGTTTGAGAAAAATGGTATCATATGATAAAATCTTCCCCTACTTCTCTGCTTTTCAAATCCACAATCGATTTCAAAATCGCACCATCCAATCAGAAACTAGAGCTGTTTTAGAAAGGCACTGTTGGTGGGTTACTATCTGCTGTAAATCTTTTCAGAAAATAGCAGATTCACTTCATTCCAAACAACTGCCGATTTGACCACTAACGCAACAAGTTTGAGAAAAATGGTATCATATGATAAAATCTTCCCCTACTTCTCTGCTTTTCAAATCCACAATCAATTTCAAAATCGCATCAACCAATCAGAAACTAGAGCTGTTTTAGTAAGGCACTGCTGGTGGGTTACTATCTGCTGTAAATCTTGTCAAAAATTAGCAGATTCACTACATTGCAAACAACTGCCGATTTGACCACTAACGCAACAAGTTTGAGAAAAATGGTATCAGATGATAAAATCTTCCCCTACTTCTCTGCTTTTCAAATCCACTATCAATTTCAAAATCGCATCAACCAATCAGAAACTAGAGCTATTTTAGTAAGGCACTGTTGTTGGGTTACTATCTGCTGTAAATCTTTTCAGAAAATAGCAGATTCACTTCATTCCAAACAACTGCCGATTTGACCACTAACGCAACAAGTTTGAGAAAAATGGTATCATATGATAAAATCTTCCCCTACTTCTCTGCTTTTCAAATCCACAATCAATTTCAAAATCACATCAACCAATCAGAAACTAGAGCTGTTTTAGTAAGGCACTGTTGGTGGGTTACTATCTGCTGTAAATCTTGTCAAAAATTAGCAGATTCACTACATTCCAAACAACTGCCGATTTGACCACTAACGGAACAAGTTTGAGAAAAATGGTATCATATAATGAAATCTTCCCCTACTACTCTGCTTTTCAAATCCACAATCGATTTCAAAATCGCATCATCCAATCAGAAACTAGAGCTGTTTTAGAAAGGCACTGTTGGTGGGTTACTATCTGCTGTAAATCTTTTCAGAAAATAGCAGATTCACTTCATTCCAAACAACTGCCGATTTGACCACTAACGCAACAAGTTTGAGAAAAATGGTATCATATGATAAAATCTTCCCCTACTTCTCTGCTTTTCAAATCCACAATCGATTTCAAAATCGCACCATCCAATCAGAAACTAGAGCTGTTTTAGAAAGGCACTGTTGGTGGGTTACTATCTGCTGTAAATCTTTTCAGAAAATAGCAGATTCACTTCATTCCAAACAACTGCCGATTTGACCACTAACGCAACAAGTTTGAGAAAAATGGTATCATATGATAAAATCTTCCCCTACTTCTCTGCTTTTCAAATCCACAATCAATTTCAAAATCGCATCAACCAATCAGAAACTAGAGCTGTTTTAGTAAGGCACTGCTGGTGGGTTACTATCTGCTGTAAATCTTGTCAAAAATTAGCAGATTCACTACATTGCAAACAACTGCCGATTTGACCACTAACGCAACAAGTTTGAGAAAAATGGTATCAGATGATAAAATCTTCCCCTACTTCTCTGCTTTTCAAATCCACAATCAATTTCAAAATCGCATCAACCAATCAGAAACTAGAGCTGTTTTAGTAAGGCACTGTTGGTGGGTTACTATCTGCTGTAAATCTTGTCAAAAATTAGCAGATTCACTACATTCCAAACAATTGCCGATTTGACCACTAACGGAACAAGTTTGAGAAAAATGGTATCATATAATGAAATCTTCCCCTACTACTCTGCTTTTCAAATCCACAATCGATTTCAAAATCGCAGCATCCAATCAGAAACTAGAGCTGTTTTAGAAAGGCACTGTTGGTGGGTTACTATCTGCTGTAAATCTTTTCAGAAAATAGCAGATTCACTTCATTCCAAACAACTGACGATTTGACCACTAACGCAACAAGTTTGAGAAAAATGGTATCATATGATAAAATCTTCCCCTACTTCTCTGCTTTTCAAATCCACAATCGATTTCAAAATCGCACCATCCAATCAGAAACTAGAGCTGTTTTAGAAAGGCACTGTTGGTGGGTTACTATCTGCTGTAAATCTTTTCAGAAAATAGCAGATTCACTTCATTCCAAACAACTGCCGATTTGACCACTAACGCAACAAGTTTGAGAAAAATGGTATCATATGATAAAATCTTCCCCTACTTCTCTGCTTTTCAAATCCACAATCAATTTCAAAATCGCATCAACCAATCAGAAACTAGAGCTGTTTTAGTAAGGCACTGCTGGTGGGTTACTATCTGCTGTAAATCTTGTCAAAAATTAGCAGATTCACTACATTGCAAACAACTGCCGATTTGACCACTAACGCAACAAGTTTGAGAAAAATGGTATCAGATGATAAAATCTTCCCCTACTTCTCTGCTTTTCAAATCCACTATCAATTTCAAAATCGCATCAACCAATCAGAAACTAGAGCTATTTTAGTAAGGCACTGTTGGTGGGTTACTATCTGCTGTAAATCTTGTCAAAAATTAGCAGATTCACTACATTCCAAACAACTGCCGATTTGACCACTAACGCAACAAGTTTGAGAAAAATAATATCATATGATAAAATCTTCCCCTACTTCTCTGCTTTTCAAATCCACAATCGATTTCAAAATCGCACCACCCAGTCAGAAACTAGAGCTGTTTTAGTAAGGCACTGTTGGTGGGTTACTATCTGCTGTAAATCTTGTCAAAAATTAGCAAATTCACTACATTCCAAACAACTGCCGATTTGACCACTAACGCAACAAGTTTGAGAAAAATAATATCATATGATAAAATCTTCCCCTACTTCTCTGCTTTTCAAATCCACAATCGATTTCAAAATCGCACCACCCAGTCAGAAACTAGAGCTGTTTTAGTAAGGCACTGTTGGTGGGTTACTATCTGCTGTAAATCTTGTCAAAAATTAGCAGATTCACTACATTCCAAACAACTGCCGATTTGACCACTAACGCAACAAGTTTGAGAAAAAATGGTATCATATGATAAAATCTTCCCCTACTTCTCTGCTTTTCAAATCCACATTCGATTTCAAAATCGCATCAACCAATCAGAAACTAGAGCTGTTTTAGTAAGGCACTGCTGGTGGGTTACTATCTGCTGTAAATCTTGTCAAAAATTAGCAGATTCACTACATTGCAAACAACTGCCGATTTGACCACTAACGCAACAAGTTTGAGAAAAATGGTATCAGATGATAAAATCTTCCCCTACTTCTCTGCTTTTCAAATCCACAATCAATTTCAAAATCGCATCAACCAATCAGAAACTAGAGCTGTTTTAGTAAGGCACTGTTGGTGGGTTACTATCTGCTGTAAATCTTGTCAAAAATTAGCAGATTCACTACATTCCAAACAATTGCCGATTTGACCACTAACGGAACAAGTTTGAGAAAAATGGTATCATATAATGAAATCTTCCCCTACTACTCTGCTTTTCAAATCCACAATCGATTTCAAAATCGCAGCATCCAATCAGAAACTAGAGCTGTTTTAGAAAGGCACTGTTGGTGGGTTACTATCTGCTGTAAATCTTTTCAGAAAATAGCAGATTCACTTCATTCCAAACAACTGACGATTTGACCACTAACGCAACAAGTTTGAGAAAAATGGTATCATATGATAAAATCTTCCCCTACTTCTCTGCTTTTCAAATCCACAATCGATTTCAAAATCGCACCATCCAATCAGAAACTAGAGCTGTTTTAGAAAGGCACTGTTGGTGGGTTACTATCTGCTGTAAATCTTTTCAGAAAATAGCAGATTCACTTCATTCCAAACAACTGCCGATTTGACCACTAACGCAACAAGTTTGAGAAAAATGGTATCATATGATAAAATCTTCCCCTACTTCTCTGCTTTTCAAATCCACAATCAATTTCAAAATCGCATCAACCAATCAGAAACTAGAGCTGTTTTAGTAAGGCACTGCTGGTGGGTTACTATCTGCTGTAAATCTTGTCAAAAATTAGCAGATTCACTACATTGCAAACAACTGCCGATTTGACCACTAACGCAACAAGTTTGAGAAAAATGGTATCAGATGATAAAATCTTCCCCTACTTCTCTGCTTTTCAAATCCACTATCAATTTCAAAATCGCATCAACCAATCAGAAACTAGAGCTATTTTAGTAAGGCACTGTTGGTGGGTTACTATCTGCTGTAAATCTTGTCAAAAATTAGCAGATTCACTACATTCCAAACAACTGCCGATTTGACCACTAACGCAACAAGTTTGAGAAAAATAATATCATATGATAAAATCTTCCCCTACTTCTCTGCTTTTCAAATCCACAATCGATTTCAAAATCGCACCATCCAGTCAGAAACTAGAGCTGTTTTAGTAAGGCACTGTTGGTGGGTTACTATCTGCTGTAAATCTTGTCAAAAATTAGCAGATTCACTACATTCCAAACAACTGCCGATTTGACCACTAACGCAACAAGTTTGAGAAAAAATGGTATCATATGATAAAATCTTCCCCTACTTCTCTGCTTTTCAAATCCACATTCGATTTCAAAATCGCATCAACCAATCAGAAACTAGAGCTGTTTTAGTAAGGCGCTGTTGGTGGGTTACTATCTGCTGTAAATCTTGTCAAAAATTAGCAGATTCACTACATTCCAAACAACTGCCGATTTGACCACTAACGCAACAAGTTTGAGAAAAATGGTATCATATAATGAAATCTTCCCCTACTACTCTGCTTTTCAAATCCACAATCAATTTCAAAATCGCATCAACCAATCAGAAACTAGAGCTGTTTTAGTAAGGCACTGTTGGTGGGTTACTATCTGCTGTAAATCTTGTCAAAAATTAGCAGATTCACTACATTCCAAACAACTGCCGATTTGACCACTAACGCAACAAGTTTGAGAAAAATGGTATCATATAATGAAATCTTCCCCTACTACTCTGCTTTTCAAATCCACAATCGATTTCAAAATCGCATCATCCAGTCAGAAACTAGAGCTGTTTTAGAAAGGCACTGTTGGTGGGTTACTATCTGCTGTGAATCTTTTCAGAAAATAGCAGATTCACTTCATTCCAAACAACTGCCGATTTGACCACTAACGCAACAAGTTTGAGAAAAATGGTATCATATGATAAAATCTTCCCCTACTTCTCTGCTTTTCAAATCCACAATTGATTTCAAAATCGCATCAACCAATCAGAAACTAGAGCTGTTTTAGTAAGGCACTGTTGATGGGTTACTATCTGCTGTAAATCTTGTCAAAAATTAGCAGATTCACTACATTCCAAACAACTGCCGTTTTGACCACTAACGCAACAAGTTTGAGAAAAATGGTATCATATAATTAAATCTTTCCCTACTACTCTGCTTTTCAAATCCACTATCGATTTCAAAATCGCATCATCCAATCAGAAACTAGAGCTGTTTTAGAAAGGCACTGTTGGTGGGTTACTATCTGCTGTAAATCTTTTCAGAAAATAGCAGATTCACTTCATTCCAAACAACTGCCGATTTGACCACTAACGCAACAAGTTTGAGAAAAATGGTATCATATAATGAAATCTTCCCCTACTACTCTGCTTTTCAAATCCACAATCAATTTCAAAATCGCATCAACCAATCAGAAACTAGAGCTGTTTTAGTAAGGCACTGTTGGTGGGTTACTATCTGCTGTAAATCTTGTCAAAAATTAGCAGATTCACTACATTCCAAACAACTGCTGATTTGACCACTAACGCAACAAGTTTGAGAAAAATGGTATCATATAATGAAATCTTCCCCTACTACTCTGCTTTTCAAATCCACAATCGATTTCAAAATCGCATCATCCAATCAGAAACTAGAGCTGTTTTAGAAAGGCACTGTTGGTGGGTTACTATCTGCTGTAAATCTTTTCAGAAAATAGCAGATTCACTTCATTCCAAACAACTGCCCATTTGACCACTAACGCAACAAGTTTGAGAAAAATGGTATCATATGATAAAATCTTCCCCTACTTCTCTGCTTTTCAAATCCACAATTGATTTCAAAATCGCATCAACCAATCAGAAACTAGAGCTGTTTTAGTAAGGCACTGTTGGTGGGTTACTATCTGCTGTAAATCTTGTCAAAAATTAGCAGATTCACTACATTCCAAACAACTGCCGATTTGACCACTAACGCAACAAGTTTGAGAAAAATGGTATCATATAATGAAATCTTCCCCTACTACTCTGCTTTTCAAATATACAACCGATTTCAAAATCGCATCATCCAATCAGAAACTAGAGCTGTTTTAGAAAGGCACTGTTGTTGGGTTACTATCTGCTGTAAATCTTTTCAGAAAATAGCAGATTCACTTCATTCCAAACAACTGCCGATTTGACCACTAACGCAACAAGTTTGAGAAAAATGGTATCATATGATAAAACTTTCCCCTACTTCTCTGCTTTTCAAATCCACAATCGATTTCAAAATCGCATCAACCAATCAGAAACTAGAGCTGTTTTAGTAAGGCACTGTTGGTGGGTTACTATCTGCTGTAAATCTTGTCAAAAATTAGCAGATTCACTATATTCCAAACAACTGCCGATTTGACCACTAACGCAACAAGTTTGAGAAAAATGGTATCATATAATGAAATCTTCCCCTACTACTCTGCTTTTCAAATCCACAATCGATTTCAAAATCGCATCATCCAATCAGAAACTAGAGCTGTTTTAGAAAGGCACTGTTGTTGGGTTACTATCTGCTGTAAATCTTTTCAGAAAATAGCAGATTCACTACATTCCAAACAACTGCCGATTTGACCACAAACGCAACAAGTTTGAGAAAAATGGTATCATATGATAAAATCTTCCCCTACTTCTCTGCTTTTCAAATCCACAATCGATTTCAAAATCGCACCATCCAATCAGAAACTAGAGCTGTTTTAGAAAGGCACTGTTGGTGGGTTAATATATGCTGTAAATCTTGTCAAAAATTAGCAGATTCACTTCATTCCAAACAACTGCCGTTTTGACCACTAACGCAACAAGTTTGAGAAAAATGGTATCATATAATGAAATCTTCCCCTACTACTCTGCTTTTCAAATCCACAATCAATTTCAAAATCGCATCAACCAATCAGAAACTAGAGCTGTTTTAGTTAGGCACTGTTGGTGGGTTACTATCTGCTGTAAATCTTGTCAAAAATTAGCAGATTCACTACATTCCAAACAACTGCCGATTTGACCACTAACGCAACAAATTTGAGAAAAATGGTATCATATAATGAAATCTTCCCCTACTACTCTGCTTTTCAAATCCACAATCGATTTCAAAATCGCATCATCCAATCAGAAACTAGAGCTGTTTTAGAAAGGCACTGTTGGTGGGTTACTATCTGCTGTGAATCTTTTCAGAAAATAGCAGATTCACTTCATTCCAAATAACTGCCGATTTGACCACTAACGCAACAAGTTTGAGAAAAATGGTATCATATGATAAAATCTTCCCCTACTTCTCTGCTTTTCAAATCCACAATTGATTTCAAAATCGCATCAACCAATCAGAAACTAGAGCTGTTTTAGTAAGGCACTGTTGGTGGGTTACTATCTGCTGTAAATCTTGTCAAAAATTTGCAGATTCACTACATTCCAAACAACTGCCGATTTGACCACTAACGCAACAAGTTTGAGAAAAATGGTATCATATAATGAAATCATCCCCTACTACTCTGCTTTTCAAATCCACAATCGATTTCAAAATCGCATCATCCAATCAGAAACTAGAGCTGTTTTAGAAAGGCACTGTTGGTGGGTTACTATCTGCTGTAAATCTTTTCAGAAAATAGCAGATTCACTTCATTCCAAACAACTGCCGATTTGACCACTAACGCAACAAGTTTGAGAAAAATGGTATCATATGATAAAATCTTCCCCTACTTCTCTGCTTTTCAAATCCACAATCGATTTCAAAATCGCACCATCCAATCAGAAACTAGAGCTGTTTTAGAAAGGCACTGTTGGTGGGTTAATATATGCTGTAAATCTTGTCAAAAATTAGCAGATTCACTACATTCCAAACAACTGCCGATTTGACCACTAACGCAACAAGTTTGAGAAAAATTGTATCATATAATGAAATCTTCCCCTACTACTCTGCTTTTCAAATCCACAATCAATTTCAAAATCGCATCAACCAATCAGAAACTAGAGCTGTTTTAGTAAGGCACTGTTGGTGGGTACTATCTGCTGTAAATCTTGTCAAAAATTAGCAGATTCACTACATTCCAAACAACTGCTGATTTGACCACTAACGCAACAAGTTTGAGAAAAATGGTATCATATAATTAAATCTTCCCCTACTACTCTGCTTTTCAAATCCACAATCGATTTCAAAATCGCATCATCCAATCAGAAATTAGAGCTGTTTTAGAAAGGCACTGTTGTTGGGTTACTATCTGCTGTAAATCTTGTCAAAAATTAGCAGATTCACTACATTCCAAACAACTGCCGATTTGACCACTAACGCAACAAGTTTGAGAAAAATGGTATCATATAATGAAATCTTCCCCTACTACTCTGCTTTTCAAATATACAATCGATTTCAAAATCGCATCATCCAATCAGAAACTAGAGCTGTTTTAGAAAGGCACTGTTGTTGGGTTACTATCTGCTGTAAATCTTTTCAGAAAATAGCAGATTCACTTCATTCCAAACAACTGCCGATTTGACCACTAACGCAACAAGTTTGAGAAAAATGGTATCATATGATAAAATCTTCCCCTACTTCTCTGCTTTTCAAATCCACAATCGATTTCAAAATCGCATCAACCAATCAGAAACTAGAGCTGTTTTAGTAAGGCACTGTTGGTGGGTTACTATCTGCTGTAAATCTTGTCAAAAATTAGCAGATTCACTACATTCCAAACAACTGCCGATTTGACCACTAACGCCACAAGTTTGAGAAAAATGGTATCATATAATGAAATCTTCCCCTACTACTCTGCTTTTCAAATATACAACCGATTTCAAAATCGCATCATCCAATCAGAAACTAGAGCTGTTTTAGAAAGGCACTGTTGTTGGGTTACTATCTGCTGTAAATCTTTTCAGAAAATAGCAGATTCACTTCATTCCAAACAACTGCCGATTTGACCACTAACGCAACAAGTTTGAGAAAAATGGTATCATATGATAAAACTTTCCCCTACTTCTCTGCTTTTCAAATCCACAATCGATTTCAAAATCGCATCAACCAATCAGAAACTAGAGCTGTTTTAGTAAGGCACTGTTGGTGGGTTACTATCTGCTGTAAATCTTGTCAAAAATTAGCAGATTCACTACATTCCAAACAACTGCCGATTTGACCACTAACGCAACAAGTTTGAGAAAAATGGTATCATATAATGAAATCTTCCCCTACTACTCTGCTTTTCAAATCCACAATCGATTTCAAAATCGCATCATCCAATCAGAAACTAGAGCTGTTTTAGAAAGGCACTGTTGTTGGGTTACTATCTGCTGTAAATCTTTTCAGAAAATAGCAGATTCACTACATTCCAAACAACTGCCGATTTGACCACAAACGCAACAAGTTTGAGAAAAATGGTATCATATGATAAAATCTTCCCCTACTTCTCTGCTTTTCAAATCCACAATCGATTTCAAAATCGCACCATCCAATCAGAAACTAGAGCTGTTTTAGAAAGGCACTGTAGGTGGGTTAATATATGCTGTAAATCTTGTCAAAAATTAGCAGATTCACTTCATTCCAAACAACTGCCGTTTTGACCACTAACGCAACAAGTTTGAGAAAAATGGTATCATATAATGAAATCTTCCCCTACTACTCTGCTTTTCAAATCCACAATCAATTTCAAAATCGCATCAACCAATCAGAAACTAGAGCTGTTTTAGTTAGGCACTGTTGGTGGGTTACTATCTGCTGTAAATCTTGTCAAAAATTAGCAGATTCACTACATTCCAAACAACTGCCGATTTGACCACTAACGCAACAAATTTGAGAAAAATGGTATCATATAATGAAATCTTCCCCTACTACTCTGCTTTTCAAATCCACAATCGATTTCAAAATCGCATCATCCAATCAGAAACTAGAGCTGTTTTAGAAAGGCACTGTTGGTGGGTTACTATCTGCTGTGAATCTTTTCAGAAAATAGCAGATTCACTTCATTCCAAACAACTGCCGATTTGACCACTAACGCAACAAGTTTGAGAAAAATGGTATCATATGATAAAATCTTCCCCTACTTCTCTGCTTTTCAAATCCACAATTGATTTCAAAATCGCATCAACCAATCAGAAACTAGAGCTGTTTTAGTAAGGCACTGTTGGTGGGTTACTATCTGCTGTAAATCTTGTCAAAAATTAGCAGATTCACTACATTCCAAACAACTGCCGATTTGACCACTAACGCAACAAGTTTGAGAAAAATGGTATCATATAATGAAATCTTCCCCTACTACTCTGCTTTTCAAATATACAACCGATTTCAAAATCGCATCATCCAATCAGAAACTAGAGCTGTTTTAGAAAGGCACTGTTGTTGGGTTACTATCTGCTGTAAATCTTTTCAGAAAATAGCAGATTCACTTCATTCCAAACAACTGCCGATTTGACCACTAACGCAACAAGTTTGAGAAAAATGGTATCATATGATAAAACTTTCCCCTACTTCTCTGCTTTTCAAATCCACAATCGATTTCAAAATCGCATCAACCAATCAGAAACTAGAGCTGTTTTAGTAAGGCACTGTTGGTGGGTTACTATCTGCTGTAAATCTTGTCAAAAATTAGCAGATTCACTATATTCCAAACAACTGCCGATTTGACCACTAACGCAACAAGTTTGAGAAAAATGGTATCATATAATGAAATCTTCCCCTACTACTCTGCTTTTCAAATCCACAATCGATTTCAAAATCGCATCATCCAATCAGAAACTAGAGCTGTTTTAGAAAGGCACTGTTGTTGGGTTACTATCTGCTGTAAATCTTTTCAGAAAATAGCAGATTCACTACATTCCAAACAACTGCCGATTTGACCACAAACGCAACAAGTTTGAGAAAAATGGTATCATATGATAAAATCTTCCCCTACTTCTCTGCTTTTCAAATCCACAATCGATTTCAAAATCGCACCATCCAATCAGAAACTAGAGCTGTTTTAGAAAGGCACTGTTGGTGGGTTAATATATGCTGTAAATCTTGTCAAAAATTAGCAGATTCACTTCATTCCAAACAACTGCCGTTTTGACCACTAACGCAACAAGTTTGAGAAAAATGGTATCATATAATGAAATCTTCCCCTACTACTCTGCTTTTCAAATCCACAATCAATTTCAAAATCGCATCAACCAATCAGAAACTAGAGCTGTTTTAGTTAGGCACTGTTGGTGGGTTACTATCTGCTGTAAATCTTGTCAAAAATTAGCAGATTCACTACATTCCAAACAACTGCCGATTTGACCACTAACGCAACAAATTTGAGAAAAATGGTATCATATAATGAAATCTTCCCCTACTACTCTGCTTTTCAAATCCACAATCGATTTCAAAATCGCATCATCCAATCAGAAACTAGAGCTGTTTTAGAAAGGCACTGTTGGTGGGTTACTATCTGCTGTGAATCTTTTCAGAAAATAGCAGATTCACTTCATTCCAAACAACTGCCGATTTGACCACTAACGCAACAAGTTTGAGAAAAATGGTATCATATGATAAAATCTTCCCCTACTTCTCTGCTTTTCAAATCCACAATTGATTTCAAAATCGCATCAACCAATCAGAAACTAGAGCTGTTTTAGTAAGGCACTGTTGGTGGGTTACTATCTGCTGTAAATCTTGTCAAAAATTAGCAGATTCACTACATTCCAAACAACTGCCGATTTGACCACTAACGCAACAAGTTTGAGAAAAATGGTATCATATAATGAAATCTTCCCCTACTACTCTGCTTTTCAAATATACAACCGATTTCAAAATCGCATCATCCAATCAGAAACTAGAGCTGTTTTAGAAAGGCACTGTTGTTGGGTTACTATCTGCTGTAAATCTTTTCAGAAAATAGCAGATTCACTTCATTCCAAACAACTGCCGATTTGACCACTAACGCAACAAGTTTGAGAAAAATGGTATCATATGATAAAACTTTCCCCTACTTCTCTGCTTTTCAAATCCACAATCGATTTCAAAATCGCATCAACCAATCAGAAACTAGAGCTGTTTTAGTAAGGCACTGTTGGTGGGTTACTATCTGCTGTAAATCTTGTCAAAAATTAGCAGATTCACTATATTCCAAACAACTGCCGATTTGACCACTAACGCAACAAGTTTGAGAAAAATGGTATCATATAATGAAATCTTCCCCTACTACTCTGCTTTTCAAATCCACAATCGATTTCAAAATCGCATCATCCAATCAGAAACTAGAGCTGTTTTAGAAAGGCACTGTTGTTGGGTTACTATCTGCTGTAAATCTTTTCAGAAAATAGCAGATTCACTACATTCCAAACAACTGCCGATTTGACCACAAACGCAACAAGTTTGAGAAAAATGGTATCATATGATAAAATCTTCCCCTACTTCTCTGCTTTTCAAATCCACAATCGATTTCAAAATCGCACCATCCAATCAGAAACTAGAGCTGTTTTAGAAAGGCACTGTTGGTGGGTTAATATATGCTGTAAATCTTGTCAAAAATTAGCAGATTCACTTCATTCCAAACAACTGCCGTTTTGACCACTAACGCAACAAGTTTGAGAAAAATGGTATCATATAATGAAATCTTCCCCTACTACTCTGCTTTTCAAATCCACAATCAATTTCAAAATCGCATCAACCAATCAGAAACTAGAGCTGTTTTAGTTAGGCACTGTTGGTGGGTTACTATCTGCTGTAAATCTTGTCAAAAATTAGCAGATTCACTACATTCCAAACAACTGCCGATTTGACCACTAACGCAACAAATTTGAGAAAAATGGTATCATATAATGAAATCTTCCCCTACTACTCTGCTTTTCAAATCCACAATCGATTTCAAAATCGCATCATCCAATCAGAAACTAGAGCTGTTTTAGAAAGGCACTGTTGGTGGGTTACTATCTGCTGTGAATCTTTTCAGAAAATAGCAGATTCACTTCATTCCAAACAACTGCCGATTTGACCACTAACGCAACAAGTTTGAGAAAAATGGTATCATATGATAAAATCTTCCCCTACTTCTCTGCTTTTCAAATCCACAATTGATTTCAAAATCGCATCAACCAATCAGAAACTAGAGCTGTTTTAGTAAGGCACTGTTGGTGGGTTACTATCTGCTGTAAATCTTGTCAAAAATTTGCAGATTCACTACATTCCAAACAACTGCCGATTTGACCACTAACGCAACAAGTTTGAGAAAAATGGTATCATATAATGAAATCATCCCCTACTACTCTGCTTTTCAAATCCACAATCGATTTCAAAATCGCATCATCCAATCAGAAACTAGAGCTGTTTTAGAAAGGCACTGTTGGTGGGTTACTATCTGCTGTAAATCTTTTCAGAAAATAGCAGATTCACTTCATTCCAAACAACTGCCGATTTGACCACTAACGCAACAAGTTTGAGAAAAATGGTATCATATGATAAAATCTTCCCCTACTTCTCTGCTTTTCAAATCCACAATCGATTTCAAAATCGCACCATCCAATCAGAAACTAGAGCTGTTTTAGAAAGGCACTGTTGGTGGGTTAATATATGCTGTAAATCTTGTCAAAAATTAGCAGATTCACTACATTCCAAACAACTGCCGATTTGACCACTAACGCAACAAGTTTGAGAAAAATTGTATCATATAATGAAATCTTCCCCTACTACTCTGCTTTTCAAATCCACAATCAATTTCAAAATCGCATCAACCAATCAGAAACTAGAGCTGTTTTAGTAAGGCACTGTTGGTGGGTACTATCTGCTGTAAATCTTGTCAAAAATTAGCAGATTCACTACATTCCAAACAACTGCTGATTTGACCACTAACGCAACAAGTTTGAGAAAAATGGTATCATATAATTAAATCTTCCCCTACTACTCTGCTTTTCAAATCCACAATCGATTTCAAAATCGCATCATCCAATCAGAAATTAGAGCTGTTTTAGAAAGGCACTGTTGTTGGGTTACTATCTGCTGTAAATCTTGTCAAAAATTAGCAGATTCACTACATTCCAAACAACTGCCGATTTGACCACTAACGCAACAAGTTTGAGAAAAATGGTATCATATAATGAAATCTTCCCCTACTACTCTGCTTTTCAAATATACAATCGATTTCAAAATCGCATCATCCAATCAGAAACTAGAGCTGTTTTAGAAAGGCACTGTTGTTGGGTTACTATCTGCTGTAAATCTTTTCAGAAAATAGCAGATTCACTTCATTCCAAACAACTGCCGATTTGACCACTAACGCAACAAGTTTGAGAAAAATGGTATCATATGATAAAATCTTCCCCTACTTCTCTGCTTTTCAAATCCACAATCGATTTCAAAATCGCATCAACCAATCAGAAACTAGAGCTGTTTTAGTAAGGCACTGTTGGTGGGTTACTATCTGCTGTAAATCTTGTCAAAAATTAGCAGATTCACTACATTCCAAACAACTGCCGATTTGACCACTAACGCCACAAGTTTGAGAAAAATGGTATCATATAATGAAATCTTCCCCTACTACTCTGCTTTTCAAATATACAACCGATTTCAAAATCGCATCATCCAATCAGAAACTAGAGCTGTTTTAGAAAGGCACTGTTGTTGGGTTACTATCTGCTGTAAATCTTTTCAGAAAATAGCAGATTCACTTCATTCCAAACAACTGCCGATTTGACCACTAACGCAACAAGTTTGAGAAAAATGGTATCATATGATAAAACTTTCCCCTACTTCTCTGCTTTTCAAATCCACAATCGATTTCAAAATCGCATCAACCAATCAGAAACTAGAGCTGTTTTAGTAAGGCACTGTTGGTGGGTTACTATCTGCTGTAAATCTTGTCAAAAATTAGCAGATTCACTACATTCCAAACAACTGCCGATTTGACCACTAACGCAACAAGTTTGAGAAAAATGGTATCATATAATGAAATCTTCCCCTACTACTCTGCTTTTCAAATCCACAATCGATTTCAAAATCGCATCATCCAATCAGAAACTAGAGCTGTTTTAGAAAGGCACTGTTGTTGGGTTACTATCTGCTGTAAATCTTTTCAGAAAATAGCAGATTCACTACATTCCAAACAACTGCCGATTTGACCACAAACGCAACAAGTTTGAGAAAAATGGTATCATATGATAAAATCTTCCCCTACTTCTCTGCTTTTCAAATCCACAATCGATTTCAAAATCGCACCATCCAATCAGAAACTAGAGCTGTTTTAGAAAGGCACTGTAGGTGGGTTAATATATGCTGTAAATCTTGTCAAAAATTAGCAGATTCACTTCATTCCAAACAACTGCCGTTTTGACCACTAACGCAACAAGTTTGAGAAAAATGGTATCATATAATGAAATCTTCCCCTACTACTCTGCTTTTCAAATCCACAATCAATTTCAAAATCGCATCAACCAATCAGAAACTAGAGCTGTTTTAGTTAGGCACTGTTGGTGGGTTACTATCTGCTGTAAATCTTGTCAAAAATTAGCAGATTCACTACATTCCAAACAACTGCCGATTTGACCACTAACGCAACAAATTTGAGAAAAATGGTATCATATAATGAAATCTTCCCCTACTACTCTGCTTTTCAAATCCACAATCGATTTCAAAATCGCATCATCCAATCAGAAACTAGAGCTGTTTTAGAAAGGCACTGTTGGTGGGTTACTATCTGCTGTGAATCATTTCAGAAAATAGCAGATTCACTTCATTCCAAACAACTGCCGATTTGACCACTAACGCAACAAGTTTGAGAAAAATGGTATCATATGATAAAATCTTCCCCTACTTCTCTGCTTTTCAAATCCACAATTGATTTCAAAATCGCATCAACCAATCAGAAACTAGAGCTGTTTTAGTAAGGCACTGTTGGTGGGTTACTATCTGCTGTAAATCTTGTCAAAAATTTGCAGATTCACTACATTCCAAACAACTGCCGATTTGACCACTAACGCAACAAGTTTGAGAAAAATGGTATCATATAATGAAATCATCCCCTACTACTCTGCTTTTCAAATCCACAATCGATTTCAAAATCGCATCATCCAATCAGAAACTAGAGCTGTTTTAGAAAGGCACTGTTGGTGGGTTACTATCTGCTGTAAATCTTTTCAGAAAATAGCAGATTCACTTCATTCCAAACAACTGCCGATTTGACCACTAACGCAACAAGTTTGAGAAAAATGGTATCATATGATAAAATCTTCCCCTACTTCTCTGCTTTTCAAATCCACAATCGATTTCAAAATCGCACCATCCAATCAGAAACTAGAGCTGTTTTAGAAAGGCACTGTTGGTGGGTTAATATATGCTGTAAATCTTGTCAAAAATTAGCAGATTCACTACATTCCAAACAACTGCCGATTTGACCACTAACGCAACAAGTTTGAGAAAAATTGTATCATATAATGAAATCTTCCCCTAATACTCTGCTTTTCAAATCCACAATCAATTTCAAAATCGCATCAACCAATCAGAAACTAGAGCTGTTTTAGTAAGGCACTGTTGGTGGGTACTATCTGCTGTAAATCTTGTCAAAAATTAGCAGATTCACTACATTCCAAACAACTGCTGATTTGACCACTAACGCAACAAGTTTGAGAAAAATGGTATCATATAATGAAATCTTCCCCTACTACTCTGCTTTTCAAATATACAATCGATTTCAAAATCGCATCATCCAATCAGAAACTAGAGCTGTTTTAGAAAGGCACTGTTGTTGGGTTACTATCTGCTGTAAATCTTTTCAGAAAATAGCAGATTCACTTCATTCCAAACAACTGCCGATTTGACCACTAACGCAACAAGTTTGAGAAAAATGGTATCATATGATAAAATCTTCCCCTACTTCTCTGCTTTTCAAATCCACAATCGATTTCAAAATCGCATCAACCAATCAGAAACTAGAGCTGTTTTAGTAAG